>NC_084828.1:39949387-40585137 GCF_033115175.1 Lepus europaeus | reverse complement strand
AAGACATAGGGCCGGCGCCGCGGCTCAATAGGCTAATCCTCCGCCTTGCAGCGCCGGCACTCTGGGTTCTAGTTCCGGGCGGGGTGCTGGATTCTGTCCCGGTTGCCCCTCTTCCAGGCCAGCTTTCTGCTGTGGCCCGGGAGTGCAGTGGAGGATGGCCCAAGTGCTTGGGCCCTGCACCCCATGGGAGACCAGGAGAAGCACCTGGCTCCTGGCTTCGGATCAGCGTGGTGTGCAAGCCACAGCGTGCCGGCCACAGTGGCCACTGGGGGGTGAACCAACGGTAAAGGAAGACCTTTCTCTCTGTCTCTCTCACTGTCCACTCTGCCTGTCAAAAAAAAAAAAAAAAAAAAAAAGACATAGAATCACATGAACACAGCCTTTAGATTTATCACCAATTCACATATCAACCTATGATTTGCCCAAAATCCAAAAAGTAAGCATCAAACTAATGAATGGTTTTATTACAGCCTCTTCCCTAAGATTGAGATAAGGAAAAAAGGATTCTCACCAACTTAAAGATTTTGCTACAAAGTATCCATATATGAATTTGGTAACCCTTACCTCTGAAATTTGTCAAAATTTGGAGCTTTATCAAAATTAAATTTCCAAAAGATGAAGAGGTATGGTATAGGATGGGAAAATTTTAGACTGTAGTAACTCCTTACCTTACATATGTTTAGTTGGACAGATATTTCATCTCACTTTTATATGCTAAAATGCTAATCCTTACTCTATTCAATTCAGAGACTTTGCAGCAAAATGCCATCTTCATCAGTGTTTTGTGTGTTTGTTTTATGTTCTGAGGTAGGTGTTTAGTCCAGTAGTTAAGAAGCTGGTTAAGATGCCCATGCCTGGGGCCGGCTCTGTGGCATAGCAGGTTAAGCGTCTGCATGCAGTGATGGCATCCCATGTGGACATGGGTTCAAGTTCTGGCTATTTCACTTCCAATCCAACAACACTGCTGATGTGGAAAACAGTGGAAGATGGGGCCTTTGTACTCATGCAGGAGACCAGGAAGAAGCTCTTGACTCCTGCTTTTGGCCAGGCCCAGCATGGCTATTGTCATTGGGGGAGTGAACCAGCAGGTAGAGGATCTCTCTCACTTTCTCTCTCACTCTCTCTCTCTATGTTTGCCTTGCAAATAAATAAGTCTTAAGAAAAAAACAAAACAAAACAAAACAAAAAAACAGATATTCATGCCTTTGGTACTCAGCTCTCTCCATCAGTTTCCTGCTATTGTAGACTCCAAGAGAAAACAGTGATGGTGCAAGTTAAAGGATTCCTGGCACCATATGGGAAATCTGGATTGATTGTCTCTCTCCTTTTGGCATCAGACCAGCCCAGCCTTAGGTGTTGAGAGCATGTGAGGAATAAAATAGCAAATAAGACACTCTTTTCATTGCAGGCAGAACTGTACATTTCTTGTTAGAGATGCCCCCTGCCTTTACCTGGCCAGCTCTCCTCCCAGGACAGCCAAGTAATGAAAGTCAACAGAGTGCCTTCCCCTAGGAGGTTCACACCTCCCTTAGGATATACCCCATGTGAAGAGATAGATAGGTCTGGGCCTCTGAATTTACAAGGCCTAAAGCCCACCAGATTATTATCAAGCCCCTTCTATCAGGTTCTATTTGCCTCTCAATCAGAAAAATTACTTGTAGCTTAGACAGCACCTTTCTTAGCTCCTCTAATAATGACTCTGTCCTTTGTTCTAGGCCCTGTCTAGTGCACTTGGGCCTCATTCCTTTGTAATCATAACCTCTACTCTACCACCAATGGCTCTACTCCCAACCTGTGTGTACTGATGGTCCTCTTCCCCACTTAATGCTGTATAATTGTTCAAACCTGGTAAATGCCACTCTTAGGATCATTGGTTACTATCCTCACTCTGTCTTTTATGACCTTGTCTAAATATGATCACAGTCGGGGAACTTGGAAGGCTTCCATAGCCTTGGTAACTCATGACGACAGCCTAGGATGGTTACTGGCGCCATAAACTAGAGTGTCAACTTGTTGGGTCAACAACAGGAGCCACTGTGCACTTGCTCCTCATGTGGGATCTCTGTCCTTAATGTGCTGTACATTTTGATTTAATGCTATAACTAGTACTCCAACAGTATGTTTCACTTTGTCTTTCTATGTGGGTGCAAACTGTTGAAATCTTTATACTAAATTGATCTTCTGTATATAAAGAGAATTGAAAATGAATCTTGATGCAAATGGAAGGGGAGAGGGAGCGGGAGAGGGGAGGGTTGTGGGTGGGAGGGAAGCTATGGGAGGGAGAAGCCATTGTAATCCATGAGCTGTACACTGGAAATTTATATTCATTAAATAAAAGTTAAAAAAAAAGATTAAATCAAGTGTCTAGCACATAATAAATGTTTTATAATTATTGCTATTTTTAATAAAATTAAGATGAAATGTATTATTATTTTATGCTATGATGTCTAAGAGAATCAAATTCAAGGAAATAGTTTCTTGAAAAGGCAGTGGTTTTATTTTGTCATGTGACTATTAAAAAAACATTCTTATTGAATTGAAATTTTTTAGAGTGAGAATTTTCACCCTAAAAGAACACATGGGTGTTTTTCTATAAGGCTGTATTTCTGAAAATCTAGGAAAGAGAAAATTTAATGTTCTTCTTTTTTAAATGATAAAAATAAGGCCATGGACCTTTTTATTATCTTGGTTCTAAATAATTTGTAAACTGTATTTTAAAATTGATTTGTTATTAATATACCTGAACTTACATAAAATTTTAAGTTTCTTAAATCATTTAAATTAAATACTTGCATTAATACCAGAAAAGTACTCTGCATTTAAGAGAAACTTACGTTAACAATACAGGTTTTGAAAGTGATTATTGTACTAAAATGGAAATTCCTTTTGATAATTTTTTAGAAATACTAAAGAAGGTCACTTGGCTGACATAGTGAAGAAAAGTTATTTATAGTTATTTATTTGTCAGGGCTGGAATTGTGGTACAGAAGGTTAAGTTGACACCTGCAACATCAGCATCCCATATGGCCTTGGTTCAAGTCCTGGCTGCTCCATTTGTGAGCCATTTTCCTGGTTATGCTCCTGGGAAAGCAGCAGAAGATAACCCATGTACTTGAGCCCTGCATTCCATTTGGGGGACCCAGGTGCAGTTCCAGGTTCCTGGCTGTGGCCTGACTCAAGCTGGCTATTGTGGCTATTTGGGAAATGAGCCTGCAGATGGAAGATCTTTCCCTCTTTTTGTCTATCCTTCTCTCTGTAACTGTTTTTCAAATAAATAAAAAATATTTAAAAGCATAGAATATGTTTATTAAGTTATGGATTTTAATTCCATTGTAAACATGGTTTTGAACATTATTTTGGGAACTTCTTAAGGAAAGAAAACTATATTGGACAGAAAAAACACAGAACCTTCTCAAATAGACTAAACTTAATGGTAGGATAATGGGCATCCCCAAAGACTGCAAAATGCTTCTTACAATTTTAAATCCACACAAAACAAGAAATTTGTAAGATACTGTGTGACTATAAAATTAAATGATTTCCACGTAATACAAAACTGTCAATGTCTTACTTCATAAAATTTGAAATTAGTATGTCTCTATTAGTATGTGAAATCATTTGTATCTGTATATAAGTAAGCAAAAATTTCTGAATAAAGTCTCATCATAATATGCGTATGCCTTAAAATGTAGTTATACCTAGTATTTCTACCTTCAAAGTGGTATATTCCATGAACATAATGCTTTTCAAATTTATTCTATCGAAAGACCAGTGCTTTTATGATACTGATGCTACTGTGTCTTTCAAAAGAAGAGAACTAGATGTACATTTTGGGCTTAATATTAACAGAAGAAAAATACATTTTAGGATTAGTATTCACGTGTCACATAGATTGGTGGGAGGAACAAAAGCTACGCTGTGCATTTTGAATCTAGCCCATTTTGCAGTGTTCAAAGATTAGGTTTCATTATTAGCAATTTTAAGTAGTACACGGTTTCCCTGAATAGTAGATGGGTCAAAACATTTTACTGGTTTATGGAATTTTAATCCAGAACATGTTTTGATGCTTGAATATATATAATAATACCCATCTAACTTTACTTTCTTGTTTACATATGGGGGATTTTGATTTAAAAAATTATTTTGTTAAAAAATCCCAATAAAGATTTATTACTGTTTTAAAAAAAAGAAGAAGAGAACTAAGCAGGAGTCTCAATCTCTTAACTAGTCTCTGGGAGTAGTAATATTTTGATGTGTAAACTTGCATGTGCCTGAGAGGGTTTATGTTGCATCAAAGCATGTAAATCATGACCATGTAAGTGAGAAAGCAGGTTTACTATGTGCTGGTATTGATCCCCAGAGAGATCACTAAAAAACATGCTAATATCATGCTCTAGTGTCAATCCACTTGCATTACTTTGGTGAGATAGAATACTCATAGAAGTTAAATTATGCAAATTTATTACTCAGAGACAGTGGGGTTCAATAGAAGCCTAGGATTTATGCCAAGCTAGTCCTCAAAGGCTCAGAAAAGCTGCTCTGGGTGGAGAGAGGCTCCTTGGCACATGCCCTATAACAAAGTGCAGCCAAGAGACCCGAAAAGTGTGCTTTATGCTGATATTTATGCCTGTGGGCAACTTGGCATACTGGGGTTAAGACATTTCAAGAAATTCTATTCTATGAGACATAAAAACTGCCCAGGATGTTCATTCATATTCTCTGTAACTCAGGATATTACATTGCTAGCATATTTTATTGTTATTCTTGACAAGTACAAACAAGAAAGGTAGAAAAATCTGCATCTTACAGACCATCCGAGGATTTTTCCTGTAATAATTATTTCATTAAGTATTACTAAATAATAAATAGTACCAGCAAGTATCATTTTAAAAAGTGAATAACAAGAGCATCATTATTTATGATTTTTCCAAAAGAAAATAAACAGCATCATTTTAAACTAGTGCTACAAATAAACTATTTCTTAATTTTCCATTTCTTTTACTGCATTGCTTCCCATAAAAGGAAAGAATAAGCATGAAAGATATAAATATTTTAAAGTTCCTGAATGCTATTTGCAATTGTTTTTCAGAAAGGATATACCAATCTAGATTGTCAATAAATACTTGAGCTATTATTTATTATACAATACACACGTTAATATGTTTATTAAAGTTGACATGTACACCTCTTTAATCATTAAAAAATAAGGATTTTACTAGGTGTTTCAATTTCTCCTAAGAAACTTCCTATGTTCATTTATATGCTGGATTGTATTGTTTTTATTAGTGATCTATCACTAGATTTAAAGAGTGTCTAAATTTTATTATGGTTTCATGTTTTCTTTTTGTTAGAAATAAAGTGTTAAGGGGAAATCCAAGATGGCTGAATGTGATATAGCCACACTAACTTGAGCTGCTCTAGCTTATGAAAAGAACAAAGAATGACTACATTTCCAGGGATTTGACTGACAGAAATTTTCAGAAAAGAAGTGAAAAACAAAACAAAGACTCTGTGAGACAGAGGAGAGAAGTCCAAGATACCTCTGCAGCCAGGTGTATAATGCAGCCAGCTATTGGCTGTGACCGCCATCTTATCCTGTCAAGGTGAGAGGAAATTGCCAAACATCCCCTGCTTATAGGTTTAGCGGAGAGGGAATTCCATGGTCACCCATCATGCAGCCTGGAAATCTAACTAGATTCTGAGTTACTGCTAGGCTTGGAGCGGAGCAGGGGAGCTACCTTTGTTCCTCCCTACCCCAGACTCCCATGGAGCACCAGGCTAGGCAGCTGAGGAAAGTCCCGCAATATACTCCTCTGCTCCTACCAGCATCGTAGTCAGGGTTAGGGCAACATGTGGGGGCAAAGGACAGATCCCCTGCATGCTATAACTATGGGAGCTTTGGGGCATTAGCCCTAGAGCCATGCTCACGCACTAAAGATGAGCAAAGGGGATTCAATTTAACTTCTGTGGACTACCATCAGAAACAGCCCATAAAAATCCACTCCCACCCTGGGAGATGTGGTTGATAACCCCAATATACCCTGCAACATCAGTACTGTAACAGTTAATACAAATTTCTCAGTGTCACTGGAATCTAGCCAGTGGACATAGGAAGAACCTGTCTGTCTGCATTCCACCTCTCTAGACTCATACCCTCCAGAGTAAAATCTCCTTTATACCTTGTAGTTACCATGTATGACTGGAACATGGTCTAGTTCACATCCTCTCTTTCTATAACTGTATTATCAGGCACAACACCTGTAGGAACTGAGGAAGGGTATATTTGTATCACTGATCTGGAGCCGCAGCAATTGGTGCCACAAGCCTTGACATCACTCAGAATTGCCAGTAAGACAAGTAGGCAACCTCTATCTCCCTCAGCAGCAAGCACAAGATGCTATCATATTTTCCAGGTAGTCGGACACTGAACTCTCTGTGAACCAAAGATACACACTCAAGAAAACTCTATTAATCTCAAAGACACACTTCTATCCTGAAGAACTGTAACAACCTCATCCACCATAAATAGCCCACTTATAGACCCAAGTGACATTGATTATGACAAATATATATCACTTAGAGACTATAAACATGGGCTCACCTAGAAACCAAAGCTATAGCAATAAACCAATGATATTCTGCATACCAGCTAAACCATAAACTCTTTTACAACAAAACTTTATCCATAAACAAAAAGAGACTGGTACCCCAGATGTGTATGCCTCAACATAGGGGCACAGGATACATGAAGAAGCAATGTAGCATCATGCCTCCAAAATACTCCTCTAGATGTAGATTCTCTGTTGAATGAAATCTATGAAATGGCAGATACAGAATTCAAAATAATGCTTGTTGGGAAACTCAACAAAATGCAAGAGAATACAAGCAGATTATGAAATGAGGGAGTCAATAAGTGACACAAACAAAAACATTACTATGGAGATAGAATTCATTAAGAAGAACCAATAGAGATATAAACAATCTAAACAAAGCCATAACAAACAATGAGATTGAAGCAATAATCAAAAGTCTTCCATCAAGGAAAAGTCTTGGACATGATGGCTTTCATTCTGAATTCTACAAAACATTCAAAAAGGAAATAACTCCAATACACTTCAAACTGTTTCAAAATATTGAACAAGATAGAATTTGTCAAATTTTGAAACAAAAACCAAAGAAAGAAATAACACACAGAAAAAATTACAGAACTACATCCTTAATGAACATACATGCAAAGATTTTAAATAAAAAACTACCACTGGCCAACAGACACATGAAAAAATGCTCAGGATCCCTAGCCATCAGGGAAATGCAGATCAAAACCACCATGAGGTTTCACCTCACCCCAGGGGGGGGAAAAAAAAAACACTACCAAATCAAATCCAAAACATATAAAAATCATGTATCATGATTAAATGTTATTTATCCCAGATATGCAAAGATGATTCAACATTTGCAAATTAATAAATGTCATACATCACATCAAGAGAATGAAGAACAAAAAGCATATGATCATCTCAATAGATGCAGAGAAAGAAATTGGTAAGATTCAACACCCCTTTTTATAAAAACTATCACAAATTAGGTATAGAACAAACAGTCCTCAAAATTATAAGGGCTACATATCACAAACCAACAGCCAATATGCTGAATGAGGAAAAGCTGAAAGCATTTCCCTTCAGATCTGGAACAAGATAAAGATGACCATATTCATCACTGTTATGCAGTATAATACTGGAAGTTTTAGTAAGAGCAATTAGGGAGAGAAAGAAATAAAGATCATCGAAATTGGAAAAGAAGTCAAATTATCCATGATGACAGATGACAGAATGTTTTACATGGAAGAACCTATACACTCCACCAAAAAGCTGTTAAAGTTGATAAACCAATTCAGTAAAATTGTAGGTTACAAAATAAACACACCAAAAAAGTAGCATTGTTGTATGCTAATGAAGAGCACACAGAAAGAGAAATGAAGAAAGAAATCTCATTTACAATAGCCACGAAAAAAACAAATATTTAGGAATAAATTTAACCAAAGTAGTGAAAGATTTCTATAATAAATTTAATAAATTATCAAAATTTGGTGAAAAACCATCAAAGACACAAAAAAAATGGAAAGATAGTCCTTGCTTATGGATTGGAAGAATCAATATCATTAAAATGCCTATACTACCTAAAGCATTTTACAGAGTCAATGAAATCCCTATCAAAACACCAATCAAATTATTTAAACAGAGGTAGAAAAAGCAATCCCAAAATCTGTATGGAATCACAAAACACTCTGAATACCTAAGCAATGCTGAGAAGAAAAAACAAACTGGATGCATAAATACCTGATCTCAAAACATACTACAAAGCTATAGTAATTGAAACAGTGTGGTACTGGCATGGACACTGATACATGGGCCAATGGAACAGAATAAAGAGCCTAGAAATAAATACACATATATACAGCCAACTGATTTTTCACAAAAGTGCTCAGACAATATAATGGATTAAGGATAATTTCTTCAATAAATGGTGCTGGCAAAATTGGGTATATATACACAAAAGAATAAAATTAGATCCATACCTTCCTCCAAATGTAAAAGTCAATTCAAGATGGATCAAAGACCTAAATTTAGTACGTGAGACTATGACATTTTTGGAAGAAAATGTAGGGTAAACAATCCAAGACATTGTTGTTTGGGACTACTTCTTGGTCAAGACCCCCAAAGCACAGGCAACAAAAATTAAGCTAAACAAATGGGAGTATATCAAATTCAAAAGATTTTGCACAGAAGATGAAATGATCAGTTCAATGAAGAGATATCTAACAGAATTGGAAATGATATTTGCAAGCCAGCTATCTGAGAAAGGATTAAGATTCTGAATATATCAGGAACTTAAAAAAATCCAACAACAAAGTAACTAACCCGGTCGAGAAATGGGCAAAGGACTTCAATAGACAGTTCTCAAAAGAAGAAATATAAATGGCCCATAAATATATGAAAAAATGCTCAACATCACTAGTCATCAAAACCGCAATGGAACATCAATTGACCCTTAGAATGGCTAAAATCCAAAACACAGAGAGTAACAAATGCTGACAAAGAGATGGAGAATGGGAACACTTACACACTGTAGTTGAGAATGTAAACTTGTGCAACCACTGTGGAAAACAGTGTGGAGATTTCTTTAAAAAAACTAGAAATAGATTTGCCATGTGATCCAGCAATCCCACTACTGGGTATATACTCAAAAGACTTGAACACAATGTACCAAAGAAACACCTGCACCATCTTTATAGCATCACTGTTCACAACAGTCAATATTTCCAACCAATCAAAGTGCCCATTATCAGATGAATGGATAATGAAAATATGATACATATTCACAATGGAACATTATTCAGATATTTTAAAAAATGAAATTCTACCATTTGTAGCAAAATGGATGCAACTGGACGACATCATGTTGAGTGAAATAAGCTGAATACAGAAAAACAAAAATTGCATTTTCTGCCTTATATGTGGGAGCTAAAATTTAAAAAAAAGGAAGAAATGTCTCTGTGTATCAGTTTGATTGCAAAGATAATTTTGTAAAACTTTGTATTATAACTTTGCCAAGCCAATGATTAAAATGTTATGCAATTATTGATTTAATGATATGTGATTAATTTGACATTTACTGTACATGGATGAAATGGTCATTTTTCCATTCAAATATTTTATAGCTGTTGTCTATATTCCCACTTAACTAGCTCTTTTTGCTTCTTACTTGTTAAACTTTTTTATTTGGTGATGTATTAATACATTTTAATGTAATGTAATCTTAACATATGTTCTCAAATACAAAAAAGAAAGGGACAAGGAAAGAGCAACAGAGGGGAAAGGAGGAGGGATGGAAGTGGGAGGAAAGGAGTAACATGTTCTTAGAACTGTATCTACAAATCACACTGAATCTGTTAAAAATGAATTACAAATTTAAATAAAATTTTTAGAAAGAAAACTGTTAGAAATTACAGTAAAGTATCCCTTTACATAGCAATAAAACAACAATTAAATCATGTCAAGGAATTACTATATGGTCAGGAATTGACAGTCACATATTATGGCAAGTTGAAAAGCAATGTAAACTGTTTCATAATATTTGGCAAAATTTTAAAGAGAAAACACTAATAGATTCCCTAATACAAAAATTTAGTAACTAAACTTACAACACAATTGATAATTATGATTGAAAAGTCTTTGTTGGCAAAAGAATGGATATATTCTTTAAATTAAAACTTAATAAAAGTATTAAATTTAATTAATGAATTACGAGTTTCTTCCCATCCATGAAATTTAGTGATATCACAGATTGATAAGCATAACAATTAAACAATATAACTTACTTAAATAGTGAATAAAATTTTGAAAGGAAAACACACAGATAGCACATAATATAATAAATGCTCTTCTTATTCACCAATCTAGGAAGAGAAGATTAGACAATGGATGATAGTACTAGAGGGCTATGAGGAGTCATTGTTGAAAGCATTCATTACGTATTACACACTATTTTCTTATATTGATTTCTTCAGTAAAAAGTGATTGTAGCTTGATCTCAAGCAGAATTTTTAAGGTAATCTGTTGTGCTCTGCTATCTTAGTTAAGTTTTGCTTGGGAAAGTTGCATCTTAAAAGAGTTAACAAATGTTTTTGTAGTGGTTTTGACAAAAATGCCTAGAGCTTACATTACAGAAAGGATAATCTTGTCAATGAATTGTGCTGGAAAATCTTAGTGCATATGTGTAGAAGGGTGGGATTAGATCTTTAGCTTTCACCTACAAAAATAAACTCAAAAGGCTCAAAGACATAAATTTAAGAACTGATACCATGAAGTTGCTAGAAGAAAATGGAGGGGGAACAAAACTTCAAGATGTTGGTGTAAGTTATAACTTCTTAGAAAACAAACCCAAGAAAGCACAGGAAACAAAAGCAAAGCTATACAAATGAGATTGTATCAAACTCAAAATCTTTGGCACATCAAAGGAAACAATCATTAGAGTGACATGATACCTGACAGAATGGGAAAAATATTTGCAAGCTACTTGTCCAATAAAGGATTCATATCCAGAATATACAAATAAATAAAAAAAAGGGTGGGGGATCAGTAATGCTAAGAAATGGACAGGGACCCGCACTGTGGCATAGCAGGTAAAGTCGCCATCTACAGGGCTGGCATCCCATATGGGCACCAATTTGCATTCCAGCTGCTCCACTTCCAATCCAGATCCCTGCTAATGCTCCTGGGAAAGCAGCTGAGAATAGCTTAAGTGCTTGGACCCCTGAACTCACATGGGAGACCTGGAAGAAACTCCTGGCTTCTGGCTCCTTGCTCCAGATCTGCCCAGCTCTGGCCATTGTGGCCATTTAGGGAGTGAACCAGTGTTTGGAAGACTTTCTCTCTCTGTCTCTGCTTCTGCCTATCTGTAACTCTGCCTTTCAAATAAATAAGTAAATCTTAAAAAAAAAAAGAAATTGACAAAGTACCTCAATAGACAGTTCTCAAGAAAAAGAAATAGCTAACCAACTATATGAACATCACTAGCCATCAGGGAAATGCAAGTCAAAAACCAAAATGAGATATAACCTTACCCCTGTAAAAATGGCTAGTGGTTAAAAGAGAAAGCAACACTAGCAAGGATGTGGAGAAAATGAAACTCTTATACACTCCTTCTTCGAAAATGTCTTTGTTGCTTAAGTGTGAATGAAAGGGTTTCTGACACTGACTTCTGATTGTCAAATATTCCCTCACAATATTGGAACTGATCAACAAGCAGGTGAAATCCAACCTGGTAATGAGGGCAAACAGAACCCAACTACAAGATGATTGATCAGTAATGTGCTTAGAAAAGGACCTTGATCACAAGGAAGGAATAAAAATCAAGATGAGACCACTGGTTGCAACCCTGAGCAAAATTAGATAAAGCTGAGACTATAAGGAAGAGTTCTTTTGCATGCCAAGTGTCCCAAAAGACCCTGCTAGAACTACACTCTCTACAGAGCACCCACACTTCAGAAAGAGATACTTCTTACTCTCACATCTAATACTAGAACATTGCCACTAAAGGATGGCTGATGTGTCTTGGAATAACAGCCACATGTCCCATTCTCAACAATTTTGGATGTACATTGGGGCCTGCATTTGCTGGCCAAGAATTGTTATACCTAAGAACAACTAATTCTGATTTTAAAATGTAAATTCTATTTTTTCTCCTGTCCATAGGGATTCATTTAGTGTCTTTCCTCCTTGCCCTAACTCTAGTTCCTTTCTTTGAACAAACTGTTTTAGTTTATCTCCTCCAGCATGTAGCAATCCCTACAACACCAAATCCCACTAGAGAATGGCACCTGCAATCTTATGGTTAATGCAGGCAGACATTTCTGGAACAAATCATTCCTCTTTTTTTTTTCTCAACCACTTTTTGGGCCTCTATAACCAGGAACCCAGGACACTCCAAACCCTGGCAGAGAGAGAAAGAATCTTAAGCAGAGCTGTGGCAGTAGCCCTACCCAACATGGAACACTTACAGAAGATGAGCTATTACAACCAAATGCCAAAGATGTGCATTGTTAATCAGTTAGGGGGGAAATATGGAGCGTGGTCCTAGGGCACTTATAGCCCCCTAAGATAAAGGATATATCAGCTCCCCAGTTTTAATAGAGATGCAGATCATCTGTCTAGGATGATCTCTTGGACCATAGAAAACTCCCCCCAAGAATACACTGCAGTTACAAAACCATCTCTTAGATTGTAGTCCGTAATAAAACGGAGTCTGTTTCTTACCTAGGCACGGCTCCCTTGCAAGTGTTTAGCAACAATCATCCTAAATAGGAAGGTACTTCTACTACAGGTGTACCCCTAAGATTAAAGTCCACTTTGCAATGGTAGATAGCCCCTACCTGCTCTACTTGACTGCTGTTGCTTTGCAATGTGTTCAGTAAATCTAGTTCTGTTCAGTCTAAGAAAATGGATTCATAGTTACCTTGCAGTCATACTGGACTCGAGAATAACATGTAGCACAGGAAAATTACCCATATGGCAAAATAAATGTAGAACAACAACAACAAGAACAAAACTCTTCGGGACATAAATAGTACACATGGAAAATGAACAGATACTTCAAAGAAAATTGCATCTGTCCATATATTTCATGTGTTGTCTGTGTGAAATTGCATACCATGTGGGTTCATATTATCATGTTGTACAATTCAGATTTATTCCATGAGATATCCTCTGGCAATTGCTGCTGTGTTAACCAAATTGGAAATTGGAATGTGTATTTAGTAAGGAAATGTCATAAGAAGTATATATCATGCAGCAACCCCTACAACATCAATCGTATTGCTATTGTTTCGCTTATGTATCAGTAGTTTAAATGCTTTTCTTCTTCTACTTCACTGACTCTTCTTTTATTCTAGATTTTTGAATCTGCCTTAAGAAAACACAGCACTTTATAATTTTGCTGTACACGAAAGAAAACTCATTATCAAAGGAAATCACTTGAGTCATTTCCATGTACAATATTATATATTTATACACACTGAGAAATATTTAACCACTGCTATTCTTAGTATATTACTTCCATGTGCTCTCTGAAATTTCTTCTTATCTGAATATGAATTATTAGTATATTAAATAATTTAATATTTGTATTGTAGGTTCATTATAGTATGCATTAATAAAGTTAATTACTAACAAAAATAAAGACATGTAATCAAATTAGACTTCCTTTTTAGGGGCCAGAGTTTTGGTACAGTGAATTACGCTACCACCTGCAATGCTGGCATCACATATCAGACCACCTGTTAGAGTCTCAGATGCTGTGCTTCCTACAGCTTCCTACAGCGTTACCTGGGAAAGCAAGGGGAGATGGCTCAAGTGCTCAGGTCCTTGCCACACACATAGGAGAGCTGGATGGAATTTCTGGTACTCAGATTCAGCCTGGCCACCTGTTGGCCATTGTAGCCATCTAAGGAGTAAACCATGAAATGGAAAATCTCTTTTTCTCTCTCTCTACTGATTCTCTCTCACTCTGCCTATCAACTAAATTTTTTTTAAAAAATCTTTGAATAATGAAAGACTTTTACTTTAGGACAGAGTGGAAAAACTGGAAAGTATTTATTCTTCCTGGAGGTTTAATGAAACCTCCAAACAAACAATTAATAAAATGGCACAGTCTTATCAATGGTGCGATCTACACCCAACACAATCTTGGGCTCCAGCCGCCACCACCATTGCTGAAAGCCAGGTGGACACATGGCCCAACTAACTGTGTCAGCTCCACCCCCATGCTAATGGGATTACCTGCTTTGTAACATAAAGCCATCACACATCTAGCAAGGGAAAATTCAAATTTCTTCCTATGCAATAAATCCTTAGAAGACATAAAAAGTTACTTTAAAATGTTCATGGAGCTGACATTGCGGTGCAGCATATTAAGAGGCTGCCTGCATCACTGGCATCCCATATGGGAGCCAGGTTGGCTGCTCTACTCCCAGTCCAGTCCCCTGCTAATGGGTCTGGGAAAGCAGTGAAAGAAAGCTCAAGCTCTTGGGCCCATACCATCTATATGGGAGAACAATGAGAAGCTCCTGGCTCCTGGCTTTGTCTTGGCCCAGTCCTAACCCAGTCCTGGCCATTGCAGCCATTTATGGAGAGAATGAGTGGATGGAAGTTATTTCCGCCTGTCTCTCCCTCTCTCTCTCTGTAACTTTCACTTTTGAATTCATAAATAACTATTTTTAAAACAGGTGCATAGAAAATAAAATTAAAGGAAATGTTTTTGATGTGCAAAGCAATTTTCCAATCCATGAATATAAGCAAGTATTCAAAAAGTTTATGAAACCATACATAGTATAAAAATATGCATGGATTTATAATAGAGGCTAAAAATATAGTATAATGAATAGGTAAATCAGCAAATCAATGAAATGGAACATTTTTTAACTTATATTTTAAAAATATAAATTTCTTGTTTTAACTTTTATTTAGTAAATATAATTTCCAAAGTACAGTTTATGGATTATAATGGCTTTTCCCCCCATAACTTCCCTCCCACCCACACCCCTCCCATCTCCCACTCCTTCTCCCATTCCATTCACATCAAGATTCATTTGCAATTATCTTCATATACAGAAGATCGATTTAGTATGTATTAAGTAAAGATTTCATCAGTTTGCACCCACACAGAACATAAAGTGTAAAATACTGTTTGAGTACTAGTTATAGCATTAATTCACATTGGACAACACAATAAGGACAGAGATCCCACATGAGACGTAAGTACACAGTGACTCCTGTCATTGACTTAACAATTTGACACTCTTGTTTATGGCGTCAGTAATATCCCTAGGCTCTAGTCATGAGTTGCCGAGGCTATGGAAGCCTTTAGGGTTCGCAGACTTTGATCTTATTCCAATAGAGTCATAGTCAAAGTGGAAGTTCTCTCCTCCCTTCAGAGAAAGGTAGCTCCTTCTTTGAGGGCCCCGTTCTTTCTACTGGGATCTCACTCGCAGAAATCTTTCATTTAGGTGTTTTTTTTTTTTTTTTTTTTTTTTTTTTTGCCAGAGTGTCTTGGCTTTCCATGCCTAAAACACTCTCATGGGCTCTTCAGCCAGATCCGAATGCCTTAAGGGCTGATTCTGAGGACAGAATGCTATTTAGGACATCTGCCATTCCATGAGTCTGCTATGTATCCCGCTTTCCCATGTTGGATTGTTCCCTCTCTTTTTTATTCTATCAGTTAGTATTAGCAGACACTAGTCTTGTTTGTGTGATCCCTTTGACTCTTAGACCTATAGTGTGATCAATTAATTGGGATTAATCTTAGAAGTTCTTTCTCAGCCATTACAATGCCTGTGTATACAAAGGCTGTTGATTTTTCTGCATTGACTTTATATCCTACTACTTTGCCAAACTCTTCTATGAGTTCCCATAGTATCTTAGTAGAGTGCTTTTGATCCCCTAAATAAAGAATCATATCGTCTGGAAAGAAGGATAGTTTGACTTCTTCCTTCCCAATTTCTTTGTAGTAATTTTGCAGTAATTTCTTTTTCTTGCCTGATGGCTCTTGCTAAAACTTCCAGCACTATATTGAATAGCAGTGGTGAGAGTAGGAATCCCTGTCTGGTACCAGAGCTCAGCGGAAATGCTTCCAACTTTTCCCCATTCAATAGGATGCTGGCTGTGGGTTTTTCATAAGTTGCTTTAATTATATTGAGGAATGTTCCTTCTATACCCAGTTTGCTTAGGGTTTTCATCATGAAAAGGTGTTGTATATTATAGAATGCTTTCTCTGCATCTATTGAGATAATCTTATGGTTTTTCTTCTGCAGTTTGTTGACGTGTTGTATCACATTGATTGATTTGCAAACATTGAACCAACTCTGCATACCAGGGATAAATCCCACTTGCTCTGGGTGGATGATCTTTCTGATGTGTTGTTGTATTCTATTGTCCAGAATTTTATTGAGGATTTTTGTGTCTATATTCATCAGGGATATTGGTCTGTAATTCTCTTTCAATGCTGCATCTTTTTCTGGCTTAGGGATTAAGGTGATGGTGGCTTCATAGAAAGAATTTGGGAGAGGATTCCCTCTTTTTCGATTGTTCTGAGTAGTTTGAGAAGAACTGAAGTTAGTTCTTCTTAAATGTCTGGTAGAATTCAGCAGTGAATCCCTCTGGTCCTGGGCTTTTCTTTGTTGGGAGGGACTTTAATACTGATTCAATTTCTGTCTCAGTTATGGGTCTATTTAGGTTTTCTATGTTTTCACGGTTCAAGTTAGGTAGATTGCATGTGTCCAGGAATCTATCCATTTCTGATAGATTTCCATGTTTGCTGGCATACAAGTCCCTGTAGTAATTTCTGATGATTCTTTTTATTTCCGTGGTGTCTGTTGTTACCTTTCCTTTTTCATCTTTGATTTTATTGATTTGAGTCTTTTCTTTTTTTTTAGTTAGTTGGGCCAATGGTGTGTCAATTTAGTTTATTTAAAAAAAAAAACAGCTCTTCATTTGGCTGATATTTTGTAAATTTTTTCGGATTCAATCCCGTTGACTTCTTCTCTGATTTTAATTATTTCTCTCTCCTACTAGATTTGGGTCTGGTTTGCTGCAGTTTTTCTAGGTCCCTGAGATACATTGAAAGCTCATTTATTTGGTGCCTTTCCAATTTCTTGATGTTGGCACCTATTGCTATAAACTCTCCTCTTAACACTGCTTTTGCTATATCCCATTAGTTTTGATATGTTGTTGTTGTTCTCATTTACTTCCAGAAAGTTTTTGATTTCTCTTTTGATTTCTTCTATGACACACTGTTCATTCAGGAGCATGTTGTTAATCTCCATGTGTTTGCATATGCTCTAGGGATTCCTGAGTTGCTAATTTCCAGCTTCATTCCACTGTGGTCTGAGAAGCTGCAAGGAATGATTGTAATTCTTTTGAATTTGCTGATACTTGGTTTATGGCCTAGTATGTGGTCAATCCTCAGTAGGTTCCATGTACTGCTGAGAAGAGTGTAAATTCTTTAAGTGTAGGTTGAAAAACTCTGTAGGTATCTGTTAGATCCATTTGGGCTATAGTGTCAATTAAGCCTGTTGTTTCCTTGTTGATCTTCTATCCAGTTGATCTATTACTGAAAGTGCAGTATTGAAATACCCCAATACTATCGTATTGAAGTCTAAGTCTCCCTTTAAGTCCCTTAACATATCTTTTAAATAAACCACTGCCATGTAATTAGGTACATATACATGGATAATAGTTACATATTCCTGTTGAATTGATCCCCTGATCACTATATAGTGCCCCTCTTTGTCTTTCTTAACAGATTTTGTGCTAAGTTTATTTTGTTTGATATTAAGAAGGCTACACCAGCTCTTTTTTGGTTTCTGTTGGCATGGAATATCTTTTTCCAGCCTTTCACTTTCAGTCTGTATGCATCTTTGTTGGAAAGATGTGTTTTTTGTAAGCAGCAAATAGATGGGTTTTGATCCTTAATCCATTCAGCCAGTCTGTGTCTTTTAACAGGAGAGTTGAGGCCATTAACATTCAATGTGACTATTGATAAGTAGTAACTTTGCCCTGCCATTTTCCCAAAGATATTTCTAATATATGCTCTGAACTTTCTGTGATCTTTTACTGGGATTTTTTCTTCCTTTACCTTCTTTCATATTGATGGCCATGTTTCTTTCTTTCTGTGTGTCACACATCTTTAAGCATCTTCTGCAGGGCTGGACAAGTTGTGTCAAATTCTTTCAATTTCTGTTTGCTATTAAAGGTCTTTATTTCACATTAATTCACAAATGAGAGCTTTGCAGGATATAATATTCTGGGCTGGCAGTTTTTTTTTTCTCTTAGTACCTGCACTATGTCTCACCATTCCCTCCTAGCCTGTAGGATTTCTGATGAGAAGTCTGCTGTGAGTTTAATTGGAGATCCTCTGAGAGTAATCTGATGTTTCTCTCTTGCACATTTTAGAATCTTTTCTTTATGTTTCACTGTGATGAGTTTGATTACAACGTGTTGTGATAAGGTTCTCCTTTGGTCATGTTTACTAGGGGTTCTAGGAGCTTCCTGCACTTGGATATCTGTCGTTCTCCAAACCTGGGAATTTTTCTGCTAGTATCTCACTAAAAAGGCCTTATAATCCTTTATCTCTCTCTCTATGCCTTCAGGAACTCCTAGAACCCAAACGTTGGATTTTTTAATAGTATCCTGTAGATTCCCAAGAATATTTTTTAAATTTCTAATTTCCTCTTTTTTTTTTTTTCTTTCCCTGTGCTCTGTCTTCTATGTCGGATATTCTCTCTTCTACTTCACTGATTCTGTTTTTAAGGCTCTCTTATGAGTTTGTCATTTGATCTATTGAGTTCTTCATTTCATTTTGATTTCTCTTCAATATGACAATTTCATGTTCTACTAGATTATTCATTTCATTTTGATTCCCCCTTAAGATTTCATTTGCATGAGAGAGATTTTCTGTCCTGTCCAGTAATGATTTCTATAGTTCAAGAATTTGTTTTTGAGATCTTCTAAATGTTCTTATCATAAATTTTTTTGAAATCCGTATCTTGCATTTCTTCTATCTCATCATCTTCATAATCTTGGATTGGAGTGCCATGTTTATTAGGGGGCATCATAATGTCTTCCTTGTTCTTGTTTCCTTGGCTTCTGCATTTGTTGCTTGGCATTGTGGAGATATTTTTTTGTTTCTTCTTTATTTTTCCCTTGCTGTGGTGGCTTTTCTCATTATACTATGACTCTAGATTAAGTGGACTTTCTGCTTTTGGTGGATCTTTTTGTGTGTGGCTAGAAAACTCTGTTCAGTTCTTCAGTGTTAAGGGTGTGCCAAAGGTGAGACACCCAGGTTTGGTGTGGTAAATCTTCTTCTCTCTTGCACTCTCTCTTTTTATTCTGTAGGGAAGTAATTCCGCACAGCTGAGCTATTCTCCTTGAAGACAGTCAGTGTCAGTGCTGGTCCCTGTGGGTATAATATTCATCTGCTCTTTCCCAAAGACCACCCAAGGGATCTGTGCAGTCCTCAGTGTAAGCTTAGATTCCACTGCAATCTCTCACTGGGTTGCCAAGGTTACCAAGTTTGTGACGTCTCCCACCGCATACTCATGTCTCAGGCACTCTGTGAGTTCTCTTACACACCCTCAGTTTTTTTCAGTCTGAGTTCATAAGCTCCACACAATCGCTAAGTCTTAACCTCCTGTTATTTCTCCCCACCAGAGTCAGGTTTTTCTGCTTGACTGAGGGTGGGCGCAGCCCTGAGGTGGCACAGCTTTTATGTGTGTCCAAAATGGGGTCTGCTCTTTGTCTTGCTTGTCCTTCCTTGTAAAGTGAGTGGAGATAGAGAATTATGTACACACCAGTCCCATTTATTTATTTATTTATTTATTCTCTCCTCTAGTTAGCCTGGTGAACTTTCCCCCACAGGGCTTCAAGCCTTGTTCCCTCTAGGCTCTTCCTGGTGCTTTCCTGCCAGTGTCTTGGGCTACTGAGATTTCTCCTCAACTCCCTTTCCAGATCTGGTGTGTAGACTCGGTGGTTGGTGTCCTAGCCATGGGCACACATACCCTCCACATAAGTCTACCATGTCCCACTAGTTTCAGAAGAGTTTCCTCTGCAGTTTTTTCCCTAACTCTTCCCTGACACTACAGTAGTTCCACTTTTATTAAACTATCTTTTCCCAGACTATCAGTGCACTCCCTCCCTATTCTGCCATCTTGGAGGACTCCCAAATTGGAACATTTTAACAGGAAAATGAATAACACAAGATTTACCTTGTTAGAAATAATAAAAATCCATAGCTGTCTAGGTAGAATTATAGAGAAAGAGAGGACACAAGTAAGTGTAAGAAATAGAATGGGATGTAACACTATGGTGGATTCCACAGATATTAAAAAATAAGGGTATATTGTGAACAAATTTATGCCAATATATTCAATTATATACATGAAATTGGCTAATCCCATGAAAGAAAAGATTCAAGAATAAGCAACTAATGTGAACAGTGGTAAATCTAAAAATCATTTAAAAATGTAGCAGAAAAAAAATTAAAATAGAAAACATCAGGCCCACATGATTTTATATTAAAAGTGACCAAATTATTTATTAGGAAATAAAAATTCAAAAAAAATTTCCAAGATATGAAAGTGGGGTGAATAATTTCCAAATAGTAGTTCTATGAGATCAATATTACCATGATAACAAAGCTATATAGACAGTATGAGAAACACAAAGACATATATTTTCCAAAAGTATAAATATACTTTTTTAACAACATAACAAATCAAGAACAATTTTTAAAAAAAAGTTAATGCACCATGACCAAGGACGATTTGTCTTGAAGTATTATGTATTTTACATTAAAAATGAATCATGTATTTCACTATGTATATTAGGTTGTTAAGGCTGCCATACAAAATCCTACATACTGAGAGGTTTAAACATAGACCTTGAGTTTCCCACATTTCTAGTGGCTGGAAGACCAAGATGAAAATATTTCTGATTTTATGTCTTCCAAGAGCTCTCTACTTAAAGATTCAGCTTCCTTCTCACTGTGTCTTACTGTGTCTTCTTTCTGAGTGCATGCCTCTTGTATCTGTGTGTCTTCATCTTGTCCTTTTACAGATGTATCAAGCAGATTATTTTAGGAAGTGATTTAATAGCCTTATTTTAGTTCAATCAGCTTTCTAAATGCTCTACCAAGTACATTCATATTCTGAGGTTCTTGGGGTGGAATTTCAACATAAATTCAGAGGAAAACAGATTGAGTTCATAGCACCATGTTAGCAACTTCAAAAGCACTACATGATCATTTCAGAAGAAAGAGAAAAAAATCTTATGATAGAATCTTACATCAAGTCCTCACAAATTCTAACAGCAAACTAAGATAAAAGACAATTCTTTAATCTATGAAATCCTATAGCTAACATCATACTTAATCATTGATAACAGAATGCTTTTCCTGTCAGATCAGGAACATGACTTGCATGTTTACTTTCCTCAGTTCTTTTTAACATTGCATTAGAACTTCTAAACATATTCATATAAAAATAAAGTGAATTCAGGTTGAAAAGAGAGAAATAAAATTATACTTATTCACAGACTACACAGTTAGTTGAAAATTCACTAGATTTATCAAAGTTGCTAGAATATGATTAGCATAAAAACAATAGTTGGACTCTTTTACACTAACAAATACTTCTAATATGAAATTTAAAAACATAAAATTTACAAAAGCATAAAATTAGTAAAGAAAAAGAAAAAATGTTACAAATGATGGGAAAAAGCTGACTATCATAAACTATAAAAAAACTGCTATTGGAAATAAAAGAGCATCTACATAAATGGAAAACTATGTGTTCGTAGATCAGAATGTAGAATATTTACAATGTGTTATCTCAAATTAAACAAGAGATTTAATTGAAGCCTAATTGAAAATCTCAGGAGGCAATTTTTTTAAGAAATGCAAATTTATTCTAAAAACATAAGAAAATTGAAAATATCTAGAACACCCTAAACAAATAGGGAGATAAATATGGAGCTCTAACTACCTGATTCCAACATGTATTATAAAGCTAAAAATAGTCAATAGAATGTGATACCAGCATAACTGTTAGCAAATTAAATTACGAAGCAGAAATGAAGAGTCAAGGTATCATTCCATAATATGGCAAAGGCAAACTTATTTCTGGCAAAGGTATACATGTAATTTCTTGAAGAAATATTAATCTGAAGCATATGCTGGATAAAATTTTTGATCTGTACCCCAAAACATATATCAGAAGGCCTCCTAAAAGTTCATGGAAAATACATATTTTGAAAAAAAAACATGAATGGATATTTAAAGTTATTTGCACCAAAATATACATTTAGTTTCCTTTTTCATAAATATTTTATAGTACTTTTGTGCATAAATTAACTCAAAATATCATAGATCTAAATATAAATCCATAAAATTTCCAGAAGAAAGTCATAGGCAGATATTTTTGTGACCTTGGTTTACACAGAGTATATTTGTAAATTACAACATCATAAGCATTTCCCATGTAAGAAATAAACTATTAAACTTTTTGTCCCCATCGCTGTGGTGTAGCAAGTTACAGCGTCTCCCTGAAGTGCCATATGCACAGTCTGAGTCCCTATCCAGCTCCCTGTCCATGTTCAACGGAAAACAGTGGAGGATGACCAAATCCTTGCGGCCCTGCACCCAGGAGGGAGACCTGGAATAAACTCCTGGCTCCTGGTTTTGGCCTGGCCCAACCTTGGTCAATGCAGCCATTTTGTGAACCAGCTGATGACGATCTCTGTCTGTCCCTCTTTCTCTCTCTGTAATGCTGTCTTTCAAATAAATAAATATAAAAAATAAATTAAACCTCTGTGTGACTAAAGGCTTCTATCTGTAATACATAAAAGTATATCTCCAATAGTAAGAAAAAAATGAAAGATAGAAAATATATCTCTAATATATAACAGCCATTTCTCCAATAAAGATTAGTAGATGGCAAAATAAGTATGTAAAAAAGGAAATATCATTAGTTATTAGAGAAATGTTGGATAAATTTGTAATATGATACTACTACTGAAATATTAGCATGGCTAATTAAGAAAACAAGATTCATTTATTTATTTATTGGGAAGTCTGAGTGACGGAAATACAGTAAGACAGAGAGACAGACCTTCTATCCTCTTGTTCACTTCCTAAATGGCTACAGCTGAAGACAAAAGCTAGGTACTCCTTCTGGGTGTCCCACATGGATGGCAGGAACCCAAGCACTTAATCCATAATTCATTGCTTTCCCAAGCACACATTAGGAAGGCGCTGGATTGGGAGGAGAGCAGGCAAGCCTTGAACCAACAATTTGATATGGGATGCCATCAATGCAAATGCCAGCTTAACCTACTGTGCCACGACAGTAGTACTCTAAACATTTTTTAAGAACAAAGACTTACTGTTTTTATTATCAGACAGGATATGAAGAATTAACATTCTCATCTACAATTCATAGGAATGTAATAGCACAACAATCTCATAAAATGGCTTAGTGTCTTAAAAGTTACAAATTCACCCATCATCTAATCCAGACATAACGCTGCTAGCTATTACATAATGAAAATGAAAGTACATGTCCATAAAGAAGTTTGACCCTGAATGTTCATAACATTCTCTCCTATTCAGTCAAAATTTGGGAAAAATTCAGATGCCTTTATCCAGTTAATAGACAAGCAAAATATTATAAATCCTTAGAATGTTTTATAAATTTATAAATATAAAGCAATAAACTATTAATACATACAGTAATATGTAAGCATTTCAAAATAATTTTGTTTATAACAGAGGGCAGAAAAAAGACTATATATTTTATATCATTTACATAAAATTTTAAAATTTCTAACTAATTTTCCAGTATTGTTTGAGACATCTTCTCATGAGTCAGCACAGGATTCATTTTTGCTATCTTTTCAATCAGTGCCCCAGAAGACTAGAAATGGCTCTGACTATTGTTGATATTACCACAATTTCTAAACCTTATCTAACAACACAGATTTTGGAAAATGGTAATCCAAATAAGCCATCAAACAAAATTGGATACTGAAAGGGAGCATGGTAAGGGGAGAATGGTAACTGGAGACTAAGAAACTAAGTTCAAATTAAAAGAGGCTTCAATTAAAATGTGCACATTTAATATAAATAGGCATAACAGTTAAATATGCATGTTAGCTTTATTGTGAATCAGCAAGTTTAACTAAAGTAATAATTTTGATCATTAAAACACAGTTACAGATACATATATCAATTAAAGAGTTAATAGTTATTACAATTAGGTAATATATTGTATTTAGAGCTACTGATATACAAATATGAACAATGAAAAGTTTATTTTTAGCCCACATAGAATTTTAACAAGTATCTCCTGGTTCCTAGATTTTTGGTCTTTTGGGAACCATTTCTCAAAAAAATTGGACTATGTTTCTTGAAAATATATAGGCTCACTTCATATCTAGGGCAATGAAAGCATGACAAAACTTGAAATTTTTTGTTTCAGACGACTGTAGAACCACACTGTGTGCCAACAGATGATATTGTGAGAATCTGAGCATTAATAAGAGACTAATAGAGTTAATTGAAATAAATTGATTATATGAAAAGCTAGACAGTGATAATCAAAGAGAAAGATTTCATGAAATGTCGAAAGTAATTATATGTAATGGAGCATGTTTCTTTTGAATTTTATAATATAGTCTGTTAATACTTTTAAATTGTTTATTACTCATGTATTTTTTTAAAAAAACTATAAAATATACTAAGCACATCATTTGTATTTAACATGGAAGTAAGAATTGATGTTTTAATGTTTATTTATTCATTCTTGTGTATTTGAAAGGCAGAGTAATACAGAGAGAATGATAGATCTTTTATTCCCTGGTTCATTCCTCAAATATTGCAACAGATGGGGTTGGGCCAGGTTGAAGCTAGGAGCCAGGAACTCCATCCAGGACTCACACACAAGTGGGAGGGTAACAAGTACTTAAATTATCATCTTCTGTCTATCAAGTTGTGAATTAGCAGGAAGCTGGATTGAAAGTAGAGGCAGTACTCAATCCCAAGAACTCCAGCATCAAATGCACTAGTCCTACATGATGGCCTAATTCAATGCACAACACCTAAAAACTGATTTTAATTTAGTGCTTTTGATGTTAATACAGTGGTATCTTATGACTTTTTTATTTAATTTCAGGACCAAAAATAATAGTTTACAGAAATTTAGAATTCACTTAGATAAAATTTAAATAGATTTAAAACAAGAGTCCTGGCCAGATATCAAAACAAAAAAAATAATTCAAATCTAAACAGTAAATTTTGCCTAAAATGATCACATTCACACAAAAAGACAGAACAAAATAATTATAAAACCAAAAATGGCAGAAATGATAAAAGGAAATAGATTAAAAATGGAAAAGTATTGGTTATTGTTGAATTTGAGTAATGTATACATTATTTTCATTATAAAACTTTTTCTAAGATTTATTTGAAAGAGTTACACAGAGAGAAGAAGAAAGAGAAGGAGAGAGGAAAGAGAAAGAGAGAGAGAGAGAGATCTGGTTCATTCCACAAATGGCTGCAATGGCAAGCCAAGGTTAGGCCAGGCTGAAGCCAGGAGCCAAGAGCTTCATCCAGGCCTCCCACATGGGTACAGGGGCCCAAGTACTTTCCTTGCTTTCCTAGGCACATTAGCAGGAAGGTAGGTAGAAAATGGAGCAGCTGGGTTCCCAAACAGCACCCATATGGGATGCCAGCATCACAGTAGGTAGCTTTACCTGCTATGCCAAAATGCAGGCCCCTATTATAAAAACTTGTAAAACAGAAAGCTTTTGGACAAGTTAGTAATTAAGAGTTAAATGAAGGAATTCATTATGAGTTAGAACTCAGGCTTTTGTTGATACTGATAGAAGAAAGTGGTCATGTAAATTAACGCAAACTAAATTCTGACAGTATTTTGGAAGGGGGCCTGCTCTGAGGCATTGCAGCTGTCTGAGGTGGTGGCATCCCATATGGGCTCCAGTTCAAATTCCGGCTGCTCCTCTTGTGATCCAGATCTCTGCTTATGGCCTGGGAAAGCAGTAGAAGATGGCCCAAGCGCTTCAGCCTCTGCCCCATGTGGGAGTTCCTAAGGAAGCTGCTGGCTCTAGGCATTGAATCAGCACAGCTCTGGCTGTTGCAGCCATTTGAGGGAGTAAACCAGCGGAGGGAAGACCTCTCTATTTCCCTCTCTGTAACTCTACCTCTCAAATAAATAAGTGAGTAAATCTTAAACAACAACAACATTTTTTTTTGGAAGAGAACTATTTGAAATACCCATGTTTTGAAAAGGTAGAAATACTGTGAAAATGTGCACCTGTACCTATTATGTCTAGACTTCCCTTTCAGTTATCTGAACAATTAGCTGATTGACAAAATCTACTTTGTTTAGGATGAAAATTTTTGCTGCTTTGATATGATCTAGCCCTTCCTTACTGATTCTTTGCCATGAATCTTTGAAAAATAAATCAAGGACATAGTGTTTACAATTTTATATGATGTTTAAAAGACTCTGTTTCAATTTGCCTTATAAGTTATGGTTTGCATATTACATTAGCTGTCCTGCAAAGGCAGATGTGTGAAGAGCTTGGTCCCTAAAGTCTCATGTTAATAGTTAATTGATTAATGTTAGTGCTTAGTGGATTAGGGTAGAGACTCAATCCAATTATGATGTCCTAAGGTAGAGCCTATGGGACCTGACTATATTAGATTAAGTTGCTAGAATGCTCCCCTATGGTAGTATCATGGTGGGTTTATAGTGACTCATGGACATGAAGGACAAGTGTCCTTCTCTCTCTCTGCTTCCTAGCTTGCCATGTCATCCTCTCTCTGCAAATGGTCTGCCATCCATTGACTTCATCAGATGCCAAACTAGTGAGACTTCTTATTCAGACTATGAAATTCCAAAACTGTAAACCGAAACACATCCTCTTCCTTCATAAGTATATAGTTATTTAAAAGACGAATAGTATAACATACTAAGTTCAAGTATATGATATATTAAATATCAGATCTCATATAAAATGTGGAATTTAGTAACTAAGTTTTGCTTTCAGCTTCAATTGGAAAGTTGAAGTAATTTATTTAATTATTTAAATAGTATTGGTCTGTGTAGATAAACATGAAATTTGCTGTATTTATAAATGTAATTTACTACATCTGCCAAGTGTTTAACCACTATGGAGTGTTTCTTACTGCCAGAGAATGAATAATTAACTATTTAAAAGAAAAATGAATTTGTTAGATTTTATATAAAGTTTATGCTAATTGAGAAAGCTCTAATTTTCAAATTAAAAATGATAATTTATGCGTGTATAATCTATTATGGTTAGGTAAGCAGACACAAAGAAGACAAATCTTATTTAAACATTTATTTTACGTATTTGGTTATTTAGTTTATTTGAAGGCAGAGGGACAGAGAGATTTCCCATGTATTGGTCCACTCTTTAAGTGTCTGAAACAGCCAGGACTGAGCCATGCCAAAGTGAGAAATCCAGAACTGAAATCAGTTTTCCATGTGGGTGGTAGGGACCCGAGTTCTTGAGCCATCATTTGCTCCCGCAAGGGCATGCGCTAGCTGAAACTAAATCATAAACGAAACATCTGGGGTTTAAGCGTGGCACTTCAATATAGATTCTGGGCATCCCAGGGGACAACTCAGCCACTCTTCCAAATGCTTGCCCCATAATTCAATATTGATTTATCCTATGAATGTAGGAATAGCTTAAGTATGCTTAAATATTTAAGTTTTTTAAGGAAATCTAATGTCAGAGATATTTTCAATACAATATTCCTGGAATGTCAAACAGGATAAAACATACAATATTCACTAAGCATGAACTTTTTGCTAAATAAGGAAAGAATTGAGAAGAAGACATAGAAGACACTGAAAATGGAGACTGAGTATAAGTTACACTGAAATCAGATCAGGAGCCTGCAAGAAAGTTAATGAAGGAAGAATTTTTCTACTAAAGAAGAAGATGAATAGATTAGGCAATGGAAAAAATATTTTACAGTCAATATTACGTTTAGAAAATTTCTTTGAATAGGATAAACTCCAATGTTTGGAAAATTGAGGTATTAAATATTTCAATAATTCAAATTTGAAATCTTAAGGTAGCAATAATATTTGTGAGACAATATAAACTTTAAATAATACACTGAAGTATTGGATGGGAGTGCAGATGTGTCAGAAAGTAAGTTAAGCCACCATTTGGGACTTCTGCATCCCATATCAGAGTGCTACTTGGAGTCCTGGCTATTCTGCTGCTGATCCAGTTTACTGCAAATGCATCCTGGACGGCAGTAGATAATGACCCAAGTGCCTGGATCCCTGCAACCCGTGGAAGACAAAGATGGAATTCCAGGTTTCTAGCTTTGGTCTGCCTCAGGTCTGGCTGTTGCAGACATTTGGGGAATGAACTAGCAAATGAAAGACCTCTCTCTCTCTCTCCCCACTCCTATCTCTCTCTCTCTCCCTCTCACCCTCCCTCCTGACCACTTTCAAGTAGATAAAAATAAATCTAAATGATTATTTAAAAAAAAAAAATAAGGGACAGCATTGTGGCGCAGCAGGTTAATGTCCTGGCGCCGGTTTGAGATCTGGCTGCTCCACTTCAGATCCAGCTCTCTGCTATGGCTTGGGAAAGCAGTAGAAGATGGCCTAAGTCTTTAGGCCTCTGCATCCACATGGGAGACCTGCAAGAAGCTCCTGGCTTCAGATTGGAGCAGCTCTGGCCATTGCAGCCAACTGGGGAGTGAACCATCAGATGGAAGACTTCTCTCTCCTCTCTGCCTCTCTTCTCTCTGTGTAACTCTTTCAAATAAGTAAATCAATCTTTAAAAAATTTTAAATTAAATTAAATTAAAAAAATTTGGAGTGCCATCATTCTTTATTAACAGTAAAGGAAAGATTCTCAAGGGAAGGAGATTTAAAGAATTCCAGAGATAATAAAATCTTATGTAATTTTTATTATAGCTGTTGTTTGTTGAAAAGTTGTAACCATAGGAAAACAGGTAGGTAGGGTTGAAGAGATTCTTATTTTAAACCTTTGCATTGAAAGTAGTCAGTGGAATTGGTCAAATACTTACAGAGTGGGAAAGATTTAAGGTTTTGTTTTTGCAAATTGTAGCTTTGAATTTTATCCTGGAAACATAGAAGTATATCTCTAAAGAGGAATAAGAAACCAAATTCTATTGAGGTCAGACTTAATGTTCTTGATCCTGAATTTATCACTTTTGCAATATATCCTTTATACTGACTATATCTAGTACGGAACATGTACAAAAATTAGATTTGTCTGTCATTATTGTATTTGCCATTCAAGGGTAATGAAAATTCATGGATATTTAAATTATAAATGGGTGAATGTGCTATGAACTTTTTGTTAAGTAAGGGAGGAAATAAAAAGAGGATTGACTAAAGGAGAAGAATCTATGAAATGAATGTACTATAAGAAGGAAAAATATGATTTATCTTACTATTAGGGAGATGGAAGTTCTCCTGCAGGGATGTATGTTTGAGTCAGTGATTTTTGAGATTAGAATGGCAGCAAGAGTTCAAAAGTCCCCTCATATTATGGAGGAGTTAAAAAAAAATAGGTCACTGTAAATCAGGAGGTTTAAAAACTGAGGAAAACAACATTATCTATTTAGTGTATCAAGGAATTTGAAGAGTTTACCAACATATTTTGTGAAAAGGAAAGAAGGAATTTCTAAGAATGTAATAGATTCCAATTATTAGTGGTTAGAGGACCATTGGTTGCAGAAGAACGATTAAAGAATGGCAGGATCATCAAGCCTTATTTTTTTTTTTCTATTGTGGTGGTTGTTGTTGATTGGTTTTCCAAAAAGGCAATGGAGGGTTGGGCAAAACAGTAATAGAGAACATCACTTGGAGTGCTGTAGAGGAAGTGGTCCCCTTAGGAGAGAAACAGATTCCAGTCACAATGGGGAATTCCTTTGTGAGGAATGATGAACTCCCTGGGTGTACAATGTAAAGTCCAGCATTCATACAACAATAATTTGTGAGATAGTGGATAAAGAGAAATCCCAGCTGAAACACAGGATAGCAGAAGAGATTGGGCCTCCTAATGAAGTTCAGTGTACTGGTTTATGTAAACAGAAATAGGACATTTAGGAGCCTTTGACATCTTTCGTTAAGTTCTACGTTTTTTAATGGTAGGAAATAATTACCCCTCACTTAGTGACTTAAAACAGCAACTATTTATGAGCTAACAGTTATGTATGTCAGAAGACTAGATAAACTTCACCATGTTCTCTACCTCTGATATCAGAACACAGAGGCATGATGTCAAATGTGCTAGGGTTGGGGAGTTTGCTATGGCGTAAGCAGGTAAAGCTGCCGTCTATAGTGTCGGCATCCCATTTGAGTGCCAGTTCAAGTCCTGGATGCCCCATTTCTGATCCAACTCTGTGTTATGGCCTAGGAAATCATAGAAGATAGCCCAAATCCTTCGTCTCTACATCCATGTGGGAGACCCAGAAGAAACTCCTGGCTCCTGTCTTCAGATCAGAGCAGCTTTGGCCATTGCAGCCAACTGGGAAGTGAACCAGCAGATGGAAGACCTCTCTCTCTCTCTCTCTCTCTCTCTCTCTCTCTCTCTCTGCCTCTCCTTCTCTGTGTAATTCTTTCAAATAAATAAATAAATCTTGAAAAGTATGTGCTAGGGTCTTCTCTGCAGGAAAAAAAAAATCTTACCAAGCTCATAAAAGTTGTTGATATAATCCAGTCCTCAGAGGTTGTAAGACTGAAGTTCCCATTATCTTCCTGGCTCCCAGTCATGGTTTCTTCTGTTTCTAGAGGTGTGTGCTAAAGTATATTTTCATGTATCTGCCTCTATTTTCACACCTAGTAGAAAGACATTAAATCATTCTTGTACTATGAATCTTTTTGACTTTAACTTTGTCCACCAGTTTTAAGAGCACATATGATTAACCTGAGGCTACCAGGTTGTACCTTTTTCTTAAAATCGAGTGTGCCATATAACATAGCCTAATCACCAGAGTGATATCTCATCATATTCTTCATTTCTAAAGGTTGGTGTGGTATATATTTGGGGGATGTTTTACAAATTCTGCTTATCATGATGCCTTTGAGAAAAATATGAAATAGGCATGATGTCATTGCAGCTACACCAGAAGTGTTTTTTAGATTTATTTATATAAAGAGAACAAATTTAATGTATTTCATAGAGTTCCAAGAAGACAATCGTATTTTCCTACCTCCTCCTCTCCCTCCCTCCCTCAATGTCCCTCCTTCTTCTCCTTTTTCTCTTTAATTTTTGCAAGTCATAATTTCAACCTACTCATATTCACAGGCTTAATTAACCACTAACCATTATATTCAACAAGTAAAAAGTAGGTACACCAGAATAACCTAGTGTATATACTAGATTCACATGCGGGATTTAAATGCTTCTCATGCTTGGTTTCTACCCCAGAAGAGTTTAATTACAATTTCTGTAGCTGGACCCCAGGAGTCAGTCCAAAGCTGCTGGGTAAATCTAATGTGATGTTGGCTTCAGCAGTTGTAGGTTTGACTTACTTAGTCTACCACATGCGGTAGCAATGCCAGAAGCAGTTTGAGTTAACATCAGATATTATCAATCTCATTTTACACTAATTATTTCCCAGAGTTTTTTCCTAATTTCAAAGATTTGGAGAGTTCTAATTAAGTTGAATATCTGCATGCACATTATGTCTCACATGTGAATAATGTATGTTTGCACATAGGAATCAATCTACACATAGACTAGTAAGTCTTGCCAAATTTGGAGAAATATTTGAAAAACTTAAAACGTGCTGAAGTATTAATCCACATTCAAAGGCTGCTCATGCAATAAATACATGAGACTTCCTCTGAGACACGGGTGCCACTAAAGATACGTACGAAGCTGATGGCAATTTGACATTGCAAATTAAATGACTAAATTGCTTAAATATTTATATAATTATGTTTATGTGAGGTCATAGTTAATTATTGTAATAACTGTTCAAAATTGTTCCCTTAATTTGAATTGTCTATGTGATCATTTATAGATAATGTAATTATCTGAAAACAACCATTTCCAGGTTTCAAGATTTATGTATTTATTTACTTTGAAGGGGGAGAGACAGAGAGAGAGAGAGAGAGAGCAATTGATTCTATCTGCTGGTTCACCTCCCAATCTCCAAAATTTTAATAATGTACTAGGCTGGTCTAGGTCATAATCTGGAGCTGGGAACTCCAACTGGTCTCCTACATGGGTGTTAGTCATATTAGTTGGCACATCCTTTGCTTTTTTCCCAGAACATTAGCAGGAAGCTGGATTGAAGGAAGAGTAGATGGCACTCAAACCAGCACTTTGATATGATGTGCCAGCATTGCAAATGGCGGCTTATTTACCACACCACAACTCCAGCCCCGAAAAGTGATCAATTCTGAGGAATATCTATTTCTTTCACTAACAGGATTCATTAACTTATCAAAAATTAATTAAAACTGTTCAACCTGTTAAGAATGTTTTCATCCTGATTATAATTGAATTTAAATATATGCCCTTGTGAGAGATATATACCAGTAGTGATCAGTTTAACTTTGGACCTACTGTTTTTAGCTTCTGAAAAATTAAAAGGCAATTTTCTTTTGAAGGACTTTTTTGCTGCAATACATATATTTTAATTGAAAGTGAACCGACAGTAATACACAATAAAGTTTTATTTTGACACTCACCAAAATGGTCACCTGGAAAACCCACTTTGTGTGACAAAGTACAGATGGCTCAGTCACGTTTAAATCACTGAAAACTAGAGAGAAATACTATTGCAAACTGTAATAGATATTACATCCATAAAAATTTTCCCAGTCCTTACTGAAATATTGCACAGTGCAATTGCTACATGGCAAAGTAGTGTGGCATAGAATTAAAAGCAAAAACAAACCAAAAAAGAAAGCCACAAGTCTAAAATTGTTAAACAGTTAATATTTCAAACTTACTAATCAAATCTATATCATTGGAATCATTATAACAAATCTTTCTACACCTTGCAGTGTATGATTTAACTTTTACTTGACAAAAACCGAGTTTAAAATTAGCAACAGAGATTTTGTGCACCACCACTCTCACAGGTACAATTACAGAATAGACATTCATATAGTTTTATCAAAATTATTGCTATATCCTCCTAACTAGTCTCCTTGCTTACACTTATAATTTATTCTATTCTGCACGGATCAGCCACAATATTGTAAATCAGTAAAGCATGTTGTGTCCCTTCAGTACTTCATATATTGTGGTAAGTTTCTAAAAGGTTAGGACAAAATCTAAAGTGCTACTGAAACTCTGTGAGGACCTAGATGACATACCCTGTATTAGTTTCTTATAAATGTTTTTTAAAAAAAAAACTTAGTGATTTAAACACAAATTAATTAAATTACAGTCCTGGAGAATGGCAGTCAACAATGGATCTCACTGCACTAAAAGTAACATCTTCATACCTGTGTTTTTTTCTGGACACTCAATGGGAAATCCATTTTCTTGACTGTTGCAATTTCTGGACTGCTAACATTCTCTGGCTTGAGGTTCCCTTCCATCTTCCAAGTCAGCAGTGACCAGCTGAACCTAACTAATATTGTATCAGTCTGATACCAACTCTCCTTTCAATCCTTTTTCTTACATGAAACTTTGGGATTACACCGGCTCCACTCAGATAATCTAAGATACTTTTCCTGTCTAAAGATAAATTGATAAACAATTTTCATTTCTGATGTTTTATTTTTTATGTCCCAAGTAACAATATATTAACATATCTCAGTGATAAAATATGGTCATTATTGTGGGAGCATTTTTCTGATTATGAAATGATCTTTGGCTCTCCATGTGCCATTCTAAAATATTCCTTGTTTATTCTAAGCATTCACACTTGTGACCTTGAACTTCTTCAAACACATAATCAAGTTTGTTTACAAGTCAGGGTATATGAATTCTTTTCTTTCTTGTTACAATATGTTTCACACAGACTTTTTTTTAAAGATTTTTTTAATTTATTTTATTTGAGAGTTAGAGTTACAGAGAGTAAAAGGGAGAGACAGACAGAAAGGTCTTCCTTCCGTTGGTTCACTCTCCAAATGGCCGCAACAGCCGGAGCTGCGCCAATCTGATGTCAGGAGCCAGGTGCTTCTTCCTGGTCTCCCATGGGGGTACAGGGGCTCAAAGACTTGGGCCATCTTCTTCTGCTTTCTCAGGCCACAGTAGATAGATGGACTGGAAGTGGAACAACCAGGACTAGAACCAGAGCCCTTATGGGATGCTGGCACCAGAGGTGGAGGATTAACCTACTGCACCACCGTGCCAGCCCCTCACAGACTTTCAAATGTATTTTTTTGTCACTTCATTCAGATTTATTCCAAATTATAGGTCAAGAAGTTTTCTTTCACCATTCTAATTGTAGTACTTTCCACTTTCAGTTTGTTCAAATGAATATTCTTTGTATATTAAGGATCTATGATCACATATTTGATATGTACTCATTATGGTTTTTATTATGCATTTTATTATGCGTTTTTGTATTGTGTGGCTTTATCAGTGTTTTTGTATTGCATTACTCCATTTCCCATTACTGGAATTAAATACCTTATGCTGCAAAATTTATAAAGAAAAGAGGTTTATTTTGGCTCATACTTGTTAAGGTCCAAGACTGAAAGGAAACATTTGGTCTTTCACCAAGTGCTCAGGTAGCACAAGACATAACATTGAAAGAGAAAAGGAACACACATGCGTTTTTCTTTCTCTTTCCCATCTCCTAAAAATGTTGTGAGGGAGGACCACTGTTAAGTGCGGTCTAGATTCTTGTCTCCACATGAAAAAGAATTCACAGAGGAATTCAAGAAGGAAGTGCCAATAAAGCTGATCAGAGAAGCAAGACTTTGTTAAAATCAATGGGAAAGCACCCTCAGGAGAGAACTGAGCAGCCTCCTGGAGGAGCGCCAGAAGCAGGGTTTGGTATTGCTCTTCTTTACTGTTTGGAGGCGTAGTAGGTGACATCCTGGCAGAGATTAGTTGAATGTTCAAAAGGGGACAGAATTTGTGGCATGGTTTGAGTTCTGCCCATTTCCATTTCCTTCTGATATTTTAGAAATTTCAGAAGGGTCATGATGGGAGTGGGTGCACCAACCATGGTACTTTTCATCTAATGACATTGTAATGTGTAATGACTTAAAGAAAACCTCAGGAACCCAATCTGCAGCCTCATTGGATATTTATAGGTGGTTCCAACTCTTAAGTAGTAAAATTCAAGCAGCTTTAGTCAGCATGGAAGGGGGTGGGGATAGGATGTTGCACAGGGGTGAAGGTTAAGGTGCCCAGGTAACAATCTTGTTTCTTTTCACTAGCTACATTCATGCCAATAACACTCCACACATCAGAGACTTTTCATCCCTTAACCTTTATGGAAGAATAGAGAAGGAACATCCCTTCTGTAACTTCTCCATGCTGTATCAGGGTGTCATCCCCAACCAGCCAGGGTTACAACCTGCTCTGTCTTGTAGGCAAGAGAAGAAAATAGATTATAGGTTTTTATCTTTATTCCATCAAGCAAAGCCTATAAGGTCTGAAATTAAGTCCCTAAATGATGCCTTAAAATGAAAATGTTATTAACCATCAGGTCCCAGCCTTATAGCCACCCTCCTTCAGCTTAAATCACTAAAGTAATGGAATGGTATAGCTAGCCCTACAAAACTCTAATCACCAGACTCATAACTTTGCTTCTCAAATAGATAAAGCCTTGGCCGGTACTGTTTTGAATTTTTCATTTAGGGGAATTCCGTGTCTGGGCATGGGAATCCAGTTCCAGGGCATTGCAAAAAATATTCATCACCTGCATGTAACCCCTAGGGTGACTGAAGCCCACTTGGCCATCGTACCATCATATTTTACAGGCAACTCATGCAGAATATCTTGTTGGTGCTCTAGGGTTGGACTGCTATCTTCTTTGTACAGTCTTGTTCCTTATCTCAACCTCTTTTCTAGACAATCAACACAGAAGGAAGGAATGCACAAGCCTTGGTACCTGGTCTTCAGGGGTTTGTGACTCGCAGTTTCACCGGACCAGGACCTGTTCCTTGTAGTCCCCTTCAGGACCTCCACAGCACCCTCATTAAGAAAGGTAGTAGTTCTTGAGACTTGGAGGTCTGCTATCCCCCCAACTGTTAACAAATTAAATAAATATTCTCTTTCCTTTACCTTCAAACGTTGTCATCACTATTTAATTTGGCCCTGGGGAGTGGGACCAAGCTTTTTTTTTTATTTTTATTTTTTTTATTTTTATTTTTATTTTTTTGACAGGCAGAGTGGACAGTGAGAGAGAGAGAGACAGAGAGAAAGGTCTTCCTTTTGCCGTTGGTTCACCCTCCAATGGCTGCCGCGGTAGCGCGCTGCGGCCGGCGCACCGCGCTGATCCGAAGGCAGGAGCCAGGTGCTTATCCTGGTCTCCCATGGGGTGCAGAGCCCAAACACTTGGGCTATCCTCCACTGCACTCCCTGGCCACAGCAGAGAGCTGGCCTGGAAGAGGGGCAACCGGGACAGGATCGGTGCCCTGACCGGGACTAGAACCTGGTGTGCCGGCGCCGCAAGGCGGAGGATTAGCCTGTTGAGCCACGGCGCCGGCCGGGACCAAGCTTTTATAACATATCTGAATTTCTACCAGACTTTAGTTCTTCTAAACCCCATAAGGATTGTCTGAAACACTCAGATTACAACAATCCAGGTACTCTCTAACTTTCTCCTCCAAACTTCTGTAGGTTTGCATTTCCCAGATGCATATTTAAATTTGAAGTTTTTCAAACCTTTATTTGGTTGTCTCTCACATATAACATATAGGTGTGTTGTATGACCTATTCTTAAAACCACTTTATCTTAATAAAGATTGATTTTTCTTAAAAATAAGACAAGGTATCTACTTCTATTCTAGAATGGCAGACAGGCACAAGGTAAATATTTGTATTTCAAATGGGAGATATATAGAAGAAAGAAGCAAGGAACCCAAAGTAACATAAAAACCATCAGAATAGAAATTATATCCTAAAGCTTCAAGTTCGGCATCTTCTGAAAGCTGTTATGAGGGGTATGTCTGCAAGGCTTCTGTCAGCCCTATCCATGCAGCATGTATGATCACAGGGCATGTGATTACTCCATTTTCCTCTGCCTACAAATTTCTACAGTGAACATTGCACATTATTGGTATTTTAACCTTTATGGGTTCCCCACTGTCATGCCACTCCCATGACTCAACTAGACCTTTCCCCGTTAGGGGTCTCTGGATGGGTGCCAACCCTTGGTAATTTTCATTTGACCTCCTAAGCATTCCTTTAAATTTCCATTGGAATCTGTTGTAAGCTTGTAATTCTTGTACTTTGTACACCTGCCCACTGAGCAAAATGTGAATGTTAAGGCTTGCTGCCAGCCAAGTCAAGTATTTGGGTTCCTGAAGCCTACAAGGAGAGCTGGATGGATCTCCTGGTTCCTGGCTTTGACCTGGCCACAGGCCTGGCTTCATGAGCATTTGGATAATGAACAAGCAAATGGAATTTCTAAGTCAGTATATTTATGTTTGCCTCTCCCTTTGTTTGTCTACCTTCCAAGTAAAATAAAAGCAGAATATACAAATATGTAAATATTACTAATATAATAATATACAATTTCTGTCACTACATAAACCAGTCCTTTATTATAATTTGGGAGACAATCCCCTAGCATGAATGCCTTTGATGTAGACTTGATATCACATTCCAATATTTATTCCTCAATTTGAAGTTCTGTTGTAGAGTCACTCATTAAATTGAGGAATAGGCATGAAGGAAAAGCCAGAGACAAGACTCTGAAACATAAAGACTTGAATTGTCTCAATTGGTAACATTTCAATACTACTCTCTCTTCTGAGAGCTTTACTGGTACACATTGAGTCTAAGTAAGCAAAGGGATACTCAACCTACCATAGACATTAAACAACCCAAGGACCACCTTTGCCATTTTGAAAGAAACACACTAGCCCTTTCCTCCAGTCACTAATCAATCAAAGGCCACACACATTGTGGACGAACCAGTAACCCACACATGAAAGGATGATATACTCTTGAATCCCCATTTAATCTATAAGGTTCACTGCCTCATCCCTCTGGGAATCTGGGATGGGAGCATTAACTGCCTAACTGCTTGCTTGCCACATTGCACATGGCTCCAGTTTTCTTTTGCTACCCTGGTAAGTAATAATGGGCTTGCTGTGTGTCACCTAAGTGGACCGAATTTTAGGGGTTCCATAGCAATCCCTCCAACCAGTTTTGGAGATGTTCTAGAACAAATTTAAAATCACATAAAGTGCTAGATCACAGAGACAATACAGTTCAGCTTTTTGTAATGGTGTAACACAGATGGTGTTTTCTTCAATTTCCAACAGAATCTTTATTTTATCTGGGAAGAGTTCCCTAGTTACAGCCTCTACTGAGCCCTCAGCAATTGCCTATACCATTGCCTACAGCATTGTTGTGGTTTGAATATGGTTTGATCTGCTGGATTCATTCTAAATTTTAATGTGCATTCACCAATATCGAGACGGTAGTAATGTAATACAACTCTGAAAGTTATTAGGATTACATAATGTCATTAGGATCAAGCCCCATGGATAAATCCTTGTGGCTTTGAGGGAGATCAGAAGGTACACGGATATACATTCATGTGCTTACAGTGTTGACATGTAATGCTCTCTGCCAAATCAGGACTCTTCCAGGAATAAAGCAATTATGAAATGAAACCATTACATCTTTGCCTCAAGAGCCATAACCAAAATAAGCCCCTTTTCTGTATAAGGTAGTTCCCCTCAGGTATTTTGTTACACTAATGATAATAAAACTAATTTAAAAATGGAAAGTGGATGGTATTATTATTATTATTATTATTATATCTAAAAATAATGAGAATGTTTTAGAATACAGGGAAAAGAGTTTGGAAAAGCAGGCTAGAAACAGCTTAGAATGCTTTAAGAGGGGAATTATGAACAATTCCATTCAAGGCTCAGTAGCTGAAATTAGGGAAGTACACAGAGATGGAAATGAAGATATGACTGAAAATTCAAGAAAATAACATCCTGTTATACTACAACAAAGAGCATTTATGCATTGTGTTAAGCACTAGGACATTAAAAAATGCTAAGCTACTATATCTGGTAGAGAAGAGTTCATATAACAAAACATTGTATCCACACCATCAGTGTTATTGGCTACTATAAGTCAGATTTACAGTAAGAAAAGGGAACCCAAGGAAGCAAGCTCGAAAGATTTGGAGAATTTGTTATCTGGTCAGAGAAGGATCACAGAAAATAAGTGTAAGGATACAGCCAAATTATCACTTGCTAAAAGAGTTTACTGTAGATTTAAGAGTCAGTTGTTTGCTATTGGAACAATTGGCAAAAGCTCTCAAGGCATCTAGAAGTTCTCAGGGCCACCCTTCACATTACAGGCACAGAGACCTTCCGGGCAGAATTGATAACCTGGGGCATGATTTCTGTCAAATTTCATGACTGACTCATGAGGCTGGGTTTCTGATGAAGCGGTCTACGATTGTTGCTGTCATTTGCCCAGACAATGATAGGGAGAGGCAAGTATGTATTGTAGGTATGAAGCAATAACATGTGCATGTCTATCATCTAGTCTTTCTCTGCCTTCTCTCTCCCCTCTCTCCTCTCTCCCCTCTCCCCCCACTCTCCCCTCCCTCCCCTCTCTTTTTGTAGCCTGCAGTGGGGATTTGATTTCAACACATGAGCCCATGATGATCACACCCAAATTGTATAAAATTATAACAAATTTTATAAGCTTCTTTTTTTTTAATTTTTTTGACAGGCAGAGTGGATAGTGAGAGAGACAGAGAGAAAGGTCTTCCTTTTTGCCATTGGTTCAACCTCCAATGGCCACTGCGGCCGGCGCATCGCGCTGATCCGAAGCCAGAAGCGAGGTGCTTTTCCTGGTCTCCCATGCAAGTGCAGGGCCCAAGGACTTGGGCCATCCTCCACTGCCTTCCCGGGCCATAGCAGAGAGCTGGCCTGGAAGAGGGGCAACCGGGATAGAATCCGGTACCCCCACCGGAACTAGAACCCGGTGTGCCGGCGCCGCAAGGTGGAGGATTAACCTGTTAAGCCACGGCGCCGGCCTATAAGTTTCATGTTGGCATATAAACTCGTTGAAAGTTAAAAATAATTCTGGGGGCGGGCGCTAAGGCATAGTAGGTAAAGACACCACCTGCAGTGCCAGCATCCCATATGGGCAATGGTTCCAGTCCTGGCTACTCCACTTCTGATCCAGCTCTCTGCTATGGTCTGGGAAAGCAGTATAAGATGGCCCAAGTCCTTAGGCCCCTGCACCCTCATGGAAGACCTGGAGGAAGTTCTTGGCTCCTGGCTTCAAATCTGCACATCTCTAGCCATTGCAGCTAATTCGAGAGTGAACCAGCAGATGGAAGACCTCTTTGTCTCTCTCTGCCTCTCGTTCTCTCTGTGTGTAACTCTGACTTTCAAGTGGAGCAAATAAATCTTTTTTTAAAAAAAAGAAATTATTCTGTGTTGATCATCAATACATCCCCAGTAACTGAAAAAGTGTTGATGTTTGTGTATTGTGTGTCATTCATAAACATTCATTGAATAAACAAATATTTTATAGAATACTTACTAAAGACTACAATTTATTACTCTATATTATCTTTTTAAATTTTGAGGAAAATTAATACAAAGAGAAAGTACTAAAGAGTATATAAGTACTAAAATTTATACCAATTTACCTCTGTTATAAGTCAAATTCTTTTTTTTCCTAAAGATTTATTTATTTTTCTATTTTTATTTAAAAGGCAGAGTGACAGAGATAGAGGAAACGAGAAAGGCATTTTCTATCTACTAACTCATTCCCTAAATGCCTGAAGCAGTCAATGCTAGGCCGGGCTGAAGCCAGGAGGGTGAGTCTCACACATGGGTGTCAGAGATCCAACTACTATGGCCATTATTTGGTGTCTTACCAGGAACATTAGCAGGAAACCGGATTGGAAATAAAACAGCTTCAGTATGGGTAGCAGGTGTCCCAAGTAGTAGATTAACACATTGCTACAAGGAATGAAATTATTCACTTCTGGAAACTCAAATTTATTTATTTTGTTGATTATTCATTTATTTTAGATTATTTATTTATGAAAGGCAGGAAGAGACAGACAAATGGACTAAGATAAGAAAATGTGTGCTATACTATAATATGTATTGTAATTAAAGCATAGCCAATTCTGATTTCTGTTCACTATTCCAGGTTCAAGTTTACAGGAAAGAAAGTTATATCACATTTTGTTACTTTTACAATAATTTTTACTCAGACCAAAAATGAAAAAAAAAAGACCAAAAATTTAAAAAGAAAGAAAACAGAAAAGATAGTTCATATTTGTGAGCAGGTCTTATAACCATAACACGCAAATCAGTAATAAATAAATAATTGAACAACTTGGACATTGGAATGTTAAATGTGCAGAGGGACAGGAAACAAAGACTTCATCCGTTGCTATGGAATCTGTATCTGTATTATCACATAAAGTCAGGAACTACTGAACACTGGAATGAGATCCAAAATGAGATTCAGCACTCTGTCTTATCTTGGAAGTCTGATGGTTAATGAGGCTCATTAGGAAGTAGACATACTGAGAAACCAGAGCCCCAAATCTGCATCATGGCTGGAACTATATTCTAAATCATAATACCTAAAGGGTATTGTAACTTCAGATATATTTACATGACCACCTGCTGTGAATGTGTACATCTCCTCAACTCTGGTAAATGCAAATTTAAACTCAGGGAACTTCCAGAAATAGGAAAGACCTCACATAACATTAAATTCAAGTGAAATACAAAATAAAATGTAAGCATACAAAGTCAACTTATTCAAGAAACAAACCAAAAAAAAAGCTCATCATAAGAATTAACAGAAATGAAAATTTAAAATAATTGAAATAAGTATTTTAAATTAGTCACACGTAATTCCCCTCATATTCTAAGAATAGAATAATAAAGAGAAACTTTAATTATTTTTAAAAAGCATATTGGAGTACAGAGAAAGTTATACAAGTTTAAAATTATTTTTAATCACATAAGAAAGTTATTGAATAAGTTAGAAAACATAGAAAAATAAATAAATAAATTAATTAATTCAATAAAATAAATCACTGTGTTCTTTTGCTAATAAAAAAAAAAAATTCTTTACCTGCTATAGACAATCAGAAAGTTTCTGCCATGATTATTGATGCTTGGTGACATCACTTTGATGTAACCCAGGAGTTACTGACGAATTCAGAACTACCAGCACCTGAGTACTTTCCCATCCCACCACTTCCACGCTGAACATGGCTGCAGGCTCAGCACACCTAGTACTTGTCACACACCAGACTCCACGACACTTTCCAGGAGATGAACGCGTGGACTGCAACACTGCCCCAAGTTCTGCTCTTCGAACGTTCAATTAGGCCACATCCTGGGCACCACCCCCTACCCTAAAAACATACACCCAACTTTGCTGAGGGAAACTTTCCCTCCTGACGTTGCCTGTACTCCTTTTTGAGGGTGTATGGCCTTTCAAAATAAATCTCTTTCCTGCTCACCTCTCTCTATGTCTCCTCTTTGAACTCTTTCATGACAAGGTCATCTTCCTCACAGCAATTAATGAAGTAAAATTAAAAACAAAACAAAACAAAACAAAACAAAAAAAGGGAAATTCAAACCTCTTCTTAGCTGAAAGGCTGGGAAACAATTAATAGTCATACACAAGAGCCAATACCAGGGGCTGCAGCTCTGGCATCCCATATGGGCGCCAGTTTGAGTCCGAGGCTGCTCCACTTCTAATCCAGCTCCCCGCTAATATGCCTTGGAAAAGCAGCAGAAAATGTTTGGGCCCCTGCACCCACGTGGGAGACCTGGATGGAACTCTTAGCTCCTGGCTTTGGATAGGCCCATCTCTAGCCCTTGTAGCATTTGGGGAGTGAACAAGAGGAAGGGTGATCTCTCTCTCTCTCTCTCTCTCTCTCTCTCTGTCTCTCTCCCTTTCTGCCTCTCTTTCTCTAACTCTGCCTTTCAAATAAATAAATAAATCCTTAAGACCCAATATCCAATACTAGTATCAATCAGATCACCAAGCCTACAATTAGAATCACATTCAAGTGTGTATCAGGAGGTCCATGAAGCCAGAGGTGATATAGCCCATCAATTAAATTACAGAATATTTGTAGTTTGATATGACCATACTTGTCTAGTTTTGCATTTTTCCTGACCTTTGGGGTCTTATTCATAAAATCTCTGCCAATACTGATGTATTGAAGTGTTTATCCATGTTTTCTTCTAGTAGTTTCATAATTTCAGGTTTTACATTTAGGTATCTGATCTATTTACAATTGACTTTTGTAATTAGAGAGATGTGGGAAGAGAGGACCAAGATTCAGAATTCTGCATATGGATATTCCATATTCTTAGCACCACAATTGAAGAGATAGTCCATTCTCCGTTGTCTTTGTTACTTGACTTTGCATAGCTGGGTTTATTTCTGGGACTTCTTTTCTTTTTTGTTACAGGTTTCTGTTTTCAGTATAGCATCATATTGTTTGGTTACTAACATTGTACTATGTCTTCAAATAGATATTATGACAACTCCAGACTTGTGGTTTTTGTCTAAGATAGTTTTGACTAGTTAGGGTTTTTTGTATTTCAGTAATGATGTTAAAATTTGATTTTTGTTGTTGTTGTTGTTGTAGTTGTTGTTGTTGTTTTAGTTCTGTGAAGAATGTCATTGATATTTGCATGGGGATTGCACTGAACCTGAAAATCAACAATATTGATTCTTCCAACCCATGAAAACAGGAGGATTTTAATTTTTTTCTATGTCTTCCTCAATTTCTTTCACTGGTGCTTTAAAAATCTCCTTGTACAGATCTTTCTGTTACTTCCTTTGGAAATTTTTTCCTAGGTAGTTTATTATTTCTGCAGCAGTTGTGAAGAAGATTAGTTTCACGGCTCCTATTTCAGCAAGTTTATCATTGGGAAGTTAAATGTCACTGATTTTTGAATGCAGATTTTATATTCTGTTTTTGTACTGAATTCAGTTATGAGTGGTACTATGAGTTTCTTTACAGTAAATAAATAACAGATTGAAGAGGTGACCTACAAAGTGGGAAAAAATGCAAGCTGTACATGTGTCAAAACACTGACACCTAGAATATATGAAGAACTTAAAAATTTTAACATGAAAAAATGAAAAAAAATTGAAGGAGGCAAATAATCTAAACAGACTTTTCTGAAAACAAGAAATACACAATACCAACAAATACACACAAAAAAATGCTCAATATCATTACCCATCAGTAAGATTCAAATGAAAACAAGAATAATATATCACCTTACCCCAGTTAGAATGGCTATTAATAAAAAGACACAAAAATAACAATTGAGATTGTGAAGAAGAGAGAATTCTTACAAATGTATGAAATGAAAATCAGTATAGCCATCATGAAGGATGGTATATATGTTTCTCAAAAATTGAAAATAGATCTATCCTGCTTCTGGATATCAAATTAAATGAGTATATCAAGGAGATACCCATATTGTCAAGTTTATTGCAGCACTATGCACTATAACTAAGATATGGAATCAATCTAAGTACCCATTGATGCCTAAATGTATAAAGAAAATACAACAAGCATGTACAATGGAATATTATCCAGCCATAAAGAAAGATGTAATTCTGCCACTTGCAATGAAATATAAAAATTGGAGGATATTATGTTAAGTGAAATAAGCCAGGTGTGTCAAAACAAATATGACAGATTCTTCCCATATATGGTGGATAATGGGAAAATGTAATTTCAGAGATTTGGAAGGACGGATGGATGGGGACTAAGAGGGTTTAGATAAGGTTATAAAAACAGATAACATCAATATGTTCCAGCCTTCTATAACACATATGGTGGCTGCAGTTCACAATGATTTATTATATATTTTATGAAGAAATAGAGTTCAATGGCCGAAATATGAGAGATGCCAAGAAAATGGAAATCCTCATTCCTGTGATTTAATAAATATCACTACATAAAACCTTGAAATATCCCAGTCTACCTCATAATTATATATATACACAATTATTACATGTTAATAAAAATGCAATACCCTTATGGAATATAAACAAAACATAAAATTATTATTAAAAGTTGAAGATAATAAAGAGGATAAAGCAGGCACATAGATACAAATATTGTATGATCTAATTTATATGTGGATTCTTAAAAAGGCCAAACTCATTTATGCAAAGAGAATGATGGTTACTAGAGGCTAGGGTGAGAGTACTGAAAGCTAAAAGGAGAGACATTGTGCAAAAAAATAAAAAAGGAGGAATAAATTACATCATTGTATTGAGCAGCATGGTGACTATAGATAATAATGATGCATTATATATTACAAAAAAGTTAATGGAAGCATTTATATTTAAAAAAAGAAATTGTCGTGTGCGACTACTCTGTATCAGAAAACTTCTAGAAAATATATACAGATGTATGTGATAAAATTGCTAGTGCATAAAATTAACAATAAAATGGATTGGCTGACTGGGGACTTTATTCAGTGATCCTGAGTAAAGAATAATATTTCCTCCTCTAAGGACATTTTGCAGTGTCTGTTGACTTACTTTTTAAAATTTTTTTATCTGACAGAGAGAAAGACAGAAAGATCCCTTCTTTCTGCTATCTTCCTAAACGCCTGTAATAGCCAAGTTCGGGCCAGTCCAAAGCCAGCAGCACAAAGCTCAACCTGGTCTTCCACATGAGCAGCAGGGACCTAAGTAGTTCAGTCATCACATCTCCTTCCCAGGGTGAGCATTAGCAAGAATCTGGAACTACAAATATATCTGGGGCTGAAATCCAGGCACTCTGAATGGGACACTGTTGTCCTGAATGGTGACATAATCACTACTCCAACACTTGCTCATACAGACATTTATGCTTAACAAACTAGTAAAAACTTTAATAGGCATCTAACATAGGTCATGGATTCTACTTAGGACCCTTTAATATGCAGGATAGTTTCCCAAAATCAAGAATTTTCTAACCCACTGTCAATAATGCCCAGATTGAGGAAGCCTTATATGTATATATTTATCAGATATTAAATATTTTATGTGTGAGAGTAAATCACTAATTCTCATTTTTTGTTTTGTTGCTTTACTGTGATAAGATAAAACAAATTTGGGTTGTCAAAAACTCCTTAGAGGGACCAGCGCCGTGGCTCTCTTGGTTAATCCTCTGCCTGCGGCACTGGCATCCCATATGGGCGCCGCTTCTAGTCCCGGTTGCTCCTCTTCCAGTCCAGCTCTCTGTTGTGGCCCTGGAATGCAATGGAGGATGGCCCAAGTGCTTGGGCCCCTTTACCCGCATGGGAGACCAGGAAGAAGTAGCTGTATCCTGGCTCGTATCCGCATAGTTCCAGCTGTAGCAGTCATTTTGGGGGTGAACCAACAGAAGGAAGACCTTTCTTTCTGTCTCTCTCTCTCTCACTGTCTGTAACTCTACCTGTCAAATAAATTAAAAAAATAAAAATAAAAAACTCCTTAGAACGGTAAGCATTAAGTAATAGCAAACATAAAGACAAATACTGTTGGGATGGATTATGATATATGATACACTTATTCAATTCATATGTATTATTCCTAGAGACTAAAAGTTTATCTTTGCATCAAGGGGTTGATAAATTTAAAGTGATGTTTGTAGGCTAAGATGCTTGTCAGATGTGATGGTAGAGATGGATGATATTTTAATGGAAATGGCACCAACCTCGAAACAGCAGAGATGTGACAGAGAGTTCATTGGTAAAGATAATTTACCACAAGTCAAAATAAAGATCAAATTATTTAATACATAAGGATATTTGGGATAAAAAAGCAGGACCAAGGTACATGGATATTCCTTTAAGTTCCTAGTTCGATAACCAAAGGAATATTCCAAAGTCCAGTGATTTAAATCTCAGGCTTCAGTCACTAAAAACTTTCAAATTCTCTCAAACAAAGCCCAGGTTCAAACCATTTCATAGTCCCAGGGCTTTCAAATGACTGCAAAAAAGTACTCAAAAAGAAACCAGCAATGATATTACTGGTACCTGTGATAAATTTTCAGCCTATTATGTCAGGAAAGATTCCTACAGAAAGTTAGCTAAGAGATTTTTATTTGTCATAAGAACAGAATGACTTCCTCTAAGTATGGAAGATATCCAACTTATGTGAATTACCAGTGCTTGCTGAAGGACTGATAAACAAAGTGAACATGTTGACAAGAATGGAGGCTACTTGACAGCTTCTTAAAAGGAAAAAAAAAAAAAAAAAAAAAAAACCTTCAGCTTACTAAGGCCAATCTGACCACCTCAATTGTAAGGTTCTATTATTTTCAAGTCTTTAAAATGAAGACATAATCTAGATAACCAGGATCACCTGAGTGAGCCATTTCCTTCCTATCAAAAATCCTCCTAATTGGTTTATTCATAACTAGTTATTAAATTCCTAGTGTGTGCATAGGATGATTATTGGGGTTTGGAATGCATTAATGAATAAAACAGAAACACAATAAAAAACAACCAAATTTTTTGCCCTTGTATACTTACATTTTCATTGAAAATAAGACAAAAATAATAAAAATTATATACTGTAAGCTGTTATATAAAATACAATACAAGTAGTAAAAATAAAAATATAAGATTTGGGGCAATGATTTGGTTATGGTAGTCCTCATTAAGATCCCAGGTTAATGAAGATTTGAAGGAGATAGTCAAAATGTTGCTCCAAGCAGAAGAAAATTGTACTTGGATAATTCAATCTCTTTAAAGTAATAGTTGCCTGCCAGATAATGTGGTGAACAGAAATGGGAAAGAGCGGTAAAAAATAATGAAGTGTCAAAGACGTATACTTCTATGTGCCAAAGACCTCTACATTCATGTGCCTGAAAAGCTTTGGGCCAGAGTATTTTAATTAAGCCACATTAGTGATGTTCACAGTGTGTTCCTCTGCTTTTCACATGTTTGATTCCCTCTTTTTCTCCATGTTCTCCTCCTTTTTCCCAACAGATAAAAAGGCTTAAACACTATAGCTAATTATCCCACAGTTCTCAAAGTTCAAGGTCCCTGTGTTGCATGTGGTGAGTTTTCTATTCAACCTAGATACAGTTCTGTTTGATCCAGTGACCATCAACTGAATTGATAAGGTATGCCCCCATACATTCTGAATATACAAGAACAATATAATCATTGTACACTGTTCTATTCATAAAGAAGGGGCAGGGCAGGAATCCGTGATGTCCTAGAGTCAAATTATACTGGTTTGTTAAATTGTTAAATTTTCAGAAAAACTATGAGTCAATTAACATTTCAATGATAGTTTGAAATTAGCCAGGATGGCAATATTTACACCAGGAAAATCACCTATTACTAAAAGTAAAGATTATTTTCCCCAGAGGGATGGAGAAACACTTGCCAATAAGCTATTGAGGCTCACCATAGTCATTTATAAATCTTTGAGATGTTGGGAAATCTGAATCCTGTAGATAGAGACTAATCCTTCATTTCTTTGTGATTCTATGTATGGAAATTATGCCTTGACAATTAATCAGATTACTTAGCCTGCTTTCAGGACAAGAAAAGTAAGGAGTATGAGTGACCACGTTAAATTTCAAACAGTGAAGGCTGCTGGTACTTTTGATACTCTTGATCTTTCCAAATTTCATAGATAATGTACTTTGTTTTTTAAAGATTTTATTTATTTATTTGACAGGTAGAGTTACAGACAATGTGAGGGAGAGACAGAGAGAAAAGTCTTCCATTCATTGGTTCACTCCCCAGATGGTTACAATGGCCGGAGCCAGGAGCCAGGAGCTTCTTCCAGATCTCCCATGTGGGTCTGGGGCCCAAGCACTTGGCCATCTTCTACTGCTTTCTCAGTCCACAGCAGAGAGCTGGATTGGAAGAGGCACATTCAGGACAAGAACCAGTGCCCATACATGATGCTGGCACCAAAGGCGGAAGATTAATCTACTGTACCACAGTACTTTTTAAATTACAATATATTTGTGTGCAAGAAACTATATACGAAACTATTTGAGATATAAATTTCACAACTGTATTTCTTTGCTAACCTATGTCTTTTTCTTTCTTTCTAGCTCTCTTGAACCTGTTATGCTTCAGTTGGAGTTACATTCCTATTCTCTTTTCCCTGCGGCATTTTGTAGATTTGAAAGGATATAAATTCAAGTAGGCTCTACATTCTCAACTTGATCTTTGCTCTGAGACACTTTAATCCATTCATTGGTTTTAAAAGTGACAGAAAACAGGTCAGCAATTGCCTGCTAGTGGGTAGAAAAGGGATGGATTACAGAAAGCGAAAGTTAAGTTTCCGAGGTGATGGCAATATCGTTAAGCTTATTTGCAAAAATGATTTCTTGGATCATATTCCTAAGCCATGCCTGATTTTGAAGTATACTTTTTAAAATATGCAATTTATTATTCTTCATTTATACCTAAATATATTTTGGGGAAATTTGATATTTACAAATCATCCTTTCCCACTCTATCTTTTTATAGTTTTGTGCTAGATGGAAGGGTAAGGAGGGACATACTGTTACTTACATGTCCCCTTTAAAGTGAATGAGCTAATTACCTTTTTAAATAATCTCTCTCTCGTCATGACAATAAGAACCAATGCACTACTACAATTTGACTTGCCAATGTCTCCACAAACAGCTGTGGTACATTAAACAATTATCCCTACTTGGCATGGATAATCCATCACACTTTCAGCATCTTCGCTGATGATCACCAAGCTTTTAAAGGAAATGTACTAAGATTTTGCTTCAGAGGTCAGTGCTGTGGTGTAGTGAGTAAAGCCCCCACCTGCAGTGCTGGAATCTCACATGCGCACTGGTTTGAGACCCGGCTGCTCCACTTCCGATCCAGCTCTCTGCTGTGGCCTGGGAAGGCTGTAGAAGATGGCCCAAGTTCTTAGGCTCCTGCACCCAAGTGGGAGACCTGGAAGGGGGAAGAAGATTTTATTTCATTAATGTTTCACTTATAAGAGACAATTTATTTTTCAATCACCATAGCTTAAGATATACTGTAAAAAGTAAGTCTTGATGTGTCAATTACTTTAAACATGAATATTATATATCCTAGTACCTTTGCACTTGCCCAGTGCAATGATCTATGCTACACCTATCGATCCTGGTTAATAATGATGAACTAATGTTTCAGTAAAGAAGAATCAGTACAGTACCTTTTCACCTGGAACTAGCACGACCCAGTCTCTTACAGCTTACTGGAGATGAATCAGTACCCAGCGTACAGCACCAGTGCTGTTAACTGTGAAACCTACCAGTCTTATGCTCAGCAGCAATGGCAGTCCTCTTTCTAGCCTGGATTTTGGTGTGTGCTTGCCTGAGATACTGATCACTTTATTTTCCTATACTCCCATTCATTTTCTGATTTTCATTCTTCATCCTCCACAGTGATTTATTTTCTCCTTAGACCAGAAAGTTTATTTATTTTGATTGCAATTACAAACATTGACTGTTAGGAGGTTCTGAAATATAATATAGAATGAAGAAGAAAAAAAAATACTCATACAAATAAAGCCCAAATGTTTTCCAGAACTGAAGACATGAATCTCCAAATTGAAAAACCACATCAAGTTCCAAGAAACATGAAACAATATTTTCACACTCAGCACATCAGAGTGAAATTATAGATCATCAAATACCCAGAAAAAGTAAAGTCTGCTTTAAGAAGACTGACAGACTGGCAGATGTCTCATTCATAACAATAGGTGCCAAAAGACAGAGGAACAATGCATTCAAAGTGATATGTTCTAAAGAACTGCCAGTCTAGAATTTGATTATCACTTAAAGAATGAGAAGGATTAAAGAATTTTTCAGACCATGATTAGAAATTTATTTCTCATAGGTCTTTACTAAAAAAAAAAAAAAAAACACTAAAATGTAAACATCAGAGAAAAGTAAATTAAAACAGAAATAATTGATTAAAAATAACCAGCCAATAAATTAGTAATAGCATGTATTAGCATATGATAAATAAATATTCACAGCAAACATAAAAGAACACAACTATAAAATAATGTCCATTTTTTTATTATTTCATTATTGTTCAAATAAACTTTGCATTCAAAATGTGTCTTCTCTAAGTTTATAATTTAATGCATTTTAATGCATTATGATGGCCTGTAACCACCAGAAAAATCAAGGTCTGTTAGAACAATTCCATCAATTCAGTTTTTCCTGTGGTTCCCTTCCCAGTCAAATTCTGTATAGTGTCATGCCAGCTTAGCTCCTTCAAGAGAACACATCACAGGGTGCATGGGTTTGCTGATGTCCCTGGCTGCTTTCTGTAAAGAACCATAAAACACTCCATGATGAGACCATGTTTCCATTATGGTACACTCAGCCAGTGACTACCTCTGCAGTTACTAATGCTGACCCATTGTCACAGGATGTGGGAAGTGATTACCAGTATCTGTGCTAACTCAGCCACTTACTACAACTGAACTGCCGTCACCGAGTCTTCATACACATCTACTTACAACCTGCCCATTGCCCTGCTCTCACAGGCATCCCCACCCCCACTACACGTCTCTTGCACTTTGAAGCTCTCCATGATCTGTCCTTCTGAGAGAACCCAAACGTTCAAGGTACTAATGAAAGTAGTACTGCCAAAAGTTAATAAAATGAGGTTTTGACACTGGTTCAATTAGTGACAAGAAAATCTTGTTTAGTTTTGCCTTGTATAGCTTATATTATATAGGTACAAAATTATATTATTGAATAAGCTTCTGTTAAGCAGTGTGTCTGCTATAATCCCCACATCTCCGATTCGGAAAAACCTACACACTGTGGCCCAACACACATGGAAGACGTACTCTTCCCCCATTGTACTTTCTGTCTAAGAATTATTTAATAAAGGCAGTTTCTTCAATGCAAGTAGAAACTGAGTAAATAAATGTCATTTCTAATATAGCAATAATACCAGAAAAATTTTGTGACTTTCACATTTGAGTGATTGAAACATATTTTTGCTTCGCAAGGAATTGTTTTTTAAGAGCTAGTCTATTTTGTATTGCTCTTTTTCCTGCATTTCTTATTCCTATTGCAACGTGTAATGAATCTCTAAAGAAAAATCACTGGAAGTCAACCTCCAAAGCTGATTGCATTCATAATTGTTATATAAACATTTGACTTAGTGCTATTATCTTATAATTTTGATAGCTACTCATTCAATAATATTTCTTGCTTTTTTACATTGGCACATGAGCTTTGGGTTATATTTTTTTTTGTAAAAAAAGATTTATTTATTCATTTGTTTGAAAAGCAGAGTGAGAGAGAGAGAGAAAGAGATCTTCCATATGCTTTTCAACTCCCAAATATCTGCAATAGTCAGAGCTGGGTCAGAGAGAAGCCAAGGGCCAGAAACACCACCTCGATCTCCCACAGGGGTGTCAGGAACCCAAGTAAATGGGGCATCATCTGCTGCCTCGCAGGGTGTCCATTAGTTGGAAATTGGATCACAGGTGGAGTCAGGACTCAATCCCATAAAGTGACTTAACTGGATGCACCACAATTCCTACCCCATTAGGGTCATCTTTGTTTATATAACAAGTAAAGTGGAATCCAAAACACCTTATGTAATTCTGAAGATTCACACTTTAGTACAAAGTAGAGGGCTGTAGAGAGGGAAAGAAAACTATTTATTAAACAAAAGAGTTCATAAGAGACACAGCAATGATCCACTATTATCAGCAATATGGAAATATCCCAAGTTTGCTAGGACAGGTCTTTTTTGCACTATACTTTGCCTGAAGTGAATTTGCAAATTCTGAAAAATGTTGTTTTGAGAATTACTGTTGTTCAATAAAAGCAACTTAGTTTATTTTCTTTTAGTTAAACTCTACATTTGGTTGAAACAGCACCTTTCCTTCTACTGAAAAAAAAGTAACTGAAAGACTATATAACTATTTCTTAAATTGTTTTAAGTACAAAATGTGTATTAAAGTAGTTAACAAGTACTGATATTTATTTTACAGTCACACATAGTATATTGCTTGTTGTAAAACAGCTTCCTAGATGATAAATGCTGCAAAGATAATTTATGTTCAGGCTAGAACAAAATTGGCAGTAAAGATTAAACTCACATTATAAAAGAAAGACAGGGGAATTCAACTTGAGCCTCAAGCAACTAGAAGTTCTAGTTAGAAATATGTCAGTAAGATTAAACAGTTCAGGCTTTCCTCTGGGTAGTGTGGACAAGACTGAATTTTCAAGCATACTTTATTGATAAAAAATGGTAGTTGATGTCAGAAAGAAAGAAACTCATTTGACAAACATTAATCAGACACTCTTATGTGCCAGGAACAGTTCTAGGTTCTAGGCATATAGCAGTAAACAAGATTGAAAAAGCTTTTTATAGTGCAGTTTGTAAATGGATATACTTTCCAGTCACTGGAAAAAGATAAAAGCATTTCTAAAGCACATAAGTCATATGCTAACTTTAAAATATAATTTAAATTTTGAAAAAGTGAAAAGATACCCCTTGAGTCTTGATGAGCATCTTTTGTTAGCAAACCAAAGAATCCCTTCATTTATGAATCTATTCAATGAGCTAATATTGTTACCTCTAAAGCATTCATTAGGTACCACTCCACACCAAAATATAAAATTTCCTAAGAAATGTTTTAGGGGACTGTGTTATGGTAGGTTAAACTGTTGCTTGCAGCTCCAGCATCCCATATGGGTGCTGATTCGAGATCCTGCTGGCTGCTGGACTTCCAATCTAGCTCCCTGAAAATGCAGCTAGGAAAGAATCAGAAGATGGCTCAGATCTTTGGGCCCTTGCACCCACATGGGAGACTGGGATGAAACCCCTGGCTCCTGGCTTTGGCCTGGCTCAGCCCTGGTGTTGCAACCATTTGGGTATAAATCAGTGGATGGAATATCTCTCTTTATTTTTATTTTTTTTTTTATTTTTTTGGCAGGCACAGTGGACAGTGAGAGAGAAACAGAGAGAAAGGTCTTCCTTTACCATTGGTTCACCCTCCAATGGCCACTGTGGCCAGTTTTTTAATTTTAATTTTAATTTTTTTGAATATCTCTCTCTTTACCCCTCTACCACCCCTTTACAAATACATAAAACAAATATTTAAAAAACAATAAGAAATATCATTTGTGTGTGAATGATTCACTAAATTATAATGTTGTTTTATTATGAAATATATGGCTAAAATATAGTCAATAAATACTGTACATAATCCAAAATTCCTACATCATCTAGTGAATATTTAGAAATAGTTTCTTTTTACTTCTGTAATAATGCTATTTTAATTCTAAATTGCTGTGTACTTGAATTTTTCTGAATAACCAAAGGTTACATCCTATGTACATCATTTCAATTATTAATAAATACCCTGAACTTAAAAAGATTCCACTCAGCCAGCATATTTTCAAGGGATAATAGCAAAATTGATAATTTTTTTTATTTGTAGTGGTATCAATTTTTTAAAAGAATGGATAACCCTCACATTTATAATTAAGTTTATTTACAGAACCTAAGATAATTTTCCATTTTGAGACACTGTAATATTTGAGTTTTTAAAGTAGACTGTGACAGGACCTTACTGAAGAAATTTAAACCATTCAACTCATTAGAGGAAAAATCACATTATTTGCAATTGTCATTATTTGCTTCTGGCTAATAACAGTTCATGTTCTTTCGAATTTCAGTTTATTAAGAACTGAGTCAAATGAATATTTAAAATCTACTTATAAACTGTAGAGATAAGGGCATGAGAATGAGTAAAGTATGGAGCAGTACAGAAATATTGCTTCAATGTTGTTCCTGATTTTTGAAGTAACTGATGAATTATATTTAAAATCCTTGCTAAGTTGTCTGGCCTGGTTAATGATGGAGTCTCAGACTCACTCTACATTTCCTTGGTTCTCTGGTTTTTCATTTAGACCTTTAACATCATTTCAGTTCATTTTTTTTGGTTCAGTGCCTTCTTGCTAAGTAGATCAGATTTTCCTTAAGGATCCCCATGTGCTCAGTGCTGGACCCACTAAAGCTTTATTTGACAAATAATCTTCTGTAAGTATAACTTGAGTAGCAAATGTCCACTTATTTATGGCTGATATAGTCTTATGTCAAAGGAACATAAAATTGAAGTTGTACTTAATAACCTGCCATTTGATATTATACCTGCATTTGTGCTCTTTTGCTGTTAAGGTTGTGTGAGTATTTCCATTAAAAATTGATTTTCAGTGGTTTGTAGCTTAACTGCAAATGATCTGTCCATGAGAGATGAAAACTGATATATGAGCATATCCCCTAGGAGCCGACACATAATTAAATCTGCATGGTTGTTTTAAAGTTAAATCACAGTGGGTTAAGGGTGGTATCAAAAAGCCATGGGTTTAGGGGAACATTATAAATTAAATTTAGGTTGGATTCTTTTCATTTTTAATTAGCAAATACTATTAATTTAAATAATCATTTTGATTTCATAGAAATTATAAAAATATTAAAGTGCATAACATTTTGCCTTTAAGAATTTGAAGCTTTGCCACTTGCTATTTTAAATTAATACTTAGTAGCATTTGGAACATTCTACAGAAAATTAGCTTTGGAATTTTATTTTCATATTCACTTTGTATCAATATATCCTATTACTTTTTAATTTAAACATATTTTTAAAATATTAAAAAAGTTATTAATATGTAATGTTTATACAGCTTATGGAGCACAGGGCAATATTTCCAAGCATGCATATGGTATATACTGATTCTGACTTTTAATCACCTATATCAATAAATAATTTTTTTTTGCTAAAAGGTGTTAAGGTGTTATACCAGGTACTAAGCGTTCAAAGATAGATTATAATGCACCTGCCAGGTGGAGCTAACATTACATAAAATTATGTAACAAACAAAACCTTCCTTGTGGGAGTACAAGATGGAGTTCTGAAATCCTGGCATTGGCCTAGACCATGTGGGAAAGGAATCAAAAGATGGAAGATGTCTCTCTCTTTTACTCTTTCTCTCTGCCTTTCAAATAAATATTTTTTAACTTAAAAAGTTGAGAACATAGAACCAGAGAGTAGAATAGTGGTTATCAGAGGTTGGAGAGGAGAACAGAGGGTATGGGTGGACAGGGGATGGGCAGATATTGGATAATGGGTAAAAAGTCACCCTTTGTGGAATAGAACAAAAAGAATAGGTTTTTTTTTTGTTCTATTCCACAGAGAGTGATTGTAGTTAATGATCTTGTTTTGCACATTATAATAGTGAAATGAGAGGATTTTGAATGTTTACATCATAAATAACATTGAATGTTTGAGAAGATGCCTAACCTAAATGTATTGATTTGACCAGAAAAAAGTATATATATCAAAATATTACACTGGACTCCACAATAATGTACAATTGTTATCTATCAATAAAATAATAAGTTATACTGGTATCTAACAGTATAGAACAAGCAATATATTCATGGGACTTCAAAAAGTTCATGGAAAATATATTCTGAAAGCACATACATGAATTTCAATTCTTTGCACCAAAATAAACAGATTGTAACTTCATTTTCCCCAAGCTTTTCATATAAATAACAAAGCCACACACAAGTGTCTGAGAATGGAAGGGGGGTTGAGTATTTAGTGGGAGGACTTCAGCCATTTATTCATAAAAGAATTAAATTTGGAGAGAGTGGCTTGGGAAGAGATATAGAGAAGGGAATGTAAACATACGTTTCTGAATGATCAAGGGACATTATGCAGAAAAAGAAGAATGGAGGCAAAACTCAGATTTGAAGCCACAATTTAATCATCCAGGTATAAGATGCTGAATTATTGAAGTATAACACTGTCCTGGTCAGAAGAAATTTGAAGATTAATCTGGATGTAACCTGGCATTATCATATACAAATCAACACTTTTACTTTCTGTGGTTTTAGTTATCCATGGTCAACAGTAGACCAATCATAGTAAACGAAAAACTCAGGAAACAATTTGTTAAGTTTTAAGATACACACCGTTCTGAATGGTGTGTTGAAATTTTGTACTGTAAGACCCCTTAAGCAGGCGTCCCACAAATTGACCGGACCCCAGAAACACGGACTCCACTCCAACTGATGTAATAACAAGAGGAAGTTTATTTCATTTGCAAATGGGCCGTCTCAATAGCACCCTCTAGTGTAGTGCAGAGAGAGCGGCCCCGAACATCAGTTTTTCAGGGTATTTAAAGCTTAAAACCACAACATTAGCATATTTAGTCGTGTTACAATTTCACTGGATATGTTAATGGTTACTGGGTAAGGGGCTAAGGAAGGGGGCAGTTCGGGCAGTTTCCCAAGCAAGCAGGGCGGGGGCGTGCAGAAAATACCCTGCATACTTTTGCCGTCTGCCGGGACCCACAGATAAGGGGCAGTTGGGTGCTTCCCATGCCTTTATCTGGCGCCTTATCTCAAACTGCAGCTGCCTGCCCTTGACTCATAGTTTCGGCCCAATTTCCAGGAACTGTTTTACTAGAGTTCCCTAGATCCTAGTTTTTTAGCAGGTAAATTTTCAGAAGTCCTTCAGTACCATCTAGCCCTGTTCTGCTTGAGATGTGTGTCATCCTTTTGTTCTGTGATCCTTTGTTCCAGATGTTAGTCACTTTGTATCTTCATAGAAAACAACATGATACACTCACAATGTCCAGTTTCCAGCATCTGGAGGTCTCCAAACAACCTCTTCTATAGATAAGCAGAGACAATTGCATTTTGTTTGAGATCATTTCAGGTCAGGTTCCTGTCTGGATTTCAATCCTAGAAGAAGCATTCTCTGGATTAGTGAACATGAAAAGAATCTGTCATCACCATAATCTGAGGATAGTTTACTGTTTAAATGCAGATAAAATACAGTACCTGTCTTAGGAAGTTATAAGACTTAACTGACAGATTATGCATTAGCACTTAGCTCTATGCTTAAATTCATGATGATATTAACTGTTACTGTTATTCAAGTGAATGAACAGACAGAAGATAATTAAGATGAACAATTTGGAAACATGTAGTTATTCAAGATAGGGTCATTAATGAACATAAAAATGTGTTTCATCACCAGAAACGAATTTAAGTATTAAATATAGAAAGTGTAAAGATAGAATAAATCAGACTTGGAAGCAGTTTGGATTGGAGTTCTCAGAGAATTGTAAGTAAAATGCTTATTTCCAGATTTCAGGCTTAGAATAATTGGAGTGTGAAGATAATTTCTTGATCATAAAAGGCCATCATGAATGGAAGGGGAAAGGGAGCGGGAAAGGGGAGGGTTGCGGGCGGGAGGGAAGTTATGGGAGGGGGGAAGCCATTGTAACCCATAAGCTATACTTTGGAAATTTATATTCATTAAATAAAAGTTTAATAAAAAAAAAGGCCATCATGAATCATAATGATACAATAAGGAATAAACCTAAATATAAAAAGCTTCAAGGGCTCATAGGAGACACAACTATCCAAAAAAAATTGTAAACATGAGGAACTTTGGCATAACCCACCCAAAAATATATGAGATCAATATACTATATATATAAGTATATATAGTATGATCATATGATATATATCATATATAATATATATCATATGATCATACTATATAACATAATTATAATATAATATAAATGTCATTAGTATTAATAAAAAACGATGTGACTTTTCAAATAAGTGTGGCTAAGGAACATAATTACATAAATCCTTGCTATTATCAACTGCCATGTTGGAAAGGTGACTGCTTAACCCAAATCTAGTCACTTCTTTTTCTTGATTAAAAAACCACTACAGAAAAGTGTACAATTAATTGTAACTCACTTTTTAAAAAGTTCTGCACTCATATTTCTTAAATATTGTCTGTCTAGTAAAACACAGCATAGTGAAATGTAGGTGGCAATGTAAAATTATGTTTGTAAAAAGTAGTAGGGTAGTAAAGTACTTTAAGAAAAAGAATAATTAAAAGAGATAAGAAATCAACAAGATTTTGCTGCAACTTCCTATTAATAGGTAAATGAAGGAAAATTAAATATATGTAAAGGGACTAATGAGTCATAATTTTAATAGTAAAAGGTGCAGGAAAAAATAGTCAAGGAAACAAAATTGAAACAAACAATGCAGAGATAACATATATTTTGAAATCAGACTTAATTTTGTGTTTGTCGTATCATCTTGAAGACATTGTGTTCTATCTGTACGTATTCGTAAACTCATGAAATCAAATATAAAAATATATTTAGTTATCTCAAAGGTCGATATCTGTGAATGGAGTTAAATAATTTACACCAAATCCAGTAGATGGATCACAGGCAGGATGGGATACAGGTTGGTCTTACTTTACAGTTTGTGTAAGTCCCATAATTATAAACACAATGAATAAAAAGCATCAAGAAAGCAAAGTTTACATGAAAAATAACTAAATCTGACTGGACAATACAGAGCACCCGGCCGTTGGCCAAGTGTGTAAGTAGTCATTTTCCGTCTGCTCATTAAATATTTTGGATAAATACTATGTACCAAACATTGTATCAACAGGAATTAGATTGTCTTTGATGGAGCCCAGGTGATTCTTGTTGACATAAAAAAAAGGAAAGATTTCAAGGATCAGTATTTTGGGAAAAGAAGTACATACAAAAATAAGTAATGCCTACTGATATGAAAAGAGTTGCAGATTGGTGCCTCCTCACACAGGGCACCAAAATGTTAGGAAAAGAGTCACAGAATAGGGAGGAGGCAATGTACAAATTTACAGCCAGACTGAATTTATTCAGAGAAAATAAATCCATAGAGGTGAGTGACCAACTGCCTGCATGTACAGGATGCAGCATGCGGCAGAAGGCCAGGGAAGAAGAGAAGGCCAGGCACACCATGTCCCAAGCTTTTAACCCACTTCCAAAGGGAGCGGTTAATTAACCTGATTGGCTGGTGGGCACCCAGGTAGGGCATGAGGTCACACAGGGGCATGGTGAAAGTATCAGGTAGGGCATGAGGTCCCACAGGGGAGTGGTGAAGGCATGGTCTTCCAGCTCACAAACCTAATCAATTTTAGCCTATATGCCTGCCTACTTCATTGGTGCACTCCCTAGTTGGCTGCAATGGACACAGCTGCACTGATGGGAAGCCAGGAGCCAGGAGCTTCTTCTGGGTTTCTCACACCGGTGCAGGGGCCCAAGAACTCAGACCATCTTCTACTGCTTTCCCAGGCCATAGCAGAGAGCCGGGTCAAAAGTGGAGCAGCCAGGATTTGAACTAGCATGCATATGGGATGCCAGCACTGCAGGCGGTGGCTTTACCTGCTATGCCACAGCATCAGTCGCCCCCTCCCCCGCAATCAGTTTTAATCTCATTTACAACCCCAGGTTCCTTTGAAAGACTCAGAAACTTCCATAAGACTATTACAATCCATGTGATCTTGTCAATGTCTCCACTTTCAAGGCAGTTGTCTATAATTTCAGAGTAGGTGATGGAACAAGGACAGAAGGCTCAGCTGTTTTCCCTCATTGCCCAAAAGAGATAAACTTTGGAATGTATTCCTTGCCCTTGAATCTCTGTTGGGTCTCACACCCTGTTGCCTTCACACCCCACCCTGCATTATTTTCCAGGTTCCCCAGGCCCTCGCCCAGTTCCTGGAATTTACTTGGGCTGCTGCCCCCTACTCCCACCCCCAGCCCTAGTGCTCCTTAAAAAGACCTGGCTTATTAATATTGGGGATTTATTAATAAGCATATAGTGATATCATATAGCACTCCAAATTCCGGTAGCATATGTGGCACCCCAGATAGCACATGAAAGACCTCTCTCTCTCTCTCTCTCTCTCTCTCTCTCTAACTCTGACTTTCAAATACAATAAATAAATACATTTTTAAAAATAAAAGAACTGATTGTGGGACCAGCTCTGTGGCATAGTGGGTAAAGCTGCCATCTGCTGTGCTGGCATCCAACATGGGCACTGGTTCAATTCCTTACTGCCCTGCTTCTGATCCAGCTCTCCGCTGTGGCCTGGGAAAGCAGTAGAAGATGGCCCAAGTCTTTGGGCCCCTGCATCCGTGTAGGAGACCTGGAAGAATTTCCTGGCTCCCAGCTTCAGTTCAGTGCAGCTCTGGCCAATGCGGCCATCTGGGGAATGAATCAACTGATGGAACATTTCTCTGTCTCTCTCTCTCTCTCTCTCTCTCTCTCTCTGCCTCTGCATCTCTGTAACTCTGCCTTTCAAATCAATCAATCAAAAAAATAAATAAAAACCTGCACAATTAAGTTAACCCAATCTTTAGTTATTGATAACTTTTCCTGTTGGATTTCTAAGGTAAATTTACCAAGAAAATTTTATGTGCATAAGAATATTTAAAGTTTTTGAGAACAATTTCAATACTTACATTGTATTTGGTTTTATCTTTCAGAAAGCATGAATGTGGAAAATAAAAGCTGTTAAAGGTTAAAGGTACAGTACATTGTGAAAAGAGTTTTGCTTAAATTAAACAATAAGTAAAAATGAGAATTGTTCAGTTCCTTAAATCAGTACAAATTTTTAGTAAATCACATTCATTAATGCCACCAAGAATATGTTATGAATAATTTACACTCTGTACAAAAAGGCATTTCAAAAAATTTGTGGAGAAAGAGCAATTACAAATATGTTTATTTTGCAGCAAAACCCCCTGAAATCCATTTTCATGGAAAATTCTTATTATGAAAAAGTATGCATGAATTTCATTTTTATAAAGATTTATTTGTTTATTTGAAATTCAGAGTTAGAAAAAAGACGTAGACGCAGAGATCTTGCATCTCCTGGTTTATTTACCAGATGGCTACAACAGTCAGAGCAAGGCTAAACAGAAGCTAGGAGCCAGGAACTTCTTCCAGGTCTCCCGTATGAGTGCAGAGGCCCAAACACTTGGGCCATCTTCTGCTGGCTTCCCTGTTGCATTAGCAGGGAGCTGGAATGTAAGTGGAGCAGCAGACACTCTTCCAGGCATTCACATGCGATGCAGGCGTCTCAGGTGGCAGCTCAATGCACCATCCCACAAGTGCCAGCTCCAAACTGCAAAATGTTTAGAGGCAAAATAATTCCATTTTTGAAGTACTCTTTTAGAAGATATAGTGGAGCAGGCGCTGTGGCTTAGCCGCTAACATTCCATATGGGTGCCAGTTCAATCCTGGCAGCTCCACTTCCTATCCAGCTCTCTGCTATGGCCTGGGAAAGAATTAGAAGATGGCCCAAGTCCTTGGGCCCCTGCATCTACATGGGAGACCTTGAAGAAGTGCCTGCCTCCTGACTTCGAATCTGCGCAGCTTTGGCTATTGCGGCCATCTGGAGAGTAAACCAGCAAATGGAAGACCTCTCTCTCTCTCTCTCTCTCTCTCTCTCTCTATCTATCTCTATCTCTATCTCTATCTCCCTCTCTTTTTCTGCCTCTGCCTCTCTGTAATTCTATTTTTCAAGTAAATAAATAAACCTTAAAAAAAAAACAAAAAACGAAGCTTTGGTATGATGATTTCTTTGAATTTATGCATGTCTTCTATTTTTATTTTTGTAAACATTTTAAAATCCAAACGCATATAGTGGAATATTGCACTGCTAATGAATAGTTTTCATCTGGACTTGATGCATCTACATTCTTTCTATCAGCTTGTAAAAATTAGGAAAACTGCACCTTCAATATGGACGTTGAGTAGCTAGCTATCTATGCCTAAATGGGAAACAGAGCTGAGCAGCCATTTGTTCAGAAGCAACTACTCATGTGATCTGCTCTAGTCTGTATTCCTAGCAAAATCACAGGCTGCACTTTGCTGTCCATACCCATTTCAACTATCATTACAACAGCCTTCGGAAGCTTCATAGTGTGCACCGGGATGCTGCTAATGACCCCAAACTTGTGGTCTTTAATAAATGCCAACAAATCTGAAGTGGGTGCTTCCTGTCTGGTGTTTTTGCTTTTAAAAGATAGCCACTTTCTTTCTCCTCTAGAGAACCTTGCCTTGTCTTGCATTGCCTTGACTTGCCTTGCCTGGCCTTGCCTGGCCTTGCCTGGCCTTGCCTTCTTTAATGTTCCTTTGGGACACACACACACAAAACAGAGAAAGAGAAGGAGAGAGAGAAAGAGAGAGAGAGAGAAAAAGAGAGAGAGAGAAATATTGATGATTTATTGCCCAAATTCTTGCAATGGCAACTGGCTTCTTCAAAAGCCAGGATCTGGGAAGCAGGGACCCAGTTAAGGTATATGATGTGGTTGGCAGATATCCTACCATGTGAGAAATTACTGCTGCCTCCCAGGATTTGCAATAGTGGGAAGCTAGAATCATCAATAGAGCTAGGACATGAAACCAGGCACTCTGATATGGAAAGCATGCAGTGAAAACATAGTCTTACCTCCTGCACCAAATGTCTACCCCAGCATTTTCATTATATATTGCAGGCCCTGTCTCCCTAGTTTGCTAACTACTTGTAGAAATAAAGCTGCCTGGGGCTGGCATTGTAGCATAACAGGATAGGTCTCTGCTTGTGGCACTGGTATCTTGTATGGGCACCTGTTGGAGACACAGCTGCTCTAATTCTGATCCAGCTCTCTGCTAATGTTCCCGAGTAAACAGTGGAAGCTGGCTCAAGTTTTTTGACCCCTACATCCATGTGGTAGACCCAGAAGAAGCTCCTGGCTCCTGGCTCCTGGCTTCGCCTGTTGTGGCCATTTGGGACATGAATCAGCAGATGGAAGAGCACTCTCTCTCTCCTCTCTCCGTAACTCTATGTTTCAAATAAATTAAAAAAAAATCTTTAATTTAAAAAAAAAAGAAAGAAAGCCTCCCTTTTTATCCTAGATTCTTTTCTGCTGGATTTTGCTTACTGTTTGGTGTCAGAAATGGAACCTGAAGCAACCTTCCGGGATCTTCCTGGCACCCTCTGGGGCCAATGCATGGGTGTCTATAAGAGTCCGTTTAGCTCAGATGTCTTACCTGCAGAGCCAGGCTAGTTCCTGTCAGATCCAGATCTCCCATACCCCAGGTAGAGGTCTCAGACAGGTAATTGCTTTAAGAGAGGGCTCCTTCATTCAGGTTACTGGACTCAATTCATAAGTTGAAGTGGGGACTCCGACAATTGTCTTTATTTTTAAAGATTTATTTATTTAGTTAAACGGCAGAGTTAGAGAGAAGGAGAGACAGAAATGTCTTCCACTTGCTGGTTCATCCTCTAAATGGCTCACAGGGTTGGGGTTGGATCAGGCCAAAGCTTAGACTTAGAAAGTCAGTTTGTGTCTCTCATGTGGGCGGCAGGGGCCCAAGCACCTGGCCCATCTTCTTTTTTATTCCAGGCTCATCAGCAGGAATTGGAAATGAGGCAGCTCTGAGGTGAACTGGCACTCCCATGGGTTGCAGGGATCATCGACAGTGGCTTAACCTGCTGTGCCACATAGTTGGTCCCTATGAGGGAATCCTTTGTTAGTTGAGTGCAAAAAGGAAAACACATGCTCTAAATCTCTTACAGCCAATCAACCACCACTGGGCACTCTGAGCAGTTTCATGATTAAAAGTTATGATCTAGGAGAGCTGGCATTTACCCTTGCCTTTAAGATGCCAGCAACACACATTGAAGTATCTGTGTTTGATTCCTGGTTTTCCCTCTTACCTCCAGTTTCCTGTTAATATAGACCCTGGAGGCAGTGATGATATCACAATTAACTGGGTTTGTCTCATACATGTGGAAAAAATGGATTAGTTCCATAGTCTTGGCTTCAGCTGAGGTACAGCCCATACCATTGTGGGCATTTGGGGAATGAACAAGTGGATGGGAGTTTCTCTCTTTCTCAAATAAAGGATTAAATAAGTTCTAAAGACAATTTATAAAGTATGGTATAAAGGCTTGTAATTTTCTGTCTCTGAACCAAAATAACCTAGGATGGCCTACAACTTTGCTGGCAAAATGGGGTTCTTGAAATTCCAAAACTTGTCTATTTGTGTATACAGTTAAGAAAAAGAAAACATTGTGTGTCTCAAAGATAACGGGAAGCATTTTTTAACTGAAATGGACTCAAGAATTCATTGTTGCTTCTCAAAGAAAACAATTCCAAATTAAATGAATAGCTCAACAAATTAGAAAAAGAAACAAGCACTTGTGATAATGAAACCCAAACTGCCAGTGCTTCCACGGCAATTACTGCTGCCACCTGTCTCTACCCCACACTGCCTTCATCCTCTTCCCCCACATTCCAAGATCTTTATCTTCTTTTACTCCAATATTCCTTCTCCTTGCAACACTTCCAATTTTTCTAGACCTTTTTTATAGCTCCCTTTCTGTACAAGTGGTAGGAAATGAAGTAGACAGATAGCTTATGTTCCTTGGGAAGTGAGAATCTCAAATCTCAGTTAAAGACTTTCCCAAACAAAACCCACCTCTCTTGAAGGTATACACTGCAGTTTAGCTTAATCATTAGCACCTACCAACCGACATTTTCATCTCTGCACCAATTGCTGTAGAATGCCCTGGCCCAGGGACAGATATTAGTGTTGAGTCAGAAAACCATCTTAAGGATTTTAAGATGGCTGGAATACAACAGTTCAACAAACATCAAAAATAAGCAGATAACTTGCTTGTTTGTTTCTCTGCCAAATAACTTCAAAATCTATATAGGAGTGCACCCAAAGAAAAGATAAAGAAAGCCATTCTCAATTTTGTTCATAGATTTGAATAGATCTTTCAACAAGATTTAAGAACTAAAGATTTAAATGATGAGAACTTTAACTTGTTTAACTCAATTTTTGTGGCAGAGTTTTCTGAGACTCTTAGTACCTTGGTCAAACAGTGTGATCTTGGGGGCTAGTGTTGTGGCACAGAGGATTAAGGAGGGCTGGCATCTCTTACCAGAATGCTGGTATAAGTCTCTGGCTGTTCTACTTTAAATCCAGCTTTCTGGAAAAACACCTAGAAAAATCAAAGAAGATTGTTCAAGTATTTGCTCCCTGGCACACATTTAGGAAACCAAGATGGAGTTCCTGGCTCCTGGGTCCAGCTTGGCCCATACTACTTTGGCCATTGAGGGATCGCTCTTTCTCTATCACGGTTTCTCTCTCACTCTCTGTTGTTCTGTCATCTTTCAAATAAATAAATAAATAAAATTAATCTCAAATAAAATGATGTTAATTGGACACCAAGGCATCCCCATAAATTATCTCTTTAACCAAAAATTGTCAAAAATATTAGAAAAACACAAGAAATATAGACCCTCCATAGCCTTCTATTGCTAGGGGAAAACCACTATATAAATGGTCCTCTATATACAATTAAAGAGGAATGCCCCAGTCACCCATATTTCCTAGAATCAAAAGACCTGTAAGCATTGGAGACAATTTGAAAAGAAGTATCTCAAATACAAATGTTGGCTACAATCAAATCTTGATGAGCTTCTTCACCTTACCCTTCCAAGAAGGATGTAAGACACTCTGGGTACATTCAGAGCACATTTCTCCTGCTTAAAAACAACCAACTAGGAGAACAAGGTATTAAAGTTCAGGACAAACTCATCAGAATTCTGATTGCCACTCAGGGCTACCCCATATATCCTTAATCCTGACATATTATTTTTGTTTGTTTTTTTAATGTTTTCTTTAATAAATATAAATTTCCAAGGTACAACTTTTGGATTATAGGGGTTTTTCCCCCAATAGCCATCCTCCCACCCACAACCATCCCATCTCCCATTCCCTCTCCCATCCCATTCATCATCAAGATTCATTTTCAATTATCTTTATATACAGAAGATCTACTTAGTATTTATTAAGTAAAGATTTCAACAGTTTGCACCCACACAGACACACAAAGTATAGAGTACTGTTTTAGTAGTAGTTTTACCATTTATTCATATAGTACAACACATTAAGGACATCAAGATCATACATGGGGAGTAAGTGCACAGTGACCTCTATTGTTGATTTAACAATTGACACTCGTATTTATGACATCAGTAATCACCCAATTACTTGTCTTGAGCTGCCAAGGCTATGGAAGCCTCTTGACTTTGCCAACTCCTACCATACAACCCAGCCATCCTACCTTTGGAATTTACCCAAAGGAAATTAAATTGGCACATAAAGGAGCTGTCTGCATCTCAATATTTATTGCAGCTCAATTCACAAGAGCTAAGACATGGAATCAACCTAAATGCACATCAACAGATGACTGGATAAAGAAATTATGGGATATACACTCTACAGAATACTATACAGCAGTAAAACATGAAATCCAGTCATTTGCAACAAAATGGAGGAATCTGGGAAACATCATGCTGAGTGAAATAAGCCAGTCCCAAAGGGACAAAGATCATATGTTCTCCCTGATTGGTGACAACTAACCGAGCACCAAAAAGGAAACCTGTTGAAGTGAAATGGACACTTTGAGAAACAGTGACTTGATCAGCCCTTGTCCTGACTGTTGAGGAACAACTTACTACTTTATCCCTCTTAGTGTTTTTTTTTCTGCTTAACACTATTGGTTAAATTCTATAATTAACACACAATTATTCTTAGGTGTTTAACTGAAAAGTGATCCCTGTTAAATATTAGAGTGGGAATAAGAGAGGGAGGAGATGTACAGTTTAGCACATGCTCAATCTGACTTGCCCCAAATGGTAGAGTTAGAAATGTGCCGGGGGGCCGGTGCCACAGCTCAACAGAATAATCCTCCGCCTCGCGGCACCGGGACCCCATGTTCTAGTCCCGGTTGGGGCGCCAGATTCTGTCCCGGTTGCCCCTCTTCCAGGCCAGCTCTCTGCTATGGCCCGGAAGTGCAGTGGAGGATGGCCCAAGTGCTTGGGCCCTGCACCCCATGGGAGACCAGGAGAAGCACCTGGCTCCTGGCTTCGGATCAGCGCGATGTGGTGGCTGCGGCGGCCATTGGAGGGTGAACCAACGGCAAAGGAAGACCTTTATCTCTGTCTCTCTCTCACTGTCCACTCTGCCTGTCAAAAATAAAAAATTAAAAAAAAAAAAAAGAAAGAAACGTGCCAGGGGATTCCAATTCAATCGCATCATGGTGGCATGTACCAATGCCATCTCACTAGTCAAAGTGGTCAGTTTCAGTTCACAATTGATCATAATGATAGGACAAAAAGTCAAAGGGATCACATAAACAAGATTAGTGTATGCTAATACAAACTGATAGAATTAAAAAGCAGAGAACAACCCAACATGGGAAGTGGGATACACAGTAGACTCATAGAATGGCAGATGTCCTAAACAGCACTCTGGCCTCAGAATGGGCCATCAAAGGAGGAGGTAGCTTTCTCTGAAGGGAGGAGAGAACTTCCACTTTGACTGTGGCCTTGTCTAAATAAGATTGGAGTTGGCGAATCCTGACATATTATATATGTCTCCTACCCAGAGTTCTTAGTTTATCCAGATGGTTGGGGTCACCAATCAACATAATGGTTTTTAAGTCCTTACTCATTTCCTTCTATGGAAGTTATTTCAGAGAGTTACTTCCTTTTTGTTTACAGATTTATTTATTGGAGCCAGCATTGTGGCATAACAGATAAAGACACCGTCTGCAGTGTCAGGTTCAAGATCTGGCAGCTTCACTTCAAACCCAGTTTCCTACCTTGGAAATCAGCAGAAGCTGACCCAAGTTCTTAGATCCCTGCACCCAGGTGTGAGACCTGGAAGAAACTCCTGGCTCCTGGCTTTGGTCTGGCCCACTTTGTCTGTTGTGGCCATTTGTAGAATGAACCAGCAAATGGAAGAGCTCTCTCACTCTCTCTCTTTCTGTGTCTCTCCCTCTCTCTCTCTGAACTGCCTTTCAAATAACTAAAATAAAATATATTTTTAAAAAATAATGAAATGCATTTATTTATTTATTTGAAAGGCAAAGTTGCAAAGATAGAGGGAGAGCCAGACCAAAAGCTCTTCCATCCACTTATTCACTCTCCAAATAGCCACATCCACTGGGGCTGAGACAAGTGGAAGCCGGGGGCCAAGAACTCCATCTGGGTCTTCCATATGAGTGGCATGAACCCAAGTTCTTCGGCAAACTTCTGCAGCTTTCCCAGGCTCATTGGCAAGGTGCTGGATCAGAAATGGAGCAGATGGCACTTAAACCAGCACCCATATAAGATGCTTAAGTCACTCTTGCACAATGCTAGCCCCAGTCATTGTTTTTTGCTTGATCCATCATATTCTATATACATCCTAGGAAAGGAGATAATTGAATACAAATGTTAGTAATATCCATTCAGCACATCCACTTAAGATAGAGGGGGATCACTGAGGCCTTGGCTGATATATAATCCATAAAGGATATCTTTCATAAGAAACTCGTTGTCCTTCACACCAAACTTTAAATACCCTTATCACATTTGTAAGCTTAATGGAAAAGGATGACATTTGTGGAAAAGATCAGCTATTAACAGCATAATTAATTTCCAATACCCAGTATTCCGTGAACTTCATACCTTGCTACCCAATGTTCCCTTGAAAGCCAATTATTATTAGCTGTTGATCTCTACAAGATACCAGTAGACCCCAACATCTGATAACTCTTTGTGTTCACCTAGAAATATATGTGGACACTATTTCACTTAGGATATACTGAAAGTACCATCTACTTCTCTGAAATCCTTTGTACTGACTTAGTTAATGTTTCTTCCTAAAGATTCAATCTTGTTTCAATATGCAGATGGCCTGCTATTCTATTTCCAATCCCAGGAAAATTTCCTGGCTGACAACATCTGTTTACTTCATAATTTTGCCTCTGAGACACATAACATATCACAGAAAAGGCTTCAAACCTTTCAGACCTCAAATAAGTATATGGGTCTCCTCTTGAAATTTGATGGTCTGAATGTTGACCCTCCTTTCCTTCATAGCATACTGACTTTTCATTTTTCTTAAATCACAAGGTAACTCTGGAAGTTTCTAAGGCTTTCATGTTATTGCTGAAATTTACATCAAGAATTTCTTATTGATGTGGCTTCTTTACAGTGTCCTAAAATTTCCCTTTCCTGATCTGATTCAATGGCCTTCTAATGAGAAAACATCCTCTTAGAACATAAAGACTCAACTAACTTTGGCCGTCACCTTAGGGCACCTCAATTACAAACTTCTCTTTCACTTATTCATTCATGAACAAGATGGGAATGCCTTCACTCTATCCCACGGAGTACAAAATGGACCAACAGAGTATTATAGTCAACAGTAGAAGAACCCACATCCCAGGGGTTCCTACATCTATATTCATAAAAGCCACCTATTTACTCCTATCACTTAAAGAATAGATTCTTATGTAATGTCCCCATCTGTCACCATCTATACACTCCAATCTTTGGAAGCCTTTCTTAAAGATTATCACACTCAACTCCTCTGCACTAGGTACCTAGCTTACTATAATAGCCTCTTCCATTCTTCAATGTAACACAGTATTACCCACTGCAGTCTATTCAACACTGCAAACCCAGTGTCCCTTCCAGTAAATGGTATTACTTCTGATGGTCTCACTCTTACTGATCAACACCTTACTCTTCGATTGATTTATAAGATACTCAGTTATCCATTACAGACTACTTGGTTTATAGATGAGTCTTCAAAGACATGGTGTCATTACCAGACTAGATAGACTATAATCTATTTTGAGATTATAAAATCAGAACCCCTTCCTAAAGCCATATTCACACAACAAGCAAAGCTCTGTGCCCTCAACAGAGCATGTCTCCTGGGTAAAGATGTATCTGTCCACCTTTATGCAGACAACAGCCACGCCTTAGGTATGGCTTATGATTTTGGCATGCATTGGGGTCACCAAATCTTCTAAGTCTTTCTGAACAATAAATAAAGAACAAAGATCATGCCCTTGCTCTCTTAGATGAAATTCTGGCTCCATGACTCTGGATATTATTAAAATACAGGGTAGTTCTTCTTTTTAGAGAGAAGAGAGCAAAAGAAATAAAATAGTTGACACTGTTTCCAAAGTAGTTGCCTTATAAGAGAAGCTACTTGCCTTGCCCTCTAAAGGACACTCTATTTCCATTGCCTTTCTGATCCTACACCTGTATCACAATCTAACAAAGTCTCAAGTGTTTTCACCTATAACCAAAAGTGGGAAATTGGAAAAAGAGGACTCTTCTTTTTATGGAAAGGAAAGTCTCTAGGTAGGTCTAAATTTTCATCCCTTCTTCCCAAACAACCTACAAGAGGAAATTTAACCTTTATTCATGACTTGGCCCATTCTAGAATACTCAAAATCAAGGCCATTCAGGCACAAATCTTAACTTCCCTACACTTCTTTTCCCTTGCTCCTCCTGTGGTTGTAGAAACCAACCATACCAACAAACTTCACTCTCTCTAAACGGCATATCTATTTTCTCTCCTCTGGGTTTGACCTCACGTGTTAGCCTGGGCTACAGAAAAAAATACTCATAATGATAAGCTCCTTTATCAATGATGTATGTTTTCACAATATGTACACATTAACTGGAAAAGATACTCTTGACCTTCTTTGCCAAATGAATCATTCCACACTGTCTTGTTCTCTTCCTCTTACTGGTAATTATTTTTTCCCTTATTTTTGTCTCCCTCCTGACAAACAGTTCTCTAAATCTCAAAAACATGCCCAAGCACCTTTGTTATGCTGTGGGCAGCAAACCAAATATTTGCAACAAAACTCTGCACAATTGGAGAATGGGATGAATCTGCCTCTTGGGATGTTTAAACATACCATTTGCTTTCTAACAAATGGATAGCAGTCCTCAACCCAAATCCTACACTTTCTGTTATGGATGAAAAATTCTTTCTGTGTGGATTAATTATAATAGAACTATAAATGATTACATATAAGAAGCTATAGATCACAACCCCTCAGATTATAAGTATGACAGCTTTTGGAATTCCTATGGATTTGCTTTACCAAAAATTTGATCTCAATGATCAGGCTACACCTGGAAGAAAGTTGGTATCCTGATAGGCTTTGGAACTGCTTGGCATAAGCACATAATCAGAAATATTTCCTACATCACAATAGAATTGCTTTTTCTACCATTCAGACCAATAGAGCCAACTGTAAACCTTGTGTAGTCTTGGAAAAACCACATGGCTTGGTTATTTTTTGGCTTCTCAGAGCAATGTTTGTCCTGTCACAAATGCTTTGGACTGTACTTGGGTAAACACTTGTAAATAGGTTAAACTGATACTTCCAAAATATTAATAATGGCTAAGTTCCTAGGAGGAGGATCTTCCCATGGTTCACTCAGCTTTTTTAGCTGGCTGCCCTCTGGCATTGGTTCTTTCTTGTGTTCTGCTCTACAGTTCTTCGTGGTCCTCTTTAGATTAGCACTGAGCATTTGAATACTTTTTAAGATTATTCTCACCTCTTTTAAAACCTCAGAATCACATTGACTTAGCATCTTAAGATCATGGACTCAGTTCAACCAGAAACAGCAACCAGTTTAAGCCAAGATGTGACTATTTAGGTTTGAAAGATACCTCAGCACCTTTTATAAGTAAATTGTCCCAACTGTTATTGCCCTGCTACAAGAATCCCAATGTGAGACTAGATGGACTCAGAACACATAAACAAGCACTCTGGCACTACAATGGGATGCTAGTGACATAATCATCAACACTCTGCCAACAGGTTTTTGTCAAAAGGGGGAGGTGTGATCACTGGGAAAATCTAAACTTCCAAGATGTATTCTGCTTTACTAACTGGGCCTATATTCAAAATGGAGCTGGTCAGCTGTTTGCTGACTTGCTGTTAGACCTATATTCGACTGTATTCTGTGTCCATGGACAAAAACAGAAGCTAGACTTTGCCACCTTGCCAAGGCAGTGTCCTGTTTCAACGGCCAAGATAGAAGCTTCCAGGAAGTCTTTGCCATGCCGCATGGACTTAGTTAACTTGAACATGTGGTTTCCCTTAAATGCCAGCTAAACTAAGTGCTTTTTGTTTTGCACATTTTTGTCTAAAAGAGATTACCCCAATGTCTCAGGGCCTACATTGTGGCATAGCAGGTAAAGCCACCACCTGCAACACCTGTATCCTATATGGGCCCTGATTCATGTCCCAGCTGCTCCACTTCCTATCCAGTTCTTTGCCAATGCCCTAAGAAAGGCAGCAGAAGATGACCCAAGTGTTTGGACCCCTGCTACCCACAAGGGCCTGCCAGATGAAGTTCCTGGCTCTTGTCTTTGGCCTGGCCAAGCTCTAACCATTCTGGGAAATGAACCTGCAGATAGAAGATTCTCTCGCTCTCTATCTTTCTCTCTCTCTCTCTCTATCTCTCTCTCTCTCCCCTCTCTGTAGTTCTGCTTTCAAATAAATAAATAAATCTTTTTAAAAACTAAAAAGAAGACCGGTGCCATGGCTCAATAAGCTAATCCTCTGCCTGCAGCGCCAGCACACCAGGTTCTAGTCCCGGTCGGGATGCCGGATTCTGTCCTGGTTGCTCCTCTTCTTGTCCAGCTCTTTGCTGTGGCCCGGGAGTGCAGTGGAGGATGGCCCAAGTGCTTGGGCCCTGCACCCCATGGGAGACCAGGAGAAGCACCTGGCTCCTGCCATCGGATCAGCACGGTGCGCCGGCCACAGTGGCCATTGGAGGGTGAACCAATGGCAAAGGAAGACCTTTCTCTCTGTCTTTCTCTCTCTCACTGTCCACTCTGCTTGTCAAAAATAAAAAATAAAATAAAATAAAATAAAATAATAAAAAAGTAAAAATAAAACAACGTCCCTTTTTTTTTTCTAGGTTCAAACTGATTTTACACTAAAGACTACATCTTTCCAAGTTGCACACTGCTTCTGAAATAAACCCTCTAATGTTATATATAAACCCTCCAATGTTTATATATAAACATTGAAAACTTTCATACTTCTCTACTACTCTTTATAAATATATGACTATGTTTGTTTTCGCATCATATATAGCAGATTTTTTTCTTTTATAAACATGGCTAATAATGTCAATGGTTTGAGGAAATTTCTTATGCAGTTGTACTTTATATGTGGAATAAAATCATATGCAGAATTTCTGGAATGTAGTGAGCTTAGTTTAGCTATGTGTCTCATGTTAACTCTTGTCATTTTCTTTCAATCACAAATTTGCCAATTCTAACTAAGTCTGAGACTATTGTATTATATTTCTTCTGGATATTTAAGTCTTGTGCCAGTATGTAATTTTTATTACCTTTTATGTCAATTTCTGGAATTTCTTTCTTTTAGATTTTATGTACAATCATTTTAAAACACATAGCACATAAGAGTGTTCATTTATCTCTTAATTTTCTTTGTTTCTATCTTTCTATGTCATTTTTAAAACAATCATGATTACTCTGTGGCCAATTATCTGTGTCAGGTTGGTCTCATGATTAAAATATTCCACAAACAACTAACTATGGTCTGTCTAATATTTTCCTTTGTGTTCTTACTTAAATAAGAAAAAAGTCAGTTTCTCTTTTTCCAACCTTAGATTTTTATTTCTTCCTCTAACTATTTCTCACTATATTTTTCTAGTCATTTCCCCTTTGGACATAACTTGATGTAGTTAAAATGTTTGGAACTGGTAAAGAATATTTTGCTTTGGAATAATCTTTAAAATTGACCATATACTGACTTACCTTCCAATAAAATAGGTAATAATACTTGACTAACTTGCATGGCCAGCAGGCTTCTTTGACTTTACTAAGTACTTTGAGGCACTTGAATGCAAAAAGAAATTGAAATCCAGGACATTATTACTGTTGTTATGTAGAAAAATGATATTAAAATACAACTGTATCTTTATGCTTCCCTTGGGCCATTGTCCTTTATGTTTTCACTTTATTCAGTCTTTTCTGTGTTAGATGGCCATGAATATAAATTTCATTGGAGATCAAAGGCTACTAAGCACAATGTGAGTGCTTGAAACACCCCCCTGTAAGGCAAGAATTAGTTAAGCTTCTTGGTCTCCTCCTTCTAAATTCATATAAAAGTCTATTCCTATGATAAGTATATTTTATTTTCATGGGAGTATGACTTAATCGGCATATGTATAACTACATGGAGTTTCTGAATATGTTAGGAAGATAAAATATGTTAGCTTAAAATCTAATTTTTCACATGAATTACTTGCCTTAGTAGATGGGACTGTGCCTTCTTAAATCATGCATGACATAATTTTATTTTCTTTTTTCAGCCATTTACAATACATGTTTTGTCTTGTAGTGGTTTTAATGTCAGCTTCCTAGATTTAAAATACAACTTTAAAAGCATATCTATGAGAGGAAACGTTATGGATGTGCATATTTTCAACTCACACTTTGACCCACATTTACCAGAGATAAGTCCATGATATTTCATCATTTCCCTATTTTCTTTTCAGAGCAATGGACCCTGATTACTTGGAGCAAAGCAACACGGTTTTGTGTAAAAATCATTTGCCATGTTGCTTGGATAAGGATAGCAATCTCTTCAGCCTCCTGAGGTTTTTCAATGAGATTAAAATATGCCTACAGATGTCAAAAGCATGTACACAAATTAGGCAGCAAAGGAAAAGAGAGAAAAATGCAAAGATAATTTTAAATTGTTATAGACACTAGAATTTTATAAGAACTATTTTTGTTTGAGAGATACATAGCTCATAAATGGGAGGAAATAAAATAATGGTCTATATATTATGAATTAGCACAAACACTGTTGGTTGATAATTTCATTTCCATTTATGTTTAAAATTATTAATTTTAGGTCAGAAAGAAATTTCTGTCTCCTAAGAGACAGTAAATGTGCTCACTATACATTTGTTGTTTTTTTAACTGTGAATTTTTACATAATTACAGATTTATGGAAAAGTTGCAAGTTTAGTAGAAAACATTCTGTAAATTATTCCCTAAATTTATTATATTTGAAAATAAGTTGAAAGCAAAATATTTCTTTACTGAGTTTACTGCTTGTATTTTGTATAAACTGGGGCACTCTTATTTTATCACAGTATAAATAATAATTTCAAAATAATAATTTTAACAGTGTTATTATTTAATATACAGATATTATTCAGATTCTTACCAGTCATCTTCAAAATGTCCTTTAGATCAAACAAAAATGCAGAATCTTGCATTGTAGTCAGTCATAAGGTAAATATGGAAGAGTCCCTTAATTTTTTATTGTAGTTCATGACATTGACATTGTAAAGTGCATTATCTTACAGAACACTTCTCAGTTTGGGTTTGTTTGATGTACCACTATGATTCTATTCAGGATATGGTTTCAGAAGGAATGTTAAGCAAATTTATATTTTTCTCTGTGTATCAACTCAGGAGGTACATAAGGCTGATTTATTCCTTTCTTGGCAATGTTACCACAAAACACCTGCTAAAAGATGGTGCCAGTTTCCCTACTGTCAAGTGATAGGTAAACACCTTTGCACATTGAAAATGTGTGTACACGATTTGCTTCTTTTAGCACAGAAACTAAAATCTTTCCTGATTTTCCACCTAAGTAAAAGTGAAAGTAAGATATAGCTAAAATATATATCTTACAGATGATGCTACTAATATTATGGCAGTGAAGAAAGGTGACCTTGGTTCTTTGTCTCAAGTGAAATAAAAATCGCCACAATGACAGAGCAGTGGGCAAAGTAAGATTTATTTAAGTCAGAAACATCCTACCCCAACAGCTAGGAGGGGCCTCCAAGAGAGGCAAACCCAAGAAACTGTGACAGTCAAGTCTTGTAAGCACAATGTGTTTTTAAATTTTATTTGTTATACATACAAGTTTTATATATTTCATATATGCAGATTTAGAAACTTAGTGGGACTTCTCCCCTGCCCTCCTTCCCACCCACATTCTTGATTTTGATAATGTTCTATTTTTCAGTATACTTAATGATCATATTGTTAATTCTACTGTAAATAAAAGAGTTAAACAAATAGTATGAAGAAAAAGAGAACAAAACAAAACAGAAGCTTGTTCCTCAATGGAAGAGACTAGGACCATAAATAAGCATCTATTCTCAAAATGTTTATTTCACTCCAAAACATTGCATTTCAGGTATTCTATTAGTTACATCAGATCAAGGAAAACATGTATCTATCTTTTGGGGAGTGGCTTATTTCACTGAGTATAATGGTTTCCAGTTGTGACTATCTTGTTGCAAAGCAGAAAATTTCATTTTTTTATAGCTGAGTAGCACTTCATGGTGTATATGTACCACAGTTTCTTAATCCAGTCAACAGTTGGTGGGAATATGGGTTAATTTCATATCTTAGCCATTGTAAATTGTGCTGTTATGAACATAGTGGTACAGATAATTCTTTCATCTGCTGATTTCTTTTGGTTTGTGTAAATTCGCAGTGTGTGATGGCTGAATCATATGGTAGGTCTATATTCAGATCTATATTTCAGATCTCCATACTGTCTTCCACAGTGGTTGCACCAGTTTACATTCCCCCCAGCAGTGGATCAGGGTACCTTTTTACCTACATCATCACCAGCATTTGTTATTCGTTTATTTCTGTATGCTAGCCATTATAAATGGAGTGAGGTAGAACCTCTTTGTGGTTTTGATTCACATATCCCTGATAGCTAGTGATCCTGAGCATTTTTTTTTTTTTTTGACAGGCAGAGTGGACAGTGAGAGAGAGACAGAGAGAAAGGTCTTCCTTTTGCCGTTGGTTACCCTCCAATGGCCGCCGCGGTAGGCGCGCTGCGGCTGGCGCACCGCGCTGATCCGATGGCAGGAGCCAGGTGCTTCTCATGGTCTCCCATGGGGTGCAGGGCCCAAGGACTTGGGCCATCCTCCACTGCACTCCCTGGCCACAGCAGAGAGCTGGCCTGGAAGAGGGGCAACCAGGACAGGATCGGTGCCCCTACCGGGACTAGAACCAGGTGTGCTGGCGCCGCAAGGCGGAGGATTAGCCTAGTGAGCCACGGCGCTGGCCTGATCCTGAGCATTTTTGTAAGTGTCTATTGGTCATCTGAGTTTTCTCTCTTGAAAAATGCCTGTTTAAGTCCTTTGCTCATTTTTTCACTGGATTGCTTGCTTTTTTATTGTTAAATTCCTTGAGCTCTTTATAGATTCTGGATGTTAATCCTTTATCAGTTGTACAGCTTGAAAACATTTTCTCCCATTCTGTCCATTGTCTGTTTACTTTGCTGAGTGTTTCTTTTGTTGCAGAAGCTCCTCAGCTTGATGTAATCTCATTTGTTAATTTTGTTTTAATCACCTGTGCTTCTGGGGTCTTTTCCAAGAAATTTTTACCTGGGCCAATGTCTTGTAGAGTTTCCTTCATGTTCTGTAATGATTTGATGATATCAGGTCATAGATTTATGTCTCTGATCCATTTTGAGTGGATTTTTGTATAAGGTGTAAGGTAGGGGTCTAGTTTCCCACTTCTTCACATGGAGACCCAGTTTCCCCAGCAGCATTTGTTAAGCACACTTTTGGGGGGAAAAAGAATACCAGCTAACAATCAGCAGAGGTAGAGACAAAACCTATCAAAAGGCTAGATTTGCAAGCTTGTCTCTCTTGTCTAGCTTGCTCCTGCTAAAACAAAAAAGCTATCAGAAAGATGAGATTGGTAATTTTTTCTTTCTATTCTCATGGTAATCCAAAACTCAGAAGGGTAGAATCACTAATCCCTTAACAATTCTTGTGATAAAACTGGAAAATACTTTCCAAGATGGTGGAATAGGGATGGAGCTTACTGCTGTAGTCTATGGAAAGATAATTTAAAAGAATAAAGTGAAGATAGTACAATCTCAGGGAAGAGTTAGGGAGAAAGCTGCAGAGGAAATTCCATGCAAATAAGAGAGACACTTTAGATCTACATGCCAGCAGCCAGCTTTGGAGAGTGAGGTGAGATCAGACTGCACCAGCCCAAGCCACTGGTGATAAAGCTTCCAGAAGAGCCTGGCATGAGTACAGCTTGGAATCCAGCAGGGAACAGTGTACCTGCCAACCTAGATTAAAAAAAGGTAGGGGGGCATGTTTTTCTTTCCCGAAACACCTGGCACCAGCTCCCTGTAACTAACTGATGGCGGGTGCCATTTGGGACATATGTAACAACTACAGTAGCTTGTGTTGGCATGGCCAGCAACCAGCTGAGAGGAGATACCTGAGTCTGGCTGAGAGAATTGATAGAGGAGCTTTGTGTGCTGTTATGAACTTTGAAAACTCTATAGCTACATGGGTGAGCACAGGGTGTGGCTAGGTCTCCGAGTGGTCACTATGGGTAACTCCACACACTCAAGGCTCCCTGATCATCTGGTGAGAGTCATTACTGTGGGATCTATGCTCACACTAGGACTGCATGGATCCTTTATGTGGTTATTGTAGCAGCACTGATGAATATTGTAACCACTTGAGCTAGTGCCTAGACATTGTTCCCCTTGGAGGAAAGGAAGTGAGTGTGAGACTACAGCCAACAGAGCTGATCAAACCTTCCCTCTGTTAAAAAAAAAGAGAGAGAGAGAGAGAGACTTACCACACCCAGTTGAGTGTCACCTTGGACACTCCCCTTACCCTGGAGCACTATATAGAGCTCCTGGGCCACACCCAGCACACATCTCTGGGCATTCGCTGAAAAAGGAGGCATTCCCCTAAGCTATAGAGGCATAGTCCAAAGATTTAAGCAATCATGGGGAAAAAAAAAAGTATCTCCACAAATGCCTAAATATAAATGCACAAATTTGAGAAAAAAGAATAAGAAAAATAACTTGACACCCCAAAGGGACACAACAGTTCAATACTAGAATGTGAAGATAAAGAGAATGAAGAAATGCTGGAAGCAGAATTAAAAAAAAAATGATTGTAGGATTATTTTGAAGTAATCAGAAGCAAATCCAAGAATTAAATAAATCTATACACAACATGAATGAAAAAATTTCCCATAAAATAGAGATTTTAAAGAGAAATTAAAATGAAATATTGGAAATTAAGAATTAAATTATCAAATAAAAAATGTGGTAGAAAGCCTTAACAATAGACTTGGTGAGGCAGAAAGAGTATCTTAGAAGACAAATCTCTAGTAATTTTACAGTCAGACCAAAAAAAGAAAAAAAAAATTAGAAAACTAAAAACTGTTTTGGAGATTAACGGAATACTACCAAGTGATCAACATAGAGGACTTAGAAGTTTCTGAAATCATGGAGAGAGAGACTGGATTAGAAAGCCATTTTTGTGAAATAATTACAGAAAACCTCCCTAATTTGTAGGTAAAAAAAGGGATATCCAAATATAAGAAGCACATAGAACTCCTAATAGGCATAACCAGAAAAGATCTTCACCACGACACATTGTAGTTAAACTCTCCATAGTAAAACATAAAGACAAGTTTATAAAATGTGCAAGAAAGAAACTCAAGATTCTTTCCGAGGATTTCAAATTAGAGTCATAGCTGGCTTCTCATCAAAAACCTTTCAGATTAAGAGAGAATGCTGAGGTAGTGCCATGGCTCACTTGGCTAATCCTCTACCTGTGGTGCCAGCATCCCATATGAGCACCAGGTTCTGGTCCTGACTGCTCCTCTTCCAGTCCAGCTCTCTGCTGTGGCCCAGGAGGGCAGTGGAGGATGGCCCAAGTGCTTGGGCCCTGCACCCACATGGGAGACCTGGAGGAAGCACCTGGCTCCTGGCTTCAGATTGGCACAGTGCCAGCCGTGGCGGCCATTTGGGGAGTGAACCAACGGAAGGAAGACCTTTCTCTCTGTCTCTCTCTCTCACTGTCTTAACTCTACCTGTCAAATAAGAGAGAGAGAGAGAGAGAGAGAGAGAGAGAGAATGGTGAGATATATTCCAAGCCTTAAGAGAAAAAAAAAAGCTGTCAACCCAGAATACTGTACCCTGCAAAACTCTCACTGAAGGATGAAGAAGAAATAAAGATCTTCCAGAACAAACGGAAATTGAATTTCTCATGACTCGTATAGCCTTACAAAAGATGCTTAAGGATGTGCTAAACAGAGAAACACAGAAACATGTTCATCACTAAGAAAGAAGATCAAGATAGAAAATCTCCCAGTAAAAGAACAAAGGAAATCCAAGAAACAATAGGAATAGTTATGGAAAAAATGGCAGGATCAAGTAATTATTTATCAATAGATGCTTTAATGTAAAGACCTCAGTATTCCATTTATAAGGTACAGACTGGCTGAATGGATTAAAAAACAATACTCATCTGTTTGCTGCCTACAAGAAGCACATCTCACCAACAAATATACATGCAGATTAAAGTAAAAGGATGCATAAAGACATTCCACGCTAACAGAAAACAAAAAAGAGCTGGTGTAGCCATCTCAATTTCAGACAATATTGACTTTAACACAAAAACTGTTAAAAGAGACAAAGAAGGGCACTATGTAATGACCAATAAGAAGATATGACTTAATAAGGGTATATAACCTAATTACAGGGAACCTGGCTATTTAAAAGAAATGTTATTTGATCTAAAGGGAGACATAAACACCAATACAATAGTAATGGGGAACTTCAATACCCACCTTTCAGCAATGGACAGATCAACCGAACATAAAGTCAAAAAGGAAACAGAGTTAATTGACACTATAGGCCTAATGGACCTAACAGATATCTACATAAATTTTCATCCTATAGTTGTAGAATATACATTCTTCTTACCAGTGCATGGAACATTCTCTAGGATAGACTACATGCTAGGCCATAAAGCATTATCAGTAAATTGAAAAAAAAAATCAAAAGCATATCATGCATCTTTTTGGACCACAATAGAATGAGGCTGGAAATCAACAACTCAAGAATCTCTAGAACATATGCAAACATGCTCCTGAACATGGGTCATAGAAGAAATCAAACAAGAAATAAAAAAGTCTGGAAACAAATGAAGACAATAATACAACATATAAAAATAATGGGAAACAGCAAAAGCAGTGTTAAGGGGAATGTTTATAGCAGTTGGTGCCTACATCAAGAAATTGGAAAGGCCCAAAATAAATGAGCTATCAGTGCATCTCAAGGACCTAGTACAACAACAAACCAAACCCAAAATTCATAAGAGAATAGAAACAATTAAAAGTAAGAGAAGTACAGGTATAGGCTAAGTACTAATGAGTTAGGTAATCATAATATTATTTTAATGGAAATATTACTAGAAAAACTTTGTGATGTAATAATTTGAATTTAAATGAGGATGTCTTTTAAATGTAAAAAAAATACATAGAATTGTAATCTGTACTTCCTCTTTAGATGTCAAACCAGACTTTGCTTTTGAAAGCAAAAGTTTATTACCTTATAATACATATACTTTTTTTTTACTTGAACACTATAGTAAAAATTTGCATTCTCTTAATTAAGGATAATATCATTATGCTACTCCATGAAATTCTAAGAATTTGAAGATCTTGGAACCGTGAATGTGCCTTCAGGAAATAATGGGTCTCCTCTGTGGTGACCCCAGGTAAACTCTTCTTTGTGCATGAAACATAATAGCCTTCTCCAAAAAAGGTTTCCAAAATCTTGCCTAAGCAAGTAAAATCAAGGAACTTTCCCAGTCCAATAAAAAGTAGTGTCATGAAACTACTAACATCAGTAAATATTAATGAAATGGTAATGAATCACTAGCCCTAACCCTAGCTGGAAAGATAACCCTATCACATACACTTGGATAACTCATCAGAGTGATTTAAATACCAGGATCTGCATTTCTGTTTACATTTCCCTCCATCATAATTGGTAGTTTGTCACTATTTCTTTGCTTGCTTGGAGGCATTATTCCAACTGAATACATTCTGCGGGTAGAGAAGAATCCCCCTTGCTCATCAAGGCTGTCAAGTTCACCACTTCTCCTTTTAGTTATTCTTGTTAGTTACTCTGCTTCTGCTTTTACTTACTTAAGACATGCCACTCATTCTGCAGATGCACTGACAGATACTTGACTGGCGTGTAAATTTATTCCCAGGAAAGAAAAGAGCAATTTTGTTCTGATGCTTTATTTTTATTTCTGTGTGCCATCTTTATTTGACAGATTATAAAGCCACATTCATATTAAAAGCATTTTTAAATAAAGTGCAATTTGCCATATCAATATTGTCTTCCCACCTTTTCTTTTTCATGGCCTTAGAAGGCTTACTGAAAATAACATTTCTCACATGTGGTGACAATAATATCTAAGTAATGGTGAAAAGTCACCCCTACTCTGTTTTTATTATAATTTCTGGAATGTTCCTTGAACAATCCATGGAATTATGCATCATCTTCTTATATTGTGGAGACAATTGGATTGGAATATACTATCCCTTACTGAGAATGTTCAAAGAGATTACAACTTGCAGGCTATAGAAAACACAATAATCAAATTTAAGGACATAGGAACAGGTATTAAGAAGAAATCTGTATTTTGTTTTATTTAAGACAGATCTTGTAGAAAAATGACAGTCAAACTCACCTTAACTTGTCAGTTAAATGAGAACTAGTGCTTACCATAATTAATAGTTCAAAGCTATTTGCTTGAATAATTTTGGAATTTTTTCTTAAGATTTACTTATTTATTTGAGAGGTAGAGTTACAGACAGAGAGAGGGAGGTATTCCATTTGCTGGTTCACTCCCCAAATGGCCACAATGGCCAGAGCTGGGCTGATCCGAAGTTAGGAGCTTCATTCAGATCTCCCATGTAGGTGCAGGGGGCCAACACTTGGGCTGTCTTCTACTGCTTTCTCAGGCTATTAGCAGGGAGCTGGATTGGAAATGGAGCAGTCAGGACTCGAACTGGCACCTATATGGGATGTGACAGACACATGTGGAGGCGTAACCTAACAAGTCACAGCACAGGCCCCCAACAATTTTGGTATTGAAACCTGATATTGTCACATATTTTGAATACAAGCTTTTTATCTGATTATGTGTTGGTAAATATTTTCTCTCCTCATGTATGGTTTATCTTTTCATTCTCTTGTTATATATTTACCAGAAATTTTTAAATTAAGTTACCTTTAGGTCCATGATCAATTTTGAGATTATTTTTATGAGAGGAAAACTCTGTGACTATACTGTACTGTTTCAGCACCACTTTTATTAATATGACTTCTCAATTAACTCCCTTAGCTATTTTGAGTTCCTTGGTTGATTAATCCAGTGTCTGTTATTTTTTTAGTCTGGTTCTGATCCTTACTTCATTTCTTTAGACAGGCATTTTCCTTGATTTTTAGTTTACTGTACTAATTTTGGATGAAAATTTAAAGCAATGTATTGGGTAACAGTATTTTTTTAAAAAGAAACCTGATATTCTATAAGTACAATGACATTTGCAAACATACATTTGCTCTATACTAAAAATATATTCATTTGACATAATTATTATTTCAGAGGAAATTATAATACACCTCAACATATCCATGGAATCACACATTGTGGATGTCAGAAATGAACCATGGAGCCGTGTTCACTGAGAACAGTTCAAATTAGAAGCAACCTCTGTACTCTTCTCATGGACAATAGTAGTTGTGGATCTAAGTGAAGAAAATAATGTGGTTGTCTGTCACATACTGTGCATGGGATTTTTTGCCAACAAGTTTGTTTTTTTTCCATGATTAATAATACTCAGTGGGACCTTAAAATCCAGAATGTCACCATTTACAATATCAACTGTTTTTTTATGAATATGTTAGAGCTAACTCAATATCAAACTAACTGGGTTAACAAATAATTACTCTACCTTCCAAATTTAGGCTATTAATATTTGTAAGGGATGTCTGGATAGTTTAACATGGATTAAAACTTTCATAGAAATATTTACTGTTGCTGCATTTTTATCTGATTCTGTTGTAAGCTAGACTATGTACTCTAGAATGAAGAATTACTGAAAGAATTAAATTATTACTTTATATCACAATATGGATTTTGGAAAGCAAAGTTAAAAGGAAATATATGTCAAAATAATTAATATGGAGATATGAAAGAGTACAAAATTCAATAAAAACACTTAATGGAATCTATTTTATTTTAACCTTCAAGAACTTTAGAACTGAATGTTTTGCATGACATTTGTTACTGAGGGTCTAATGCAAGGATTGTTAGAATATAGTATGTATTTTATTATTGATTACTGAATAAATGGACAAATGAATGATTGGGAGTTAATATTTTTGAAAAGCTCATTCCAGCCACTGCTTAGGCTAACTTCTTAATTACATTTTCATCTTTTCAATCTGCAATGGTGCAATGCTCTTAGACCTAAATAAAAAAAAATCATTAGCTTATTACTTTCTTTAAGTGGCAATAAAATGTGTAGTTTAAAATAGTTATATTAACTATGATATTCTTAACATGAAGGTAAAAATTATTATTCCAATAATTACTCATTTGTATTTTGCGTACCCAATTAAACCATTTTTAAAAACCCTTGAAAACAAAGGACCAAACAACAAACGTAATTACGTTGAATTTTATCCTTTGAATATATGTTGAGTTATTGAAATCAGGCTTCAGAGGTACAAAATGGAAACACTGACATAAGACATGGAAAATATGCTGTTAATGATATATAAGGTTATTTTTTCCCTTCTTTTAGTTGAGGTCTAGTTTATTTAACATGAAGTTAACCAATTCATTTGCTTCCCCTTCCTTAGCATTTTATTTCAGAATAGCTTTGAATTTACAAAACAAAAATTGAGAGATAATGAGTTTCCATATATCCATCACCTCATTTCTCCTATCAACATTTTATATTAGTACCTCACTTAATGTACCACATCCAGATTTCCCTTGTTCTTATTTTTTATAAAGTTTTTATTTGATAAATATAAATTTCATAGGTACAGCTTTTGGAATATAGCAGGTTTTCCCCCCATAATTACCCTCCCACCCCCATTCCTGTCCCACCTCCTACTTCCTCTCCCAACCCATTCTCCATTAAGATTCATTTTTAATTATTTTTATATACAGAAGATCAACTCTATACTATGTAAAGATTTCAATAGTTTGCACCCACACAAACATACAAAGTATAAAGTACTGTTTGAAGGCAAATTTTACCATTAATTCTCATAGTAAAACCTATGGGAGCAAGTGCACAGTGACTCCTGTTGGTGATTTAATAATTGATGCTCTTATTTATGATGTTAGTGATCACCTGAGGCTCTTGTCACAAGTTGCCAAGGTTATAGAAGCATTTTGAGTAAACAAAGTCTGACATTATTAATACAGGGCCATAATCAAAGTGGGAGCTCTCCGCAGATAGACTTCTGGGAAAAGACCCCAGAGGCATAGGCAGCCAAAGCAAAATTAACAACTGGGATTACATTAAATCAAAAAGTTTCTGTGTGGCAAAAGAAACTGTTAGGAAAGTGAAGAGACAACCAATAGAATGGGAGAAATTATTTGCAAACAATGCAACTGATAAAGGATTAATAATCAAAATCTACAAAGAGATAAAGAAAACCACAACAGCAAAACAATCCACTTAAGAGGTGGGTAAAAGACTTAAACAGACTTTTCCAAAGAAGAAATCCCAATGGCCAACAGACACACAAAAACATGTTCAAGATCACTAGCCATCAGGGAAATGCAAATCAAATTCACAATGAGGTTTCACCTCACCCCTATTAGAATTGCTTACACAAATCAACAAACAATAAATGCTGGCAAGGATGTGGAGGAAAAGGTTCCCTAATCCACTATTGGTAGGAATGCAAACTGGTAAAGCCACCATGGAAGACAGTTTGGAGTTACATCAGAAATCTGAATATAGCACTACCATAAAACCCAGGCATCCCATTCCTTGGAATTTACCCAAGGGAAATGGGAAGACTGGATAAAGAAATTAAGGGATATGTTCTCTGTAGAATGCTTCACCATGTTAAAAAAAAATGAAATCTGGTTATTTGCAACAAATTGGAGAAATCTGGAAAACATCATACTGAGTGAAATAAGCCAGTCCCAAAGGGATAAATATGTTCTCCCTGATCAGTGAAAACTAAGTGAGCCCCTAAAAGGAAACCTGTAGAAATGAAACTAAGAAGAATGACACTAAGAAGCGATGACTTGATGAGCCCTTGTACTGACTGTTGAGGAACAGCTTACTATTTTATTCTTTTTAGTATTTTATTTTTCAATTTAAAGCCATTATAAGAACTCTTTACTTAACACAGAATTATTTTTAGGTATTTAAATCCAATTGAAAATTTATTCCTGTTAAAAAGTGGAAATAAGACAGGGAGGAGATGTACAGTGTGATACACATTCCCTTGGACTTACCCCTTAATGGTAAAGCTAAAAACTTGCCATGGGACTCCAAACCCCATTAAGTTGGCAGGTACCAATGCCATCTTACTAGTTAAAGTGATCATTTTAAGTGCATAACTGAGCATAAAGATAGGAATAAGTGTCAAAGGGATTACATAAATAAGACCAAGTGTCTGCTAATAATAATAGTTATAATTAGAAAGAAGAGAATTATCCAACATGGGAAATGGGCCACACAGCAGACTCATAGAATGGCAAATGCCCTAAATAGCACTTTGGCCTCAGAATCATCCTTTAAGGAATTCAGATCTGGCTAGAAAGCCCATGAGAGCATTTCAGGCATGGAAAGCCAAGACACTGTAGCAAAGAATAGCCTAGATGAAAGATCTCTGTGAGTTAAATCCCAGTGGAAAGAAGGTTTACCTAGTTCTTTATTGAAACTCCTTTTATTACTCTCGTCCTTTCCAGATTCCACTATTAATATTTTATATTTAGGTTGAGGTTTTATTTAAATTTTAGTTCCCAGATATAATGGAGAAAATGTGGTATTAGTTTTGTGCTTCTGGATTATTTTACTAAGCATGAGGTCCTCAAGTTCCATGCATTTCCTGAAAATAGTAGTATTTAATTATTCCCTTGCGGGGCATGAGCGCGGCCATGGTGCTGCCAGGCCAGGCCCAGGGGCTCCACATGCGCAGCTGCCCTGGGTGCACCCACCCGAGCTGCGCAGCCGGCGGATGTCTCAGGGATGGCAGTGTAGGGAGGGAGCTGGCGCACACTCATGTGGCCCTGGCCACTGCCATGGCAGACAGCGACCCCGTGGGATGCGCGGCGATGGCAGCTCCGGCCCCTGGGCCAGGAGGCGCCAAGGAGGGGTCAACATGGAGCACACGTGGCTCCAGGAGGTGCAGGACCGACTGCAACGCCTGCAGGAGGACTTCATCTATAGCCTGCAGGCACTGGAGGAGTGGGACTGTGGGCTGGAGCGTGTGCACAGCTGCCGCCATCATGCTGCTGTGCCCAGGGCCGGCCATGAACAAGCTGCTGTCGTGCGAGGAGGAGGAGTGGATCCTGGAGCAGCTCGCGGGGCCGCCACAGCCCCCCTCCCCCCAGCAAGAGGACTGTTGGGAACCAGACAGAGAGGGGCCAGGCTGCCGATGATGATGCCGGCGGTCTCCTCTCCAGCAGGCCCTGCGAGAGGGGCAAATAAGATGGCGCCCAGGGGAAGCAAGGTGGGCGGAATCCAAAGTTGTTTACCACTAAAACTAATTGGCTGCACAACATCAGGGGAGGTAACAAAACTAGTAACAAGTGTATAGACATATGGCTAGTCCTATAGAAATCCCCCCGTAAGGTGATTTTTTAAGTGATTGGTTGGTCCTTAGCCCTGCCCCAATGACTCTGCAGTTTTGTGCTATAAAAGGTTCTGTTATGCACGAAGTAAATGAGTCCTTGCTACTAGACTTGGCTCCCCGCTGTGTCTGATTGTCTCTGGGATCAGGAGGCTGGGGAACGGGTGAGTGGTGCACTCACCTTTCCTCGGACCCAGTCCATCCTGTACGGGTGGACTAAGACCCTGCATTCCCTCTGTATATATTCCACATGTTATTTATATATATAATGGAATATTACATATATCACGTTTTTTAATCCATTCAGCTGAAGAAAGACAATTTGAGTCCCTCTTTTGGCCACTGTGAATGGTGCTTCTGTAAACATGGTGGAGCGGATATGTCTTTGACACAATGAGTTCATGTATTCTTGGGTGTATATCCAATATTGGAATTACTAAATGATTTGACAGTTTAAATTCATAGGTTTTTTTTTTTGTAAAGAAATCTCTATACTATTTTTTTTAACTTTTATTTAATGAATATAAATTTCCAGTGTACAGCTTATGGATTACAATGGCTTCCCCCTCCCATAACTTCCCTCCCACCCGCAACCCTCCCCTCTCCCGCTCCCTCTCCCCTTCCATTTGCATCAAGATTCATTTTCAATTCTCTTTATATACAGAAGATCAATTTAGTATAAAGATTGCAACAGTTTGCACCCACATAGAAACACAAAGTGAAACATACTGTTGGAGTACTAGTTATAGCATTAAATCACAATGTACAGCACATTAAGGACAGAGATCCCACATGAGGAGCAAGTGCACAGTGGCTCCTGTTGTTGACCCAACAAATGGACACTCTAGTTTATGGTGCCAGTAACCATCCTAGGCTGTCATCATGAGTTGCCAAGGCTATGGAAGCCTTCCAAGTTTGCCGACTCTGATCATATTTAGACAAGGTCATAAAAGACAGAGTGAGGATAGTAACCAATGATCCTAAGAGTGGCATTTACCAGGTTTGAACAATTATACAGCATTAAGTGGGGAAGAGGACCATCAGTACACACAGGTTGGGAGTAGAGCCATTGGTGGTAGAGTAGAGGTTATGATTACAAAGGACTGAGGCCCAAGTACACTAGACAGGGCCTAGAACAAAAGACAGAGTCATTATTAGAGGAGCTAAGAAAGGTGCTGTCTAAGCTACAAGTAATTTTTCTGATTGAGAGGCAAATAGAACCTGATAGAAGGGGCTTGATAATAATCTGGTGGGCTTTAGGCCTTGTAAATTCAGAGGCCCAGGCCTATCTATCTCTTCACATGGGGTATATCTCTCTATTATACTATTTTTTACAGTGGCTGCAATAATTTAAATTCCTAACAAACATGTATTTGCATTCCTTTCCCTACATTCTCTTCAGCATACATTATTCTCTTCTCTGTTTGATAATACCTGCTTAGACCTGGGTGAAGTGATATCACATGAGGATTTTGGTTTGTATTTCCTTGATGGCTAATCATGTTGAGCATTTTTTCCATATAGTTTCTGGGCATATGTGTTTATTTTGAGAACTGTCTATGCAGGTCCTTTACCTATTTCTTCACAGGAGTGACTTTTTTTGTTATTGTTCAGGTTTTTGAGTTATTATTATTAGATTCTGGCTACTAACTCTTCGTCAGGTAAGTAGCTTACAAATATCTCTCACTCCATGGGATGTCTCTTCACTCTATTGACCATTTCTTTTGTTGTGCTGAAGCTTCCAAATTTGACAAAATCTGATTCCTCTAGTTTGCTTTTGTTACCTATACTTTAGAGGATCTTATCCAAGAAGTCATTACCATCACCAGTTTCTTCAACTGTTTCCTCCATGTTTTATTCTAGCAGTTTCATAGTTTGTGGACTTACATTTAGGTCTTTGATCCATCTTGAGGTTTTTGTTTTGCTTTAATATAGATTTATTTATTTGAAAGGCAGAATTACAGGGGTGTGTGAGAGAGAGAGAGAGAGAGGTCTTCCAGCTGGTGGTTTACTCCCCAAATGACAGCAGCAGCTGGGGCTAGGCCAGCCCGAAACTAGGATCTAGGAGCATCTTCCAGGTCTCCCATATGGGTGCAGGCACATTAGCAGGGAGCTGGTTCACAAGTGGAATTTCCAGAACTTGAATTGGCACCCATGCAGGATGCTGATATTGCAGGATGCAGCTTAACCTACAATGCCACAAAGCTGACCCCTTGTTTGTTTTTATATATATGTTAAGAGGCAAGGATTTAATTCCATCCACATGTGAGTGTGTGTGTTTGTGCATGTGTGTCCAGTTTTGCCAGGACCATTTATTGAAAAGACTATCCTTTCTCCAATTTATGTTCTTTTTTTAAGATTTATTTATTTATTTGAGAGTCAGAGTTACATAGAGAGAGGAGAGGCAGAGAGAGAGAGGTCTTCCATCTGATGGTTCACTCCCCAAATAGCCTCAACTGCCAGAGCTGCACTGATCCAAAGCCAGGAGCCAGGAGCTTCTTCCAGGTCTCCTACTTAGGTGCGGGGCCCAAGGACATGGGACATCTACTGCTTTGTAGAAAGCTGGATCAGAAGAGGAGCAGATGGGACTAGAACGTGTGCCCATATGGATGCCATCACTACAGGCCAGGGCGTTAATCCACTATGCCACAGCGCCAGTACCCCAATTTATGTTCTGAAACCTTTGTGAAAAATCTGTTTTATGTACATGAATTAATTTCTGGGCTTCCTATTCTGCTCTATTGATCTATATGCCAGTGTTTATGTCAGTACTATGCCATTTCAATCACTATGGCTTTTTTTAAAAAAAGATTTTATTTATTTATTTGACAGGTAGAATTACAAACAGTGAGAGAGAGAGAGAGAGAGAGAGAGAGAGAGAGAGGTCTTCCTTCCGTTGGTTCACTCCCCAAATGGCCACAATGGCTGGAGCTGCGCTGATCCGAAGCCAAAAGCCAGGTGCTTCTTCCTGGTCTCCCATGCAGGTGCAGGGCCCAAGCCCTTGGGCCATCCTCCACTGCCATCCCAGGCCACAGCAGAGAGCTGGACTGGAAGAGGAGCTGCCGGTACTAGAACTTGCATCCATATGGGATGCCAGTGCCGCAGTCAGAGGATAACCTACTGTGCAACAGTGTCGGCCCTACTAGAGCTTTTTAGTGTGCTTTGTAATATGGAATTGTGATGCCTCCAGATAGATCATTTATTTATTTATTTGCTCAGGAATGTTTTGGCTATTTTTGGTGTTTTGGGATTCCATATGAATATTATGATTTTTTTAGTCTGAAAATAAGCACTGCATCAAGTTAGTAGATTAGTATACTGTTTCGACAGTATTAATCTTCCAATCCATGAGTAAAGAATATTACCCCATTTGTGTGTGTGTCCTTGATAATTTCTTCCATGTTTAATAATAATGTTTAATAATCTTCACTATAGAAATATTTTGCTTCCTTAATTAAATTTATTACTAAGCATTTGACATTCTGTTGGCTATTATGAAAGGAATTTCTTTTCTGAAATCTCTTTTACTAAAGTCATTAGTGTGTAAAAATGCTACATTTTTATATGTTCATTTTGTATCCTCCAACTTTATTGATTAGCTTATCAGTTTTAACAGTTTTTGAAAAAAAATTATCTGTTTTTATTAAAAAATTTAGACAAAATAGAAAAATTTTTAGCCAGACTAACAAAGAAAAAAATGTCAGGTAAATGAAATTTTACATGGAAAAAGACATTACAACTGGTACTACAAAAATACAAAGGATTACAAGAAATTACTATGAATAACTATTTGATAACAATTTCAAAATGTCAAAAAAATGAGTAAATTTCTGGATACATATAGCCTATCAGATTAAATCAAGAAGATGCAGAAATCTAAACAGAACCATAAGAAACCATGAGAATGAATGAGTAAATAAATGTCTCCCATCAAAGAACGATTTCATAACTGACAGCTTTACTACTGAATTCTAGTATTCTAGTATTTGATATGCTTTCTCTAAAGAGGAAGTAGCTGGGGTCGACACTGTGGCACAGCAGGTTAAAGCCCTGGCCTGAAGCGCTGGCATCCCATATGGACACCGGCTCAAGTCCCGGCTGCTCCTCTTCAGATCCAGCTCTCTGCTATGGACTGAGAAAGCAGTGGAGGATGGCTCAAGTTGGGCCCCTGTACCCACGTGGGAGACCCCGAAGAGGCTCCTGGCTCCTGGCTTTGGATGGGTGCAGCTTCAGCCATTGTGGCCATCTGGGGAGTGAACCAGTAGATAGAAGACTGTGTCTCTTCCTCTCTTTGTAACTCTATCAAATAAATAAAATAAATCCTTAAAAAAAAAAAAGAGGAACTAGCTCTACAACTTTTTGAAATATTCCAAAACACTAAATAGTATGGAACTCTGGCTAACTTTTCTTACAAGACCAAAAAAAACTCTGATACAAGAAAAAAATAATAAAATGAAGCAAAAAAAAAAAAAGACACAACACAAAAAAGAAAACTACAGAACAATATCCTTAATAAGCATAGTTGTAAAAATTATCAATAAGATATCAGCAAACTGAATCCTAAACAGCATCAAAAATATCATAATCATAGTCAACTGGATTTTTTCTAGAAATGCAAAAGTAGTTCAGAGTTCACAAATGAATAAATGCATAAATTATATCAACAAAATGATGAACATCAAATATATGATCTTCTCAATAGCTGCAGGGAAAAAATTGATGAGATCCAACCTCCCTTCATGATAAAACCCCTCAAAAATTGGATATAGGAGGAATGTACTTCAAAACAATACAGGCTGTAAATGACACAACAAAATCAAACATCATATTGGAAGGGGAAAAGATGAAAGCATTTCCCCTCAGCTCTATAACAAAAGCAAGATGTTCACTTTTAACACTCTAATCCAACATAGTATTGGAATTATTAGCAATAGCAGTTAAGGAGGAGAAAGAAGTGAAGGGCATCAAAATCATAACAGAAGAAGTAAAACTATCCAAGTTTTAAGATAACGAATTGTACATGGAAGAAGAGTAGACACTCCACTTAAAGCTGTTGAATTGATAAACCAATTCATTAAGTTGCAAGATATAAAATCAACACACAAAAACTATAGAATTTTAGAGTGAACCACTAGATTCATATTCTCTCTCTCTCTCCCCTTCTCCTCTTCCCCTTCTATCTCTGTATCTTTGGCTTTCAATAAATAAATAAATCTCTAAAAAATAACTTTAGCATTTTTATACACCAACAATGATCTCACTCGACAGTTAGTTTTTCTAGCTCTGTGGCAGTAACAGAATTTACATCTTATCTTTTAATTGAATCTTTTTCCCCCATATTACTTGAGAGTCACAGTTATGAGCCAATACCTCTCAGTGAGTTTTTTTCTGGCCCTTTCATCTCATTCTACTTTTCTATTTATAGACGCTCACTAAATGTTTTCATTGGATCACTGGTTTCCCAAGGCACAGTTCTGAATGCTACATGATGTACTTTGTTTTTGTTTTACATACAAAATAATGTACCAGTCATTTCCTTTGCATATAAAAAAAAAATGAGTCGAAAACTTCACTGCTTCATGATAGACCGAAATGACTGATGAGTCATAATTTCCTAGAAAAGCTTACTAGTGAAGAATAAATTCACCTTAGACAACTATACATCACCAGTTCCTTCATACTTATAGCATTTCCATACCAAATACATAGCATAAATCCATCTTGTTGGCTACCATTTCTGTAGACATGTGACCTAGGAAGTCTCATTATTTTTATAAAACTGTTTGTTAATAAGAATTTTTATCCTGACTTTAGTATGGCTATTTCCATCTAATATTTCTCTATCTGATTCTCTTTTGAATAAATTCTATAAATAATTTAGGAAATACTTTTAAAACAGATTAACAGCCCCATGGTGAAAGCAAATATAGTTTTATAATGAAGTTGAATGACTTAGGTTGGTTAATGTTACTTCTTAATTTTTACAAAATATTTATTTATTATATAAAATAAGAACAGTTTAGGAAAGTGCTTAGAAAATATGTATATACAACCTGATTTTCTTTCATTTATCTTCCCTATGTAACTTTTAAAATATAGTTCCAGTTAAAATATATAAAGGATAATCTCACATTAAATGTATCATCATTTTTAATGTTATTACATGTTTCCAGAAATGCTCATTTACAATTTCTTCATAACATTTTCATGAATGGTCTAAATATTTTCTAGGTTTATTTGATGTATAGAAATGTCCATTTTTTGATAATTAATACAGTGATTTGTTTTGTTTCTTCCATTTTCTTTTACTATTATTGCTAGAAATTTCACTACTTTTATAGTTTGTCTTAGCCTTATCATAATTTTATTAGCTACATTTAAAAATATGATTATTAACTGCTTGTGAAATGTAGTAAGGTTTATGAGATAATAAAATTTCTAGCTGAATTAAAACATATATCAAGCATTTGTCTTTTTTCTTATGCTGAATTATATAATCTATTGCTATTTTGAAAGCATTGTTTAATGCAATATATATTTTCATTGGTTATCACACTTATATAAAAAGCCTTTTGCATTGTATTTAATTACTATGGAATTTATTTTCATTAAATATGTTTATAGTTCACTTTATTATTATGAATTTTCTGAACATAAAGTCACATAGTATAGAAAAATATTACATTTCTTCCATTTTTACACAGTATTTATTACCACTCAATGCATGAGCTTCCAGCTTTGGCTATATAAGTCCACACTTAATATTGTTATTGCTGTTTATTCTGTGAATGATTTTATTGGGACACTGAATTACCATTCTGTGCTTGAAATGCGAATATTCCAATTCCCAGAATTGAAGAATACAATCATTAAGCAGCAAATATCTATCTTTATAGATAGTTAAGTGAAACCAAAAATTAGAGCGTTCCTGCTGCCTGGTGTGTATGCTTACCCTGCAGGGTGTGGACCTGTGACATTCGTCAGCTCAGTCAGCACCACTTCCCCTTCCTTGGCAAAGGGCTTCAGTTTTCTTGGGGCATTGTTTATGGATGTATATATATGGAATGTACAAAATATGGATGTATAAAATATTCCAGAAAGTCCTTTGAAAGTGGAATTAGAAGTTTACCTCTCTACGATATTTGATACTGCTAAGTTCCTTACCAGCTTCACTGCAAAAAAATCTACATTTGAAACCTTCAATCCACTTCATTCCTTTGAAGAATTTCTTTTTCTTATGTTTGACTTTTTAGTTTTTATTTTACATGAAACTTGGTCAGAGATGGCCAAGTTAGTATTTAGCATTTTCATTGGTTAGTATTTAGCAACAGTTAGTTATTTAGCAAAAAGAGTAAACAACAGATATTTCCATGTAAATCACAAGCCACCTTTAAGCTAATAGGAACATCTGAAAGACTTCCACATCTAGATTATTTTAAAAAGCTTGGTTCTAGATTTCATAGTCAGCCTACATAAATGCAACCATATTCAGCTCTTTTTGTTCTCAAATCTCTCTATATAAGAAACTTGAAAGTATTATTAGTATTATTTTTAAAAGATTTACTTATTTATCTATTTATGTGAAAGACGTAGTTACAGAGAGAGAGGAAGAAACAGAGAGAAAAAGAGATCTTCCATCTGCTGGTTCACTCCCCAAATGGCCGCAACAACTGGAGCTGGGCTGATCCAAAGCAAGGAGTTTCTTTCTGGGTTGCCCACATGGGTGCAGAGACCAAAGAACTTGGGCCATCTTCCACTGCTTTCCTAAGCCATAAGCAGAGAGCTGGATTCGAAGAGGAGTAGCTGGGACCTGAACCTATATGGGTGCCAGCGCCTCAGGTGGAGGCTTAAATGACTATGCCACAGCTCCGGCCCCAGGAAATACTATTATTTTAAAGATGTATTTACTTATTTGAAATATGGAGTTACCCAAAGAAAGGAAGCAGCAGAGATTAAAAGAGATCTTCCATCCACTGGTTCACTCCCCAGATGGCTGCAATGGCTAGGGCTGTGCCAAAGAGGAATCCAGAACTTCATCTGGGTCTCCCACATAGAAGACAGGAGGCCATCCTCTATTGCTTTCCTAGGCACATTAGAAGGCAGCTGAATCAGAAATGGATTATCTAGGACCAGAACCAGCCCTAATACAGGATGCTGGCATTGCAGGCAGCAGCTTAACCAATGCCAGCCCCTGAACATAATATTTTGTAAAAATACGTTGTAAGAGAGCTGGCATTATGCTGCAGTGTGTTAAGCTTCTGCTTACAGGGAATGTATCCCATATGTGTGCTGCTTCAATTCCAATGCCTCCACTTCCCATTCAGCTACCTGCTGATACAGCTGGGAAGGCAGTCAGGGATGGTCTAAGTGCTTGAGCCGTGTGCCCATTTGGGATACCTAGAGGAGGCTCCTGGCTCCTGGCTTTGGCCTGGCACAGCCCCAACCCTTGCAGCCATTTGAGGAGTGAACTGGCAGATGGATGACATCACTTCCTGTCTCCTCTTTCTCTCACTGTAACTATGCCTTTCAAATAAATAAAGTAAATCATTAAATAAATATATGTTGTAAATATTGAGTTTTGTCTGCCTGATGGTCATGTCTTAGAGCTGCCCAAAAAAGCAACATCTCTAGAAAATGTTTTTCTCACAGTGAAATTACTGTTTTCAGCACACTTTCTTGATGGGCAGCATAAAAACGAACCCTCTGTTTCTGCTGCATATACACCTTCGCTAGATGACATGTGTATGATTTTTCACAGAAACAATGTTTCTGGTCAGTTCCAACATTTAGCTTGGTTCCATTGCTCAACCTGAAATGAAATTTGTCTTGGACCAAACCAAAATTTAAAGAAAACCAGATTTCTAAAATCCAGTAGCCAGATAATATGTTTATGTATAAAGGTTTGACAAATGATTTAGGTTGTCAGTCACCTTTTTATTTAAAGGCTAGAGCAATGTTATAAGAAAAGATTCCTAAGTTTATTTTTTATTCAAAGTTTTAAATATGACTTCTTGTTATTAGGCGATGTGAAAGATAGAGAAAGAAATGATTATGAAAAAACCATTCCACCTTTCCACACAATATTTAAAATTTTGGACCACCCTGTCAGTTCAAACCTCTATAGTTACATTGTGTTCTGAAGCATCTTTCACATGGAGTTATCAAATATTTATTGTTTTACAGAAAATACCTAATTATATTGATTTGATTATCAGATAAAATATTATATGATTAAAATCAAAACTTTATAGCAAGTGGCTTATTAATGTGAAGTGCAGCCTCTTTTTTCCTTTATATATAAGTTCTTTTGTTCTATTTTTTAAAGATTTTTTATATATTTACTTGAGAAGTAGAATTACAGACAATGAGAGGGACAGAGGAAGGTCTTCCGTCTGCTGGTTCACTCCCCAAATGGCCACAACGGCTGGAGCCAAGCCGATCAAAAGTCAAGAACCAGGAGCTTCCTCTGGGTCTCCCATGCTGGTGCAGGGGCCCAAGCACTTGGGCCATCTTTTACTACCTACCTAGGCCATAGCAGAGAGCTGGATTGGAAGAGGAACAGCTGGAACTAGAGCTGGAGCCCATATGAGAGGCCCATGCTGCAGACCAGAGCTTTATCCTGCTGTGCCACAGCGCCTGCCCAGTTATTGTGTTTTAAATTATAGAAATAAATTCAAATACTGAATTCTATCTCTCTTTTTAAAGATTTATTTATTTGAAAGGCAGAAAGGGATAGAGAAATAGAAAGAAAGATAAATAAAGAGAGATTTGTCTTCCATCTGTTGGTTCACTCCACAAATGATCTCAATGGCTGGAGCTGGGCCAATCTGAAGCCAGCAGTCAGGAGCTTCTTCCAGGTCTCCATGTGGATGCAGGAACTTAAGCACTTTGGCCATCTTCTGCTGTTTTCCCAGGCACATTAGCAAGAAGCTGGATTGGAAATGGAGCAACCAGTGCCCATATAGGATGCTGGTGCTGCAAGCAACGGCTTCATCCACTATGCCACAGCGCTGGCCCCACTGGATTCTCTTGTAGCAACAAAGTAACACATTCTGGAAACAGAGAAATAACTCATTATTAATTTTAGAGCATTAATTTTTATTAAACTTTTATTTAATGAATATAAATTTCCAAAGCACAGCCCATGGGTTACAATGGCTTCCCCCTCCCAAAATTTCCCTCTCACCCACAACCCTCCCCCACCCCGCTCCCTCTCTCCTTCCAATCACATCATGATTCATTTTCAATTCTCTTTATATACAGAAGATCAGTAGAGCATTAATTTTAAGGACAATATATGCCAACTTTTTAATAGTCATTGCTTTATGATAAATTCACTATGCAAAACCAGTTATTTTTTGAAATTTATACAGTAAATTTATTTTTTTGTTTTGACTAAATAAAAGGGACATATGTGCTAATATTAAATAAACAAATCATAAAATATTAATAACATTAATTATGAAGTCCAATAGAAGTATAACCTTGGTACTTCTTAATGTCATCAGTGTCTAAATATACTTAATGTTATCAATGACTACATATAGTTTGCTGTTGATTATATTGAGATACCCAGTAAACATAGTCATACTATTCACTTTAATAGACAGTAATCATATTATAACTACTTAGTTGTGACCATCTTAATGCTGGGGACTTGGAGTTAAAAGGAATAAACAAAGCCCTGATAATACAGTTAAAATTCTGTCATGATAATACAGAGAACAAAAGAATATGTAAGCAAAGAAATGCAGCAGCAATTTCAAATAATAAATGTGATATGAAACAAACACACCACTAGAATAAGTTTAGGATATAGGAAGAGAACTAATTTACAGAGCATGGCAACACAATTTTGTCTATATATAGAGCTGAATGTCAAATTGAAAAAGACAAATAAAAGGTGAAGTCTTTCCTAGCAGAAAGATTTTCAAGTTCAAAGGCCCTAAGATAGATAGATGTGTTCTCTATTTAAGGCTCAAAAAAAAAGTGTTGGTTGAATTTCATGAACAACAAAGAAGAAAGATGGGAATTGACATGAGAGAGGCAATCAGTGACAAGATCACTTGGGAAACTTTAGTCTCTGGTGAGGGGCTTAGGATTTTAATAGTCTGAAGAGGAAGCCAAAGCTTCAAGAAGATCTCTAAGTAGTTTATACTTGGATATTTCACAGTGGAAATGAAGAAAGCTGTGAGATTTCAGATAGAATTAGGAGAGCTATTAGCATTTGATGGACAAATATCACCCCAACTGGGATTGGCAGATTTGTCAAATGTAAAGAGAGGGCAAGGAGCCGACACAGTGGCATAGTAGGTTAAGCCGCCAACTGCACCACCAGCAACCCTAATGGGCACTGGTTCGTGTCTCAGTCTCTCCTCTTCTGTTCCTGCTGCTCTCTTCTCTTCTGCTTATGGCCTGGGAAAGCAGTGGAAGGTGCCCCAAGTACCTGGACACCAGTGCCCATGTGGGAGACCTTGAAGAAGCTCCTGGCTCCTGGCTTCGAATCGGCCCGGATCCAGTCTTGCAGCCATTTGGGAAGTGAACCTGCAGATGGAAGTCATTTTTCTCTCTCTCTCCCTGTCTGTCTGTAAATTTGCCTCTCAAATAATTAAATAAATCTTAAAAAAAATAAAGAGAGAGGACAAACTAATATTTTAGGATAAGTATGTCCCAGGTATTGTTTAGGAATCTACATATACCAATGTATTATTTATCAGAAATTCCAATTTATATATTTGCCTTGAAGTTTTGCTGACAAACAAGATATCCAACAATCTTTGAGTGCCTAAACTCTAGGAAAATGAAGGCTAGGAAATAAGGAAAAAAGGAAAATTGTCAAAAAAGGAAAAAAAAGGAGTTGGATTATCTAATGAAGGCTAAGAAAAAAGGCTCTGTGGACTTAAATGTGGAAGCGTAAAGACAGAAAATGATGTGGTGTGAGGGAGAATACTTTAATTCTATGTTGATGGTGAATTTTATGAAATTGTTAGATAATCAAATGGGGTTGCCCAGAAAAGCTCAGGAGAGAAAAGTGGATTGGAAATAAAGATCGCAACAGTCTTCTAAAACAGATGCTTTTTAAAGCTGTGGGAATACCAATTCCTGGGTGGAAAAGGAAGCAAGAACAGCAAGGACTAAGGAGGAAAATCAGAACAGTGTGGTTTCACTGAAACCTAGGTTAAAATGGTCAGCAGTCAAATACTGGAGGAGATCCAGTAAGATAAGAACAGAGAACCAACTACCGCTTTTCTAAAACAGTGCTCATTAGTTTTTCGGTGATGTGATATGGATGTGCATTCCAATTGATGTGGATTAAAGAAAAGCAGGACATGAATAAGAGGAAAAATCAACTGTGTTGTAGAATTGTCCCCCGAGTGATGAGCCAGGACATGCGGTCAGAAAGGAATAAATGTTGTCATGGGATCATGAAAGTTTTATAATTTTGTGTTCGACACATGTTTCCATGTTGATGAGAATATTTTTATTAATAATATAAGATGTAGCATATTACACGTATGTTTGCAAAGGGAAACCCTCATATGAACTTGTGTGAATTCCAGAGATCAGGCTTAGGATACACATTTAAGGAGAAACAGAAAACTGCTGTTGTAAAGAGGAGGAAGATTAAGTGGGGGCAGATGCAGTGAGGTCAGTGCTGTTTTCATCTCATTATATTTGCCTCCTGGTAGAGCAATAAGGATTTCAGATGTGAATGTGAATGATAATCTTGGGAAAACATATGCATACTTTTGTATAATGCATTTTTTCACCTGCATTTTTAATCTGGATCAACCTTGAAGCTTACAGAGCACTTCCATCACAGTACAAAAATACATGGCTCCATAACTTTCACTTTATTTACGGAAAGGAAGTAAAAGTTATTGTTTTCTTCATATCCCTAGTTATGCCATTGACCCTTGAAAATTTCAATGTACAGTAAGTATGAGATGAATGTTAGAATGTTAGAAAAGAAAAATAAAATGTACATGTCGTTGATTTTGGAAAAATCACTATTTACCCAATAGCCTTTAAATTGTTTGTAACTTAAAGATAGAAGACGTGGAAGAATTCTGGTGTCACATGTGTTTTTTAGCTTTGTCAAGTCACTTCACTTCTTAAGTTTCAATATGCTTGACAAACTCAAAATACATGTGAAAAACTTATGCAAATTGATTAATATTGCAACCTCTTATAAAATCTATGGAATTGGATTATCTAATGCTTTCTGTTGATTCAATAATTATGTACAAAAATAAACTAGATTTTCAAACAATGTTGTTCATATTCATAATAATAGCAATGCAAGATCTAATATATTATGATCCAGCAGGTAATGCTATGGTGTTTAGACATCGAAAGATATTAATTAACAAGCATCAAGTTTTATTAGCCCCATGAAAATTTTTTAAAAGTTTTATTTGTTTGAAAGTCAGAGCTAGAGAAAGAGAGAGAGAGACAGACAGACAGACAGAAGAGAGATCTTCCATCAACTCATTCTCCACAAATGGCTACAAGTGGTTGAGGCTGGGCCAGGCAAAAGCCAGGAACCAGGAGCCAGAAGCTTCATGTGGATCTCCCACAGGAGTGGCAAAGGCCCAAACACTTGGACAATACTCTGCTGCTTTCCCAAGCATTTAGCAGGGAGCTGAGTTGCAAATGGAGCAGCTGGGACTCAAACCAAATGGGATGTTGGCCTTGCAAGAAGGAGCTTAATCCACAGTGTCACAAGGCCAACCTTAAAGTTTATTTTTTTAAAGCATCTTATAGAGGTTGTTTTGGTGCTGATCTAAAATAAGGATGCTTGCAAGTCACCAAAGTCTTGTGCTTTAGAAAAATTCCTCATAAATATAAAAGAGGGTACTTGAAAAAGTTCTTGGAAATGGGAATTAAAAGTAAGTTTATTTTGGTTCAAAAAATGAAATGCATGCAAATTTCTTCCCAATATATGTTTCTTATGGATTAAAAAAATTCTACATTTGGGTTTCAATATTTTGTTGCATGGGGCCATACTAAGGCATAGAAGGTTAAGCCTCTACCTGCGTGTGGGCATCCCATATGGGCAAGCCACTTCTGCTCCACTTTCAACCCCTGCTAATGGCCTAGAAAATCAGCAGCAGATGGTCCAAGTCCTTGGGCCCCTGTACCCACATGGAAAACTGGCAAGAAGCTCCTGGCCTCGTCTTGCCCCAGCCTCAGCTGTTGTGGCCATTTTAGGAGTGAACCAAAGATGGAAGACCTCTCTCTATCTCTGCTTTACAAACAAATAAATAAATCTTTAAAAAAAATGTTGTGCCAAAATAGTTATTTGTTACTTCTATTTTTATATGATATTTTGAAGTGCTCCCATACAATGAAGCCCTCTGAAATGAAAAGCATGTTTATGCAAAGATTTGTATAGGATTCCTGGTTTATGTAATGCTGACCTATGCTTCTTAAAATTCACATATTATTGACACATTGGGGAGTGTTATGCTTGCCTAATGTCACACAGAGTTGTCATAACTTACTAAAAGTTCAAAGTAGTTATAAAAGATAATATTCTGATAATTTTCTTTGTGATATAACAGAGAAAAATTTATAGTTTCTTGAAATTACAATAAGAATACTTCATAATATTTAAAACCTAAAATTTTTTAATCATATGATTATTTGCATCATTATTTTGTATTGCAGAGTAATGAAAACATGTATATCTGATATTTCAAAAATTAAACTAATTCTTAAAAATTCTTAAAAATTATGTTTACATAATATGAATCAATACCTACTTAAAGATTATCTGATTTTATAAGGGACACTAATAAAGGGATAAATGTAGTTCTAATACCAACATATGAAGAAACTGATCATGTTTAATTCTGAACATTAATGTAAATCAAAATGTAAGTGTCTGGTGAGCCATCTGAAACATGCTACATATGAGTAGAGGATGTTCTATCATTTTTCCCTTTGATGTAGGAGGTCACCCAATATGCTTTCCCTATTTCTTCTAAGTTATTTCACTGGAAGTATTTGCAGAGTAAACACATATTTGCTTCCCAGAAGTCATTGAGTATGTCACAACATTACTTGGAGTATTTCATGTATTCAGTTTGTTCATGTTCAAATTGTATTGACATTGGCAACAGCATATTCTTGAATATCATGAACTTCAACAACCACTGACTCAACTCTACTTAAAAACAGTGATTTCTAGCAAAGATTATTATTTATTGCTATTAAAAGTGGGTTTTGGTGGTCTTACTTTAATTCATCTTTTCTTATAAGTGATGTGGTAGATTGTAGAAACCATTCAAATGAGTAAGTTAATTTCTATGCTAGATTCAAATATCCCAGATATAGTGTATATTTATAGGAATATTCTAATTTCTTCTTTGGTGGATCAGCATATGAAAAGAAATATGTTACTGCTTCAACCATTTTCTTGCTTGTATAACAGAATTTTACATATATGATACTATAGTTATGCTATTAGAAGGACCTTCTTTAAAGAACAACTCCAGGGGATAACGTGTGGTGCAACAGATTAAGCCATGGCCGGTGATACCAGTATTCTGTCTCAGAACAGTATTCTATCTCAGTTTGAATCCCTACTGATCCAGCTGAGTCACTTCTGATCCAGCTCCCTTGGAATACACTCGGGAAATCAGCAAAGGATGGAACAAGTGTGTGGGTTCCTGCCATCCACATGGGAGACATGGGTGAAGTTCTAGACTCCTGACCTAACCATGGCTCAGCATTGGCTGTTGTAGCCATTTGGAGAGTGAGCCAGCAAATGGGAGAATGCTCTCTATCTCTGTTTCTCTCTTCCACTCTCCCTGTCAATCTTCCTTCAAGTAAATAAATAAGTAAACAAGTAAATCCATCTTACAAAATAATGACTCCAGTTACAGGGCTTCCAGAAAGATAATCATTATTGATTATCCATCATATTCTTTAATTTTGTACTAATTGGAATTTAGTGCATCTTCTGCAGCTGTGCTGTTTTTTTTCTTTTTCTTTCTTTTTTTTTTTTTTTTGGCCAGAGTATTATTATTATTCTCAGAGCATTGGTATAGTTGCCTTTCCAGTTCGTGTAAGTTGTACAAGTAGAGCACAACTGGTTTGTTAGCTTCATGAGAAAAATAGGCCTTCCTAATTTTATAACATTACCTAATGTACTATTTACAACAGTAACAAGCATATAATTGAGGGTAATTCAACGTTGCTTAGATGATTGATTTGTATTTGACAAATCTTCCAACATCATTTTGTCTCATTTATATTGACATTTTAGGTACTTCTTTGGCATATATTCTCATCTGGAAATGAGAACTTAGAGATTAACATATAAATCTAATTTGATTTTTTTATAGAGAAAGATATTGTTTTATTTACCTTTATATTTATATAAACTCTAGAAATGATCAGTGTAATTTATTGGTATTTAAAATATAATTCTGTATCCTTTCCAATGTTGTGTTGTAGCCATATTTATATGTTTATAAATAGGTCTGTCACTAAGTTTATTCACAAGTTTTTCATCTTTTATATTTTCCTTAAGATAAAATTATTTATGTTGGCCAATAATGAATAAAAATGTTTAAAAAAACTTGCTAACTTGAGGAGCCTTATCTAGATTCTGAAAGCCAGAGACGTTCAACAATTTTCCATATACTGCTTCAATGATTTTAAATGACAAATGATAAATGAACCCAAATACACATAACTGATAAAAGATTGGATATATGAATCTAGTATATTTAACATTTTCTGTCTTTTGCTCAAGAATGCAGAAATTTTCTTTTTTTTTAATTTTTAATTAACTTTATACACAGAAGACCGACTCTATACTAAGTAAAGATTTCAATAATTTGCACACACATGCACAAAAAAAATTGAGAACAAGTTTTACAGTTAATTCTCATAGTACAACTCATTGAGGATGGAAGTCCTGCATGGGAAGTAAGTGCACAGTGACTCCTGCTGTTAATTTAACAAGTAACATTCTTATGTATGACATCGTGATCACCCAAGACTCTTGACATGAGCTGTCAGGGCTCTAGAAAACTTTGAATCCACAATCACTGTGAGTATTTAGATAAGGCCTAACCAAACTGGAAGTTCTCTCCTCCCTTCAGATAAAGTACATCCTTCCTTGATGGCCACTTCTTTCCACTGGGATCTTTCTAACAGAGATGCTTCATGTAGGGCAGTTTTTGTCTCAGTGTCTTGGCTTTCCATGCCTTAAATGGGCTTTTCAGCCAGACCAGAATGCCTTAAGGGCTGATTCTGTGGTCAGAGTGCTATTTAAAGCAGTTGTCATTCTCTGAGTCTGCTATGTGGACTGCTTCCCATGTTGGAACATTCTCTCCTTTTTAATTCTATTATTATTACCAGACATTTGATTTTATTTATATGATCCCTTTAACAATTAATCCTACCTATAAGATCACTTTAGCACTTAATATGGACACTTAAGATGGCATTTTTACCACCTAGCTTAATGGGATTAGGGTCCCATGGCAAGTTTTTAAACTGTAACCTTAGAAGTAAGTCTGTAGGAATGTATGCAGAATTATACAGCTTTACAGTTACAAACTTCCTCCTCCCTCTCTTATTCCCACTCTTATTTAATTATTTTTTTTACAGTCAGAGTGGACAGTGAGAGAGAGAGAGAGAGACAGAGAGAAAGGTATTCCTCTTACCGTTGGTTCACCCTCCAATGGCTGCTGCGGCCAGCACACTGTGGCCAGCGCACGGCACTGATCCAAAGCCAGGAGCCAGGTGCTCCTCCCGGTCTCCCATGCAGGTGTAGGGCCCAAGGACCCGGGCCATCCTCCACTGCACTCCCAGGCCACAGAAGAGGGCTGGATTGGAAGAGGGGCAACTGGGACAGAATCTGGTGCCCAGTCAGGACTAGAACCTGGTGTGCCAGCACCACAGGTGGAGGATTAGCCTATTGAGCCGCGGCGTCGGCCCCCACTCTTATTTTTTACTGAGATCTATTTTCAATTGATTTTATACACATATGATTAACTCTTTGTTAAGTAAAGAGTTCAACAATTAATATGAAGAACAGAAAAAAAAAAAAAGCTGTTCCTCAACATTAAAGACAAGCGCTGTTCAAATCACTGCTTCTTAAAGTGTCAGCTTCACTTCTCCATATTTTATTTTAGGTGCTCTATTGGATGTCTTCCTGGCTTAATTTAGGTAGTTTATATGTGTCCAGGAATCTATCCATTACTTTTAGTTTCCCCAGTTTGTTGGCATACAGCTTTTTGTAGTATTTCTGATGATTCATTTTATTTCTGTGTTGTCTGTTGCTACATTTCCTTTCTAATCTCTAATTTCATTGATTTGGTTCTTCTCTCTCCATTTTTTGGTTAGTTGGCTCAATGGTTTGTCAATTTCAAAAAAAAAACAGATCTTCATTTTTGTTATCTTTTGTAATTTTTTTTGTTGATGGCTTTTCTAATTTTATTTATTTTTTCCTACTAGATTTGAGTCAGTTTGCTGTTGTTTTACTAGATCCTTGAGATGTAATGATAGCTCATTTATTTGATGCATTTTCAATTACTTGATGTGGGCACTAATTGCTATAAACTTTTCTCTTAACATTGCTTTTGCTGTATCCCATAAGTTTTGATATGTTCTATTGTCATCTTCATTTGTTTCCAGAAATTTTTTTTTATTTCTTCTATGACCCACTATTCATTCAGGACTATGTTGTTCAGTGCTTTCATATGTCCTAGAGATTCCTGAGTTGCTTCATACCATTGTGGTCCGAGAAGATGCATGGTATCATTTTTATTTTTTTGAATTTGCTGAGACTTGCTTTATGCTTTAGCATGTGGTCAATCCTAGAGAAAGTTCCATGTACTGCTGAGAATGTGTATTTTACAACTGTTGGATGAAAAGTTATGTAGATATCTGCTGCTTTATTCTCCAGTTGGCTGTAACAGCCAGAGCTGCAATTCAAAGCCAGGAGCCAGGAGCTTCCTTTGAGTTTCCTACACAGGTGCAATGGCCAAAGGACTTGGGCTATCTTCCCCTGCTTTCCCAGGCCAAAGCAGAGATCTGGATAGGAAGTAGAGAAGCTGCGACTTGAACCGTAGCCCATATGGGATGCCAGCACTGCAGGTGATATCTTTACTGGCTACACAACAGCACCAGCCCCAACACTTTATTTTTTTAAAAGCATTTTACTTTATTTTTATTTAATAGGCAGAGTTGCAGGAGAAAAAGAGAGGAGAGAGAAAGAATCTTTCATCCCCTGCTTCACTACACAAATGGCCACAATGGTGGGGGATGGTGCAGGCCAAAGCCAAGAGCCACGAGCTTCTTCTGGGTGTCCCACATGGGTACAGGGACCCAAGCACTTGGTACATCTCTGCTGCTTTCCCAAGGATATTAGTATGGATTTGGATCAGAAATGAGGCATCTGAGACTTGAACTGTTGCCCATATGGGATGCCAGTGCAGCAGGAAGTGGCTTAACCTTCTAACCACAGCATATGCCACAGAAATTTGCCCTTAAGAGGGAATATGTCAATATCTAGGCTAAAATTAATGTATAATCTCATTTAGACTATCATTTTATGTCATTACTTCACAAACATTTTTTTCAGAATCATGTATATGAATTTCCACCAATAATTTACATCTAACTTGTGATCACAATTCCATTCACCTTCAATGATGAAAGTTTGGTTTCCATACACTCAGCATTCGCACATGGTTCCATGAGGAACAAATGAGACAGTGGGTGGCAGTTCCTCGAAAGCTGGTAAGTGATTACAGAACATTGAACTATATATAACATTACTTCATCTTCCCTAATGTAAAGTTATCAATGACTTGAAATTTCTAGTAGAATCTAAAACTACTTCATTATACTTATCTTTATTGCTATTTTATTAGCATTTAATTGTTCCACTTATTGGCATATCTCTCTTCATTTTGTGTAAAAATATTCATTTGGTTTAAAAATATTCTAGACCATTTTAAAATTCTATTAGATTTTTTTATTATCTTTCTTCTCATCATTAATCATTAATGTTCATAGTCTAATTAACATAATTTGATGTAATTACAGGTGTAGAACTGACACATTATTCCCAATTTACTTTACTCAAAACATATCAAAGAAAATCCTAAAATAATGTCATATCTCAATTTAACTATAGATTATAAGAAAATTTGCACATTTTGATTGTGATGTTTTTCTTAATCATTCTATTTTCCTAAGATATAATGTATTGAAATATGCAAAAATAGATATGGAATAACTTCCCTATATTAGTAATGAATCAGTTTTATATAAGGCATATAAGTGTGAAAAAATTTCTTCTAGTAATCGAAAACATCTATTTTTTACAAAATATTTTTTTAGCATTTTTTCTATCTGTTAAAATTTCAAAATATAAGTTCATAACAGGAATGGTTTAGTGGAATCTTCTATAATTATTTTCAAGCTATGATATTTAGGATAAATTAAACAGAGGTGTCCTATGGTAATCAATTCTCAAACCAGTATCTTACAGACTATTAATAGAAAAACAAAAGAGACAAATATGGTAGAGACTGAAAAAAAGAAAATCAAAGATGATTTGCTGATTTCATTTTAGGGTAACAATACTTATTTTGAATTAGTAGACTGAATACACTTCACTAGTTTTTAAAAGTTTTCTCTTTTAAACATTCCTTCATCCCAAACATAATAAATATCCTAAGTAACTTAATTATAAAATGTCACAACTTAAGAGCAAGCATTCACAAAGCACCATTATGATATTTCAATAGCACTGAGACCTACTCAGGTTAACCTGCCAACTATGTCCTATTTGCAAGTAAAATTTGCCCTCCTTCCTAATCAACTGCTCTAGAGCTTATTATTTTCCATCTATTTAATGCTATCTGCCAGGCCTCCCAAATATTTTAGTCCTTATTTTAGGACCATCTCAGACTCATTAGCCTTTTGCATGACAGTGCCAATGTGACTGTCTGACAGCCTGAAACTTGGAATTGTTACACCACTAAGTCAAGATCTCTCCAGGCAAATCTATTCCTTTAAATAATATGAACATTTATTTAAATAATAATAATTTATGCAGCAAGGCAGCAAAGTCAAATATTGTGAGTATGACAGATACGCCAAGATACTATATTTTCAAATGAACTCAAATCAAACATTTGTTGTTCAGATCCTGAAGCCATATGGCTTCTGATAATTTTCATAACTGGTTTTATTTTGCAGTAAACTGTTATCTTTGATTACATTTAGTTGAATTTGAAATCATATTTTAGATATTTACCAAATACATTCAAATAGCTGAAATTGTATGTGGTTTAAACAAGTTCATGGAAAAGGGAAATGAGGTATATTTATTTTTGTGCAATCTTTTTTAATTCCAAACATAAATTTTCCTAATATGCATTGTTCACGAATTTTTTACAAGCCTTTCATTCAGCAGGTACTGTTAACATGGCAACATTTTCTTTTACATTTATAGACAAATTCTAAGTTCAAAATATCAAAATTAGCTTTCCTGTTAAGCAACTAATTTACATTACTAAGAGGATCAAAATGTACTCATTAATGATTTAAGCTAAAAGGTACTAGATGGGGCTGTCCCTGTGGTGTAGTGGGTAAAGCTGCCACCTGCAGTCCAGGCATCCCATATGGGCACTGGTTCCAGTCCCGGCTGCTCCACTTCCAATTCAGCTTTCTGCTATGGCCTGGGATAGCAGTAGAAGATGGCTCAAGTCTTTGGGCCCCTGCACCCATGTGGGAGACCCAGAAGAAGCTCCTGGCTCCTGGCTTCTGATCAGCGCAGCTCTGGCTGTTGTGGCCATCTAGGGAGTGAATCAGCGGATGGAAGACCTCTCTCTCTGCTTCTCCTTCTCTCTTTTTAATTCTGACTTTTGAATAAATAAATAAACCTTTTAGAAAAAAAAGATATTAGACTAGTAAACTAGGAAAAAAAGACAATCTTCTCTTTCCAATTGCTAAAGTGTACAAATTGATAAAATAGTAATTTTTTAAATATTGATCCACATCTGTAGAAAATACTTATGAGCTTGGGTCAGTTAGATTTGCATACTATGATTTTTTAAAAGATTTATTCATTTATTTGTGGGGCAGAGTTACAGAGAGAGAGAGAGAGAGAGAGAGAGAGAGAGAGAGAGATAGGGAGAGGGAGAAAGAGAGAGAAGTTTTCCATCCCCTGGTTCACTCTACAAATGGTCTCAATGGCCGGAGCTGGGCCAATCCAATACCAGGAACCAGGATTTTCTTCCAGGTCTCCCACATGAGTGCAGGGGCCCAAACACTTGGGCCACTGCACCACAACTTTGGCACTTGGTTATCTTTTAAAAAAAAAAATTAGTTTGAGTTCTTTCATGGCGCAACAGGAATATCCATCTTCCCAAATGTCAGAGTCATCTTCCACGATTGTATCTGATCATGGCTCAGGTACTCGGGTTTTGCTTGGGAATGGTGGATCCAGAAGTCTAATTGAGAACTTTTACCACAATGGAAATAGAAAGAATTCCAGCATACGATTCCTCTCAACACTTTTCTAAAGATGGAGAGTTAGTTGGAAAGGCCTTGTCAAACACTGAGGCTCCTGGGATACACTTTACTTCATGATCCCCTGGGTTCTGTCTCTAGGAGATCTTGAATGGCCTGTTGGAATTTCACAAGTTCTGTGATGGATCTGATATATATGAGGTATCACTGTCTATTAGGAGATCATTAGCAAGGAAAGGATGACCATACAGTATTTCAAAGGGGCTTGGGCATTACTTTGAGGTGGTACTGAAAATGCACACTAGGCTATGGGTAGTGGAAAGATTCAGGGAAGATGAGTTTCCTGAGATAGCTTCTTGAGGTGTTTCTTGAGGACGTTATTTGTCTTTTCCACCTTCCCTGAGGGTTAGGGCATCCAGGAACAATGGGGATGATATCAAATACCTAGCACCTTAGAGACTCTCTGAGTGATAGTCACCTTGAAGGATGAGCTATTGCCACATTTTAGGCTTGTATGAACTCCTAACTAGGGGCTGTTTCAGAGACCAACACCTTTACTACTGCAGCAGCCTTCTCAGTTATGTAGGGAAAAGCTTTCACTCAACTAGTGAATGTGTATTCCCATGCCAAGAGGTATGGGGTAGTTCTTATTTTAGGCAAGTGAGTGAATCTAGTTGCCAATCTTTCCCTGTATGGGTTACTACAGGAGAAGGAAGCCTTTAACTCAAGGAGTTGTGCTGAAGACAAAGCTCACAGGTTATAACAACCTATTTTATAGTTCTGTAGAGAAATTTCTTGTAAATAACCTCTGGCCAGCTGAAAATTTTTAATTCCCAGGTGGAAAGCTTGATAGAGGGCTTTTAACGCCTTCCATTGGAAGGATGAAGAAGACACATTCTTCTTTATTCAGAATGAAGCCAACTACTGGCTGGAGATTATGACCTGACTTCTTATAAGTTCTATTCACAAGCCAAAGGGGTCTAAGGCTTCAAAAAGGGATTCTTCTTTGCTATTGATCTGGCTGCAAAACCCGCCAATCACTTTCCATCAGCTATTTCTTCAGTCTCCTTTTGGTGTCCCTTACACTGTATAACTGCCATTTCCCAAGGGTGGAACAAAGAATTGATCTGTTTCTTGATGGTATTTGACAGGGAATTCAATGCACTGAAGAAGTGACTTTCTTTAAAATGAACTGCATGAGCATGGAGAAGTATGTAGGCATACTTAAAAATCAGTGTAAATATTTACCCTTTTATCCTTACTCAGCTTAAGAGCCCTTGTCAGAGATACCACCCTGCCAACTGAGGACTCATGCCAGAAGAAAGATGAGAGTTCTTGATGCTCTCGTTTAAGATGACTATGGCATATCCAGCCCACTGGTTTCCTGTTCATCAAAGGAACCCAACCTGTTAACAAAAAATAACAGTCTCCTTGAGGTCTTCTTTGGCTGCATAGGTTGTAGATCTATCTATTCACAATGATGTTCTTAGATTTTCATCTCATCTTGGAGAAAATTAGCAGGGTTAAGAGAGGAGAAAGTCTTGAGCTGGATTGCAGGGCCCTCCAGCAATAATGCTTGGTGTTTTAAAAGGCAATTGTCTGTTAATGAGAGATTTCTTTTTGATGCTACCAATTCTGCCAAATTATAGGTGTATAAAATATAATCCCAGGGTCAATTGAATGGCTTCAGGGATTATCAGAGTGATAACTGTGACCAGTGAAAGGCAGCATTGCCACATTTTGGCCACCAAGTCAAGTCCTTTGCTATACAGTTTGCTTAACTAGTCCCTTAATATTGCTCAATATCCCTGAAGCTATCTTCTGTTACTTATTGGGAGGCTTAAAGCCATGCCTCCAGTATGACCTGTTTGAGAGGATAAAGACCTGTTGGGCCTCTGGGCTCCATGTCAAAATATGGGTCCCTGGTGTCTGGGTATCTTTTATCAGTTAGTGCAAAGGATGGGCTATTTACCCTATCTGGGTTTTCAAAGTTGAGAGAATCTATGATTTGGAGGAAGTATCTAAGCTGTTTCATGATTTTAAGAAGTGGAAAGTGACAATGGAAATAATTTTTCTTCCCACAGTGCCTGAGTTCCTGCAAATCAGATTAAACTTAATAGTTTATCTTCAGTATGATCAGCTAGGCATGTGTCAAAAATAGTGTATCCCAGTTACATCTTAGTGACTGGTAGAAATATCTAAGGCTTTTTGAGATGCCTTTCATGGAAATACTAAGGGTTGAGAAGAGAACTGTATTTGAGAGAAGAACAGAAAAGGCAGCTCCAGTATCTAGTAGGAAGTCAACTTTCTTCTCTTTGAAGTTTAGGACCTGGGGCTTCTGAGTGCTCATGGTCTAGGTGCTAGGCCCCTTCAATCCTGTTGAGCAATCTGAGAAAGGGACGCAACTCAGAGGCCTTGGTCTAAATGGACAGCCAATGAGCTGGTCTCCTACAAACCCTTCAGGACACAAGCAATGAAATGCTTTTGCTTCCATTCATCTACAGTTCATCTTCTGTCTATTGAAGATGAGGCTCTTCCTGAGGAACAGCCTGCTTTCCTATGCAATATATCTATTACTTTCTCACCTGGTAATGGTGAAAATATCAGATAAAATCCATCCCCAAAAGTTTCTGCAGCATAGAGAGCAGCTTGTTTTTTGGTCTCAGTTACAGTCTGATTTAGGAGTAATATTATATGCTTCCAGGTGAAGTCATAGACCTGGAGTAATTCTGGAGGACCTTAAAATATATGTCAGTGTCATCTTAAAATCTTCATAAGCTCCCCTTTATCTAAGAACCTGTAATGAAAAGTTGACTTGGACATGTGTAGGATCACTCAACCCTCCAGGAACATTTTAAAAGAGTAAAAAAAAAAGTGGGAGTTCACCCTTCTTGCTATCAGGTAGTCTGAGTTGGGGGAGGGGAGCAAGAGATTATAGTAATGGTAGACAGAGGAATCAGTGTAGACTTTTTTGCAAGCTCTGTGTCAGGCAGACAGGGGGAATAGCTAGGGTCTCAATTGTACCTGCTGCTAAAAGGGCTGTTCTGTTACAGAATTGGCAGAGATCTGGCTTATTTCACAGGGCAAAAGATATTTGGATGTAAGTGATCCCAGACCATATCCCTACTCTGTGAAGAGGTCTAGTTGGAGATGGTTTTGTAGCTCATACCTCCCTATGGAGGTCAAGTCTCCCCATCCTCCAGTTCATGGTGCATAAAATGGACATTCTTTCTTCCAGGTTTGGGATTAAAGGAATACCAGGGACTAGCGATGTACTCCAAAGGAGCACATCTCTAAAACAGTTTATTACCCATCTGAAAAAAAAGAGGGCAAGAGACAAAGCTATGCCTAAGTTTCTGCCTCAACCCACTTGAGACATCCCTCAAGTTCCTCGGCTATAGGAACACGGGGTCCTGGAACCCACAGAAGGGAGAAACCAGAGAATAGGAATAGGAACTCTTACCTGCACTTTCACCTCTGCCCTTGATTCCTTGGGATCCTTGAACTCATAGATCATGGGCACATGCGTGACTCATGATCATGATCAAGGAACATTAACCTAATAGAAGCAGTCATTAACAGTAGTCATTCTTACCTGCATCTAACTTGACTCTCCCTTCTGATTCTCTGTTTTTCCTCCAGATCGTGGCATAATTAGCTACTTAAAGACACCCTGCCCATGTCTAGCCAGCAATGCTTATATTTGAATGTGGCTTTCCTAGAGGAGATGATAGATGATATTCCTCAGGATTATATTTTGTAGGTTAGGCTTAAATCTCTTACACTGTATCCCTTGATGTCATTGCTCAAATCTGTTGGTCCCAAATTTCTCATCCTCTTCATAGACTCAAACTCCCTTTTGGATTTATTATTTTTTTATGTGACTGACATGCCTGCCAAGCCTACTGGCTTGAGCCGAACAAAAATGACATTTACCATTTGGTTTTATTCTTTAGCCAAGAAAGTCCATGCAGTCAGAATGATGTGTGCAAGCACTTATGTCATGCCTACCAAGACATTCCTTGTCCCTAATGTGGGTTCTATGCTCCTGGATACAGACTCTTCATGGGTATATTGCTCTAACACCTATACTGACAGCAATATCCCCTGTTCCTAGGAGTTTTAACCCTTAGTGCAAGGATGCGTTAGGCAGGCGAGGATTGTGAACCATGATGGGAATGCAGGGTGTTAGATACCCAGCTTCCTGTCCCAGGGCTGATTGGGCTCTAATTGGATGCTGAGAGTTGGGAAGAGAGCATATGTTCCCACTGCTTCCCTCATGACACAACTGACGTAATAGACAGGACAACTTATCTGAAATGAAGTGATGGGTGATGGGACTGCCCTGAAACCAGGTGTCATTAACCCCAGAGTGTGTATAAAAATATATAAATATGTATATTTATATATACATATAATATCATATATAAATATAAACACACCATAAGTTTGGCCTCAGTTTAAATGAACTCAAACAGTTATTATCTTTCTCAGTCGAGAACTATATCTTTTGAGAGTTCTAGGTATCCAACTGGAAGCCTCAAGGATGAAAGATGTAATTTAGAGCTTTAAATCAAAGGAATTGTCAGAGACTAAAGCCTTTTAAGTTCCTGGGCTGTAGGTGAATAGTGCCCTGGGCCCTATAGCAGGAAGTGGTTAGAAAGAGTAGGCACTTCTACCTGTATTTCCACCACTGCCTTTGATTCTCTGGGATCCTTGATTGGTAGATCATGGGTGCATGTGAAAGCTGTCACTCATGATCAAGCATAGTTATGTCAACAGGAGGTGTCACGCTTACTCACACTTTTACCTTCCCTTCTGTCTGGACCTCACTTTTTTGATACATATTCTGACCTGACAACACCTGGCTATTTAATGTTTAGCTTTCCTATTCCATTTTTAAGAAGTTGATTTGCTGGTTAAGCCTTCTAGCTAGAGCTTCTAGACTATAAATTCTATTTACTCTTCGTTTTGTTCTCCTTAGCAAGACATGGCTGTGCAGTCAGAATGATCTGCATACCTCTCACAATGGTTGTTGGGTAACTCCTTCCCTGATGTGAGTGTTGCCCAGGGGTAAAGATTCCCCATGAGTTCATCACTCAGATCCCTATGCAGAAAGTGACAGCCTCCAATCCCAGAGGGGTTAGTTCTTAGTTCCAGGATACAGCAGTTGTGGGAGGATTGTGATCAATGTGAGTACAACAGGGAAAGGCATCCAGCTCCCCGATCCAGTGCCAACCCAGTCACAGTCAAACACTGGGCATGAGAGAGAGAACATACATTCCTGCTATCCCCATCATCACATAACTAACATAGCTTGGAGGACAAGCTCTGGCTGGTATAAAGCCATGGAGGATGAATCCACTCTGGAATTACATCCCATTGACCTTGGTATACAAAGCACAGGATATCTATATAAGCACAACATAACTTTGTCATCATTTTGTTACATGACAATATTTTTTAAATTACCTCAAGCAGTTATTGTCTCTTCCAATGAAGAGATTTATCTTCTGAGAGTTCCAGGAATCCAATTTGAAGCCTCAAGGCCAAAAGACTCAGTTTAGACCTTTAAGTCTAAAGAATTGTCAGAGGTTTAAGCCATTTAGTCAAAGCAAAAAGTAATCATCCATTTAATCTGAGCATTTCATAACCAAAGCTGTTGGCAAAATCTAATCATTTTTATGATACTCATTTAGAGAATTAAAAATAGGTAGGTAAAGATAACTGCTTTTTAAAATTATTTATTTATTTATTTGAAAGGCAGGACAACAATGAGGGAGAAGAGAGAGAAAGAAAGAGAGAGAGAGAGAGATCGTTCATAAACTCCATCCTGGAGTTCCATGTGGAGCTGAATCAGAAGCAGATCAACTGGGATTGAACCCATGCACTGATCTGAGATGCTAGCATCACAAACATCTGTTTAACCCTCCGTGCTATGACAGGCCAGTTAACCCCTTTATGACTTGGTTCTCCCAAGCAATAGACAATCAGATAATCCTGTTGTCAAACGCTGAATAAAAATGTAAAAACATGTAAACAGAATGTAAACTGCGGAGAAGTGAGAAAAGAATCTATCAAGTTAAAAATGGTTAATGGACAGCTTAGATGCAATACCAGTTCACTGGCTATGGCCAGAAGCATCTACCCCTCTCGTCTTCACATTTGAGACTGAGTGAGGAGCAGCAGGAAGGAAACGGAGAATGAGGAGTGTAGATTTTAGTCTAATACCCTAATGGGCAGTCTGATACAATCATGGACACTTCAGGTAAAACCAGGAACCCAACGCACCAGAAGCTTTCAAGTACTCCAAGAACTTTCTCCAGACTCAAGCATTGGACAAACATCTGTGAAAGAAAATTGAGGCAGAACAAGACCAGCATTCCCTGTGTCAGGAGACAGATGGGAAATAAAGCAGGTTTACCACAATAAGCCTGACCTCTGAGTCTTTACCACTGGCAACCACTTTTAATTGACTGCATTCTTGTTTTTCTAATTGACAGGTGGAGATAGATTGATATCTATCTCCAGTAAAATCCTGGACCAACCCACAAGAATTGTTGCAAGTGTCTGCAATTCTAATTGCTCAGGTTCTTCACTTTGGGTCCACAAAGAATTGGGAGTACAGACAAAGAAGAAGGCATAAAACCAAAGTTACTGAAAAGAAGGCAGAGAATGTGAAAGCAAAAGAAATGACCTCTCAGCACTGTTGAGAGGATTTCCTGAAGGAGAAAAGTTTGAGGGTTGAGTCTCTAGGGACTTGTACAGGCCATAAAAAGGGAAGTTCTCATGCTTGGCCCAGGAGTGGCATTGAGAAGTGACATCCTAGGCTCGTTAATTAGGTAAAAGTCTGTAATCGAGACTCAAAAAGACAACAGAAGATACATGAAATTTTCTCCCAAGATGCATAAAAGTCTTGGGACTTAGGTCTGATACAACAGCACAGAAAATCTTGATTTAAAAAACATCACCTGACAAAATCCTTTACAAAAGCCAGTTGCTTAACTTTTCTCAGGTCCTCTGAGACTCATCTCCAGATGATGGGGATGGGCTCGCTGGCTCCTATCTAACAAGCTGGAGTCTATCATTCCCACTATGACGTCATTAGACCCTCAGCAGAGCTGAAACAATAGGGCTGCCTTCAATTGTACTTCCAACCTCCTTATGCAATTGAGAAACTAAATCATTATGTTCACATCTCAGGTTAAAGTCAATTTTATGCTGCCTAATTTGGTCTAGAGGAAAGAATATTAATTGGGGGAGATAGGATTTTATATATATTTTTAAAGAGTTATTTTATTTATCTGAAAGAGTTACGGAGAGAGGTACAGCCAAAGACAGAGAGAGGTCTTTCCTCCACTGGTTCACTCCCCAAATGACCACAATTGCCAGAGCTGAGCTGATTTGTAGCCAGGAGCCTGGGGAGCTTCTTCCAGGTCTCCCACACTGGTTCAGGGGCCCAAAGACTTGGGTCATCTTCTACTGCTTTCCCTGGCCACAGCAGAGAGCTGAATCAGAAGTGGAGTAGCCAGGACTCAAACCAGTGTCCATATGGCATGCCGGCACTGCAGGGCGTGGCTTTAACCAGTTGCACAGCAGCGCGGGCCCCTATATTCTATTATTAAGTTAAGGAAAGAATCATAAATGTAACATTGCCTTATAATTTTGTGCTAGGCTCATTAACAGTTATTTAGAGATTGAGATAGAACCTATCTGAAGACACACACAGAAACTTCACAGATGGAATTCAAATCAGAGATTTCAAAACAAAGAATTTCTATTTTATCTCACTATTTTTTTTTCTTTAAAGACTTTATTTAGTTGAAAAGGAGAGAGAGAGAGAGAGAGAGAGAGAGAGAGAGAGAGAGAGATACAAAGAGACCTTCTATCCACTGGTTCAGTTCCCCAAATGGCCACACTGGATTCAGTTGGGCCAGGCTAAAGATAAGAGCCAACTATATTCTTGTCTCCCACAGGGATGGCAGGAACCCGAGCACTTATGCCATCATTTGCCATCATCTGCTGCTTTCCCAGGAGCAACAGCAGAAAGCTGAATCAGAAGCAGAGATGCCCAGACTCAACCAGCACTCTGATATGGAATACCACTGTTGCAAGATCCATGATGCTGGCGTTTCACACTGTCATTCTTAACAGTCTTATTTTTGCATGGGTATTTGGGAAAGCAGTTAAGCTATTGATTGGGATGTCCACATCCCAGATTGAAGTCCTTGGGTTTGTGTTCTGTTCCTACTCCCAGTTCAAACCTCCTGCTGAAATGTCTCCTGGGATGCAAGTAATTGGGTCCCTGACCTCTGTGCCTGAGACCCAGATTTGTGTTCCAAGATCTCAGCTTTGTCCCAGTCAAATCCTATTTGTTGCAGACATTTGAGGAGAGAACCAGCAAATGAGTGTTTCTCTCTCAATCTCTCTCCCTCTGTCTCTTTTTCTTTCTCTCCCTGTCACCCTATGTGCTCGTGTTAAAATTTTAAAACAATATTATTTTGCACATTTATAATTTATTATTATTAATTATTAGAAATCAAAGGGGTAAAATGAAGACTGATCTGACAACTACAATGTTTATGAACATAATTTGAATCACTTCAGACATGGGACAAATAAAACATTTTGAACATTATTTTGTGAATTCTTGCAATTTATTTTGTGAAATTTTGCAATTCATTTTGTGATTTATTCAAATAAATATACAATCTAGACCAACATTTGTGTCTACTATATGAATTGTGGATCGTGAGTCACTGATACATTGGTATATGTTTTTAGTAAAAGTCATTGGTTGAAACATGTCCTCAAAGAATTCATTTCAGAGGCTGGTGCTGTGGTGAAACAGATAAAGCCGCCATCCGCAGTACCAACATCTCATGTGGGCACCTGTTCAAGTTCCATCTGCTCCACTTTTTTTTTTTTTTTTTTTTTGACAGGCAGAGTGGACAGTGAGAGAGAGAGAGACAGAGAGAAAGGTCTTTCTTTGCCGTTGGTTCACCCTCCAATGGCCGCCGCGGCCGGTGTGCTGCGGCCGGTGCACTGCGCTGATCCGAAGGCAGGAGCCAGGTGCTTCTCCTGGTCTCCCATGGGGTGCAGGACCCAAGCACTTGGGCCATCCTCCACTGCACTACCGGGCCACAGCAGAGAGCTGGCCTGGAAGAGGGGCAACCAGGACAGAATCCAGCACCCCGACCGGGACTAGAACCCGGTGTGCCGGCGCTGCTAGGCGGAGGATTAGCCTATTGAGTCAAGGTGCCGGCCTGCTCCAGTTCTGATCCAGCTCCCTGCCAATGTGCCTGGGAAGGCAACAGAGGATCCCACCTTTCTGGGAGACCTGGAGGAAGCTACAGGCTCCTGGCTTCGAATCGAACCAGCTCTTGCTGCTGTAGCTGTTTGGGGACTGAACCAGCAGATGGAAGACCTCTTTTTCTGTGCCTCTGCCTCTGCTTTTCTGTAAATCTCCTTTCAAATAAATAAATAAATAAACCTCTTACAAAAAAGAATTCACTCCATATGGGAACATAAACCTATTTCAAATGGGGAGCCTATGGTTTTAATTAGTAGGCTACAAAGATAAAAATAAAGTATAATAAATAACAGGGGTACAATGAAAAGCTATAAATTTAAGATACCATGGTTCTCAATGTTAAAATTTCAAGAGAGGAGCTGGAGCTGTGGCATGGTAGGTTAAGCTTCCGCCTGCAGTGCTGGCATCCCATATGGTGCTGGTTCATGCCCCCGGTGCTCCTCTTCTGATCCAGTTCTCTGCTTATGGCCTGGGAAAGCAGTGTAAGATGGCCCAAGTCCTTTGGCCCTTGCAACCATGTGGGTGACCTAGAAGTAGTTCCTGGATCCTGGCTTCAGATTGGCCCAGTTCGGTGCCTTGTGGCCAATTGGGGAGAGAACAAGTGTATGTAAGACCTTTTCCTCTGTCTCTCTGTCTGTAATGTTGCCTCTTAGATAAACAGATAAAATATTTTTAAAAAGTCCAAGAGAATGTGCCCTAAACATCCATTCAAATGGAGGTTCAAGATGGATGGCACATCAACATTACCGTGAAAAACTGAAAACGTTCTTATGATCTTCAACAGTGGAGAAGTTAAACTTTAAAACATATGTTCAATTTTAAGAACAGATAAAACGAGCTCAGAGAAAGAAAGAGTAAGGTTATATCAAAAGTTTTTAAACAAAAAAAAATGTGCCAAAAGTTAAATCAAAGTAAGTAAGTGGGGTATGAAAATGTGAACTTTTTCACTATATTTCCATGATATTTGAATTTGCACACAAAATATATATGCATTATATTACGTGCATGTTCATTTCCACATATTGTATGTGATCTGCAGAGTCAACAGAAAGGTAATGAGCTAAATCCATTTTAAAGATGGATTGATACTTGAGAATCTGCTTAAAAGAAATCCAGTAAATGTCATTCAACAAACACATAGATTATACCACACTGATTGTTGTATTAATATTACTTGATAATGTTCTATATTTATAATCTTTGTACTATAAAGCTGACAAAAATATCATACCTCTATCTTTTAACATATTTTAAAGGCAATAATCCAGAAAAATTAGCTGCAATATGAAAAATTATTAAAAAATACAACTTTTTTTTACAACTCTGTAATGCCTGCATTTTATTTCATTTCCATTTTCTCCTCCAATTTCATGATATTGCTTAGCATTGTGACTTGATTTTATTTTCCTTATGTGTCAATTATCATCACTAGCTGGGATTTTGTTATTCCTTGTCCTTTTTCTTTTCTCTTGGTTAGCATTAGATCCGTGTGACCAGGTCAAGAGGAGGGGACAAAAGACTACAGAGAAACTCGCCTTTTTGCTCCCTGCATAAGCATTATAGATAGGCTTACAGCAAGGTCAGCCTAGAGAACTGTGACCACCTGCTTTCACACTGTGAACAAAGTCACCTTCCCAGTGTGCAGAAAACTTATGCCACTCTTCCTTTCCTTCTCTGTAGGGAGAAACCTCTCTAGTGAGCCTTCTGAACCTGACCTTCCAGCATGACAAGACAATCTTCAGGATACCATGCTGCTTAGATGGCTAAAGCCACTGCTTCACACTGTTTGGAATTTCACCCTTTGACACACTACACTATCTTTAAAGTTGAGAAATTTACTCTGGTGTCATTGACTTTTCTTCAAATTAGCTCAAGTCATGTCTTTTGTCTTCCTTAATATTAATGAGAACCAAAATATTTCAGACTTTAGGGACTCAGTCTACTGCTTTAAACGATATACAAAATGTTGTGGAAATATTAAAAAGATATTGTAAATTCTATATGAACTTTATGAATCAATTTTGTATGGCTACAGTGAATAATATTGCCTTACCCTTTTCTGCTTCATTTATTCTAATTAATCAAATTTTAAAAATATTGCTAAATAAAGCTGTAACCATTGAAGATGGTGTAATAATGTTTGGTTTTGCACTATTGCCTAAAACAAAAAAGTGATAAAATAAAACAAACCAGAGAAAACAGATAACAGAATTGTACTCAAGATGTTGGTCATCAAGTAACAAAAGGCATGGAACCATTAAGTATAAGAAACAAAGGCAATAAGTGCTCATATATAATTTTTGCTTGTTCATGTGTCAAAAAAGGCACCAGGAGTAGGAAAATAGGCATAGCCTAGGGATCACAATATTATGAAGAGAGAACAGTTAGGAATGCGGTAACTAAAATAGATTGAGTTTTCATGATATAGTACCAAATTCAATTTAAAAAGCTACAAAAATGAAGAATTCCAGAGATCTTCAGAGGGTGCCCCTTAAATATTCAGCAGAGTATTGATCAACACATTGCAGCCAATGACATTACATGAAAACATGGAAAGAACTACCCTAAAGGTCTACCAGGAATTATAACAAGAAACAAAATAATTAAATCAGTTTAATTACATCCAAGAAGAATACTTGATAATATAAGTAGAAATATGAAGAATATCACATTCTAACGGTAAAATAATAATATCTACAACACAATGAAATAACACCAAGAAATAAAATAACTGTGAAAATATGGTTCCATAATACAGAGGAAAATATCAACAAAAATTAAGCCATAATTGACATAGATGTTAGAATTAGCAATTAATGAAAATAAATGATTATAGCTGAATTCTACATGTTCAGAAATCAATTAGAGACATGGAAAGTGTTAAAGAAAAGTTGCATTTATGGAAGCAAAATTATTTCTGATGTGATATTACTGGGATGAAATTAATAGTAGATGAGACATTGTAGAAGAAAAGACAAGTGAACTTGAATAAATAGCAATAGCAATGATAATAGAGTATACACAGAGAGAAAAAGAAATTGTTTTAAAATATTGGTTATATTACCAGAACAAGTGGCTTATATACATGAAATCATAGCCTTCAAGGAAGGATACATATAAGCAATAGAGAATAAATAGTTGTGAATGCAATTAAAATTATGAAGTCACAGTTTTAATATGCTTATTACTTTAAAAACAAAGGAAGCCTTTAATCTATTTTCTTGCCTAATGGCTCTGGCTAAAACTTCCAGAACTATATTGAATACCAGTGGTAACAGTGGGCATCCCTGTCTGGTACCAGATCTCAGTGGAAATGCTTCCAACTTTTCCCCATTCAATAGGATGCTGGCCATGAGTTTTTCATAAATTGCTTTGATTGTATTGAGGAATGTTCCTTCTATGCCCAACTTGCTTAGAGTTTTCATCATGAAAGGGTGTGGTAGTTTATAGAATGTTTTCTCTGCATCTATTGAGATAATCATATGGTTTTTCTTCTGTAGTTTGTTAATGTGATGCATCACATTGATTGATTGCGAACACTGAACCATCCCTGCACACCAGGGAAAAATCCCACTTGGTCTGGGTGGATGATCTTTCTGATGTGTTGTTGTATTATATTGGCCAGAATTTTATTGAGGATTTTTGCATCTATGTTCATCAGGGATATTGGTCTATAATTTTCTTTCAGTACTGCATCTTTTTCTGGCTTAGGGATTAAGGTGATGCTGACTTCATAGAAAGAGTTTGGAAGGATTCCCTCTTTTTTGATTGTTCTGAATAGTTTGAGAAGAACTGGAGTTATTTCTTCCTTAAATGTCAGGTAGAATTCAGCAGTGAATCTATCCGGTCCTGGGCTTTTCTTTGTTAGGAAGGACTTTATTACTGATTCAATTTCTGTTTCAGTTATTGGTCTGTTTAGGTTTTCTCTGTCTTCCTGGTTAAATTTAGGTAGGTTGAACGTGTCCAGGAATCTATCTATTTCTGATAAATTTCTCTGTTTGCTGACATACAACTCTTTGTAGTAATTTATGATGACTCATTTATTTCTGTGGTGTCTGTTGTTACATTCCCTTTTTCATCTCTGATTTTATTGATTTGGGTCTTTTCTCTTCTTTTTTTAGTTAGTTGGGCTAATGGTGTGTCCATTTTGTTTATTTTTTCAAAAAAACTAGCTCTTCGTTTGGCTGATCTTTGTAAATTTTTTTATTCAATCCTGTTGATTTCTTCTCTGATTTTAATTACTTCTCTTCTCCTACTAGATTTGGGTCTGGTTTGCTGCAGTTTTTCTAGATCCTTGAGATACATTGAAAGTTCATTTATTTGTTGCCTTTCCAATTTCTTTTTTTTTTTTTTTTTTTTGACAGGCAGAGTGGACAGTGAGAGACAGAGACAGAGAGAAAGGTCTTCCTTTTGCCATTGGTTCACCCTCCAACGGCCGCTGCGGTTGGCGCGCTGCAGCCGGCGCACTGCGCTGATCCGATGGCAGGAGCCAGGGGCTTCTCCTGGTCTCCCATGGGGTGCAGGACCCAAGCACTTGGGCCATCCTCCACTGCACTCCCTGGCCACAGCAAAGAGCTGGCCTGGAAGAGGGGCAACCGGGACAGGATCGGTGCCCCAACCGGGACTAGAACCCGGTGTGCCGGCGCCGCAAGGCGGAGGATTAGCCTAGTGAGCCACGGTGCCGGCCGCCTTTCCAATTTCTTGATGTAGGCACCTATTGATATAAACTTTCCTCTAAACACTGTTTTTGCTGCATCCCATTAGTTTTGATATGTTGTGTTGTTACCCTCATTTACTCCCAGAAATTTTTTGATTTCTCTTTTGATTTCTTCTATGACCCACTGTTCATTCAGGAGTATGTTGTTCAGTCTCCATATGTTTGCATATGCTCTAGGGATTCCTGAGCTGCTAATTTCCAGCTTCATCCCACTGTGGTCTGAGAAGCTGCATGGTATGATTTTGACTTTCTTGAATTTGCTGAGACTTGCTTTTTGGCCTATTATGTGGTCAATCCTAGAGTAGGTTCCATGCTGAAAAGAATGTAAATTCTTTAGGTGTAGGATGAAAATTTCTGTAGATATCTGTTAGATCCATTTGGGCTATACTGTCGATTAAATCTGCTGTTTCCTTAGAGATCTTCTGTAAGGTTGATCAGTCTATTTCTGAAAGTGGAGTATTGAAGTCCCCCAATACTATTGTATTGCAATCTATGTCTCCCTTTAAGTCCCTTAACATATCTCTTAAATAATAAACCAGTGCTCCTGTAATTAGGTGCATATACATTGATAATAGTTACATCTTCCTGTTGAATTGATCCCTTAATCATTATATAGTACCCCTCTTTGTCTCTCTTAACAGTTTTTGTGTTAAAGTTTATTTTGTCTGATATTAAGATGGCTACACCAGCTCTTTTTTTGGTTTCTGTTGGCATGGTATATCTTTTTCCAACCTTTCACTTTCAATCTGCATGCATCTTTTTTGGAAAGATGTGTTTCTTGTAAGCAGCAAACAGATAGGTTTTGTTCCTTAAATTCAGCCAGTCTGTGTCTTTTAACAGGAGAGTTGAGGCCATTAACATTCAATGTGACTATTGATAAGTAGTAACTTTGCCCTGCCATTTTCCCAAAGATATTTCTAATATATGGTTTGAACTTCCTGTGATCTTTTACTGGAAGTTTTTCTTCCTTTACCTTTTTTTGTATTGATGGCCATGTTTCTGTGTTCCTGTGTGTAACACATCTTTAAGCATCTTTTGCAGGGTTGGATGAGTGGTGACAAATTCTTTAAATTTCTGTTTTTACTATGAAAGGTCTTTATTTCACATTCATTCACAAATGAGAGCTTTGCAGGATATAATATTCTGGGCTGGCAGTTTTTTTTTTTCTCTTAGTACCTGGGCTATATCTCACCATTCCCTCCTAGCCTGTAGGGTTTCTGATGAGAATATAGGTGAATAATGGCATGGGTATAAGGAGTAGAGGAGTAGAGAAATGGAAGTGTACCATTTTAAGGTGTTTTTTGTTTTTTGTTTTTTTTTTTTTTCCTTACAGGCAGAGTTAGTGAGAGAGAGAGAATAAGGTCTTCCTTTCCATTGGTTCACACCCCAGTTGGCTGCTATGGCTGGTGGGCTGTGGCCGGTGTGCTGCACCAATCCGAATCCAGGAGCCAGGTGCTTCCTCCTGGTCTCCCATGGGGGTGCAGGGCCCGAGAACCTGGGCCATCCTCCACTGCTTTCCCGGGCCACAGCAGAAAGCTGGACTGGAAGAGGAGCAACCGGGACAGAATCCAGCACCCCAACCGGGCCTAGAACCCCGGTTGCCGGTGCCGCAGGCAGAGGAGTAGCCTAGTGAGCCATGGCACCAGCCATTTTAAGGTTTTAATGCTGCGCATGAAGTAATGTAATATTACTCTAGGAAAAACTGAGTTAAATTAAAGTTGTATACTATCAATGAGAGTTCCTCAACCCCAGCACTATGGAAGTGAATGACTTCTCATTGCAAGAAGCTACCCTGTGTGTAATGGGATATTTCATGATATTTTTGGATCATCCATAAAATTCTGTTATCATGACCCACCTTTTGTGACAGTTATGTATCCAGACATAGTCAAATGTCCTATGCTAGTGCAAAATTATCTCTGAATTTTAAGGATGAAATAAAACTAGCATAGGACAAATCAAAAATAATTAATGAGATGAGGCTTTAAACTAACTGTGCCAATAATCATATTGAATAGCAATGGTCTAAATATCTCAATTATAATGTAGTTATTGTTAAATAGAATTAAGGAACAAAACACAAATTTAGGATGCCTCTAAGAAACTCTTATACTCCTTCCATTTGTTTAAAAAAGAAGTATTAAATTATTGAATTAATATAATATTATTATACTAAGTCTAAAAAGTGGAGTAGCTGTGCTATTACTACCTGACAAACTGGTTTACAAGTGAAGAATATTACCAGAGGTAAAGAAAGGCATATCATGGTGATAGAGGTGTTAATATGTCAACAGAGCACAACAATTCTAAGTGATATTGCAACTGAAAATAGCAGCAAAATATACAAAACAAAATATGATGGAAACACAGAAATCAATTGACAAATCTACAATTATTGTAAAAAATTTCAATGACTTTCTCTCAAAGATTAATAGGATAAATAGACAGAAAATCAATTAGCATATAGATTTAAACTAGCCACCAAAGAGCTTAACTCCATGTATGTCTCTCTCTCTCTCTCCCCCTTTCTCTCCCCTCTTCACTTTTCAGATAAAATATTTTTAAAAATTATTATAAAATTCATATGCATTGTTCATCAAATTAAATCACTTTTTGGCCATAAAACAAGTCTACATATTGTTTTAAGGAAAATGTATGTTCCCTTTTCAAAACAGATGAAAATATTGATACGTAAGGAAAATATTTCCAAAAATATCATAAATATTTGCAAATTAAAACATTTCTGGCTCACTTGGCTAAACCTCTGCCTGTGGTGCCGGCACCATCGGTTCTAGTCCTGGTTGGGGCACTGGATTCTGTCCCGGTTGCTCCTCTTCCAGTCCAGCTCTCTGCTGTGGCCCAGGAAGGCAGTGGAGGATGGCCCAGGTGCTTGGGCCCTGCACCCATGTGGGAGACCAGGAGGAAGCACTTGACTCCTGGCTTTGGATTGGTGCAGTGTAGCTGCTGTAGCAGCCACTTGTGGGGTGAAGCAACGGAAATTAAGACATTTCTCTCTCTCTCTCTCACTCACTGTCTAACTCTGCCTGTCAAAAGATAAAAAAAAATACAAAAATCATTTCTGAATGATAAATTAAAATGTTAATTCAATATATATTTTAATTTGAGTTAAATTGAAAAGGAAATACATCAGAATTCTTATGATAATACTGAAGAAGCAATTACTAGAAAATTATATACCTAAGCATTTATTTTAGAAAAGAAAAAAGGTGTGAAATAAATATCCTCCATTTTCAACTACAGTTACCATATTAGCAAACTAAATCCTGAAGAAGAAAAATAAATTTGAAAGCAGAAAAATGAGAGAGAAATAGAGTAAACCCAAAGGTCATATAGTAGAAAACCAATAAAACTGATAAACCCATAGCTCTAGTGGTAAGAAAACAAGAAGGAAATATATAATGATTGAGACAGGTAGTATCATTAGATATTTATTACTAGATGTTTATTTATTTATTTTTAAAGAATTTTTTTTTACAATTTATTTATTTATTTGAAAGGAAGAGTTACAGAGAGGTAGAGGCAGAAAGATAGAGAGATCTTCCATCTGCTGGTTAACTCCCCAAATGGCTGCAATGGCCAGAGCTGGGCCCATCTGAAGCCAAGAGCCAGGTCTCCCATGTGAGTGCAAGGGCCCAAGGACTTGGGCCATCTGCCACTCTTTTCCCAGCTCATAGCAGTGAGCTGGATGTGAAGTGGAGCAGCCAGGTCCCAAACCAGTGCCCATATAGGATTCTGGCATTGCAGATTGCTGTTCCACCCACTACATCATAGCTCTAGCCCCTAGATATTTATTTATACCAAAAAAAAATCAACAACATAAATGAAATATATAAGTTCTTTGAATGAAATAGACTACTAAAACACACCAAAGAAAAATAAATTACAAGAAGATCAATAAAAATTAAATGATTTTAATTTGCAGCTAAAATCTAGGGCCAGCCAGAAGGTTTTACTATTTAATTCAACAAAATACTTGATTAAAAAATAATTCCAATTCTGTACACACCATATAAAATAATAAAAAACAACAATAATCCTCATCTCATTCTATAATGTCAATCTTATCCTAATAATAACGATGATAATTATAACTCAAAGAAGATAGCACAAGAAAATAAACCTATGGACCAATTTGCTTCATGGGTTTACATGCAAACATTTTAAGCAATATATTAACAACTCCAAGGTGGCAGAATAGCAATAGAGTATCTGTCCTAGGCTAGGTGAAAATAGCAAAATAAAGTGGAGGCAGTGCATTCCCAGTGGAGAGGTGGAAGGGAAACAGCAGTGTGTTGCAGTTGATTTCTCAACAATGTTGCAGTGGATTCATTTCTGAGAGGAAGAGTGTGGCAGGGGCAAGAGGCGCGGAGTCACCACACAGACCCCGGGAGTGGGGTAAAAGTGGGCTTGAGGTAAGCAGCCCGCAGACTCATTTATTTCAGTTGGTACAACATCTTATATAGCAAAGACCAGCCAATCCGGTCAAGGGGCGGTCTATGCCCCAACCAATCACAGCCTGTTGCCAAGCAGTTTCCAAAGCCATCCAATCACAGCCTGTTGCCAGGCAGGCTCCATTGCCAGGTGGGATTCAAAGCCATTCGTGAGTAACTTACGCTCACTAGCCAGCGGCCATCTTGGCATGGCCTTCTCATTCCACCACATGTCCCCCTTTTCATTTATTTTTGAGCAATGGGAGGCATGATTCTTGGCCATACCATTGTTGACCCCATTTCCATGGGGTTTCCGTATGCAGCTGTGCCTGTCTTAGGTTGTCCCCCAGAGGATCTTACCCGTCATTGACTAACCAGCACTCAAATCGAGAGACTACAGGATTGCTTGCTCATATAGGGGTAGAAATGAGGAATAATGTGTATCAGGAATGGCATGACCACACATAGGCAGTGGGCCATTTGAGTGGCTGACCAGAGCTAGTGGGATACAAAACAGTAGCAGATATGGCTGTGGGCAGTTTCTCTGGGTAGGATGATAGGGCAGGCGCGTCTGCTAACAAGGCGGACACTCAGTCTTGTTCAGCTGATTCTGGTTGGCTGTCAGTTGCAGGCTTGATGTTTCTGGCTGCTACCCAAATGGGCTGTTCCGCATTCTCTGGAAAGACACAAGCAGCAGTGGAGACTGCAGAAGGAGGGCAGACACTGTGGATCTCTGTGAAGGATGCAGATGTGTAGCAATGATCATGGACACAGCAAACAACCGCAGCAGCCCTGAGCCATGAAGAGCACTAGCTTTCAAGAGCAAGGTGAGATCAGACTGCAGCAGCATGTGCCACTGGTGATATAGCCAGAGGGATAGCCTAGCTGACTACACTGTCTTTGAATCTGGCACAGAGCTCTAGGGGGAGAAAAGGTGCATGCCCACTCACTCCCCGGCCCCCAATACACCACCCTGCAAACAAATGAGAGAGGCCAGATACCATTTTGGACATAAACAGGTAGCAGCTGCTGCAGGTTTTATGCATACTCCCAGCAACTGGCCAAATTGTCAGCAGTGGCAACTGTAGCAGTCCAGGTGCAACTGGTGGAGACAGTTGCTATCTTGTCAACAGAGGCAAATGCACCCGGAAAAGCTCCGGTTGCATGAACCCAGAAACGGGAGGAGAGAAGGAGCCGTTCTGAAGTTAGTACAAGATGCAGAGACCTTTGTACATGCCCAGCATGATAGTGAAATGAGGACTGCAGCTGTTTGGTATTGTGCATGCATATGATCCAGGGATTTTACAACAGAAGAAAATCTGCATTCCCTACTGAGTTTGAGTCCGGCTGAGAGGATTAACAGGGGATTGGGTACTCACATACTAGCATGAGGTGCCTACAGTCTCTCAACATATCACACTCTGTGGAGCTCTGGGGCTCAAACCACCTAGGTAGAGCACCCTCAGGCAGCTGGCTTTCTGTGGATGGGTCAGGCTAGGGAGGAAGAGTGTATCATCTGCATCCTATGGCTGTGGGAGCCTTGAGTGCTAAGATTGGAAATTCTGGACTGCATGAGAGATCCTGAGGTGTACTTGGGTCTCTGGAAAATTGTGAGTGGCTCCACAGGCTCAGATCTCCCTGACTGACTGTGGTGGGTCATTGAAGCAGGATCTGTGCTCACACCGAGGACTGCACATATCCTTTGTGTAATTCATGTTGCACTCTTAAGGTGCACCCGTGAGTGGGGTGCATCCATGAGGGCTAACACCCAAGCATTGATCACCTGGGAAAAGCTGAGGTGAGGGTATGATTATGCCAACAAAGGTGAAAAATACCCACCTTTCTGTTAACAAGAGGAAATCTACCACATCCAACTTACATATCACCCTGCATGCTCACTACACCATGCAGCACTTACTAGAGCTCCTTGACCCCATCCAGCATACACCTGTGAATATTCACTGAATGAGCAACATTCCACTAAGCCACAGAGGTGTAGTTCAAAGATAACAGATATCACAGTGGAAAAAAAAAACAAACAAACAAGTATCTCCACAAATATTTAAAAATATATGCAGAAATTCTAGAAACAAGAATAAGAAAGAAAACATTATCCCCGCCCCGCCGCAAAGGAGCACAACAACACTTCAATATTGGAATGTGAAGATTGAAAGTTTGATGCAATGCCTGAAACAGAATGCAAAAGATTAGTCATAGGGATACTCAGAAGTAACAAGAAGCAAATCCACAAATTAATGAAACCCATACATGACATGAATGAAAATTTTTCACATGAAATTGAGGCTTTAAAGAGAAATCAAAATCTTAGAAATGAAAATGCAGAAGATTAAATAAAAATGCAATGGAAAGCCTTAACAGACTTGGTGAGGGAGAAGAATTAATAACCAAGCTTATGCCAACACATTGGGGAACCTAAAAGAAATGGATAAATTCCTGGATACGTCAAATCTACCAAAATTGAGTCTTCAAAACATAGAAACTAAAACAGACCATTAACCAAGATGGATATTGAATCGGTAATAAGGACCCTCCCAACAAAGAAAAGCCCAGGATGGATGACATTACTGATGAATTCTTCTACATATTTAAAGAAGAGCTAATTCCAATTCTTCTCTAGCTATTCAAAATAATTGAAAGGAAGGGAATCCCAAACTCCTTATATTAGGCTAGTGTCACCCTAATTCCTAAACCAGAAAAAATTACATCATAGAAAGATAACTACTTATCAATATCCCTGATGAACATAGATGCAAGAATCCTCAACAAAATACTAGCTAATCGTAAAGATCATTCGCCGGGACAAATGGGATTTATCCCTGGTATGCAGGGATGGTTCAACATTCATCATTCATAAATGAATCAATGTGATACATCACATTAACAAACTGAAGAACAAAACCAGATGATCATCTCAATAGATGCAGAGAAAGCATTTGATAAAAATGCAACATTTTTTCATTATGAAAATCTTAAGCAAATTGGGTATAGAAGGAACATTCTTCAACAAATCGAGGCAATTATGACAAACTCAAAGCCAGCATCTTATTGAATATGTAAATTTGGAAGCATCTCCACTAATATCCAGAACCAGACTAGTATGTCTACTCTCATCACTGCTATTCAGTATAATTCTGCAACTTTTAGCCAGAGCAATTAGGCAAGAAAAAGAAATCAAAAGGATACAAACTGGGAAGGAGGAAGTCAAATTATCCCTATTTGTAGATGACATGGCTCTGTTTATAGGAGATCCAAAAGACTCCACTAAGAGACTATTGGAACTCATAAAAGAGTTTGGTAAAGTGCTATGATATAAAATTAGCACACCAAAATCAATAACATTTTTATATACAGACAATGCCATGGCTGAGGGAGAACTGTTAAGATCAATCTATTCACAATATGTCCAAAAAATTGAATAATTTGGAATAAATTTAACAAAGGATGTCAAAACTCTCTGCTATGAAAATTACAAAATATTAAAGAGAAAAGTAGAGGAAGACACAAAAAATGGAAAAATCTTCCATGTATATAGATTGGAAGAATCAATACCATCAAAATGTTCATACTATATAAAGCAATTCACAGATTCAATGTGATCCCAATCAAAATACCAATAGCATTTTCCTCATATCTAGGAAAAACAATTTATTTCATTTCTGTTTCTAGCACAAAATCATTAGTACATATGGTAACATCCTTTCTTTGGTTTAAGTTATCTTTAATAAGCTCCAGCCATTGCAGCCAACTGGGAAGTGAATCAGCAGATGGAAGTCCTCTCTCTCTCTCTCTCTCTGACTCTCTTTCTTTCTCTGTGTAACTCTGACTTACAAATAAATAAATAAATCATAGAAAAAAAAAAACATAAAGAAAGAGTGCTTTCTACTACCTAAAGAAAACATTGAATAAATATGGACATTTTTTTCTTATGTTCTTTTTAATATAGTAATTGAAATATCATGAGAAACTGGTTGAACCAACATCTATTATAAAACAAATTGACATGATTATTTCTAGTTTCATGAGAATATTAAATTTTATAAGATTAAAATACAGATGGAATAGCAAGTCATTAAATATATACAATTGCTTCATAATCATTAATTCATTGTTACCTTAAGATTTTAAAAAATGATACCTAAAATAATATCAGAAACAAATCAAATTAAACTGACAAAAGCATTCAAATATCCTAGACAAAACAACAAAGATGCTGCAAGAGTTTCTTTATCAGACAGTAGAAATTGGTGTGACAATATATGTGCATTGTCAAAGTTACAATTTGTAGATTGAAAAATAAAGTTCTCAAAAGGAAAAAAGATACACACACTGGCCCCATTAAAGTTAAAATATGCATGCTTTCATACAAGCAGATGTACAGACATATTCCTGTTATTTATTTTATAAAAATAATGTAAAATATAATAAGATGCAAATATAAATATATTGTGGTAAATTTAACTTTTGCCATTGTATACAAAAAATCTCTACTTGTTTTCCATGGTTTTCAAGTAAATATATTCTTTAGGCTATGTACATAAGTCAACACTCATTTTAGGTTGTCTTAGATAGATTTGGTCTATAAGCTACTAAACAAAGCTAACTTTCTGGGAGGACATTGGGGAGTTTTGTTTTGACAATTACACATTCAATGGTGTTTTCAGACAATGTAACAAGTTTTCACTTTTATATATAATATTCATTTCTACAAAGATTAAATATTTTTGTCCTCATCTGATTATTTAACTTTTCAAATTCCAAATATGTTAATACCCTGATTTATTTATGATTGTAATTCTTTATTTATAGCATACCCAATGCCAATGAGCTTGGGTCATCAAAAGCCTAGTGATTCTGATTAAAATGATACCCCAGGAGAATGAGATCTGAGGAATATATTCAAGGAAGAGAAGAAATGTTCTACTATGAAATAGCAATAAATAGTGTTTAGTTTTAGTCATGCATTTTGAAATTTAACCCTGATAATTTCTTTTCTTTCTTTAATTTTTTTGAAGATTTATTTATTTGAAAAACAGAGTTACAGAGAGAAGGGGAGAGAGAAAGGAAAGAGAGAAAAAAGCGAGAGAGACAGACAGACGGACAAACAGACAGAGAGGGAGATCTTCCATCTGCAGGTTCACTACCCAAATTACCGCAATAGCTAGGGCTGGGCCATGCAGAAGCCAAAAGCACTCAACTCCTTCCAAATCTCCTATGTGGGTGGCATCTTGCAGCTCTGTTGTTTAGTGCAAATATACTTAAGATTGCTGTAGGGCATTTGTTACTTTTGAAAGTGTCTTTTTATGTTACCGATAAATTTCTTTGTTCTGAAATTTACTTTATTTGGTGCTACTACAGCTATGCTTCTTTGATTTTTTTATATGTTATATCTTATTCCTTTCTTCATTCTTAATCTGTCTGCACAATCAAAATTATAGTGACTTTTTTGTTGATAGTATATGGTTGAATTTTGATTTCTAATACATCATGCCAATTTCTGTCTTTTAAGCTCTGTGTATATACCATTTGTATTTAATGAAATAAATTTTATGTTAGCACTTAAGGCCTCTTAATATTTTTTTCAGGAACAGCTCAAACACAGTGCCCCACTACTACAAATTATGTTGTCAAGTTTCTCACATTTGGGGAAATCGCAGGGGTCAACACATTTGCAGTGCAATGGAGAAGCTAGCCCTGGGAAAACCACCTTCGTGATCATGGTGTCTCCCCTGCCAGGTATGTATCTTAATATTTTTTGTTCTTGCTTTTATATTTATATTTTCCTTTTCCTAACTCCTTTTGATGATTGAGCCTTTTTCTTGTCCCAAATCCCATTATTATTGATCATTAAGATCTTCAAGAAATCTCTGTGCAGCTATATTTAATGGTTGTTCTAAGGATTGCATTATAGGTCTTTAAATTATTATAATCAATTTTGACATTTTACTAATTTGAATGATGTGTAGAAACCATACTTTCCTTTAGATTGTGTTATCCAACCTGTTTATCATTTAATCACCTTAACTATTTCCCTTTGTATATTTAATACAGCATAAAGTAATGCTGGGAATTTCAGTTTAGGAAATTCAAAAGAAGAAGGAAAATGTCTTCCATTCACCTTAAATTTTCTCTTTCTAGAATTCTCTCCTCCTTCTTGATGCCCCAAATTTCTTTTTTGTCTTTTTTCTTTCTGTCTAGAGTGCTTCTTGTAGTATTTATTTAGTCATACCAGTGTCTGATTTTCTTAGTTATCTTTCACACAAGAATGTTTTTATTTCATTTCTGAAATAGTTTTGTTAGCTGAGGATTCTGGATAGACAAAACTTTTCATTCAGCACTGAATTTTCTTAAGACATGGAGTTTTGATGAGAATTTTCTCATTGAAATATTTTTCACATATTGGGTAGGTACAATTTTCCTTTTGCTGTCTTTCCAGCAAAATGCTCCCATAGCAATCCAAAGTGAACACAGATTAAACACACATGCTTTGTTTTACTTCAGTTTCAGAACCATGCTATGTATTTTGTTTCTTTTTACTTATTCTACTTAGGATTTGCTCAGCTTTGAATCAGTAGGTTTATAATTTTGACAAAAGAGAAATATTTAAGTCATGATTTATTAAAGTAATTTTTCAGCTTCACTTTCCTTCTCCAGTCTTCTCACTATGTCAATGGCAGAATGTTAGGTCTTTTTTAATAGTCTCAGATATGCCTAAGGGTCTTTGTAATTATTTTCAATCTATTGTAGCCCTCTCATTAATATTGAGTAATATATGTTGCTCTATCATCCATGTAATTTTTTCTTTCTTTGCTGTCCTCTGCATTATTTTCTAAAGAATTATTTATTTATTTAAAGTCAGAGTACACAGAGAGAGAAGGAGAGGCAGAGAGAGAGAAAGGGAGGAGGCCTCCATCCACCCATTCACTCCCCAATCGGCCAGAACTGCCAGAGCTGCACTGATCTGAAGCCAGGAGCCAGGAGTTTCTTCTGGGTCTCCCACCCGGGCGCAGGGGCCCAAAAACTTGGGCCATCCTCAACTGCTTTCCCAGGCCATAGCAGAGAGCTGGATCAGAAGTGGAGCAGCCAGGACTTGAACTGGCACCCCTATGGGATGCTGGCACTGCAGGCGGTGGCTTTACCCTCTATGCCCTAGCACTGGCCCCACTCTGCATTCTTTAGTTCAGTAAATATACTGAGGTATTTATTGAAGTTATTGTAGTTTTTTTTTATATAAGATTTATTTGAGAGTTAGAGTTACAGACAGTGAGAGGGAGAGACAGAGAGAAAAGTCTTCCTTCCGTTGGTCCATTCCCCAAATGGCCGCAATGGCTGGAGCCGCACCAATCCGAGGCCAGGAGCCAGGAGCTTCTTCCTGGTCTCCCACGTGGGTGCAGAGGCCAGGACTTGGGACATCTTCTACTGCTTTCCCATGCCATAGCAGAGAACTGGACTGGAAGAGGAGTAGCCAGGACTAGAACCGGCACCCATATGGGAGGACGGCATCGCAGGCAAAGGATTAACGTAGTGGACCAGCTCCGTTATTGTAGTTTTTTTTTTAATTTATTTTTTATTTAGTAAATATAAATTTCCAAAGTACAGTTTATGGATTACAATGGCTTACCCCCCCATTATTTCCCTCCCACTCACACCCATCCCATCTCCCACTCCCTCTTCCATTCCATTCACATCGATTCATTTTCAATTATCTTTATATACAGAAGATTGATTTAGTATATATTAAGTAAAGATTTCATCAGTTTGCACCCACACAGAAACACAAAGTGTAAAATACTGTTTCAGTACTAGTAATAGCATTACTTCACATTGGACAACACTTTAAGGACAGATCCCACATGAGACATAAGTACACAGTGACTCCTGTTGTTGACTTAACAATTTGACACTCTTGTTTATGGCGTCAGTAATCTCCCTAGGCTCTTGTCATGAGTTGCCAAGGCTATGGAAGCCTTTAGGGTTCGCCGATTTCGACCTTATTCCAACAGGGTCATAGTCAAAGTGGAAGTTCTCTCCTCCCTTCAGAGAAAGGTACCTCTTTCTTTGATGGCCCCTTTCTTTCCACTGGGATCTCACTCGCAGAGATCTTTCATTTAGGTTTTGTTTTTTTTTTTGTTTGTTTGTTTGTTTGCCACAGTGTCTTGGCTTTCCATACCTACAATACTCTCATGGGCTTCTGCCATATCCGAATGCCTTAAGGGCTGATTCTGAGGCCAGAATGCTATTTAGTACATCTGCAATTCTGAGTCTGCTGTGTATCCCACTTCCCATGATGGATTGTTCTCTCCCTTTTTGATTCTATCAGTTAGTATTAGCAGACACTAGACTTGTTTGTGTGCCGTTATTCTAGTTTTATAATTAGAATGTTTCTATTTTGTTCATATATATATATATATATATATATATATTCTGTTTCTTTGCTGAGACTTTGTGAGACATTGTTTGTCTCTGTTGAGCCTTGCTGCTTTTACATCATTTTCATGCATATTCAAAATGGCTGGTGAAAACAGCTTTATGATGTAATTTTAGAACACTTTGTCAGTCATCAATATCCATTTTTTATAAAACTCAATAATTGCCTTATTAATTCTGTGATTGTATAGCAGCATACTCAACACTAAATGATTTTTATGAAATAGTTATTTATTTACTGTAATTCTGGATTCTGAAAAGCACAGATTCAAAAGGTTTGAATCTGGAGGGGTCCTTTCAAGCTGTATCATCCCGTGCTGGATAGTGAAAACCCAGGAAAGTACATGAGATAGAGAAACAAATAGAGCAGGGATCTGCTATTCTTCTGCCATGAACCCTCTTTTATGATAACTAACCTACTCCCACGATGATGGCATTAATCCTTTCATGATTGTAGAACCCTCAGAAGTTGATTATCTCAAAGGACAAACAGACACTACTCTTAACATTGTTTCATTGGGAGTTAAATTTCCAATAAGTGAACTTTGAGGAAAACATTGAAAGCACAGCAAAAGTTTGTTATAGGAGGAAATGATCTCAACATATTAACTGTCATTTATGAAAAACCTACAGCTACACTATTAAATGGGGACAAACAGAAAATTTTCTTCTATGTTTTTCTACAAGGAATAGATGCCCACTTATTACTTCTTTCAACATAGTACTAGAAGTACTATCGAGTGCATTTAGAAGAGAAAAGTAAATAAGGTATATCCAAATTGGTTGAGAATGAGTAGAATTATCTTTATTTGAAGATGGCATAATCTTACATGTAGATAAAGACTCGTCTCTTGAATCTGTTACTAAGTTAATACAGTAAATTTGCAGAATATAATTGCAATATACAAAACCCTAGAATTTCTATATATGGATAACATCCTATCTGAAAAATAAATCAAGAAAACAACTCTATTATATACCGGCATAAACTACTCAGGGATAGCAATATTCAAGGAGATAAAACACCTGCTCCTTGAAAACTACAACATTTTTAAAATAAATTAAAGAGAACATAAATGTATTAAAATACATTCAATGTTCATGGGTTAGAATAACTAATGTTATTATAATGCCCATAATACCCAAAGAAATATATCAATTCAATATAATTTCCATCAATATCTCAATAACAGTCTTACAGTAATAGAAAACAATCCTAAAATATACGTTAATCACAAGACATAGGTGTTGGTGAAGGTGTTGAGAAAAGGAAGCCTTCTACCTGTTAGTAGGGATGTAAATTGATATAAATATTATGGAAAACAATATGGAGGTTCCTAAGAAATTTTAAAATAAAATTACCATATACTCTAGCAATCCCACTGTTTTATGAATAGCAAATGAAATGAAATTATCCTGTAGTGATATTTGATCACCAACGTTAATTACACCATTATTTACAACACTCAATATATGGAAATTAGACAAATAGAAAAAGCCATTGTGCTATCTATCTATCCACATACAAATTTGTATGCAATATTAGCCTAATAAAAGAAGAGATCCTTCCATTTGTGATAATATTGATAGGCACATAAATGTGTAAGTGAGCAAAATAAGCCAGAGAGCAAAGACTACTGTGTGTCCTCACATATCTGTGGAATCTTAAAAATTCAAATATTCATATATCATACACTGGAAATACACAAAACACGATTTCTTCTGATAATAAAATATACAATAAAAGTAAAACAAATATTTTTGTTAAGTAATTCTAAAATCTCTGTCATCTTGGTGTTGATAAATATTGTCTTCACTGCACTCACTTTTGGATCTTCCGGGTTCTGGCATGACAAGCGATTTTTCTATTAACACTTGGGGGAGTGATTATTACATCACATGACTCTGGATCTATTAAAACTTTCCCTTTTGGATGATTTCTCTGTTACCATTGAAGCCGAGGAAGAGGATGACATTTAGTTACCACCAGATTGGAAGAGAGCTACCATTGCCCAAGAGGCCTCTAACTTATGGAAAGGGCAAGCTTCATCATGGCTGGGCGGGCATTGGCATTTCATTTACCAAATAAGCCTTCACTGGAAGAACCAGGAGAGCCTGTTTCTGGTTCTTATATGGTCTCTGACACCAGTGATTAGCAGAGTTGTGACAAATAGGAGTGAAAGTCCATGGTGGTTATTTAGTCCTCTCTGATGCCATTTTGGTGTGTTTGGAGATGGTGGAAGATACCTCTTCACTGCCTAGCAAGGGCAGGAGGCTAATCTCACCATTTAGCTGTTGGCCATTTATGTGACAATGGGTCATAGTTTTTTTCTTTGGTATTTGACTGCAATGTAGCAGATACTTTCTGAAGATTTTTTTTTCTTTCTTGTTTTATTTTTTTGCTAAATTCTGTTTTCCTGAACATTCAGATGCAGAGATCAGGCTTTCATTGGGGCTACTTTATTTATGCACACTGGAATTTCCAGGTTGTTGACTTTTTCAACACCCATTCTGGGTTAAATGAGGCAAGAAGTCAAGGAGAGAATACCAAACCGTGTTGGTCTTTGTGCCTAGAGGTTATTAGTCATTTCACCTTCTTCTTTCCACCTGTCAAAGACTTCTTCAGTTTGTTTTTGATATACTGCCCAGAGATTTTACACTAGAAGACAAGTGTTCCTGAATAAGCAAGCAAAACAGGGGAAAATGTGTTGATTCAATCTTCTCAGAAGCAAATTCAACAATGGTACTTTTTAAATGAAAACTATTAAGATGGTGTAATCGGAATTCAATATAATAATTTTATAATCTACTTACTCTGAAATAAAGTGCTCAATATCATCATTTCACATATTTTGAAATTCTCCAACATCTTGAGTTTTGTCAAAATCAGTATAATGAAGGCTAATAATTTTTAAAAGCATTTTATTCCTGCTTTATGTAACTTTCTAAAATATTTTAAAAGCCCTTTGTTAGCTCTGTGTACTTGAAATGAGAAGAAGCACTCTTTTTTCCCTTGTTTGAGATGATATTAATGAAGATTGTAAAGTATTTCATCAGCATTTTCTGGTCTATTTTTAGGAGTGAAGTTCTCATCACTTCCACTTAGAATTATCTCACAACTAATCAAGAGAAAAATTGGAAATCTATTATGGACCTTTGCCAAAATTTCTATTCATAGTTTCCCTCTGCATGAGACCATATAAATCTCCATACTTTCTGCTCCCATTATTCAATTATAAGTGTAATAACTTTCACCCTTGAAAATAAGAAATAAAGGAAACACTGCCACTTGGATAAGAAAGTTACAATAGGATATAAGTATCAGAGGCATGTAATTTGGTTCAATTTACTAAGATAATTATAACAGCATTGTAAAATAATCTGAAGTCTTGGAAATCAAATCTAAATGGAATGATAATATATGGAAGAGTGATTTACACTTCTGTTTGGTATTTATTTGATACTACAGTTCTTTGATCAGAAGATAGAAATAAACATATGTTTTACTTGAGCACATATTTGAAAATTATTTCCAACTTGTTTCTGTGTGACTGGTGGAGTTTATTATGTACTTGTGAATGTGAATCAAAGTCTTTACAAGTAATAACCATAATAACAATTATTATGCCTTTGGCTTATCATAGTAATCATAGATATTTTTTGGCATTACCATCATATAATATAAAACAGAAAAAAAATCTAAAAATGTATGGAGATGTACAGTAGTGAAATATCTGACTGTAGAACAAACCTGGGGCAGGAGTATAAATTATACATAATTCTGTATAGACAAGTTTCTCAGTGTCACAGTTCCTCATAATAAAATAAGTTTCTGGTCTACAATTATTTGTACTTTTTTATCCAAATTTGAAACATCATAATTTGAAGAAACAGTTTATATTCTTGGCACTGTTCTAATTTGCTGTATCATTATCAGAAAGGAATTTAATATTTCTAGGAATTGGCATCTTCCTGTGTAAATGATTTGTGAGTTTGGAAGGAATAGAGGTAATTGATAATCCCTTCTTTGTCTACCAGTCTGTGTTAACTCTGAGACTGGACAGAGGTCAGTATCCTTGATCTTTACACAGGTTCAATGTTCAACCCTGTAAGACGTTCACCACTTATTTGTTATCATCTATTTCTAATCCTGAAAGGAAATTCACTGATATCATAACCAATCTGAAAAATCTTATCAAGAAAATCTATATAACTATAAAGCCATCACAGCAAAATACAGGACATATAGAGGTAAGTAATTTTTAAATATTTTTTTAAAGATATATTTATTTATTTATGAAGCAGAGTTAGAGACAGAGAGAGGGAGAGACAGAGAGAGGGGTCTTCCATCCACTGGTTCACTCCCCAAATGGCTGCAATGGCCAGAGCTGGGCAGATCCAAAGCCAGGAGCAAAGCTTCTTCCAGCTCACCCTTGTGGGTGCAGGGGCCCAAGAACTTGGACCATCTTCCACTGCTTTACCGGTCCATTAGCAGGGAGCTGGATCAGAAGTGGAGAAGCTGGAGCGTGAACTTGGTCAATATGGGATGCGCTTGCTGAAGAAAGCGGCTTAACTTACTACACCACTGTGTTGGCCCCAAGGTGATTGAGGGAAAAACAACATAGATTCCAACGCACATATGATCAAGCATGCTACAACAGAAAACATGTGGTAGTGAAATGCTTGCATCTAATTCTATAGATATCAAAGTAGACAATGTTCTTTTGTGATGATTTGGATATCATTAAGATCTCTGGTGTTAATGACATTGCTACAAAATATAGTGTTTAAAATAGAAAGGATACTGAACAAATAGTAATTACTAGCAACACTTGATTTGAAAATTACATTTATTATTAAAGTTTTTCAAAAAATCCTAAAATGTATAGGTGTGCTAGTGCTACATTCTTGTCTATTAAGTAACATTTTCACACACATGATTATCTGGATAAATTCAAGAAGTGGGACAATTTTTTGCTAAAATATACTGGCATAATAATTACAGGATGTCTAGCAATATTAACTTTCAAATGGTGTCGATTAAAAGCATCCTCCCAAAATTCTACAATAGCACCTTGGTAGCTGTGTTAGTCTCATATGAAGCTAGTGTTTAGGAAGAACACCTACCTCTTGGGACAGAGATGTTGAATACTTTTAGAAAACACATAGTTGAGAAATTTCAAATGAGAGTTAACATTCTGGTAAGTAGTGATTTTATTTATATTCCATGTCATCTGTGTTGTAAATTTGAAGATGACTTTGTGTCAGTTTTTCTTTTTTTTAACTTTCATTTAATAAATATAAATTTCCAAGGTACAGCTTTTGGATTACAGTGGCTTTTCCCCCTGATAACTTCCCTCCCACCTGCAACCCTCCCATCTCCCACTCCCTGTCCCATTCCATTCACATTAAGATTCATTTTCAATTATCTTTATATACAGAAGATCAGTTTAGCATATAGTAAGTAAAGATTTCAACAGTTTGCACTCACACAGAAACACAAAGTGTAAAGTACTGTTTGAGTACTAGTTATAGCATTAATTCACATTGTACAACACATTAAGGACAAAAATCCTACAGATGGAGTAAGTACACAGTGACTCCTGTTGTTGTCTTAACAATTGACACTCTTGTTTATGGTGTCAGTAATCAGAGAAAGCTACCTCCTTCTTTGATCGCCTGTTCTTTCCACTGGGATCGCACTCACAGAGATCTTTCATTTAGTTTTAGTTTTTTTTTTTTTTTTTTTTTTGCCAGAGTTTCTTGGCTTTCCATGCCTAAAATACTCTCATGGGCTCTTCAGCCAGATCCAAATGCCTTAAGGGCTGATTCTGAGGCCAGAGTGCTGTTTAGGACATCTGCCATTCTATGAGTCTACTATGTATCCTGCTTCCCATGTTGGATCACTCTCCTTTTTAATTCTATCAGTTAGTATTAGCAGACACTAGTCTTATTTATTTGATCCCTTTGACTCTTAATCCTATCATTATGATCAATTGTGAACTGAAACTGATCACTTGGACTAGTGAGATGGCATTGCTACGTGCCACCTTGATGGGATTGAATTGGAATCCCCTGGCATGTTTCTAACTCTACTGTTTGGGGCAAGTCAGATTGAGCATGTGTCAAACTGTACATCTCCTCCCTCTCTTATTCCCACTCTTATATTTAACAGGGATCACTTTTTAGTTAAATTTAAACACCTAGGAATAATTGTGTGTTAATTACAGAGTTCACCCAATAGTATTAAGCAGAAAAAAATACTATAAGGGATAAAGTAGTAAGTTGTTCCTCAACAGTCAGGACAAGGGCTGATCAAGTCACTGTTTCTCATAGTGTCAGTGTCACTTCAACAGGTTTCCTTTTAGTTGCTCAGTTAGATGCCAGCAATCAGGGAGAACATATGATATTTGTCCCTTTGGGACTGGCTTATTTCACTCAGCATGATGTTTTCTAGATTCCTCCATTTTGTTGTAAATGATCGGATTTCATTGTTTTTTATTGCTGTATAGTATTCTATAAAGTACATATCCCATAATTTCTTTATCACATCTACTGTTGATGGGCATTTAGGTTGATTCCAGGTGTTAGCCATTGTGAATTGATCTACAATAAACATTAAGGTGCAGACAGCTTTTTTTACTTGCCAATTTAATTTCCTTTGGGTAAAATCCAAGGAGTGGGATGGTTGGGTTGCATAGTAGGGTTATATTCAGGTTTCTGAGGAATCTCCAGTGTCAGTTTTTCTTAACATGAATATCCTTAATGTAGAACATGATAATAAAATCAAAAACCAGATGAACAATTTTGCTTGATATCTAAAAAATACTTGGATCACAGACTTTTTCTTAGTCAAATTAGAGTGAATATTTTAAAAGACATGCAACCCAGATTTTATTTATTAAAAAGTGTCCAAAGACTTCTTTACATACAGTAGTTGCTTGTATATTCTGTTAAGTGGCCCCCTGCTTGGAAAGTGTTCGAAGTCCTTAAAGGGCTTCTGTAAAGCTTCATTGATCATGTTACTGGTATTAAAGTAAGACAGCCACATGATCCAGCAGATTTTCTGTTCTTCAACAGAGAGAGTTTGGATGGTGCAGACCAGAAAGCCAGTTAGAGGAACTTCCTTCTCTCCTTGCACTTGCCCCTGCTCACCATCTTTTCACTATTGGCCACTAGGATCCTCTGATGCCCCGTCTGAACCCCACACACAGACTCCGTGTCTTCAAATGTCCTAATTCCTCAGGCAAGAGTGGAGATTGCCTCTGGACTCTACAGAGGTTATCTCTGCTCACACACATTTAACCCAGGTTTGCTTTGGTGTCAGGGAAACTGAACTCTGAACAAAAGATATGTATGTATACCATCTCATCACCAGTTTATTTAATACGTGAGCAGCCAGAAGGGTGCATTTCAAAAGCCCAACAGATGTCTTTAGAGCCAAATTAAGACGAGTTTTTGGTTCCAAAATTGGTTACCACTGTTTGTCAGAGTGTCTGATGCAGCCACTCATGGATCCCAATAATTCTTAGACCTGGTCAATGGGGTCACATTGTGAAAGTCTCACTGTAAAATGACTTGAGTTCAGCAAAATCTCGTTAGGGTTAAGAATATTTTTTTTTAAATTTTTGACCAGCAGAATGGACAGAGAGAGAGAGAGAGAGAGAGAGAGAAAGGTCTTTCTTTTGCCGTTAGTTAGTTCACCCTCCAATGGCCGCCGCGGCCAGCGCACAGCAGCCCGTGCACCATGCTGATCCAAAGGCAGGAGCCAGGTGCTTCTCCTGGTCTCCCATGGGGTGCAGGGCCCAAGCACTTGGGCCATCCTCCACTGCACTCCTAGGCCATAGCAGAGAGCTGGCCTGGAAGAGGGGCAACCAGGACAGAATCTGGAACCCCAACTGGGACTAGAACCCAGTGTGCCGGCACCACAAGGTGGAGGATTAGCCTGTTGAACCATGGCACCGGCCCTAGGGTTAAGAATATTACAGGGATCCTTAATATTTTAATTTTTGTTTACTGAAATTGGATTTTATTTTATCTTATAATTTCAGTTAGTCTTTGTTTTTTGTACATGTGATGATTGTATCATTGACTGTTATAGAAGGTCAGTGTTGTATGTCTCTCTCTACACTGTGGTATACTTAACTTGTCTATTTTTTATACTAAAAATGCAGAATAAAGTCTATTTTGAGATTTGAATAAAGTGATGAAGCTGCATCAAAAAAGAAACATGCTGTTTGAGAAAAATTAGAGGAGAAAAGAAGAAGAAGAAGAAGAAGAGGAAGAAGAAGAAGAAAAAGGAGAAAAAGGAGGAGGAGAAAGAAATAGAAAAATAAATTATATCTATTTATTTAATATGTTTACCATGTCTACAATTATCTCTGAAAAAAACTAATATGAAAATAATATTATGCATCTCCAAGAAAAAGGTCTGTCAACTGACTAAATCAGTTTTCTGCCTGCCTGTTTGCTGTATTGCCTCATACCACTGTATAAGTTCAAGGATATATTTGGCACACTTATCATTCATGGTATGATGTTTTATATTCAACAAGTATGCATTAAATATAAATAATATTTGAGATACTTTGGAAATGTCAAGTTCAACATTTTCTATTTTGTAAGAATATAGGAAAATGATGCCAAATGTTTCCTCCCTCCTCCTGTCCCATGTGACTAACCAGGGAACTCTTCACAAGAATTGCAACAAGAACTTAAACATCTGAGGCCAGTATATTTGGTAAATGGAGCTCTTTGATTTATGAAGCCTGATCTATTTAAAATGTGCTTAATGTTTTAACTGCATTAAGTTACTTAGAGAATGAAAAAAAATCCAAATAGTTGAAGGAAAATGTAAGAAAGCTTTCAAAATCCTATAAATAGGAAATCAAGGGAAGGAGGTGGGGAGATATATTAAATTTTTCATAAAATTTCATAGCAAGCATGAGAACATATCACTTTTTAAAATAAACAACTTTCCTAATATAACTGAGAAATTTTTAAAAAGACAGTACTTTCTATTCTTTTACTTTCCTACATACATTTGTATAATAGAACTTAGTTATTATAACTTTCCCAGTATGATTGGATGAGAGAAGCGAAATACTAATAAACTTGGGATTTTTAGCAGTCTTAGCTTTTGCATTTTGTTGCGATTTCTTTTTTCATCATCAATGCTGGGAGAACTAAAGTTCTTGATGATTGCAGAGCAATATTTTTTGTTCAAGAGAACTGCATCTGCATTTTTTCCTTGAGGCTTTTTGGTTTAGCAGTATTGCAACATTTTTTCTTTCATAATGATTGCATTGTATAAAATCAGTAAGTCACATTATTGAGGGTATTTATGATATGTTGTGTGGTCTCTGTCAATTGTGTGTGTGTGCATGCCTATGTGTGTGTATGTAACCAAATCAAGCTTTTTAATGCAATTTTCTGTTTACAATCTTTTGGTCTCTCTTTCCCTCTTTCCTCTCCTTCGTCCCTTCCGCCCTCCCCCTCTTCCTCTTTCCCTTCCTCTTTTTTTGTGTAAGGAGAGAGAATGATGTATGTTTGAAAAAAAAAATACAAAATCCTCAATAGTCTTCAGATGCTTAATCTCACTAATTTATTTTACCTTTAATTATATTCTTTCTTTCTGCAATCAATTTTTATATTCCATGATTTCCACTACAGTTTCAGTAGAATTGTGCCTGACCATGCAGAAATGACACAAAGTAGAACAGCTGGCCTTAGCCATTTCCTTGATTCATTAGTAACCAAAAAACCCTGTTTAACCATTACTAAATTGTCAGGTAAAGTCTTTATGCCAATGTGAACAGGTGGATATTTTCCTTATTCTTTGCCTCACTTCTGTTTGCACATTGATTTATGTGTTACTGCTTGTGAAATCAAGGCACTTGGGATCTAAAACACCTCTGGTAGAAGTAGTATTCTGTTGTAATGTAAAGAAAAGTAATCTATTTTATTAATCATTTAGATAACCACATTGCTGTGCCCTAAATTTCATTTATTTTTGTTTCTTCTCATACATTTTATTTGTACAAGGATTAATGTCTTTTGCACCCTTAATCAAGTAGTGTCCAAATAAGACACAAAACTTTTTCAAATAACCTTTCTTGTGCCTTTGTAGCTTGTGCACACAATTTTTATTTTACACAGACACACACACACACACATATATATATATATATACTTTTCATCATTATATTTATCTTAGGGCAATCCACATATTAAACAAGTTAATTATATCCGAATAGAACAAAAATGAAAACATACAAAAATATTTTAGTGGCTGAATAAACATTCACAGTTATTCAGAATAAGTTGGATTTAAAATGCATATCTGTAATATGGATTAAACATGTTGTATTTGGATTCTGCTACCCATTTGATACTGACACTTAATTCTTGATTTCGTATGTCCCTCTAGTCAAACAAGTTTAGGAAACTCAGAATACTAACCACTTTATCTCATTTCAACACTTTGAAAATCATTTAGTTAATCTGACAAATATTATGGCATCATCTAAATGAAGTCTAATGAATAGGAAGCCTGGTTTATGATATGGTAGTGAAGTGGAAGTGGAGGAGAAACCTGAATACAGGTTAAATGACATTGTGTGTTCTTAATTTGATGATCTACAGCTGTAGAAATAGGCATAAAAGTGTAGAAGACCTGGTGTAATTTGAATGGCTCTGCTTTGATCATATTTTCCATAACACTGAAAATAGTAAATATGTTTTTGTAACCTAGAATCATATCAAATGCACAATTTTGTGTTTCTATCATGTGATAGCAATTCTATTATTTAAAAAAATATTTTATTTATTTCAAAGGCAGAAATACAGAGAGAAGCAGAGAGAGAAAGAGAGAGAGAGAGAGAGAGAGAAAGAGATTTTCTATCTGCTGGTTAAGTCCCCCAAATGGCTGCAATGGCTGGGACTGGGCCAGGCCAAACCAGAAGCCAGGAGCTTCCCTTGGGATCCCATGTGGGTACAGTACTTGGGTCATCTTCCACTGCTTTCCCAGTCACACTAGCAGGGAGCTGGGTCAGAAGTGGAGCAGCCAGTACTTGAACCAGTACCCCTGTAGCACTGCAGGCAGAGTTTAACCTTGTATGCCACAGCATCAGACCCATTAAATGCAACAAATGTCCACATTTATTTGACACCAGAGTTGTCCGGCACATTAGTATATACCTAATCAGTTTAACACAGAAAAATATCATAAAATATATAAGACCATTCTTAAAAATTTGATCTTATGTTTCTTTAGTAACATGTGTTAAGCATCCTTGATACAAATAGCCAATATACAAAACATTGTTAGTGTTGATGCGATGATGCCATAAGTGGAGAACTCTATATCTGATTCCACGTGTCAGGTTGCAGTGAACATAGAGAATCTTCTAAAATATTGTATAAAATTACCTTCAGTCTATATGAAACATCAATGACTTTCATGTTTAGACATAGGCCCTATCCCCAAGATACTTCATTATGTGTGTTTATACACACATACCCACACACACACACACACACACACACACACGTAAATATTCCTAAATCCAAAAATACCTAAAACCTGAAGCTCTTCTGGTGCCAAATATTTATGATAATAGATGCTCAATCTGTAGTATATAATTCATAACTGTCCTAAAAGAAGTATGATCTATTATGAACAAAAAGGTATTTTGAACAGTAAACCATGTAAAATATAAAGACTTCTAGGTGACATACAATGACATGAAAGTGGATATTACATATATTACATTTACTGAACAGAGAAAATATAGATATAATAATTACATATACATTTACATTTATGCATATATATGCACATATACATGTAACTAGATGGAAACACCAGTGTTTCCTTCCTTAAAATAATTCTCACTGAGACCCACAGATAATGTATTGAGTGCCTTTCTCAGTGAAAATGTAATATAAGCCAGAGGGCTGCAATTAAGTCCAGCCTTTGGCATGTTAGCCACACCCACATACAATCACTTTAGTGCACATGGGGTGCTCACTTCCTAACAGCATTTTAAAATTTAAAAAGATGGGCATTTAAAATTCGTATTAGTGGCTGGTGTTTTGGTATAGCAGGTTATGCTACTGCCTTGACACCACCATCCCATATGGTTACTGGCTTCTCTTCCGATTGTTCCACTTCTGGTCCAGCTCCTTGCTAATGTGCCAGGAAAAGCCATGGAAGATGGACCAAGTGCCTGGACCCTGCACCCACATGGGAGACTTGTATGAAGCTCCTGGATTCAGCCCTAGCCATTGTGGCCATTGCGTAGTGAACAAGCAGATGGGAGATTCATTCTCTCTCTCTCCCTCCTTCCCTCCCTCCCTCTCATTCTCTCTCTGCAAATCTAACATTTTTTTAAAATTCATGTTAAAGGCAAATATCTTCAAAAAAGAAAATGAAAACAAACCTAAAAGTTCATGACAAATCATTTTTTAAGCACAAGCTAGTATATTTCTTCTGAATTGGCTTTCTATATAGTGAGAGATCTTGGGGAAATTTAGAATATACTCTGCTAAATGCTAGGACTATATTACAATTTAGCAAAATAAAATGCAGAGATAAACAAAATAATTGCATAATGGCAATATTCATGTGTGGCACATGTATGTGCTATGATTAGCTTGCACTGTTACAGAATACATTGTGCTGCATCTTACAACAGTGAGTGGACACCCTCAGAGTCACACTGATATCACCTAATCCACCAATGTTCAGAACAATTTTCAATTCATTGATTTTGTTGCCTAAGAAGAAAAAGAGTATTCTTTCCTACACTGAACAAAATGAAAATCAAAGAACTCTGCAGGGGAGAAACTTTTCCTTTTGACAGTTTTAGGACATGCTTGATTTTCATTCAACCTTTAATAAGAAGAGATCCAGTAATGGATGACAGCTGTAACTCACTAATTAAGTGATTTAATCTTACCGTCTCATAAATCAATGTTTGGGAAATGTTGGATTATATTAGAGAAGCCTGTTCATAAGATCAATTTATATTTTGCTCCATAAGTAAAAAATAAAATTGAATACTTTTTCTTTTTCTACTGACAAACTGTAAGCTAAAAAAGATGATGTTTCATCCCAAATCACCAAAGTAGCATGTAAAGACACTTTGGGCACTTTCTTGGTCCATAGAATGGTGAGTATACTTTTGAAGAAAATTGAATAGCAAATATTGTAACATGTTATATAGAAATGTTGAAAAGTCTTACACTAGGGACCGCTAACTTTTTCTGTAAAGAACCAAATAGTAAACACTTAAGACTTTGCAAGCCTAGAGGTAAAATTGGAATTATTATGAAGGTGGTTTAAAGTGGACATAACAGGACAAAATAAAGGCTGTTGATGGCATACAACAGCATGAAAGCATATGTTAGAGAGTAAACATACTAACCACAGAAAATATAAATGAATAAAAGTGGGGAAATGATACAGGCACTTAAAGGAGAGTAATTCCAAAAGACTGTGGGAAATGGAGTCAAAACATGAGTTTATTCTAATGTAAAATATTTTTCATTCCTAAAATTCATCTTCAAAAATATCATAAAAATGTATACTATGAAAAATTATGTATAAATTCCAAACATTTGCAGGAAGATAACTCATTTTTAATTCCATTTTCCACTAGCATTTTGAAGTACTCTCCTATGCGTATGTGTTACACCTTCACTTATGTAAGAAGAGTAAAAAATTTTCTCTTCCAAACCATTTATACATATGTAAACAATTCTTGGCTAATTGTTCCCAATCATACCTGCTTAGGTTTACAGATTGCACTATTATGTGTTTATTTACATTTTCGTGTTGGCATTACTGGATTTTCACGTCTGTACTGCTTATTTATTTTAAGATATTAGCATTTAGAGAGATATTTCCACCCTTGCAGCACCTATATAGATTAATGTTAAATCTTTCTCTGTCTCTCTTTCTATCTTCCTTTCCCTCTTTCTCTTTCTGTCTCCCTGCATGTAGGTGAGTTGTTCCCTTATACTCCTATATAGGATGGCTGCATTTCAGTATACATGAGGCCTGTAAAAACAAACCATATTGATATTTAATCCCTGCAGATGTTAGCCCTTTGCATCTCTACCTTCAGTAATTAGTGTCAGGGCTCCACTGCCATATCTTGATTCATGTTCTCTATTGCGTTCTGTTTTTTTTTTTGTTTTGTTTTGTTTTGTTTTGTTTTGTTTTGTTTGCTATGGGAGATCAGGAGGAATCACCTGGCTGCTGGCTTCAGATTGGCACAGCGCCGGTCATAGCGGCCATTTGGGGTGTGAACCAACGGAAGGAAGACCTTTCTCTCTGTCTCTCTCTCTCACTGTCTAACTCTATCTGTCAAAAAATAAATTAAAAAATTAAAAAATAACTCATTGCTGAAGTAGATGCTATTTTAATACTTGCCATTATTAAGAAATAACTTAAGAAAATGTCACAATAATAATGTTAACAACATTTATTTTTCAAAGCATTTTGTATTTTTTCTACATTATTAAAAAAAATGAGGTGGCTGTTTGCACAGCAGTTAAGATATCACTTATGGGGGCTAGAACTGTGGTGCAGTGGATTAAAGCCCTGGCCTGAAGCGCAGGCATCCCATATGGGCGCACGTTCTAGTCCTGGCTGCTCCTCTTCTGTTCCAGCTCTGCTGTGGCCTGGGAAAGCAGTGGAATATGGTCTGAGTCCTTGGGCCCCTGCACTCATGTGGGAGACCTGGAGGAAGCTCCTGGCACCTGGCTTGGAATTGCTGCAGCTCCAGCCGATGCGGCCATCTGGGGAGTGAACCAGCGGATGGAAGTCTTCTCTGTGTCTACATCTCTGTAACTCTGTGTTTCAAATAAATTAATCTTTAAAAAATAAAGATATCATTTATAACTCTTGTATGCCATCTTGAAGTGCCTGGGTTCAAGTCCCAATTCAGCTTTGGATTCAAGCTTGCTGCTTATATGCACTCTGGGAGGCAGTAGATAATGGCTCAAGTAGTAGGAACCCTTCATACCCCAAGGAAACTCAGATTAGTTCTTAGTTCCTGGCATCAGCCTGGAGAACTCCATACTGCTGCAGCCATCTGGGGAGTGAACCAGTGGATGGAAGGTCTCTGTGTCTCTCCCTTTTTCTGTCTCTCTGCTCTAAAAAAATATGTAAAAGTAAACCTCATTGCTAAAATTATAATCTGTACTAATTAGGTAGTCAGATATTTTTGGTATTTACAAATCCACATAATCTTTAAAGAGTAAAAGAGGTTAAAGAGTAAAGAGTTAAAAGAGTAAAGAGTTCAAGAGGTTAAGATTTAATGCACTTCTCATTCACTTAAACACATAAAAGATTTAGAAAAGCTTTATTGTATGACCCAAATTTAAAATAACTTCAAATTTGCCAGTTGAATGATCTTCAGACTTTTAATTTTAATCAGTACAGTTGTTTCAACTAAATTTGGAATCATATAGTAAGTAAAGGGCACTTTTTCTTTTTTGAATTTTTATTACTACAAAGAGAACAGATTTTATATTTTAAGCATTCAATTTATTTAAAGAATGGGCATTATAAGATTAATTGCTTAGGAAAGTTTGTGAACAATCAACCTTTTTAAACAACAAGTTCTTTTTCTAGAAATATTTTCAAATTACTTGAAAATACTTTCAAAGCTATGGGTTAAAATATTTAATTGAAATCATAATTTTCTAAATATAAGTTGGACTGACACTGACTGGAAGAAGGAATAGGGTTTATGAAAAGTATTTTCCTAACTTAATATCTTAGTCCTTTTATTGACCTTTAATAATACATGTTCTTTTACTTTCTAAAATACTTTTTATTTAAAATTATGTTTCAAATACTTCCTGAGGTTTTCATTTCAATAACTTAATTATATTTTATCCTGACAATTCCAAATGGGTTTTCCTTTCTTAAATACACTGTAGTGTTTTAAAGACGTGTGTTTGTATTTTTTTACATCTTTAACTGAGTGTTCTAAAGAATAAGATGACTTGTAGTTTCTAGGCTTTTTGTCTCTCCTGGCATACCAGTGGGGTCATTTACAGGAAAACAAAACAAAAAAACACCATTATTTTTTGTCTCTGTATCATTGATTCTGATAAAATTTGTAAAAAGCAGTGTCCATTATGTAGAAATTCCTTAGTAAGCCTTCTATCACAGGGCCTGAGATGTCAAATGAATGAATGAATACTGAAAATTTACATTTTTAAGAATATTAAAAACATTGCATAGAGGAGACAATATTGGGCAGAAATACAGATGGGGGCTGGTGTTGTGGCATAAGAGGTAAAGCTACAGCTTGCAGTGCCAATATCCCATATGGGCACCAGTCCAAGTCCTGGCTGCTCCACTTCCCATCCAGTTCTTAGCAAATGCACCCGGAAAATCAGCAGAGAATGGCCCAAGTACTTGTCCCCTGCACCCATGAAAGAAACCTGGAAGGTCTTGGTTCCTGGCTTTTGATCAGCCCAACTCTGGACATTATGGCCATTTGGGTAGTGAACCAGTGGGTGGAAGATCTCTCTCATTGTCTCCCCTTTTCTCTTTCTTTATCTCTATCTTTCAAATAAATAAATAACTCTTAAAAAAAAAAAGAAATAGCTAGGGGTCGGTGCTGTGGCATGGTTAGTAAAGCCATTTGCAGTGCCAACATCTCATATGGGCGCCTGTTTAGAGTCCAGGTTGTTCTACTTCCGATCCAGTTCTCTGCTGTAGCCTGAGAAAACAGTACAAGGTTGCTGAAGTCCTTGGGCCACTGAACATGCATGGGAGACCTGGAAGAACCTACTGGCTCCTTGCTTCAGATTGGCCCAAACATTGTGGCCATTTGGGGAGTGGACCAGTGGATGGAAGAATTTTCTCTCTCTGCCTCTGCCTCTCTGTAACTCTACCTTTCAAATAAATAAATAAATATTTAGAGATTTTCAAAAAGAAGCAGATAATGTGTTACAGTTGTAAATATTATATTGTTTCTAAACTTATGAATAATTGTACAATTTTGCATATATTTAAGAAAGCAGAAAGAGAAGGCTATGAAGATATAGATTGTTCACTTGGGCTCCAAATATTTGATCATGTACATTGTAAAGTCCTTGCTCCAGCATTTAAGTTTTGCTCCATAATTGCTCATGCTTAAATCTCATTCTATGTCTGATATGACACCACACCGAACTCATGGTAATACACAATCTACAAAAGGGGCTGTGCTAAGATTTCTGGAATAGTTTGCTGTCTAGTCAGCATCTTCGTTTGTATAGCTAAGAGGCATTTTTTTTTTTTGACAGAGTTAGAGAGAGAGAGACAAAAGGCATTCCTAACTTTACAAGCTATTAAATAAATCCATGCTGTGCTACTCAGATTATAATATTATTATTTGATAGCAGCTCTGTTTCCAGTTGTTGCTTCAAAAACATCATAGATAACTGTGGCAACCCATCAGCAAATCGTGTTTTCTCTGTAACGTTGACCCAGAATTTGATTACTTATCTTTCCATTACCAACACCTGAAGACACTGTTATGGGCTGAATTATACCTCCTCAGTTGATCTGTTTGAAGGCCCACCTTATGAATCTCTGTGGCTTTATTGATGATAGGAACTTTAGGAGGTGTTGTGATTAAAATGAGGTCTTTTGGGTGCATCCTAACCCAATCACACTGATGTCCTTTTAGGAAAAGGGGATTAGGATGTGGAGAGACCCATGTATGTGTCAGCCTGAGGGGAACACCATGGAAAACACGGGAGAAATGCAGCCTTCTGCAAACCAAGGAGTGAGGCTTCAGTAGATACCAAACACACGGACACGTTGATTTTGAACTTTCAGTCTTTAGAACTGCAAAAACGTAAAATTTCATTTTTTAAGCCACCAGTGTCTGGTGTTTTTTTATGACAGCCCTAGAACATGAATACAAATACCATTATTTCCCACCCAGACTGTTGTCATGTTGTCTGATACTCCTGCTGATCTTGTATCATCTATTTAGTACCCAATATACTCTTCTGATCAAGGAGCTAAATTTCTTATTTCTTTCTTTTTTTTTTTATAATAAAACATACAGTATATGCCTGTGCTGTTCTGGACTGCATAGTCTTTCTCAGTTACTATCATAATCTCAGCTGCTTCCATAAACCCCTCTCTCTCTCTAGCCACTGTTGATTCTCAGCTGTCCTAGCATAGCAAGCAGGCTCTTGCCTGAGGGCCTTAAACTTCTGCTCTATTTTTGTTCTCGTAGTTCATGACCAGAGAGGACTTTCCTGGCTCCCTGCTGGCACCCTCATGTCTTTTATTTGCTTTTCCTGTATTATTTATTTGCTGGCCTATATTTACTTATTTACATGCTACTGGAGTCTTTCCTTTACTAAGCCCTTAAGCTGCAAATAACATGGACAAGGTTTTTCTTACTCAGTGCTGTATTCTTTCCCACATTTTTAATTGTGGGTGCGATAGGGAAGACTCCTGGAGTATTAGTAATGTTTTGTATTAGTCTGGGTGATGCTTATGAGTTTGACAAGAGAAAAAGAAGCTCTCATTCATCTGCACACTTTGTGCATTTCATGGTGTGTATACTGCATTTCAATAGAAAAGAAAAATCCAAAGAATTTCTTACCCTTTACATATCAATACAGATCATCTTATTTAGTCTAGGTCTCATCCCTATTTCCTGTCTTTTGTGTACAAATTAAGTAGACATGTTTCTATTTCTGAACTATTTTTCTCCGGAATTGAGTTTCATGCCTTTGCCTTGATGTTTGTTTTTCCATTCTACCCAGTTTGGACCTTATTCTAAATAGAGCTGCCATATCCATCAAGTATTTGTGATGATAGCTTATAGTTTTAATTCTTATTAATCTATACATGCAAAATTTATTTTGTGGCAGTTTTCAGTACTTTTTGTTTTGTTTCTGCCATTGTTGCTTATGTTCTAAATAATGGGAAACAAAATATACAAATAGTGTGATTGTTAACTAAAACACAATGTTTCTTCTGTTTTTACTCTTCATCCAATATAACCTTTCAAATATTTCAGTTTCTTCATGCTGTTTGTTTTCAACATCCATCACTTTTGGTACATGCCTCCTCACTGGTATTTAGCATCCTTAAAATGAAAAAACAGAAGTGCTGCAGATGGAAAAGCTGTGTCTAGTCCCAAGAAGAAAACAGAGATGATTATTGTTGAAAAATACAATTGTACAATATTTTGTGTAAATTAGTATTTTTGACACACAAAGGTTTAATGTCAATATATTTAAAATACCCTTACAGAAACATACTAATAGAACAACACAAATAAGAATATGAGCAAAAAACTCACAACTCAGAACCACACAGTAACAGTATATATATATGCATAAATACGTTTAAAAGATTATACTTAAGAATATCCAATATAGGTCACAATTAGGAAAAATCGACGTTAATAGAAATAGCATTCCTAGACAACACTTCCAAAATGATTACTGTGTATCAGGCGACCGTATACATATATAATCTTAGCAGTCTCATGAGTATTATTTTCTGTCCTATTTTGCATAATTAAATCAGACAGAGATGGAGTTACTCATTCAAGATCACATCACTACCAAGAAACACTCTGGGATCATAATACTCATCTTCCATGACCTTTCTGAAGACCCCTCATAATAGGTGCTTAGACTTCTTGTGTAGGAGTTGGAAACATGGCTGGGATAGATTTTTGTAACTAAAGGGGAACATTTTTATTGCTTAGTTCTTACTTGCTAATCTTTTTTTTAAACTTTTATTTAGTAAATATAAATTTCCAAAGTACAGTTTAAGGATTACAATGGCTTTCTCCCCCCATAACTTCCCTCCTACTCACACTCCTCCCATCTCCCGCTCCCTCTTCCATTCCATTCACATCAAGATTCAGTTTCAATTATCTTTCTATACAGAAGATCGATTTAGTATATATTAAGTAAAGATTTCATCAGTTTGCACCCACACAGAAACACAAAGTGTAAAATACTGTTTCAGTACTAGTTATAGCATTACTTCACATTGGACAACACATTAAGGACAGATCCCACATGAGACGTAAGTACACAGTGACTCCTGTTGTTGATTTAACAATTGACACTCTTGTTTATGGCGTCAGTAATCTCCCTAGGCTCTAGTCATGAGTTGCCAAGGCTATGGAAGCCTTTAGGGTTTGCCGACTTTGATCTTATTCCGATAGGGTCATAGTCAAAGTGGAAGTTCTCTCCTCCCTTCAGAGAAAGGTACCTCCTTCTTTGATGGCCCCTTTCTTTCCACTGGGATCTCACTCGCAGAGATCTTTCATTTAGGTCTTTTTTTTTTCTTTTTGACAGAGTGTCTTGGCTTTCCATGCCTGCTATACTCTCATGGGCTCTTCAGCCAGATCTGAATGCCTTAAGGGCTGATTCTGAGGCCAGAGTGCTATTTAGGACATCTGCCATTCTATGAGTCTGCTGTGTATCCCACTTCCCATGATGGATTGTTCTCTCCCTTTTTGATTCTATCAGCTAGTATTAGCAGACACTTTTGTGCCATGTAGGTTTGACCTGAGGCTGACACCTGTTTCCTGTTTACATTGCAATATCCCTTGAAATTGAGATTTTATTACAAAAGTGAAACTCAAAAATGTGCTTTTGCTGAATATTAAAATCTCAGTCTGTCCAAAGTTGAAAATCTTTTGCTAATATTTCTCTATTATTATCTCTATTATTTTCTCTTTCATAATAATGAATATTAATAATATTATTTAATTTATTTGATTTCACATTTCAAATAACTTTATGTCATTGTATCACAAAGTTTTAAACATATATGGAAAAAAGTAAACAAGCTTAGAGAAGTAGCATGTTAAAAATGCCCATCTAAATTTCAAGTGAATCTTCTTCAAGAAAGTCACAGAAAATGTTTAATATGAAAAAGCTGTGCAGAATTTTAAACTTTTTGGAAACAAAATAAACTGTTTAATTTCATTTTCAGTGAAATTTTTAAAGTATACATATGCTTAAATTCAGATAGAAAATTGATTCAATATCCAGTACTGTATTACAAACAACTTCCATAATTAACTACCTCAAAAATTATGACAAAAATTGCAACAGCAACAGAAATATCTAAACTGTTTTAATAGAAATTATTCCTAAGGTAATGCAGAGTGTAGTTTGTCTTAATTATGTTGGTTTCTTACTACTGGAACAAATTACCACAAATGTAATGACTTAAAACTATATTTTATTTTACCATTATAAAAGTCATAATTTTAAAATAAGGGTGTCAGTAGATTACATTTCTACTTGCTTTTGCAACTTTCAGAGTTTGAGCTCATGGGCTCTTCCTCATATCTCTCTAACCTCTTGAGTATTATTTCCTACTATTGCCTCTGATTCTCCTGCTTGCCTATTACAGGCACATTAGTGATTACACTGGGTCATCTGGATAATCTCCCAATTGCCAATTCTTAACTTATTCACACATGCAATGATTCCTTCACCTTTTATGTAAGGTAACTGATTGATAGGCTGAATGGAATAGGCTGTTGAGCTCTAAGGGGAGGATTAGCGAAGTTGAAAGCACATGCACTTGCATGGACACACACACACACATACACAGGAGTGTAATTGTTTATGCTTATGTAACAAGTTGTTCATATAAAACATTGGATGTTTTCAACTGATTCAGTTGCATTATGTGGTCACAACAAGTGAAAATAACAAACATGTATAATCTTTTTGAGAACTTCTGTTCTGTAATGTTCACTCAGCTAGTCCATAACTGATTTTCTGGTTTTCTCATTTTGCTTTTGACAGCCACATTGACACTTTGTTTTTGTTAGAAGAATTTTATTGTTGCATGCTAGGCACAATGGGTAGTCAGAGACATTGGTCACTGTCCGATATCAATTTAATTTCAGTATATCAAAATGCACAATATAGCTCAATGCCTAGATTTCAACACATCACCATGTTATAGCTAGCTCAACAATATTGTCATCTCAATTTTTCACACTACTTCTTTTGGTATCTTGACAGTCTAAAACACAATATACACCAATAAGTAATGCTGAAGAAAAACTTGAAAACTTCAGTTACAAAATTGACAAACCTAATTGTAGATAAGGTCACTTTAAAATAATAGTGATCCTGGAATATTTCAAAATCATATATTTGACAAACTTCTTTTTAAATATTATCTTTTATTTTACTCTTTTCTTTCTTTTTTTTCTGAATAAAAGTATTTTAAATACTAAAGCCAAATACCTTTTTCTTCCAGGACATTCTTTTGTTTAAAGAGTTCATGGTTTGACAAAGAACAACATGCCAGTTCTCTCACTGACAATTTGTTTTGTGTACACCCTAACACTTTCATACTATAATAGCAGACTTGTATAGTGGCAACTGAGACCTTCTACCTACAACAGTTGAAAACATTTATTCTTTCTTTTTTTTAATTAATTAATTTATTTGAAAGACAGAATTACACAGAGAGAGAAGGAAAGATGAGAGAGAGAGAGAGAGAAAGAGAGAGAGAGAGAGGTTTTCAGTCCGCTGGTTCACTCCCCAGTTGGCTGCAAAGGCTGGAGCTGCATCAATCCAAAGCCAGGAGCCAGGAGCTTCTTCCAAGTGTCCCACGTGGGTGTAGGGGCCCAAGGACTTTGGCCATCTTGTACTGCTTTCCCAGGCCAAAGCAGAGAGCCAGATTGGAAGTGGGGCAGCCAGGACATGAAGCAGTGACCATATGGGATGCTGGCACTTCAAGCGGTGGCTTTACCCCCTAAGCCACAGCACTGGCCTCTACTCTCTTTCTTTATAGAGAAATTGCTGACATGTGTTTGAAAGGACTGGATATCATCATTGCTTTAGTGAGTAGACAGTGATATTTTATTACATTTAACATGCATTTGATACACAAACACACACACAGACATACACATGATCTTCAAAAGCTCATAAAAAGGCATATAATAAAAACTATACATGTGTTGAAAATAGCACTAATACAGATTTGTTGCATGTCTGAACAGGATTTAGTTTGAGGCATTAAGTAGGATAGACATTGGTTTTGAAAAATTACTTACTGCAGAACATTGAATTTTAGTAAAATGGAGGTAATAACAAACACCAAATTGGTTCAGAAGCCTGGGTAGAAGAAGGGTGAAAAAACAGTGCCTTTTCAAAACATTTATGTGGATAAGAACCTAGAGAAATCAATGGATAACAAATTTTAAGAAAGAATAAGATGATATTGAAAGTAAAGTCTTCAGTGGCAGTCAATCCATATCCACGAATCTTAATGAAATATGGAATGGGAGAGGGAGTAGGAGGTGGGATGGGAGTGGGGGCTTGAGGGCGGGAATCAGGGGAAGAAACATTATATTCCTAAAAGCTGTACATATGAAATTTGTATTCATTAAATAAAAACCTTAAAAAATTTTGCAATGGTAAAAATTTCATTCATATTATAATCGAAGAGAATCAACAATTAACAGCAGAAAAAAATAGCCTACACAAGGAACAGCTCTTGTACTTCAGCTTACATAATTCTTACCACAAAATGAAAGGCAAGCAACCTTTCTGCTTTATTATTGGGAAAACTGTTGTTCCAAGATTAGCTTCAGACAAGAGCAGAGATTTCAATGAAAATTTTCAGTAAGGAAGATCAAGATTCTGAAGAACTTCTTCCAAGAATTATAGCAGCAGATGAAACAGGGTTTTACCATGCGTTCCTTAAGACAAAAGACAATGAAAGCAATGGTTACCAGGAGTTGAAAATGGTCCATTCAAAGCAAAATGTAATCTAGTCAAGAGCAAAAGTAATGGCAACAGTTTTGTGTGGCTCATGGCACTTTGCTTGAGCCTTCTTCCACTGCTTTTTTGAGGCCATTTGCAGGGAACTGAATCAGAAGTGAAACATACAGGACTCGAACTGGCTTCCATATAGGATACCAGCATCACAGGTGGCAGCTTTACCCACTAAGCCACACATTGGCACCATATTGTTTTCAAAATGTAAATTTATCTGAATGGCAGGTATGAAAGGGGAAAAGGGGGTAGAGAGAGAGAATGCGTCAAAAAGTGCTTCTATCTGCTGTTTTACTCCACAAATGACCACAGCAACTGGGGTTTGGCCAGATTGAAGCCAGGGACCAGGAAAGCCATCCAAGCTATCCCAAATATTTTGACTGGCAACTGCTGGAATCCAGGCATTTTAGTAGGAAACTGGATTTGAAGTGGAGATTGGACTTGATCCCAGTAACTTTGTATGGGTTGCTAACATGCTAAGTGGCAGCTGGACCACATTGTCCATTCATAATGTGGTTTAATATGCATATCAAGTTACTAGTCATCCACGTGAAAAAACTATACTTCTTATATGTGCCTCTGCATTCTGTTGTCATTTCACCTCCAGAGTTCTGTTTTGACTCTTTTTGGTTTAATTGGGAAATTAAGACTATTTTTTAATTTTTAAAAGATTTATTTTATTTATTTGAAAGAGTTACAGAGAGAGGTAGAGACAGACAGAGAGGTCTTCTATCCGCTGGTTCACTCCCAAGATGGCTTCAACGGCCAGAACTGCGCTGATCCGAAGTCAGGAGCCAGAAGCTTCTTCTGGGTCACCCACGTGAGTGCAGGGGCCCAAGCACTTGGGCGATCTTCCACTGCTATCCCAGGCCATAGCAGAGGGCTGGAACAGAAGAGGATCAGCCATGACTAGAAGCAGTGCCCATATGGGATGCTGGAGCTTCAGGCCAGGGCTTTAACCTGCTGCGCCACAGCACTGGTCCCAAGACTATTTTTTGAAACATCTTTTCTTCATCTTCTGCCTTACCCAGACTTGTTATTTCATTCAGTTTTGTGTGTATATGTTTTCATAATTCTGATTTTCATGGCTATCCATCAGATTCAAATGACTATCACCTTTCAACTATACTGTTGCTCATTCACTCTATGCTCCCATCTCTGATTATGATCATGGAAAACCAATAGTGTCTTTGTAAAAATTGAATTTGTTGTTTATTCTTTTGTTTGTCAAAATTCTTCGCCAGTTCTCATTGTTTCTAGGACAAAAAGCAAATGAAGAAGATGGCCCATAGGACTCCAAATCTGACAGTATATTCTCCTCTTCTGGTATCACTCTGTCCTTGCTTACCATGGTCAAAGAACTGTCGTATATTGTTTCTCAGAAAGAGCTAACCTCCATCACTGCTTAGGGACATCTTTCTCCTAGTGATTTAAGTCTCAGCTTAGATTTCAATTAGAGAGAGGTGCTTTCTTTGCTTGCTCCTGATACAGTAAATCACTACATTGATTTTTCTAAAAAGATGCTCTTCTTTTCTTTCAGTGCATGTAAAAAAACTTGCAATATTATTTATATGTGTGCATTTCTCTAGTTAATGTCAATTTCCCTCAGTAAACGACAAATTTAACAAGGAAGTAAAACAATTCTGGTTGGCTTTATCTTCCACTCCATGCCCAGGTTTAGTACAAACCACGATACCTGGCAGTCTATAAGTAACTGATGAGTGCTCTTCTAACTTGTTATACTTATCCACTGTCGTGGTTTTACTACTTTATACTTCACATTTTGGAATCTCATTTAACAACACAATTCTTTCTGTTCCTGAGATTTGCCTGCTGCTTAGTCTTGGAATGACACTTTCAACCCAAAGGGACTACTGACTACCTGGGAAACTTCTTCACTATTTGATTGATTTTATCTATATTCATCAGGTGACCCAGCATTAGGTAGGTATATTAGGTAGGTAGGTATATTTCAAAATATCACAGGAAGAATTATTTTTCATTCTTTTTTCTTTTTAATTTTAATTATTTTCTTTTTAATTATTTTTCATTATTTTCATTTCACTTTATTCTTTCATAATTGAAAGAAAAAAAAGAGCATATGCCAACAAATCACCCAAGCATACCCATTATGATTTATCCATTGAATAATCATATTAAAAAGTAGTTAATTATAAAGGAGAAGAGAAATAGAAGTAAAGGGAACCATTACATTGTACCTACTAAGTTAGCTATAGTTGCTTAGATCATTATTTCTTTTTTATTTTTATTATTATTATTTTTTTATTTTTGACAGGCAGCATGGACAGTGAGAGAGAGACACAGAGAGAAAGGTTTTTGCCTTTGGTTCACCCTCCAATGGCCGCTGCGGCCGGTGCATCGGGCTGATCCAAAGGCAGGAGCCAGGTGCTTATCCTGGTCTCCCATGGGGTGCATGGCCCAAGCACTTGGGCCATCCTCCACTGCACTCCCGGGCCATAGCAGAGAGCTGGCCTGGAAGAGGGGCAACCGGGACAGAATCCGGTGCCCCGACCGGGACTAGAACCCGGTGTGCCAGCACCGCAAGGCAGAGGATTAGCCTGTTGAGCCATGGTGCCGGCTTAGATCATTATTTCTTAAGTTACTCTAATGATTCTAGAAATCGATAGGATACATCTAATAATCAAACCATTGTAAAGTAATTTTCCTGGTTAACAATATGTACCCCAATGATTTAATCACAGATTTTGGAATGTTCTACATAACAAATAATGAAATTTTATAATTCCTATTTTATTTATGTAATGCTGGGGATTACATTCTGTATATGTATCTATGCTAAGGCAAGACTTTTTGTTGTCATATGTGCTATTATATACTGACTTCGTGGCAAAATGATGGGTACATACTATATTCCAATAAATTTCTGTTGAACTCTTGAATCAATACTGCCTTCATAATGTTCAATATTTTTTCTATTTCATAAGGAGATATTTTTTGTGAGAAATTAAGATTTAATACAGATCAATAAACACATGAATATACATTTTTCACAGATAGTTTTCTTGTTTGAATTAGTTACAATTTCAAGGAACATTAAATGAAGCTACAAGTATGATTTACAAGCCTCTGGCACTTCCATAAGTACTTTTTGTTTCTACAGAGTAGAAGATATGTGAAACCTATTCATGAGAACTAAAGTTTCAATAACCTATGCGTGTCAGCTTTTTTAGATACCATGAACTTTGATGATCGTTTCAACTTCTCCTTTCAAGTTCTAGTGTCTTCATCTATATTTGGGGGCGCTGAGGACAGCGAGGAGGCGTTTGAACATCTTCTGTTTTAAATGTTTCTCTGAATCCCTGAAACAATGGCATTTCAAGTGAAAATCTTACCCACACAGGGACTATAAATAAACTATGCTTACCTGTAAAGTGCCAATATGAATTGTTTAACAGTAAAAAAAAAAAAAATGAACATTTTGATTGTATGACACCTAATGCATACTTTTGGATGATAAAAACAAAAATGCTTTGCTGGCTTCAGATTCTAATAACTCTACAATAATGATCCAGAATGTATTAAAGCAATGGTTTCTTTGGTGAGGGGGAAATAGGATAGAAATCTTAAAACTCTGTTATGAACAAATACAGTATATTAGAAAATATCGGAAGCAGCAAAAGATCTCTGATATCTCAGAATAAGCTAAATATGTTGAATATCAGGTCAGAACTGTGAGTCATGAGTTTTTGCTCCAGATACTGAGGTACAAGGAAATATCTTAGGAGCAGCCACAGGAACTTCTGCTCCCGGGAAGACACAGAGCCCAAAGAATAGACAACTGAATCCCCTGCTAGTAGGACTTCTTATTACTAACTCTTTCAGGAACCTTACTACACACTAATTCCATCAATCATGTTATACCAGATCTGGGTAAATAAATGAAACTTATTTTTCCTGATCTATTTAGATTTTTAATACAAAGTAAAAAATCCCTCATGTAGTTCTGTGTAAGGATTCAAGATTGGGTAATTGTTTTCCTGTTTTTTTTTTTTTTTTTTTTTTTTTTTTTTTGTCGCTGAGGGCTGATAAATGAAAGCTGGTTGGGAGTGGAGAACAAAGTGCAAATGGGGCGCCACAGCTCCATAGGCTAATCCTCTGCCTGTAGCGCCAGCACACTGGGTTCTAGTCAGATTCTGTCCAGGTCGCTCCTCTTCCTGTCCAGCTCTCTGCTATGGCCCGGTAGTGCAGTGGAGGATGGCCCAAGTCCTTGGGCCCTGCACCCGCATGGGAGACCAGGAGAAACACCTGGCTCCTGGCTTTGGATCAGTGTGGTGCCCCGGCTGCAGCGCGCCGGCCACAGCAGCCATTGGAGGGTGAACCAACGGTAAAGGAAGACTTTCCTCTCTGTCTCTCTCTCACTGTCCACTCTGCCTGTCAAAAAAAATAAAAAATAAATTAAAAAAGTACAAATGAAGAACAGTTGACACAGGAATATGCTGGTCTTCAGCATTATTTCTATTCCCGACATTGAATACATTGTATTAGAATCATATTAACATGAGAATTGAGTTGTAATATTTATTATGCATTTGTTGTGAACCTGAGAATCTAATGTATCATAAATCCCTTAAACATAAATTAATAATAAAAAGGAAACTTATGGAAAATATAAATTTAAAGATCAATTTATTTTGGAGAAAAAAGTTTTGAAAGTCAAAATATGACATTTTTATCAATTGTTTTCAGAAGTTATAGAAAAATTTTCTTTATTGGTTAAAAGCATTTGTGGCTTCATTTTAACAAAATATATTGCTCAGATATTCATTGGGTTATTTTGGGCTCATACTTAAGTATCCTCTCTGTCACTCTGCAAGTTAATTAAATATATATAATGTACCTTCTATTTTTTTTGTTCCTTCTGTTACTTGATAAACAATGGTTGTATGAAAATTGTATTGACAAGTTAAAAAATGTTAACCGATTCAGATCATTTCTAAACTAAAATATAGTTAAAAAACTCTCACTGCAACTGTCAGGAGTGATACAAAATCACACAGAAAGTATGTGGTGTGATACTTCTGTGTCTATCTTGATTATGTAAATAAACCATAATGAGAGTAAATTCAAATAACATTTATTTAAGGTTTAAGCTGAGAAATTAAAATGCAAATGAATTATACATTTTTAGAGTTTGGTGGTCTTTTTTCTGAACATTGTAATTCTTAGTCAATTTTGTTTTAATCTGAAATTGATTTTGACCCGTAGGAATCTATTTCAGGAATTATAAAAACTAGCAGACTAATTTAATATATATGCATTTTCAGTTTACATTTTGATTTTCAAAAAACACTGTTTTGTAAAGAGCCATCATGTTGAAAATACAGCTAATCAAAGTCATATCTTTTTCGAAGCTTTTATGTTCTTAATTTGGTTGCATCACAGTAATTTCTAGTATGAATCATAAATTTCATTAACTAAATTTCTCAAAATATTTTGAGATTTATTTATTTGAAATTCAGGGTTCCAGTAACCAGGAGCTTCATCGTAATTTACCACATGAGTGGCAGGGACTCAAACACTTGGTTCAACTTCTGCTGCTTTCCACAAACCATTAAAAGGAGTTGGATCGGAATGGAGCAGCTGTGCCATGAACTGATGCCCATATGGGATCCTGGAGTTGGAGGTGGCAATTTTACCCACTACACCATAATGACAGCTCCTCTCAAGTTCTCTTAATGCCTAGTCAGTATCACCAGTAAGATCGGTAAACATTATAAATATACAATACTGTCCTACACCTTTTTTTTTAAAAAAAAAAGAGTTTATTTATTTATTTGAGAGGTAGAGTTACAGACAGTGAGAGACAGAAACAGAGAGAGAGGTCCTCCATCCTCTGGTTCACTCCCCAAATGGCCACAGAGACCGGAGCTGTGCCAATCCGAAGCCAGGAGCCAGGAACTTCTTCTGGTCTCCTACACAGGTGCAGGGGCCCAAGGACTTGGGCTATCTTCCACTGCTTTCCCAGGCCACAGCAGAAAGCTGGATTGGAAGAGGGGAAGCCTCTGCAGGTGCTGCAGGCAGAGGATTAACCTACTGTGCCAGAACACCAGCCCCCTCTACCTTTTCACATTACTGAAATTCATTTAGAACTTTCTCAATATGAATGTATTTGTCCTTTGTGTCATATAAGGAGCAAGATATGACTAGATTCTGACTTGCAAATGAAGGGGTGGGAGAATTATATTCAGCCCCAAATATTAAATTTTAGTGAATAACATGGCATACTCAAACATAATCTCTGTGATATAAAATTTTTGGAATATGAAATTGACATGTTCCATAAAATTTCTCTGAATGAAATATTAAATGTGATTTTAAACATGGTGTGTGTGTGTATGTGTGTGTGCATGAACATATACAACCTGTCATAGAAATATAATTAATTTTTACACTTTCTTTAAAACCACTAGCAAATGAGTAAATGAATAAATTCATTTAATAAACACTTACTCTAACAATGACACAGCTCAATTTCTAGTTTAAAGAAGAGAATTATTTAAAACATAATTTGCAATATACATAATAGTGTTATGTACAAATTTCTGTGACTATGAGAACTGTCAGGATTGTATAACCAGGAACTGCTTTTATGTCAAGTAAATTTCAAGACTGACTCAGAAGTATAAGAGATTTTATTGGACATAACACTTATATATTAATCAGTATTCTACAAAGAAAAATAATCAACAGGATGTTTGTATAATCACCCCACACTTATAAAGCCACACATATAATTATTATATATAAAAGTATATATAAGTATTATATATACACTCATATACAGATATGCAGGCAGCTACTTAGACATTTCATGGCAATAGAGTTAAAAATTTACTTTTAGTACAAAAAAGTTGAAATTTACACAAAAATTTCCATAATACATATTTTCCAAGAACTCTCTGAATGCCAGTCTTTTATACATGTGTGTGTGTGTGTGTGTAGAAGGAAAGAAAGATTCCATATACAAATCGTCTCATGTGCTGAGTTGGTTGAGAAGTCTCATGCCATCTGTGAGCCTGAGAACCTGGACAATAGGTGTAGTTCAGCCGAAAGACAGAGCCAATGGTATAATATACAATCTGAGTCCAACAGCTTGAAAATGAAGGTGTGTAGGTATGGGTTCACTGACATTAACTCCTGGAACTTGAAGATCCAGGAATTGGAAAGTATAATATCCTAGAGAAGAAGATTATGGATAGCCCAGCTCAAGAAGGGAGAGAAAATTCACAATTCCTTTGCTTTTTGGTTCAGTCTTATTAATTGCATGATACCCACCCAAACTGATGAAGACGATTTTCGTTATTCAAATCCTAATCCAGGTTTTTGCGTTTGTTGTTTGGCATGTTGGAGATATTTGGTTTCTTCACTGTGGTGTTTTTTCTTGTTACACTATGGCTCTATATTAAGTGGACTGTCTGCTTTCGGTGGAGCCTTAGAGGCTTGAGATGGGTGTGGCCTGAGAGCTCTGTTTGGTTCCTCAGGGTTGAGGGTGTGTCAAAGATGACACTCCCAGGTTAGGTGTGGTAAATCTCTTACTTTTTTTGATTCAAAAGGGAAGTAATACCGCACAGCTGAACGTAATTGGAGGTAGTTAGCAGGCGAATGATATACCCACAGGAGCCAGAGATTGGAAGCTCTTTCCCAAGGACCACACAGGGAATCTCTGCTGCCCTCAGTGTGGGCTCCAATTCTCCTGCAGTCTCCCACTGGGTTGCCAAGTTAGATCCTAATCTCCTGTTATTTCACCCCTCCCCCCAGAGTCAGGTTTTTCTGCTAGGCTCAGGGCCGGTGCAGACCTGAGGTCGCCCTGCTTATGACATATGTCCAAAATGGCGCCTGCTCTGTCTTGCTCGCCTTTGAGAGGTGAGCGGAGAGAGAGAAACTTGTGTCCGTATCGGTCACTTTTTTTATTTTTTTCCTCTCTCTCTTCTAGTTAGCCTGGTGAATTTTTCCCCACGAAGTTTCAAGCCTCGTTCCCTCTAGCCTCCTCTTTCCACTTGCCCGCTGGTGTCTCGGGCTATTGAGGTTCGGCCCACCTCGCGTTCCAGCGCTGGTGTGTTGAGTCTGCCGCTGGTGTCCCGAACTTGGGCTCCCACGCTCTCCACGCAGGTCCACTGTGAATCACTAGTTCCGGAAGAGTTTCCTCTGCTGTTTCATCCCCTACTCTTCCTTGACCCTGTAGTATCTCCACTTATATTAAACTGTCTCTCCCCCCAGACTAATAGTGTGCTCCCTGCCTATTCTGCCATCTTGCCGCCACCGAAGATTAGAGATGGGACTTGGGCACTCCCTTGACTTGCATCCTCTGGTCTGCTTTAACACAAACCAGGAGGAAAATAAAGCTCGGCATCAGAAGCAATGGATGGCAGGCCTATTACTGGCTGATCTGTACAGTGATCTGCCCTCAAGGAGACCCAACAGGCCAGTCCACTGCAGTGGCTTTCAATGTGGTAAGCCTGTGCTTCAGCAGAAGTCAGCTGTGAAGAGCCCTGGCAGCTCTGCCAAGAGTTGGATCACTGGAAATGGACCTGCCCTGGAGTCAAAGGATGCCCAGGTCAGAGCCACAGATCTTATTGGCTCTAAGCTGAAAAGCCCTTCACTCAGCCCAACTTCCAAAGTGACCACTGCAGCTGAGGGTATGGTCAAGTAGGGTCAGCAACATTGCAGGCAGAACTGTATATTTCTTGTTAGAGATGCCACCTGCCTTTACCTGGCCAGCTCTCCTCCCAGGCCAGCCAAGTGATGAAAGTCAACAGAGTGCCTTCCCCTAGGAGGTTCACACCTCCCTTAGGATATACCCCATGTGAAGAGATAGATAGGCCTGGGCCTCTGAATTTACAAGGCCTAAAGCCCACTTAATGCTGTATAATTGTTCAAACCTGGTAAATGCCACTCTTAGGATCATTGGTTACTATCCTCACTCTGTCTTTTATGACCTTATCTATATTTGAGCAGAGTCGGCAAACTTGGAAGGCTTCCATAGCCTTGGCAACTCATGACGACAGCCTAGGGTGGTTACTGGCGCCATAAACTAGAGTGTCAATTTGTTGGGTCAACAACAGGAGCCACTGTGCACTTGCTCCTCATGAGGGATCTCTGTCCTTAATGTGCTGTACATTGTGATTTAATGCTATAACTAGTACTCAAACAGTATGTTTCACTTTGTGTTTCTATGTGGGTGCAAACTGTTGAAATCTTTATACTAAATTGATCTTCTGTATATAAAGAGAACTGAAAATGAATCTTGATGCAAATGGAAGTGGAGAGGGAGCAGGAGAGGGGAGGGTTGCGGGTGGGAGGGAAGTTATGGGAGGGGGAAGCCATTGTGGTCCATAAGCTGTACACTGGAAATTTATATTCATTAAATAAAAGTTAAAAAAAAAGAAAGAAAATAAGGAAAAAAAAAACAAAGTGGAAGTTCTCTCCTCCCTTCAGAGAAAGTTACCTCCTTCTTTGATGGCCCAGTTCTTTCCACTGGGATCTCACTCACAGAGATCTTTCATTTAGGTCTTCTTTTTTTTTTTTTTTTCCAGGGTGTCTTTGCTTTCCATGCCTACAATACTCTCATAGGCTCTTCAGCCAGATCTGACTGCCTTAAGGGCTGATTCTGAGGCCAGAGTGCCATTTTATGAGTGTGCTGTGTATCCCGCTTCCCATGTTGGATTGTTCTCTCCCTTTTTGATTCTATCAGTTAGTATTAACAGACACTTGTCTTCTTTGTGTGATCCCTTTGACTCTTAGACCTATCAGAGTCATCAATTGTGAACCGAGATTGATCACTTGGACTAGTGAGATGGCATTGGTACATGCCACCTTGATGCGATTGTATTGGAATCCCCTGGCACATTTCTAACTCCACCATTTGGGGCAAGTCCGATTGAGCATGTCCCAAATTGTACATCTCCTCCCTCTCTTTTTCCCACTCTTACATTTAACAGGGATCACTTTTCTGTTAAAATTTAAACATTTAAGAATAATTGTGTGTTCAGACAAGGGTGGACATTTGACCTACCAGGTAAGACAACAGCTAAGTTTCTCAAGTCCCACATCAGGATATCTTGGTAATATCTGGGTTCAACATCCGGTTCCAACTCCAGTTTCTGACTAGTTTCTTTTAATACCGACCCTTGGAAGCAGAAGTGATGGTTTAAATAATTGGATAGAATTCCTCACTGCCACCTTTGACCTGACCAAGTTCTGGCCATTGGGGGCATTTGAGGAGTGAATTAGCAGGTGGGAGTCAGTCTCTCTCTCTCTTTCTCTCTTGCTCTCTCTCATAAATATATTTTAAATAAAGATGTAAAAAGCTACAAACACTGTAACAAGGATTTTTGTGTATTTGGGACAGAAACTTCTAGAGACTAATACTTCTGTTTTGTTTAATCACTGAATGGAGACTGTTTGGGGAGAGGGTGGAGAGGGTGAACTCACCTCAGACACTATAGTGAACTATCAAAGTATTTCAACTAGATTCTGTTGGCTAATTGCACTCAATGTGGCCAATTATTTCTGGAAAAGAGTTCTATGTGATGTGTCTGCCTAGATTTGAGTGATTCATATAAAAATGTGACTCTAAAATTAATTATTCTTCATAAATCATTATTTGTGAAATAACTCTTCTAAATCAGATAATAGAAATATTTCTTTAAGTAACTCTTTGTCTAGTCTACAGTGATAAAACATTAAGCTATCTTTTAGGCATTGTGGAACAGTGGGTTAAAATATATCTTGTATCATAGTGCCTGGGATGAGTCAATCTCACCTGTATTTCCAATCTAATTATCTGCTAATATGCCTAGGAGGCAGCAGGTAACAACTCAAGTACTGACTTTCTGCCACCCAGGTGGGAGATGCAGGTGGAGTTCCTGCTTCCTGGATTCATCCTTTGCCTGCCCTCAGCTGTGGTGGGTACATAGGGTAGCTAAGCGATGAATAGAAGATATTTCTTTCTCTCTCTCTGCTTTTCAAATAAACAAATTTTAAAAAGTGTTTTTAAAGAGGACATTTGTGAATAGCCAGTTTTATTGGAAGTTTTATTTTATCATGTTTGGTCTATAACTTTGTGTAGTTGGATAATGTATGGGATAAAAAGTGATAAATGCAGATTAGCTATAACTAAAAGAAGGCTTTAAATTCTAGGCAAAGAACTGTGGTTTTTACTCCATAAGCAATCTTAAACTATGGTATGATAAATTATGCATAGATGTAGTTTAACAATATGCTAATAATTGTTTGGAGAATTGAACAGGGGAAGGAAAGGCTATTTGTGTGAGAACCAATTAAAAGCTCCAGGAACAAGATGAGAAAGAGAACTGAAGAAAAGAAAAAAGAAGAAAAAGACTATAGAGGTTTTTTTGAGGGGAATTGTATAAGACTTAGCAATGGATACATAAAAATGTCATTAATTAAAGAGGAGAGGAAGAGCATATGGCGAATGTGTTTTGAGCTTTCCTAATCAATAGCACTTAACATCTTTATCATCATCATCAGTATCATCATTAATAATGTTTGATGAGGAGTGGACAAAATGGAAGAATTAGATTTTTGATAGATTTAATTTGAATTACATGTTGGATAGTTTTGGAGATTCCAGTTAGGCATTTGTGCACATAGTCTGCATATTGAAGTAAGTATCTTTATAGCATATTTGATAATCTGTAGTGTTCTCATATAATTATGATTACTTACATTTTATGTACAAATGCAATTATCTAAGGAATCTAAACTAAAGAAACAAATCTTAGAATTGGAACCTTCAAGATTCTATAGAGTAAGGAAATGATCAACAGAGTGAAGAGGCAACCTACAGAATGAGAGAAGATATCTATGTGCCATATATTTGATAGAGGATTGATATCTAAATCGTATAAGGAACTCCATTTAATGACAAGAAAACTGTTCATAATAGCATAAATATAAGACACTGGGTCAAAGTGTTCTCCAGCAGTTAAAGGGTAAAGAATATGTGGCATATATGTCCAAGAAAACACTACTCAGCCTTTTAGCAAAAGAAAATTCTGTCATTCTGTGACAGCCTGGATGAATTTGGGGGACATTAGAGTAAGTGAAATAAGTGAGGCATAGAAAGACAAATACTGAATGGTTTCTCTTATACAAGGAATCTAAAAGTTGACTCACAGAAGCAAAAAGTAGCTAACAAAGGAAAGACATAGAGATACTGGTCAAATGATAAAAAATTTCAGTTAGAGAAGAGGAATAAATTCAAGAAATCTATTATACAGCATGAAAACTGTAATTAATAATTATGCAACATACACTTGAAATTGCTAACAGAATAGATTTAGATTTCTTGTAGAAATATAAGTATTTGAGTTAATGGATATTACTTTACTTGATTTAGTAATTCCACATGTACACATATTTGGTAGAATGAGAAGGCCATGCCAAGATGGCCACTGGCAACAGAAACTGCCTGGCAACAGGCTGTGATTGGATGGCTTCGGAAACCACACAACAAATCCTCACCGACAACAGGCTGTGATTTTTATGGCTTCGGAAACCATACAACAACAGAACCTGACTGACAACAGGGTGTGATTGGATGGTTTTGGAAACTGCCTGGCAACAGAGCCTGACTGGCAACAGGGTGTGATTGGTTAGGGTGTAGAACGCCCCTTGACTGAATTGGCTGCCTTGGCTATATAAGCTACTGTAGCAACTGAAATAAATGAGTCTGCAGGCTGCTCGCCTCTGGCCTGCTTTCACCCGACTCCCAGGGTCTGTGTGGTGACTCTGCATCTCTTGCCCCCACCATGCTCCTCCTCTCAGAACAAATCCACAGCAACACACATATATTAAAAATCAATGTTGTATACTATAAATATATACAATCTTAGTCCATTTAAAATTCATTGATCAATTAAGATTATAACACAGAACACAATTCAGCAGTAACTTTTGTTATCTGAGAGGGAAAAAGGCTTTGTAATTAGGGAATTTAAGGAAGCTCCTTTGGAATACTCTCAGAATCATTGTCTTATGTACAATACAACTACAATTGAAAGTCAAACAGTTTGAAAATATTTTTTTCCTTATTGAAAGAAAAAACTGAGGTTTGGAATGGCTAAGTACATTGCCTAAGGTCAGACAGCAAGTGGCTAGCAAAATTAAAATGAAAATACAAAAGTAATTTAAATATGTCTAACAGTGAAGATTATAACTTATAATGTAACCACTATTTGAATGTATCTTTCCTGCTGGGGGCATTTGATGAAAAAAGACAAGGGAAGTATAATCAAATTATCTATTCAAACTAGCTTTCCCTAGAGAGCATATAGATTTAATAACCAAATAGCAGGTCCAAAAGTAAAATATGATTCAAGGTTTTTATAATGGAAAAGCATGGCAGTTTTTATTTTGTGTGCCCCAGTAAAAAAAGGGTAGAAGTTGAAATAGAAATGGAAAATCAACAGTAACAATATATTTGGCCACAGATTGATCTGTACAAGCATTCATTATTCATTAGAAATCACACATGAATCTGTTAGACCACAAGTATATCCTGATGTTCCTGTCAATGGAACAATTTAACTCTTGTGTTATATGATTTTACTACAAGCAAACAAGTAGCAGAGAATCCAGAGGAAAGAAATTAGCAACATGTTTGTAAACAGCTTTTGTTTTAATGTCTCAGACTTATTTGCCAATTTGATAGCTCAGATGACTCCTGAATAGTATTTGTTAGCATCTGATTCTATACATCATTAAAAAAGGAAAAACAACCCCTTTCACCAATTTTTCTTTCTCTACTCTCATTCAACATAGAGAAATAGTAGATCAGTTTTCCTCTTTAGAATTCTTCAAAGTCATTATTCATTTTTTAAGAAAAACCAATTGCCTATTGATTTTGGTGTTCCATGATTATATCTTCTGCCTCTTTTGTATGGTTATCTATTTCCTCCACTATTTAAATACTGTTATGTTTCAGTTATAATGTTCACATGTCTCTATACTTTTAGTCATTATATATTTTAATGCAATGGGATTCTTTTATTTAAAAAAGAAATACAGAATGGTAACATTGTGGTGCAGCAGGTTGGACTGCTGCTTGGGACACTTGCATCCCATATGGAAATGCTTGGTTCTAGGAATGGGTACACTTTGTTTTGGATCCAATTTTCATTTAATGTTCCCAGAAGGCATTGGATTATGGCCCAAGTATTTTGTTCCTGCCACACATGTATCCAGATGGAGTTCTAGACTCCTAGATTTGGGCTAGCCAAGCCCTGGCTATTGCAGACATTTGGGAAATGAATCAGCAAATGAAAGATATTCTCTCTCTCTCTCTCTCTCTCTCTCTCTTCCTCTCCCCTTTCAAATAAATCTTTAAAAAGTAAGTAAAAATAAAAGGAATATATAATATCCCCAAGCCTAATATTTAATGTGATTTTCATTTCCTCGGCAGAAGTACAGCACACAAGTTTAGTTATTTAAAAAGAAATCAATTTAAATAAAGTTGCTACCACTATGGCAAATTGAAAATTATTTACTCCAGATATACCAATAATATTTTTCAAGTGATCACTTAAATGAAGATGAATCAAAGATGTCACACAAATAAGTTTCTCATTTATATCCTTACAAAAAGGAATAGCAGAATGTTGTTAGAGATGTCACTGAATTGTATTCTGCTTATGTTTTTACCAGAAGCAATACTGAAAATCACAGTGCCAACTACTCCCAGGCTGACAACTTTTGGAAAAATAGATAGTATTAAATAAGAGTCCTGCAACAAGAGAAATTTAGAGCAGTCATTCCTGGTAGAGGCAGATACGACACAGGGCTAGTGAAATTCCAGCTTCAAATATTATCAGGTGCTCTTCCTAAGGCTTTGTGATGAGAAAGCAAAATGTGTATTCCAAATAATATATTGCTAAAAATAAGTAGCAAAATATATTTGCGAAGTTTGAAATGTATGATATTTTTGAGTTCGTTTTCTTAACAAGTACTCTCAAGTTGTACAGAATTCAGGTTCAGAGACTGAAATTGTACACTTAACTCCTTGACATTATAATCTGGGATATGAAAATATCATGTTCCAGAAATACAGCAACAATATCATACACTTTTGGCAAGGCAATAGGCTTAAAGGTCACCTATTCAATCTTAACACAAAATGATTCAAAATTCTTCAATTATTTTATTATGCTATTGTTTGAACTAACATAGTTACTTTTATGCTATGTAACATTTTTTTCCATTTCCTCTTAAATTGACAACTAAAGAAGGCAATATTTTAATTAAGATACATCCATGTTTAAGAGTGCACTTCCAAGATTATTGACATACACATTCATTCAGCATAAGGAGGAGAACCACTTACAGCATAGGAGAGTATGGGATTTTGCAGATCTGCTCTCAAAATAAACTGTTGGAATTGCCCAAAAGGAATATTGCAAATGAAAAAAAAAAAACAGTCATTCAAATAAGTCGGCTAACATTCATTTAAACTATGTCTTTGACATCTAAAGGAAGACTATACTCCCTTTCCTCCTCAGATCAACTAGACAGAAATTCCATTCTGTATTGATACAGCAAGATCACAGGACCTCCTTTTCCTATTCATTACACTGTGTTTCAGTCCATTATTTCCCATTCCAGGATGGTCATGATGTTAGATTGTTCAGTCCATCAGCTACCTATGGCAAAGGCTACACTGTGAATCCACACAGTCAAGAAGTAGGAATCTCATTCTTCCATCCAGCTCCCAACTTGCGGGTAAAACTCTACCATGGATACACTACCACTGAGAATACCAGAGTCGTGATCAATCACATCTTGTTTCATTCAGTATGTGTTCCAGATTTTCAGAAGCAAACTGGAAAACAATGTGACTTAGCATTCACCAAGAACTCTACAATGAAAGTCAAAGGGGTCACAGAAGAAACTGATCTTCCTGCTGCCAACATCAGAGCCATGGATCAGAAATTTTGCCTGGGAAAAGAAGTAAACTCTGAAACAGATTATCCCAAATAGCTTCCAAAAGGAACTTATTTCATGTACAATAGAGAGAGCGACAGTTCAAGCCTAAGTGAGGTATCAAAAGTATGGGAAGTTGCAGTGAATGACAATTGGAAGGAGTGATATTGTTCACTGGAGCTGGAGGCTAACCTGTAGGCAGGTTAGTTTGCTGCAGAAAAGCAAAGACAAGAACACATGGGAAGAACACTCTTGGGTTGGAAAAAAAACCTCAAACACAAATATCAGAAATTATTTCATCAAAAGAGCCTAAGTTCAATTGGATTTGACTTTGATGCAATTTTTGCTTCAGGACATTATTAAAACCAATACAGGCCTGTGCCATGGCTCAATAGACTAATCCTCCACCTCTGATGCTGGCTCACCAGGTTCTAGTCTCGGTTGGGGTGCCAGATTCTGTCCTGGTTGCTCCTCTTCCAATCTAGCTCTCTGCTGTGGCCCGGGAAGGCAGTGGAGGATGGCCCAAGTCCTTGGGCCCTGCACCTGCATAGGAGACCAGGAGGAAGCACCTGGCTCCTGGCTTCGGATCAGCGCAGTACGCCAGCCACAGCAGCCATTGAGAGGTGAGCCAATGGAAAAGGAAGACCTTTCTCTCTGTCTCTCTCTCTCTCACTGTCCACCCTGCCTGTCAAAAAAATACAGTAAGCAGTCAGTAATTAGTGAACTTTAACAGTTGAATTGGTCAGAGGAAGAGAAAAGGCATATCCAAGCTGTTCATCTTAAGAAGCATTCTGTATGTGTGTGTGTGTGCATGTGTGTGCGAGTATGTTGCAGATGGTGAGGTCAGTTATAAGCTTCTTTAAAACAGCACAACCACTGACTTAAAAAAATTAAAGGAGCAGATAACAATTAGAACCCTAAAGATACAGAAGATCAATACCTCAGACAACAGATTATCCAAAATATACAGGTTCCAAGAAAAAAAAAAACAAAATGAGACACTGAGGAAAAAAGTACCTGAAAAAAAGTAGCAAAACACTGCTTGTGAGCATGATCAGATATCAGATAGACTGGAAAAAACTTCAGATTAGCCATTAAAAATATCTTCAAGCATATAAAGGAAACCATAATTTAAAAAGAAAAGATAGTATAAAGATAATACTACATGAATATAAAATGGCAATAAAGAAAATTGTAACAGAAAAATCAAATGGAAATTTTGGTGTTGAAAAGTATGATAGTGTGAAGAAAAAAATCACCATTGAAGCATAATAATAGAATTTAAGTGGCAAAGAAAGAATTAGTAAGTTTGAAGATAGATTTAAAGGTGTGTAAAAGCCAAAAACAAAGAAATAATCACCCTCCAATGGCCACCGCGGCTAGCATGCTGCGGCCCGCGCACAGCACTGATCCGAAGGCAGGAGCCAGGTGCTTCTCCTGGTCTCCCATGGGGGGCAGGGCCCAAGCACTTGGGCCATCCTCCACTGCACTCCCGAGCCATAGCAGAGAGCTGGACAGGAAGAGGGGCAACCAGGACAGAATCCGGCGCCCTGACCGGGACTAGAACCCGGGGTTCTGGCGCCACAGGTGGAGGATTAGCCTATTGAGCTGCTGCGCTGGCCTATGTACTGGTTCATTTAATTATCACAAAAATGGAACATAGTATTCTTTTTTTTTTTTTTTTTTGACAGACAGAGTGGATAGTGAGAGAGAGAGACACAGAGAGAAAGGTCTTCCTTTTTGCCATTGGTTCACCCTCCAATGGCCGCTGCGGCCGGTTCATCACACTGATCCGAAGCCAGGAGCCAGATACTTCTCCTGGTCTCCCATGCAGGTGCAGGGCCCAAGGACTTGGGCCATCCTCCATTGCCTTCCCGGGCCATAGCAGAGAGCTGGCCTGGAAAGAGGGGCAACCGGACTAGAACCCGGTGTGCGGGCGCCGCAAGGCAGAGGATTAGCCTGTTAAGCCACAGTGCCGGCCTCATAGTATTCTAATAGCTCTGCTTTGTTACTACATATGTATTTTATATTTATATATATGTACATATATATGTACAATAAATTGGAGAATAGATAAGGTTCAAGTGTAAATATTATTCATTTCAATGGAACCAAGGATTTATTATTATATAATTTTATATATTTCTATACATGCTTTAATATATTAAATATATTACATATTATACATTATATATAACATATATTATATACAATATATATATTTATATATATTGTATATAATATATATTTACTATTATAGAAGGTCTAGAGTGACTAGAGAGAATGACAATAATAATTCTATGTTAAGTTTATTTACTTTGGAATTTTAGCTTTAAGGTATATTTGATTTCTGAAACTAATTAATCTCTCTGAATAATATGTTTTATATGAAATATTGGCATAATAATAGGTGTTGGAATTTTGGATTAAGTTTAATTATGAGAATCCAACTTAAATTCAGTAGGTGTTTTTCTCATATTGTACAATTTATAAAAATACCTTGTAAAATTGTACATTCTGTCTTTAATTTTATAATGCTGAGTAGGAGAATAAAAGGTTAAATTATCCAAAACCTCTAGTCTCATTTTTCTTTCCTATTTAATTTTCTAAGAGACATTTTCTTGATAAAGCAAACAAGCACTAAGATAACTCAGAGTATATGTATAGTCTCCCCAATTCAGTATTTCTTTTGGAGCAAAACCAACTTGAAATATAATCACCCACTATTTTGGAGAGAGATGTTATATGGATTTGTCTTTTTTTTTTCTTTTCTATAAAACATTCTGGGAAATTATCTTTAGCTTACAAGTGCATGCTATTAAAATAATAAAACACAATCAATAGGGTTATTGACTTATGTCAAGGTAAGTGCTAAAAATAAGAATGTATTTGTCATTAATGTAATAGCATCTGTCTCTGTAATTCCTCCATGCTCAAGGAAATTTACTAGCTCAGAAACACAGGAAACTGCTTTTTAGCCTTGAAAATGTAATAACTTTTCTTGGGATTTTAAAGAAAGAAGCCACTCAACTGTATGTCATATTTATTCATAGGCACAGAATACTTTAATAATGTGTACCCGCCTCACATTGTCTTACCTCACATCTTGATATGTACTTAATTTTGGAGTCCAATGAAAATCAATGTTACATCAATATTTACAGTGTTAATGATAGGTGATGGCCATAACTGAATCTTTTGTCAGGAAGATATGACATTTGATGAAGACCAATTAAGATCATTAAAATCCGTGTCAACACATGGTTTTCCAATAAATGACACTGTAAATCCATGTCAGAATAATAAGCAATGCTTCCTGTTCATCAATGCAAAGACATACATTTCCTTGCCAGTTTTTTTGGTTGTGAATATAATAATGTGTTCTCTATGTCCATTTCTAGTTATTTTGCAAGTCAATGATGGGAGAAAGAAAGAAAGTAGAATTCCTTGAATTAAATTGAGAAATGACTTAATTTCTATACTCTAATTTGAACTCACAGGCAAATACATATTGTATACTAAATATTTTTGAGCTCTTTGTACTAATCCACTGTATTTTTAACATAATAAAAATAAAATTGCATTAAATGATATTAAAACAGATTAATAAAAGGAAAATGCATGGTTATTTACTGGAGGAAGATGTTGGATGATAGTTATGAAAGAGATTAAAATAGAAATGTGTCTGGAAATAAGGCAAGATGAATCAGCTCTGTTCCATTAGCAATCCTTTCCCTCATTAAATCCAACATTCATGTTAACAACTGTACCCTCACTGATTGTATAAACCACATCTAAAACTCCAAAATAGTAAAAAGCAATAAGATGTACAAAATGCATATGGAAATGAAAGGTAAAAAACAATTTAAAGCATATTACATTTTTTATAGTCAGGTAAATTCACCTCTCTGGACTCTATTCCTAAGGCTCTTCTCTTCTCTTTTCGAGGCCTGAAATTTTCATGATAATTTTAAATATTTTCCCTTTACATTAAAAATCATTATATGAGTTTTGCTCTAAATAGTCTTCACATATTTGTTTCCATTGTTTTTGTAATATATATTTCATGTCTTTTTTTATATTTCTTCTTTATTTTTTTCCAAAATTCAGGAACAATTATATCATTATTTAAAATACTGGTAATATCAATGTACTACTTATTACTAGAGTTGAATAGGTAAGTTAATATATTAAATAAAAAGTCTGTGCTTTTCTGCTAATATTTAGAGTTATATTAAAAATTTAATTTTCCATAAGTAAGCAAGAGTGTCACTATTAAATGATGCCTTTGTGAGTTATAGTGAATATACTATTCTCAAGATGTTTTTCTCCCATATAAAGATAAACGAATGCTAACATATAATTTCAGGATAGGTAACAAGGAGTGGTGTAACAATGTTTAGCAAGTGGTTACTAAGAGGCAAAACATGAATAGACATACCTTCAAATCTGAACTAGAAGTTTGTGATTTTATTTCATGAAAATATCTTCAATACAAAGTTAGCAGTGAGTAACTGAAAAGAGATTGGTGCTAAGAATTTAAGGGTTGGTGTATATGAAAAAATTATCCAATAATGGTACACAAATCACCTTTGTCACACGCCATCAATGCTATCACTATAACATACATACAATGTGATTTGTAAGCCAGACATTTGCAATATTAAAGAAAAATTTAGTAAGGTGAGTTACTTACTAGACAGTGTGACAATTATAGCACTTTTTTTTCTAATGCAGTCAATTAAGGTCCTTTTCAAGGCAAATTTGTAATAGAGCAGTGTATTTTTATACACATCCCACACTCTAAATTAGCACATTCTAATTTCTAACTTAAAAGAGAACCACAAGTGGCATATGGCTGAAAACATTTTATTGTTAACAACTAAGCTGCATGCCTCGCTGAAAGACAAAAAGTAAATCTTTCTTCGCTTTTATTCAGCCTTGCTCTTAACTTTTTATTTTTATCAGGTAATTAAATAACTAACAAGATGAAATGAGTTACTTAATGCTGTTAGAAATTAGAGGTAATTTAGTTTTCAGAAGCTACTTTTCTCAACATTGGAACGTTTTCTTCATTTCAACCGTACTATACTTGCTAACTAATTTCTTTACACCTCTGACATTTATATCACACACATATATATAGTGGTACGATGTTGTAATAGATGTGAATAAATTTACTTTTAGAGTTACTTTTAATATATACTCAATATTGGAAGTCCATCACACTTAAAGAATTTGTATTTTAATTACCAACTATGAACATTAAAATCTGTAAGTTTACCTCAAGAAAATAAAAAACATATTTTAAGAGTAGTTTCATATTAAACAAGTTTAATATGCTTTAAACTTGTTTCTTTTACAGATCTGTTTTTGCAAAAATCTGTAACGTCTCTTTTTAACAGTGTCTGCTTAATTGGTTACTCTGCCATTTCTAGATTTAGGTCCTGTAAGCTCTTTCTAACTCTGTTAAATAGTTCTGAGTTATGTGATGCTTTCGTGTGCTAACTCTTATGTTCAAGGTTTTTATTTCTGGTTTATTCGACAACAAGAGACATAAAATTCATGTTCTGCCAAGGTAATCTATTGTGTACTCTACTGTCTCTGTTAAGTTTAGATTAATAAAAAGCATTGTCTTAAAAAGCTATGTTAAATATCATTATAATTAGATCTGGTCTAAAAGTATTAAAACAGCCCTAACTAAATAAAGGACTGTCATTTCAGGATGTTAAAAAATTCTATTTTGGGCCGGTGCCGTGGCTCACTAGGCTAATTCTCCGCCTTGCGGCGCTGGCACACCGGGTTCTAGTCCAGGTTGGGGCACCGATCCTGTCCCGGTTGCCCCTCTTCCAGGCCAGCTCTCTGCTGTGGCCAGGGAGTGCAGTGGAGGATGGCCCAAGTCCTTGGGCCCTGCACCCCATGGGAGACCAGGAGAAGCACCTGGCTCCTGCCATCGGATCAGTGCGGTGCGCCGGCCACAGCGCGCCTACCGTGGCGGCCATTGGAGGGTGAACCAATGGCAAAAAGGAAGACCTTTCTCTCTGTCTCTCTCTCACTGTCCACTCGGCCTGTCAAAAATAAAAAAAATAAAAAAATTAAAAAAATAAAATTTTATTTTGACTAGATACTCTAAGTTCTCTTGGCACTTTTAACAAACTTTCTAAAAATCAAAGTTCTAAATTCTCTAAACTTTTGATGTCTCCAGACAGCCCCTGGAGATGTCAAAAGATATATCTCTCATCTTACAGAGATAATAACCAATCAGGATGTTTAAATTAAAAGTTCTGCCAAGATGTAAAATGATTCAACACTCTACTAAAATTCTTCACGACCCACAAGGACAAACAATCATCAAAAAAAATAAAATAAAATTTTAAAAGACCAACTTTTAAACAAAAAGAGGGAATCATACCCCCACAAGACCAGCTACAAATGGCCATGCTCACCTTAAATATTTTAAATTTTCCAAAACATCAGCCCTTGTCAGCCTTTCACAAACATTGGTCCCTCCAAGTACCCTACCTTTCGGTTAGGGTAAAATGGAAGGACCCACTAACGAGATGCTGGCAAGGACCAGACCCACTAATAAGTGGGAGATGAGGATTTGGCTATGTGTTCCCCTTAGGGGAGTTGACTCTGATTTGGATACCAGCCAGAAATATCAGGCCTATGCCCGATGCAAGTAACAACCCTCCCAGGGAGTGATACCCCCCTGAGGGAGATCCCCTTGTCTTCCCTCTTCCAGAAATGAATGGAGATCCAGAGGCAGGTTATTATGCAGATGCTAATCTTCACTGTGATCCTGACAGTAAGTGCCCAGCCCAGTGACAGGGGATTCGATGACCCAAACGCGATCATCAAAACACTCCAGGGGGACCTGGAAAAAAGATGAAGAGAACTCCAAGAAAGCCCCTTTTGGACGGGCCTTAATGGACTCCTGCCCTACCTCCTCCCTCTTCTTGGACAGCTTCTTGCCCTGCTTTTAATCCTTGCTATTGGCCCATGCATAATTAATAGGCTTATACAGTTTATACAACAGCACATAGAGGCAATAAGGGTGAGACAGGTTGAGGCTCATTACCAGACGCTGGTAGCCACAGAGGGCTACGATCCCCTGAACTGGGGAAGTGCCCCTGGTGCTCTCCACATTGCCAATGACGGCTAAGATTCCGGATGGACCTGAACAACCTAAGACTGGCGGTGGAGAAGGCTCACCATGCTTCCATGATTACAAGTCGTGCGACACCCAAAGACGGGTAAAGCACCCAGCGTCCTGTACCAACCTAAGACAGGGCTCATGGCCAAGCTGCCTGGGTTACCAATGACGGGGTAAGGGCAAAGACGGCTTGGTGCAACCTAAGACAGGGACCCTGTGTTTAAACAAAAAGGGAGAGCTGTGGGGGAGGCTGAATCAGGAAAGGCCTAGAGGAATTTCCTGAGCCTGACTCCAGTTTGAAGACCTGTCTTTAAGTTTCAACTCCCTGGTGGTAAATGACCCAGCCCCAAGGCGTTTTTGCCTAAAGATCATTGAGGTAGTATAATAGGATTGGCTAAAACCCTTTTGCATCACATCACCCCACCTCTTGCCTGCATCCGCTCTGTACCTCAGCTATACTATATAAACACCTCACTTTTACAATACAGTGAGATCCTGCTTCAGAAAAAAAAAAAAAAAAGAGTAGTTTCATGTAGCATGACATTACATAAATATGAACATGATATGTCCTCCAGTCACTGAAAGTGTATCTGATGCTGGTGCTTTTGTGACCAGAACACCAAGTCTTACAGAGAGCCAACCTGAAACTACATGTCTCTTTTCTCCATTGGTCTCCTTCATTCCCTTTTTCACTTTTCTACACCCTAGATTATTAACTTTCCACCCTGTCTCTTTTCCTGGGGAAATCAGACCCTCCAAAACCCACTGACTGTTACATGCTTCAGACTGAAATCTCTATAAACATAACCAGCTTGACACTTCCTAGTGTTCATCATCTCACTTCACATAATTAAAGCAAAATATATCGTTCTCAGAACTGAAGGTGCTGATGAAAAATGGTGATTTTTTTCCCTATGCTTCATTTTGGTGAATGAGAGTGCTGCTTCCTATATTTTATACATCTATTTTATCTATCTATCTATCTATCTATCTATCTATCTATCTTTAATGCAGAAGTCATGAGTATGATACCATTGTGTTCTCTACACTAAGACATATTTAACTACATAGGAATGAATTCTCTTGATTAACTGATTTCAGATAGTAATGATATTAAGGAATAATCAATTATTTTTGCATGAGTAGTGCTCTATGGTCTTAGTTCAGACCTCATTCTGCCTCTATCCCATGACCTGTTCCATACAACACATACCTATTTTACCCTTGTAAAGCCTTCTGATCAAGTATAAAGATGAATCCAAACTACATCATCAGATATTACAGTGCAAGTGATCCACATTTCTATATAGTTGGAGAATATGGTTATTGTATTCATCTCTCCTCCCTGTGATGTCTTCATACCCAATATGGATTGCTGATTCCTTTTGCTGCTTAGAGTTTGGGCAGGTTCTCTTTCCCCCTTTCATTTCCAATGGAAATTCTGAGGCAATGCAGTACCACATAAGTTATGTACAGCTGAACTTTGTTTCCTGACAATGGTGCGCTACTAGGTATTGTGTTTATTTCAAGCAGCCCACTAACACATACCAAACTATAGAATAAAACAAGAATCCACTGAAAATATTATTTTCTTTTCTTTTTTTTTAAACTTTCATTTAATGAATATAATTTTCCAAAGTACTGCAGGGCATGAGCGCAGCCATGGCGCGGCCAGGCCAGGCCCGGGGGCTCCACATGCGCAGCTGCCCCCGGGTGCCCCCGCCCGAGCTGCGTGGAAAGGAGCCGCGTGGGGCCAAGTAAGATGGCGCCCAGAGGAAGTAAGATGGGCGGAATCCAAAGTTGTTTACCACTAAAACTAATTGGCTGCGCAACATCAGGGGAGGTAACAAAACTAGTAACAAGTGTATAGACATATGGCTAGTCCTATAGAAATCCCCCGTAAGGTGATTTTAAGTGATTAGTTGGTCCTTAGCCCTGCCCCAATGACTCTGCAGTTTTGTGCTATAAAAGGTATTATTACACACAAAGTAAAGGAGTTCTTGCTACTAGACGTGGCTCCCCGCTGCATCTGACTGTCTCCGGGATCAGCAGGCTGGGGAACAGGCGAGTGACACACTCACCTTTCCTTGGACCCAGTCCATCCTGTACGGGTGGACTAAGACCCTGCAAAGTACAGCTTTTGGATTACAATGGCTTCCCCCGTCCCATAACTTCTCTCCCACCCACAACCCTCCCCTCTCCCGCTTCCTCTCCCCTTCCATTCTCATCAAGATTCATTTTCAATTCTCTTTATATACAGAAGATAAATTTAGTATATATTAAGTAAAGATTTCAACAGTTTGCCCCCACATAGCAACACAAAGTGAAAAAATACTGTTGGAGTACTAGTTATAGCATTAAATAACAGTGTACAGCACATTAAAGACAGAGATCCCACATGATATTTTTTAAAAATTAATTTTCTATGCCATTTCCAAAGTAGCTCATATCATTGTCTTTCTATGCTACTATGTAGACCACTTACAGCCTTGAAACAGTATAGATTGTCTCCCATTTTACTGAATATTTGGTGATGGTGTTTAAGCCTGCATCTTAAAAAAAAAATCACATATTTGTTTGAAAGTCATAGTTATAGATATAAAGTGTGTGTGTGTAAAGAGAGAAAGAGAGAGAGAGAGAATCTTCCATCTGTAAGTTCAGTCCCAGTTGGCTGAAATAGCCATGGTTGGGCCAGGTAGAAGCCAGGAGCTTATTCCAGGTCTGCTATGTGGGTGGCAGGGGACCAAATACTTGGGTCATCTTCCATGATTTTCCGAGGCCTTTATCAGGGAACTGGACCAAATATGGCACAACCAGGACAAAAACTGTCACCCATGTGCCAAAATACAGCCCCTCAAGACTGCATCCTTAATAATAGCACCATAAATAGAGATTCATAATCAGTCCATATTTTTCTCTAATATTATAATCATGAAGTAATAATTTCTATAGCTTGAAAGAAATGATCAGAATACTTGTGACAGTTTTACTATTAAAAACAAGTGAAGATCCAGAACCAGACAAAGATCATCACTTTCATCATTGCTATTCAATATAGTCTGGGAACTTTCAGCCAGAACCATTAGGCAAGAAAAGGAAATCAAGAGGATACAAATTGAGAAGGAGAAAGTCAAAATATCCCTATTTGCAGATGACATGATTATATATACATGATTATATATATTCCACCAAGAGACTATTGGAACTCATAAAAGAGTTTGGTAAAATGACATGATACAAAATCAACAAACAAAAACAATAGCCATTGTGTACCCAGACAACACCCCAGCTATGAAAGAACTTCTATGACCAATCCCATTCACAAAAGCTACGAAAAAATAAAAACCTTGGAATGAATTTAACCAAGGATACCAAAGAATTCTATGATGAGAATTAGAAAACATTAAAGGAAGAAATAGAAGAAGACACAAAAAATGGAATTATCTCCAAAGTTCATGGATTGGAAGAATCAATATCATAAAAATATCCATACTATCAAAAGCAATCTATAGATTCAGTGCAATGCCAATCAGAATACCAAGGTCATTCTTCTCAGATACAGAAAAATGGTGCTGAAATTCATATGGAAACATAAGGAACCCCCAATAGCTAAAGCAATCTTATACAACAAAACAAAGCTAGAGGCATCACAATACCAGGTTTCAAGAAATAAGGAGAGTTATAATCAAAACATACTAGTACTGGCCCAAAAACAGATGGATAGACCAATGGAACAGAATGGAAATTCCAGAAATCAATTCAATCAATTGACAAAAAACATAAATGAAAAAAATCAATATCCAAAGTATGCAAAGAACACTTAAAAATCAACAATAAAAAAGCAATCTTTAAAAGGTATTCAGCCCACCAAAATAAGTTAGAAAAAGCAACAAGAAGGTTTCAGTGTACAACCTTGCAGTATGTATACTTTAATAGTATTTCTGCACACTAACAATGAACTAACTAAAAAAAAAAATCAAGAAAAAATCCCATTTACAATAGCTTTGAAAAACAATAAATACTTACAAATACATGTATGAATAGGATGAAATATAATTACACTAAGATTTTTAAAACAACTATGCAAGAAATTTTAAAGGGCAGAAATTAAAAAAACAATCCCAAATTGATAGATTGAAAGAAGTACTAGCTTTAAAATGCCTATGCTTATAGTGCAAACTAGATTAAATGCAATTCTTCTCAAACTTCCGATAGCATTTTTTCAAAAAAGTAGAAAGATAGAAACCTAAAGTTCTGTAGAACTTTAAAGACCCTAATAACCAAGGCAATCTTCATTTAAAAAAATGCAAAGATTGAGATATCACATTGCCTGATTTCAAACTATAGTACAAAGCTATAGCAGTCAAAACTGAGAAGGGTGTGGGGTATGGCTCAGTCTTTGGTAATCACTAGGTCCAACTCCAGAAGCTTGGAGCTACCTGAGGGCTTAGGAGGGTCATTGCAGATAGTTCTCTACTCTATGGAGCACAGAGATTATTTGTGTGGTTTGTGTGCCTGAGTGGGTATTGTGAACAGGCATCATGGGCTCACCAATGGTAGTAGGTTCACCTTGGCTTAGAGGAGCTGGAAGTTTTTATCACAGCACTCAGTACAATAATATCCTCCCTCCTGCTTTCTGAATAATTGTGTGTCACTCCGGACCCTTGCAACACTCTTAATCTTTGACCAGAGCTCCCTGGCCCCAACTAGAACACATCTCTGGTTGTCAAAACTAAGCCACAGAGTCCCATTTCTAACATCAAAGCCTTCAGTGGAGATATCAACAAGTGTTTGCACAGATGTATAAAAAGAATATAGAAATAAAAAAACAATGAACAAGGAAGACAATATGATGCCTCCAAAGGAGCCAAACAATCCCTCAGTATTGGATTATGAAGACCAAGAGATAGAAAAAAATGCTCAAAATAAAATTTTAAAAAATGATCACAAAGATTACTCAAAGGCACAGATACTCAAATACATGCTTGTTCCAAAGACCATCCAGGAACCATAAAACCACATAGTCTATGTTGTACCTGCACTACGCTTTCCAGAAATCTTTAGCAAATTTTTTTAGACAGGCTAGAAAGACAGGACAACACCTAAGAGATATCTGAATTTCTGTTTCCAGTTTGAAAAGAAATAGTTGAATATCTTTTTAAGGTAAGTATGGAAAAAAGCATGATCATACTAAAGTAAATGTCACCAAAAATTAAGTACACAAATGTATATGTAATACCTATATAACCTTCCTTCCAGAGTTACCAATTGTTACCATATTTTTCTCTCATCTACACTTCTAATTTTTCTGCCAACGTGTTTATCATTTACCTTTGGATTAAGTAAAGGCATCCGTTTAGATACTTGGAGGTCATTTAGAAAATTTTTTGCATTTCCCTGGGTTTTTTTTTTTTTTGGCAATATTAATGAAGTTTATTACAAGGATAAGGAACATCTGTCAGATGGGGAGGCAGACAAATCCAGATGACTGAGTTTGTCAGGAATTATTGCTATTTAACAATATTTCAGGATGCTTTTTCCCGGTACAATAACATTATAATTAACTTAAAAAAGGCCAAAATCCACATTATTTATAACACTGAATGTTGAGGATGTTGATCAAAAAGAATTCTCATCCTTGACGGTGGGAAAGTAAAAATGGTACAGCCATGTTGGAAGAAAATTTAGCAGCTAAACATACTCTAGCATAGTGCCCCTTGATATTGTCCCAAGTGAATTGGAAACTTAGACACACACACATAGAACTTGTACACCTTTCTTAGCTCCTCTAATAAAGACTCTGTCCTTTGTTCTAGACCCTGTCTAGCGTACTTGGGCCTCATTCCTTTGTAATCATAACCTCTACTCTACCTCCAATGGCTCTACTCCCAACCTGTGTGTACTGATGGTCCTCTTCCCCACTTAATGCTGTATAATTGTTCAAACCTGGTTAATGCCACTCTTAGGATCATTGGTTACTATTCTCACTCTGTCTTTTATGACCTTGTCTAAATATGATCAGAGTCGGCAAACTTGGAAGGCTTCCATAGCCTTGGCAACTCATGACGACAGCCTAGGGTGGTTACTGGTGCCATAAACTAGAGTGTCAATTTGTTGGGTCAACAACAGGAGCCACTGTGCACTTGCTCCTCATGTGGGATCTCTGTCCTTAATGTGCTGTACATTTTGATTTGATGCTATAACTAGTACTCAAACAGTATGTTTCACTTTGTGTGTCTATGTGGGTGCAAACTGTTGAAACCTTTATACTAAATTGATCTTCTGTATATAAAGAGAATTGAAAATGAATCTTGATGCAAATGGAAGGGGAGAGGGAGCGGGAGAGGGGAGGGTTGCGGGTGGGAGGGAAGTTATGGGAGGGGAAAGCCACTGTAATCCATAAGCTGTACACTGGAAATTTATATTCATTAAATAAAAGTTAAAAAAAAAAAAAAAAGAACTTGTACATGGATATTTACAGCAGTTTTTTTCCATAGTCATAAAAATTTAGAAGCAATTAAAGAAACTACCTTTCAGAAGTAAACCATGTTCAGACAACGGAATTAGGGTATTTTAAAAAGTTTGAGATAATTGAATTAAAAGATAAATTTATTAGGTATAAGCTTTTTCCAACCCATGTATAGTTTTCCTTTCTTTTAAATTTATATGAAAAAGTTATATATAGAGAGAGACAGATAGAGAGATCTTCCATCTGCTGCTTTTCTCCCCACATGGCTGCAACAGTCTGGGCTAGGCCAGCCTGAAGCCAGGGGCCGATAGCTTTTTCAGGGTCTTCCACATGGATTTCAGTGGCCCAAGTACTTGCGCAGTCTTCCTCTGCTTTTCCCAGGCCATTTGCATGAGTCTAAACTGCATTGGAATTGAAACAGTCAGAAAAGGAATCAGAGCCCGTGGGATGCTGGCATCACAGGCAGTGGCATTACCTGCATCACCAGAACAATGGCTCCACATGTACAGCTTTGTCATAGGATGCAACACTCATGACGTTTTTGAAGATGCTTCATGTGCATGAATTTCAAAATTATTTTGCACCAAAATAAACATCATTTTATTTTGTTTATTATAAATTTTTGGAAGTATGTTCAAATAATTCAGCAATAAAAAACAAATGAGCTGGGGTGGGTATTTTTTCAGTGATGAAAACACTACTGGGGATATCTGTATTCCATATCAGAGGACATGCATTTGAATGAGTTCTGAATCAACATTGAATTCCAGCTTTTGGGTAGGCATTATAGAAAAGAAGGAGTGGGGCTGGAGTTGTGGTATAGCAGGTTAAAGCTCTGCCTGCAAGGCCTGTGTTCCAAATGGGTGCTGATTTGTGTCCTGGATGCTTCACTTCTGATCTAACTCTCATCTAATACTCCTGTTAAAGCAGCAGAAGATGGACCAAATACTTGGGCCATTGCACTCATGTGACAGACCCGGATAAACTCATGGTTTCTGCTTTTGGCCTTGTCTAGCATTGGATTTTGCAGCCATTTGGGGATTGAACCAGCCTATAGAAGATCCATCTATTTTTCTCTCCGTCTCTCTCTCTCTCTGTGTAGCTTTCACTTTCAAATAAATAAAAATAAATAAATAAATAATCTAAAAACAAAAGAAGGAGGGATTAATTGTCATGGAATAGAATTATGAACTGAAATTATGAAATGGTGAATTGGGCCACATATCTGTCAAAACTTATAGGATGTGCAATACCTATACTGTACCATAATGCAAACTATGGACTCTAAGTAATAATGATGTGTCAATGTAGGTTAGTTAATGATTTGATATTATGCTTGATATGGAAGGCAAGGGTAGTGTATGTATGAAAGGACAGGAGTATAAGGGAACTCTGTATTTTCTATAAAATTTTTACTGTAACTGCCCTAAAAATAAATTAAAAAGGGGGGGAAAGGACAAAGATTGCTAAAAAAAAAAATCCAATGTGAGGCACTTCTTAGTGTGTTCCCTCATAGCAGATCATGAACACAGAATTTGGCTGGAAGCCATGTACTTCGTACATGACCTAGAAAGAGAAAGTGTATATAGATGTTTACTATTGGAGCCGTAATTTCCTTACCTTTCTGGTCCCTGTACAATAAAATTGAAAACCTTTGGATGCAGGAAAATCTCCTTACACAAAGATGTAAAGAAAGCTGAGATCTAGGATATAAGAACATGTACGATTTTTTGAATGATTTTTATTTCCATTTTTTAAAAAAAAATCTGGATATTCTAGGTCATTTGCATTTCCATGTTTATTTTATAAACATTTTTTTTCCATTTCTCCAGAATGCATCCTGGTATGTTGATTAGAACTTCATTTTACTGATAATTAAATTTGAAAGGATTTGGTGCTACAGTCTGAAGGTGTGGATTCCCCTGATAAACCTTGTCCCCAGTGGGATGGTAATTGGAGTTTGCATCTTCCACCATGTAGGATGCAGCCAGAAGACGCTCTCTGAAGTGAAAGGAAGCCCTCACCAGATACCAATTATGCTGCCTATTGATCTTAGACTTCTTATCCTCCAGAACAGTAATAAATATATTTATGTAGTTTATAAATGGCTAGTTTATGGCATCTTTGTTGTAGTACCCTGAATAGATTAAGACATTTTGCTCTTCTTTATGCTATCTGAAGGTTACCACAAAGGAAAAGTAATAATAATGGAAATCAAAACACTTTATTGATTGCTACTATGTTCAATAAAATATTCAGGACTTTTACTTACAACATAGCATTCAATCATGACAATCATTATTGCAAAAAATAAATGGGTTTCTTAATTTAGGAAGTTAAATCATACCTGTATTTTCTTTAATTAATTCCAACAGACATTAACTGAATTTTTTTTTTATTAAACTTTTATTTAATGAATATAAATTTCCAAAGTATAGCTTGTGGGTTACAATGGCTTCCCCCCTCCCATAACTTCCCTCCCGCCCGCAACCCTCCCCCCTCCCCCTCCCTTTCCCCTTCCATTCATGTAAAGATTCATTTTCAATTCTCTTTGTATACAGAAGATCAGTTTAGTATATATTAGGTAAAGATTTCAACATTTTGCCCATATAGCAACATCGAGTGAAAAAACTACCATTGGATTACTAATTATAGCATTAAATAGCAATGTACAGCACGTTAAAGACAGAGATCCTACATAATTTTTTTTTTCAAAATAATTAATTTTCTATGCCATTTCCATTTTAACACCAGGTTGTTTTTTTTTTTTTTCATTTCCAATTCTCTTTATATACAGAAGATCACTTCAGTATATAATTAGCAAAGACCTCATCAGTCTGCGCCCACACAGAAACGCAAAGTATAAAAATACTGTTTCAGTACCAGTCATAGCATCACTTGGCTTTAGACGACACATTAGGGACAGATCCCGCATGGGGTGTAAGTACACAGTGACTCCTGTTGCTGACTTAACAATTTGACACTCCTGTTCATGGCGTCAGTAATCTCCCTAGGCTCTAGTCATGAGTTGCCAGGGCTATGGAAGCCTTTAGAGTTCGCTGACTTTGGTCTTATTCCGATAGGGTCATAGTCAAAGTGGAGGTTCTCTCCTCCCTTCGGAGAAGGGTATCTCCTTCTTTGATGGCCCCGTTCTTTCCACTGGGATCTCACTCACAGAGATCATTCATTTAGGTCTTTTTTTTTTTTTCCCATGATATCTTGGCTTTCCATGCCTGCTATACTCTCATGGGCTCTTCAGCCAGATCTGAATGCCTTGAGGGCTGATTCTGAGGCCGGAGTGTTGTTTAGGACATCTGCCATCCTATGAGTCTGCTGTGTATCCCACTTCCCATGTTGGATCTTTCTCTCCCTTTCTGATTCTATCAGTTAGTATTAGCAGATACTTGTCTTGTTTGTGTGATCTCTTTGACTCTAAGACCTATCAGAGCTATCAATTGTGAGCTGAAATTGATCACTTGGACTAGTGCGATGGCATTGGTACATGCCATCTTGATGGAATTGTGTTGGAATCCCCTGCACATTTCTAACTCCACCATTTGCGGCCAGTCCGATTGAGCATGTTCCAAATTGTTCATCTCCTCCCTCTCTTTTTCCACTGTTAGATTTAACATGGATCACTTTTCAGTTAAAATTTAAACACCTGAGAATAATTGTGTGTTAATTACTGAGTTCAACCAATAGTACTAGAACAACAACAACAACAACAAATACTAAGGGAAGTCTGTCTGGAGATTCCTCAGAAACCTGAACATAACCCTACCATACAACCCAGCCATCCCACTCCTTGGAATTTACCCAAAGGAATTTAATTTGACAAATAAAAAAGCCATCTGCACATTAATGTTTATTGCAGCTCAATTCACAATAGCTAAGACCTGGAACCAACCCAAATGCCCATCAACAGTAGACTGGATAAAGAAATTATGGGACATGTACTCCATAGAATACTATACAGCAGTAAGAAACAATAAAACCCAGTCATTTGCAACAAGATGGAGGAATCTGGAAAACATCATGCTGAGTGAATTAAGCCAGTCCCAAAGAGAAAAATATCATTTGTTTTCCCTGATCGATGACAACTGAGCGCCAAAGAGGAAACCTGTTAAGTGAAATGGACACTATAAGCAACAATGAACTGATCAGCTCCTGTCCTGACTTTAGACATTAACTGAATTTAATTGTATTTGCCTCTTGGATTCTCTTCCATTTCAATTTAAAATATATGTCTAGTTTATTTGATGTGAACTTTCAAGGGCCATATATTTTTTTTCTGCAGTCTCTAATGTATATGAAGATATTACAAGTTTATAGTACTTCATTTGTGCTTGTGAGTTTCTGTATATCATACATAGAGAATGTAAGGATTTCACAGATCATGATATGCTATAAATTTATATACATAAACATTTTACATATCAAAACAGCCCTTATAAATTTATATTAACTAATGTAGCAATTACAGTCAGATACTTCTTGATTTATTTTCACTTTGCCATTATTTGGGATTGGTTTTATTCAACACAGCTTATAACTAAATGCCAGTTATTTACACTTTTAAAATGTTTTCCATGATTCAAGTCATCTTCTTATGAATTAAGATTTTTTTTATTAATTTTTTATTATTTTTATATTTGATCTTGAAGTTAAAATCACTTTTTTTTTTTTTGACAGGCAGAGTAGACAGTGAAAAGGAGAGACAGAGAGAAAGGTCTTCCTTTTTTCCGTTGGTTCACCCCCCAATGGCTGCCACGGCCAGCTTGCTGCAACCACTGCACGCGCTGATCCGAAGGCAGGAGCCAGGTGCTTGTCCTGGTCTCCCATGGGGTGCAGGGCCCAAGCACTTGGGCCATCCTCTACAGCACTCCCAGGTCACAGCAGAGAGCTGGACTAGGAAGAGGAACAACCTAGACAGAGTCTGGCACCCTGACTGGGACTAGGACCTGGTGTGCCAGTGCTGCAGGCGGAGGATTAGCCTAATGAGCTGTGGCGCTGGCCTAAAATCACTTTGAAGTTAGGTTACTTATTGCAGATCTGTCTCCTGATAAGTTGCTTTCTACAATCAGTCTGGAATCATCTGTTTGGCCGACCAGGCTCTCACAGAATTTATTAAAGTGTGTGAATTGTTTTAGCTTCTTTGGTTGGCATTTATCTTAAGTTAAACGCATCATGTATGACTTTCCCTGAAGATTTAGATTCTATGGGACTACTGACTTGTTCAAGAATGGATTTTCGGTTGATTAAATTTATAGCAAGGTCATTAAAAAGAATAAGGATGGACACAACATTTTCCTTTCTCCAGTCATCAGAGACTCTTTGTACTGCATGATTTCCTCACAATAATGGCAAATGGGTCACCAATGACATCTGACATTTCCTTAATTACCTCTGGGAACATGGTATGTGGCTTTTCTTTTGAATTTTTCTAATTTTTGTAGGAGAATTTTTTTTTTATTCCTTCATGATTCTCACTCCATGCTCCAGGTAATAGATTTTCTCCAACATTTAAAAGCTTTATTGCTGCTTATTATTAGTGTTTCTCCTTACCTGTCAAAGTAAAGAAATTTTCTCTGATTCTCCTTTTCTTTTTTCCTACTATAATTTTTTCAATCAAGGAGGGAAATTTTTTTACAGACTTAGTAAGGAACATCTATTTCTTTCATTCCTATGCTTAAAACTTAAGTGTAGGTTTAATTAGATATTTCAGGTTTTCTCCTAACCTTGAATTTTCTATGATTTATACAAAGTTTTCTTAATCAATAGACAATAAATTATTTTCATATTCATTTTGATGATGGGATGGTGTTTCTTATCAATATGAATTCCCATTAAATAAAATACTAAAATATACTTTCTTTTACTTGGGCTTTCATTTTTCCTGGATAAAGGTGAATGCCAGATTTTCATGATAAACATTCTCTTTATGGGGATAAAATGACTGGATTGCAAAACAGAGAATATGGATTTCAGTACATATCTTTGTGAATCCTGGAATAAATTTAATCATTCTATTTTTCCATTTCAATATATAGGAAAAATTTATGTTGACGCATTCTAAGCTACCTCACCAATTGGATTATATATTATACCAGTTTTTAGACCATAAAACTATAGGCAAGTACAGTATATTCTTATTTAAAATGTGTTCTGTAAAGTACAAATAAGAAAAAGACATTCTCTGAGGAGCTGAAAAAAACCTGTTGAGGTCAACTCTTTCAGAACTTAAGAATTCCTGTAGCATTTACAGTTATTCTCTGGAACCTCTATTGTACACTTTACTTAGTCAGATGTTGCAGGGTATGGGCAAGCTCCTGCTTTTGTAGCTTTATACTGTAAAAATGGATAATCCCTATGTCACTCCCTGAGGGAGTAGGAGGCTATCAAAAGCACTTCCCACACAACCCTCTCCAGCTGAGTTGATACACATACCTTTTCAGTTCAATGTCAAGCTCCCATTGAACTCTGTGTCAGTTGAACAGCTCCTCAAATTTCCGTGTAACTTTCATTGCTAGCTTGCTTGCTGATACCGCGATGTTGCCACTTGGCCTATTCGCACTTCCTATGCCCAAGGCTAAAATTTCAGCACAAATATTAGACAACTAGAAAACATGAAATGTTCAAGTCTTACTGGGAAGCTGTCTTTCTTTATTATTTCACATTTGTCACTATACTTTATTAAGCAAGACATAGTAGGAAACTGAAAAAGGGATTCAGAGTCTAATTATGGTAGGGAATGAAACAGAAAAAGGATGATATGTTCTGGATTTGATATGTGTGATTTTAGTATCAAGTTAATGACTAAAGTGCATAAAGTGAAAATCTTAAATAAAACCAACCATGTATATATGTATATTTTATTCCAATCTACACAATTATCTTTCCCTTTCTAGGATAAATTACTTGGAATTAATAATTCTGAAATATGAGCAATTCACTCAACTTCTTTTTAGACCCCAGAATTTAAACTCTAAGATAACACTAGTAATATTTAATTGGTACAAATTTTGTGAGGAGGAATCAAGACAATATACAGAAAAGAATTTTAGGTATATTAAAATTATAATAAGTACAAGTTTCATCCTCATCAAGATCTGTAGAATAAGTACACACACACACACACAGTGTTGAATATAAACTTGGAAGCCATTGGGATCTTCAGTCAATGAATAAAAATGTACTTCTGAATTTAAGAACCACTATCCAAGAAAGGAATAAATAGATATAAATTTGCTTAATTCCGGGACATAAAGATAACTAAGAAATGAAATTAATTCACTCAGCATGATGTTTTCCAGATTGCTCCATCTTGTTGCAAATGACTGGGTTTCGTTGTTTCTCACTGCTGTATAGTATTCTATGGAGTACATGTCCCATAATTTCTTTATCCAGTCTACTGTTGATGGGCATTTGGGTTGGTTCCAGGTCTTAGCTATTGTGAATTGAGCTGCAATAAACATTAATGTGCAGATGGCTTTTTTATTTGCCAAATTAATTTCCGTTGGGTAAATTCCAAGGAGTGGAATGGCTGGGTTGTATGGAAGGGTTATGTTCAGGTTTCTGAGGAATCTCCAGACTGACTTCCATAGTGGCTTAACCAGTTTGCATTCCCACCAACAGTGGGTTAGTGTCCCTTTTTCCCCACATCCTCTCCAGCATCTGTTGTTGGTCGATTTCTGAATGTGAGCCATTCTCACCGGGGTGAGATGGAACCTCATTGTGGTTTTGATTTGCATTTCTCTGATTGCCAGTGATTTTGAACATTTTTTCATGTGTCTGTTGGCCATTTGGATTTCCTCTTTCGAAAAATGTCTATTGAGGTCCTTGGCCCATCTCTTAAGTGGGTTGTTTGTTTTGTTGTTGTGGATTTTCTTGATTTCTTTGTAGATTCTGGTTATCAATCCTTTATCTGTAGTATAGTTTGCGATACTCCATAGAATACTATACAGCAGTAAGAAACAACGAAACCCAGTCATTTGCAACAAGATGGAGCAATCTGGAAAACATCATGCTGAGTGAATTGAGCCAGTCCCAAAGAGAGAAATATCATTTGTTTTCCCTGATCGGTGACAACTGAGCGCCAAAGGGGAAACCTGTTAAGTGAAATGGACACTATAAGCAATAATGAACTGAGCAGCTCCTGTCCTGACTTTAGATATACAATGTAATACTTTATCCTTTTTAGTATTTGTTGTTGTTGTTGTTGTTCTAGTACTATTGGTTGAACTCAGTAATTAACACACAATTATTCTTAGGTGTTTAAATTTTAACTGAAATGTGATCCCTGTTAAATCTAAGAGTGGAAAAAGAGAGGGAGGAGATGAACAATTTGGAACATGCTCAATCGGACTGGCCGCAAATGGTGGAGTTAGAAATGTGCCAGGGGATTCCAACACAATCCCATCAAGATGGCATGTACCAATGCCATCGCACTAGTCCAAGTGATCAATTTCAGCTCACAATTGATAGTTCTGATAGGTCTAAGAGTCAAAGAGATCACACAAACAAGACAAGTATCTGCTAATACTGATAGAATCAAAAAGGGAGAGAAAGATCCAACATGGGAAGTGGGATACACAGCAGACTCATAGGATGGCAGATGTCCTAAACAACACTCTGGCCTCAGAATCAGCCCTCAAGGCATTCAGATCTGGCTGAAGAGCCCATGAGAGTATAGCAGGCATGGAAAGCCAAGATATCATGGAAAAAAAAAAAAAAAGACCTAAATGAATGATCTCTGTGAGTGAGATCCCAGTGGAAAGAACGGGGCCATCAAAGAAGGAGGTACCTTTCTCCGAAGGGAGGAGAGAACTTCCACTTTGACTATGACCCTATCGGAATAAGATCGAAGTCAGCGAACTCTAAAGGCTTCCATAGCCCTGGCAACTCATGACTAGAGCCTAGGGAGATTACTGACGCCATGAACAGGAGTGTCAAATTGTTAAATCAGCAACAGGAGTCACTGTGTACTTACACCCCATGTGGGATCTGTCCCTAATGTGTCGTCTAAAGCCAAGTGATGCTATAACTAGTACTGAAACAGTATTTTTATACTTTGCGTTTCTGTGTGGGCACAAACTGATGAGGTCTTTACTAATTATATACTGAATTGATCTTCTGTATATAAAGAGAATTGGAAATGAAAAAAAAAAACAACCTGGTGTTAAAATGGAAATGGCATAGAAAATTAATTAATTTGAAAAAAAAATTATGTAGGATCTCTGTCTTTAATGTGCTGTACATTGCTATTTAATGCTATAATTAGTAATCCAATGGTAGTTTTTTCACTTTGTGTTGCTATATGGGCAAAATGTTGAAATCTTTACCTAATATATACTAAACTGATCTTCTGTATACAAAGAGAATTGAAAATGAATCTTTACATGAATGGAAGGGGAAAGGGAGCGGGAAGGGGGAGGATTGCGGGCGGGAGGGAAGTTATGGGAGGGGGGAAGCCATTGTAACCCATGGGCTATACTTTGGAAATTTATATTCATTAAATAAAAGTTAAAAAAAAAAAAAAGAAATGAAATTAGAGTCGGCGCCACGGCTCAATAGGCTAATCCTCCACCTGTGGGGACGGAACCCCGGGTTCTAGTCCCAGTCGGGGCGCCGGATTCTGTCCCGGTTGCCCCTCTTCCAGTCCAGCTCTCTGCTGTGGCCCGGGAGTACAGTGGAGGACGGCCCAAGTGCTTGGACCCTGCACCCGCATGGGAGACCAGGAGAAGCAGCTGGCTCCTGGCTTTGGATTAGCGCAGTGTGCCGGCCGCAGCGCGCTGGCCGTGGTGGCTATTGGAGGGTGAACCAATGGCAAAGGAAGACCTTTCTTTCTCTCTGTCTCTCTCTCACACTGTCCACTCTGCCTGTTAAAAAAAAAAGAAAGAAAGAAAGAAATGAAATGAAATTAGTAGACAAGGTCCATGGAAATTGACTGGACAGCTGTTGCAAATGTAGGTTTTAGGCAAATAGAGGGACAACCAGAAAAAAATCTGAAGTAAAATAGGGTAGAATTCATAAGTCACAAAACAGGGAGCCAGTATTGAGAAATGAGGATCTTCAACAGATACAAACAAAAATAAATTTAAACATAGTTGCAAAGATAAAGTGAAACCAACTTGGAGTTTTTAAAAGTTAAGATGATAAACTTAGTGAAATGGGAAATATGAAGTAAATGAAATATTTGAACAATTCTTTTACATTGGAAATTTTTTCTAAAGTTTTATGACCTTTTTTTTTCAAAAATCATTGCAATGAAAAGAGATATTAGACTTGGGCAATTCACAGTTAATCCAGGGTACCTAAGTACAGTGGGGATGGTTATGTTATATACTAAATCTCAGTAGCAGGATTAGAGAAAATTACAATACTAAACTCCCAGGAAAATAAGAAGAGTCAGGAACAAGTATCAACTCCAAGACTAACAGGAACTAGAACAAATCACACAATGATTTTCTAAGAAATTCTTACCAGCTATTTTAATCTGAGGATGATTTTGTTAAGATCAGAATTAGTTAAAAGTCATAAAAAGAAAAATAACTGACCAAAAAGGAAACCTGATAAGGATAGACTATAAAGGAAGTTTCTTTTTCTGGAAATAATGGCTGAGTTTCTGGACTGATTTTTAAAACACTCCAGGATTACATAGCCTTTTTTTTTTTTTTTTTTTTTTTTTGCTTCATCTAACAAAGCTCTCATTGTCTGTCTCCTTGAGATGGGATTTGACAATATGGAGCCCTTAAAAGTTGGAGTCTGGGCATGAATTTGCAAAATTGCTCTCTACTAGATATACTTCTGAAAGCAGTTGTCAAATCAAGCAAGGCTGCATTGGCTACAAGCTATTGAAAGCAAAGAGACAAACATGAAATAAATGGTTGACCTGGCTCAGTATCACAGTGAAGGAAAGCTACGCATGTCAGTCATTGTGCTGCACAATTCTTATGGGAACAGATAAAACATATAGGAGGAGAGAGAAAAAATAAAAACTGAAACCCAGCAAAGGATGTAAAAAGCAAGGAAGGAAGTAAAACCCAGTGGTAAACAAAAGGCACGCACAGCAATGTAGAAAAGTCCAGATTCATTTTTTATATAGTGGAAAATCCAAGCATTCATTTCCCCTTCCTTTCAAGTTGATCACCTTAAGGCCATCCTGGTTCACAGAAACAAACCCAAAAGCACAGGAGAGCAGTTAGAGCATCTGATGGGGAAAAGAATCGATGAGGACAAACTGGTTTAACTTTGAAGAATTATTAACCACCAGAAAAGTCAAAATGCTTAAGAAACAAGGAGATGTAAGTCAAAGAGGAGAGTGTGAAAGATTTATTTTTAAATCCAGTTGACATGCCAGTTTACCCAGTCAAAAACTAAGGTAATAGCTTAAAATATCTTGGGAACTTTACTACGAAGTATGGTAAAACAAGAATAGAAAGGACTTGCCAGCTCGGCAGGTATTCACATACTTACTGAATTCCAAATTACCCAAAGGCATCTTTTGTATATTTTTTTTAATCTCAAGATCTTTGTTCATCACTGCTAAAAATTTTAATATCACTTTTAAAGTTACACTGAATCTGGTTAAGATTGGAAAAAAAATCCTTTCCTATATGAGGTCTCCTAGTTTGCTTTTAGTGATTTTCTTTATGCAACTGGACAAGGCACTTCTTACTTAGCAACAAATCCTATGGCCACTTTCAATGCTATTAAGGAGTTTTGGAAAATAACTAAGCACAATAAAATTCACCAAGATTATTACCTCATATTTATCATGCATAGCATAGCAAAAACAACTTTTGTTTATATTTGAATTTATGAAAAAGATAAAGTGCTATTAAATATAATGAGTCCTTAAGTCTACCAGTACCTTTCAGAAATGTTAAATACCTATTATTAAACATGTATTGCAATAAAATTTTCAAAGTGTCATTCATGCAGTGAAATTTGGAATCTTATAAAATATAAATAAATAAAATGCTAGGTAGACAACTCCTCCTTAACACACACTAAAACTCAAAAATACAAGTGTTAATTCCTCTACATTTGCAAAGTATTTTTTACATCTCTTGTACTTCCTCTGGAATGAAAGATGTATATTCTCTGAAATGTCTCTTTTAGATTGAGATAACATTTGAGCACGGCTTCAGTTTTTCCCTGCCATTCCCACACATTACTCCTTCATTCTTACAGAAGGCCTGTGTACTCTGAGCCTCCTATGCTTTGTACAAACCTCTGTGCTCCTTTTCCTACTCTGTATAATTGACTAACCTCCTAGGTACTCCCCACTAACTTTTAGATGCATGGTCTGTATCCATCTCTACCTCAATACCTATGTCATCTTCAGTGGCGTTATTTTCCATGTGGTTGACTTATGCACTGTCATAGTCATCAACTTGATTAGAAAATTTTCCCTCCACTGCACTTCAGACACATCCTTTCTGCCCATAAATACAGGCTCTATTAGTGTTCCCGAATGCTTGCAACTGTGAAAAAATAAATGTATCCTCACACTCTATCTTAAATTCCACATAATTTTTCCTCCATTATATTAGCTATTCTCTCATGAACTCCCTTCCTTCCTTCCTTCCTTCCTTCCTTCCTTCCTTCCTTCCTTCCTTCCTTGACGACAAAGACATTTAAAAGTATTTATTAGAATGGAGGACCTCCAGGCCGGCTCTGTGGCTCACTAGGCTAATCCTTCTCCTGTGGTGCCAGCACGTCAGGTTCTAGTCCTGGTTGGGGTGCCAGATTCTGTCCTGGTTGCTCCTCTTCCAGTCCAGCTCTCTGCTGTGGCCTGGGAAGGCAGTGGAGGATGGCCCAAGTTCTTGGGCCCTGCACCCACATGAGAGACCAGGAGGAAGAACCTGGCTCCTGGCTTCAGTTCAGTGCAGCACGTTGGCTGTAGCCCCCATTTGGGGTAAACCAACGGAAGGAAGACCTTTCTCTCTGTCTCTCTCTGTCTCTCTCTCACTATCTAACTCTGCCTGTCACAAAAAAAAAAAAAAAAGAAAAGAAAAGGAGGACCTCCAGCCAGAGTGGCTTGGTGGGGGCTTCTAAGAGAGGAAAACCCAAAGGGGCCTGGTGGCAGTCCACACTAAGTACAATTTTGAAGGAAAAAAAAAAAAAAAAAAAACTTGATGATTAGATTGGCATTCAGTTATCAGGAAGGGACAAAAAAACATCAAAAGACCCCATTTACAATTCTCTATCCTGTCTGGCCTGCTAAGACTGGGATAGACAACTTTCACAATAAGCTGTGAGCTCTGGAGGAGCTTCCTTGCTATTCTCACTGTAAATTTGGAGATTCCCAAGGAAGGAGGGTGGCCTGTGTTCTTGCTAAAGGCATCAGCTTTCTTTCTACCTAACAATGCTCTTTGTTCCCCGACCCCACTGCTATATTATGAAATTACTTTTCATTTTATAAAACATCTAAACTTCTATATCCTTATTGATTATTAACAGATGATTTGGATTCCTAACTCAAAGATGATAAGGAAGTAGTTGAAGGGAAAACCTTCAGCTTTCTTTCTTAAAATTAAAACTTATGTTTTTCCCACATTTTTATGGCTCTGTCTTCCAGCTTTGCTTCCATATTCTTTTGCTTGATGAACTTCTACTTGAGACAGTTGTCATGTATTAGCTTTGATAGTCTGACCCCACCCTCATCCTCATCCAACTGGAGAAAAATGAATGATCCACTTGTTTCCAAAGCATCTTTTTTTAAGATTTTATTTGTTTTTTGAGAAGTAGAGTTAAAGACAGAGAGAGAGAGAGAAAGATCTTCCATCCTCTGGTTCACTCCTCAAATGGCTCCAATGGCTGGAGCTGAGTAATCCAAAATCAGGAGCCAGGAGTTTCTTCTGGGACTCCCACATGGGTGCTGAGGCCCAAGCACTTGGGCCATCTTCCACTGATTCCTCTAGGCCACAGCAGAGAGTTGGATCAGAGGAGCAGCTGGGACTAGAACTAGTGCCCATATGGGAGGCCAGATTGCAGGTGAAAGCTTAGCCCACTACACCACAGCACTGGCCCCTCTAAAGCATCTTATATTTCCTCTTTCTTTCAGTGTATCTATTGATTTATTACAATAACATTCGAATATATTGAACTCTTCACTCTGCTGAAACAGACCCTAAAATGTTCACTTGGTGCATGAGTGTCTATTCATATATAATACATATGTACATATGGATGTGTTACCAAAGAAGCAAAGGGTCCTTGTCTTCGCACAAGAAAGAATTCAGGCATGAGACATAGAGCAGTGGAAAGCAAAATAGCAAGGTTTGTTAGGGTAGGGACAGAACCTGACAGAGTGCCCATCCGTTCTTATGGATGTCCCTCTCCGAGAATGTGGAGTCCCCCCCAACCTCCCCCTCCGACTCCCAACACCCCCCCCCCCCCGCCCCCGGCCACAGCTTAGCTATGGCCAAATTCCAGAGGGAATGTAAGGAACAGGAGTGCAACTAGGAAGGGCAGTTGGCTGAGAGCCTTGAGACCCCCTGAGCTTGGTCTGGCTTTCTGGCAGCCGTACTGCAACCCAAGGACCTTGCCTCAAAATGTAATTTTGACCTTAAAGATAATTCAGATAATGGTGTGCTATGCATTAATAACTCAGCATCTTAAGTCATCTAGGCATCATTGCTAAGTAAAACTTGTATTATGTGTAAATTTTGTAAGGGAGACTGTTCAGGCTTGTTAACATGTATTCTCATAGGTTGTTCATACATGATAATTCAAGACTGTGAAAGTAACTATGAGTTTAAGTTTCAGAAGGTGTGAACAAGTCACAAAAAGTTAAAAAAAATTGCAGTTTTAAATATTGTTTACGGGGCTTTCTACAAGTTAAGTACCAATGCCAAAGTTACACTGACCTAAATTTGAAGTCCAATCTTCTGTTATGACAATAAGGTTTTTGAAAAATATGTATTAAGCCCTGCATTGTGGCTCACTTGGCTAATCCTCTGCCTGCGGTGCCGGCATCCCATATGGGTGCCGGGTTCTAGTCCCTGCTGCTCCTCTTCCAGTGAAGCTCTCTGCTGTGGCCCCGGAAGGCAGTGGAGGATGGCCCAAATGCTTGGGCCCTGCACCCCATGGGAGACCAGGAGGGAGCACCTGGCTCCTGGCTTCGGATCGGTGCAGTGCTGGCCATAGCGGCCATTTAGGGGGTGAAGCAACTGAAGGAAGACCTTTCTCTCTGTCTCTTTCACTGTCTAACTCTATCGGTCAAATAAGTAAAAAAAAAAAAAAAAAAAGAAAGAAAAATGTGTATTAATGTGTTAGTAAACATCTGGAAATGGTCTCAACTGTAAATCTTAAAATCTGTTTTTGCAAAAACTGTAACTTCTCCTTTTAACAGTATCTGTTTAATTGGCTATTCTGCCATTTCTAGAGTTAGGTCCTATAAGCTCTTTTTTGACTCTGTTAAATTGTTCCAAGTTATGCAGTGATTTCATGTGCTAGTTCTTATATTCAGGATTTTTTTTTATTACTGGTTTATTCAACAACAAGAGACATAGAATTCATGTTCTACCAAAGTAATCTATTATGTACTCTGTCTCTATTAAGTTCAGATTGATGAAAAGCATTGTGTCTGAAGATAACTTAAATATCATTATGATTAAATTTCATCTAAAAGTGTTAAAATTGCCCTAAATGGATGGATATCATTTCACAATGTTAAGGAATTCTGTTTTGACCAGATACTCTAAGTTCTCTTGGCATATTTAACAGACTTTCTGAAAATCAGAGTTCTAAGTTCTCTGGACTTTTGATATCTCCAGAGGGGCCTTGGAGATGTCAAAAGATATCTCTCATCTTACAGAGATAACAACCAATTGGATTATTTAAAGGTGTTGCCAAGATGTATAATGATGTTAATCTTCAGTTATAAACATGTTTCTTTCTAGCTGCTCCAGTCTCTGGCTCAGAAGCCAGGTTCTTTAAAGGGGGACTGACAAAGTATCCATCCAGCTAATGCTGAACAACCAGCCCAGACCCTGATAACTTCCCAGGTGGTCCCAGGCCTTACCCCAAGGAAAGCTCCCAGGAGAATTCTCTCTCACTTAGGTCCAAAGGGGTTACCTGTTAATATGGGGCAATAAAACCTTCCCAGACACACCCTAAGGGAAGCCCCCCTACTCTGCCCAGGCTCCAGAAAATCTGGGGAGGAATTGCCATGACTCTCCATCCTTTGTCCTGGAGGAGAGGTGGAGGTAGATGAACAGACTCCCTTAAAAACCTAGGGAGTCCAGGGGGCCAGCGCCGTGGCTCACTTTGTTAATCCTCCACCTGAGGCTCTGGCATCCCATATGGGCGGCAGGTTCTAGTCCTGGTTGCTCCTCTTCTAGTCCAGCTCTCTGCTGTGGGCCGGGAAGGCAGTGGTGGATGGCCCAAGTGCTTGGTCGCCTGCACCTGCGTTGGAGACCAGGAAGAAGCAGCTGGATCCTGGCTTTAGATCAGCACAACGCCGGCCATGGCAGCCAGTTGGGGGGTCAACCAATGGAAGGAAGACCTTTCTCTCTGTCTCTCTCTCAGTTGCTAACTCTATCTGTCAAATAAAAAAAAAATCTAGGGAGTTCAAACATACTGCACCCTCAGCCCTCTTCTCTCAGCTGAGCTGCCCGCTTGGCCTGCCCAGGTTTATTCGCTCCATTCAATCATGTGACCTCACTCTCCCCCAGTCCAAGCGACTGGGCGTGCTCTCTCTTCGTCCCTTCCATTCTGAGGGACACCTTGTCCCCAATTCCTGTCCCCAATAAAGCCTTATCACTCCACTGTCTGTCTCATGCCTGAATTCTTTCTTGCGTGAAGACAAGAACCCCATGGTTTCCACAGTCTTCCCTCTGGTAACAAAGTGAGCAGTTATGAGGAAATCATTGAGGGAAGGTTATCCACATAAGTGCTCTATATGGGAGCTTTTTTTTTTTTTCTATTCCATCACTTATTAATTTATTTAGCCATTTATTATATCACTACAGATTCATTTATATTTATGAAATCTTAGAGGCCATACTATATTGCAACTTTGTTTATTGCACAAGTTTTTTCTGTATCTTAGAATTGAAGCTTGTTCTTTTGATCTAAGTCACAGGCTGAGAAGATATCAGAATATCTGTAAGTTTGATCCTGTGCTACTTTATTGTTTGCATGACTAATGATGTAGGATTCTTTCCCAAGACAGACTCCTTATTTAGGTGGCATTATGGATGTTCCAAGATCACCTGTATATTTATTGCAACACTCATATAATTAGTCATTTCACTTAAGAACATGATCCTTCATTCAAGAATTATATGAAAAACCAAGATTTGAGTGTTAAATAGTCATTGCTCTTGGATGTGCATTCTTTTTTTTAAAATTTATTTATTTGAAAGTCAGGGTTACACAGAGAGAGGAGAGGCAGAGAGAGAGAGAGGAGTCTTCCATCTGCTGGCTCACTCCCCAGTTGGCCACAATGGCTGGAGCTGGGCCAATCCGAATCCAGGAGCCAGGATCTTCTTCCAGGACTCCCACCCAGATGCAGAGGACTTGGGCCATATTCCACTGCTTTCTCAGGCCATAGCAGAGAGCTGGATAGGAAGTGGAGCAGCTCATATGGGATGCTGATGCTTAAGGCCAGGGCATTAACCTGCTGTGCCACAGCGTCAGCCCCAGATGTGTATTCCTTTTAAGACATCTAGGGTGGCAGGATAAATATGAGTATCTGTGTATTTTTTTTTTTTAAGATTTATTTATCTACTCTAGAGGTAGTGTTACAGACAGAGAGAGGGAGAGGCAGAGAGAAAAGTCTTCCATCCACTGATTCTCTTCTCAAATGGCCTCCAAGGCTGAAACTGAGCCAATCCAAAGCCAGAGCCAGAAACTTCTTCTCGGTCTCCCATGAATGTACAGGGACCCAAGCCTTTGGACCATCTTCTACTACTTCCTAGGCCATAGTAGAGGGTTGAATTGAAAGAGGATCTGCTGAGACATGAACCTGATTCCATATGGAATGCTGGCACCACAGATGGAGCCCCACAGCTTCAGCCCCACTGCATATGGTAATATATCTATAAATATTTCTAAGTAACCACATATAGCTACATTAAGATATATAGGTATTCTCTTCCTTGGTTCCAACACTAGTCAGTGACCACATGGGTCATTCTAATCTACCTCTTTTTTTATCTATAAATTTCCACACCTGGCTCCCACAATCTAACACCCATTTACAGAATTCTGTCACCCCCTGTCTAGGATATAAGTATCATAATTGTTAAAACATTGCCTCATGAAAAACAACTTTATCTTCCAGATTATAGGCTTTACATGGTTTTCCTGTTGCCTTTGATCTACCAAAGGAAAAATTACAACATCTTATTTCAAAGATCCCAATTGACTTTATATGCAATTTTAGAATCAGCAACATTTTATCTCGTGAAATGGAGTAATTGTTCTGATGGGTTGGGCAGAAGACACTGGTTTTATAGCCAGTCAGGTACTGAAAGAAAGCAAAAGTAGAACAAACCATATAGGTTATTTCAAAGTCCCTTGCCTTGTAAAATAGAGACAAGGAGACAGAGTAATTAAAAAAATAAGCCATGGTTAACATTGGGTCACTGTGGATTATTTAGTTTAAAATAAAAAAAAAAAAACTTTATAGTGGAGAGAACTTCTTAACCATGTCAGCTGAAATTGGCTTGCTTGGGAAATTTGTTGTCTCTCACCTAACAACTCAGTTTCAATTTGGTGATCTGAAACTTTAATATGAGTGAGTATTTTGATTTTTCCGTGGTCTGTGAGGTCCTTAAACAGGAGCTTAGTCTAAAATCATGACCTCCTATAAGTTTTATTTTATAATTCTTATGGCTTTCCAGGTGAATAAGACTGTTATAATCCTCCCCACTACAGAATAGGGCTTTGTAATGAAATACGATCTGCCTGTAGTTTAAAATGTTTCCCCATACCCATGACAGAAATATGAGAGTAATCCTTTTGAAACTTCAACCTGACAACCCAATGAAGTTTCTGGAAATAAGACCCATACAAATGTGGGGTTCCCCTAAGACTGAGCCTCTCGGGATCTTCTCCTTGTCAGTGCAGTCACATCCAGCCTCCAGCCATTTTTAAACTTTACCATTTAAGTGTCCATCCATTTAAGCTGTTTCACGTAAGCAGAGTGCAGTGGAGTCCATACTCGCCTGTCACTCCGGATTTTGAGATAGAAGTTTGGCAATCTGTTGGGTCAAAGAAAATTAACTGATTTTTAGTTTTTTAGCTTTTATTCTTATTTTCTAAGCTCTGATTTTATATGTTAGAACTAAAACCAAAAGTTTTCTTACTCTGCTTTTCAGGAAACTCAGAGTTTGAATAGATTGAGCTAATTCAGGTAATAAACAACTCCTGAAAAGCAAAATAAAGTTGTCTGAAGTGTGTAAGAAATTCATTTTTTGTGTGGCCCTACTCTGAATCCTCCTCTCCAGGCCAAAAAAAAAAAAAAAAAGGCTCTTGATTTAATTATTCAACATGTAATAGCAAAACGGTATGTGAAGCTGGGGCTGTCAGTGTGGCACAGCAGCTGCTTGTGATCACATATTCTGTATGCTTCTGACCCAGCTTCCTGTCAATGTTCCTGGGAAAACATTGCACGATACCCCAGGTTATCATCCCCCTGCCACACATCTGGTGACCAGAATAGAGTTCCTGGGTTAGGCCCGAATGAGAACTGGCTGTTGTAGCCATTTGTTGAATAACTAGAAGATGAAAGAACTCTCTCTCTCTCTCTCTTTCTCTCTCATTATGTTTTTCAAATAAACAAATAAATATATTTTAACAAATGTGTGATTCTACTGGGATATATAACTTCAAAACAAGTAAACACTGAAAGAAACAGAGAAGACTGGGGAAAAATTAAAAGGTGATATCAATAATAAAGAATCATGCCAGTGGGACAAATTTTAGTGAAGAAATCACATTCTTATACGTCATTACACAGCCCTTGGAATGATTTGGATATTTTGTGGAGTATAATAATATAATGAAGTTTATAATCATAAGCTTGTCAGAAAAATAAAAATGCATCTAACTATATTCAGTGTCATAAATGTAATAAAGCATGCGTTTGTCTAAGAGCTTAGAACAACCATCATACTTAACAAAAGAAATCCGCTATGTTAGATCATAGTCAAGCAGGTTTTGAGTAGGTGCACTGTTTCTGCATATTTTATCTATAAACTATTTGGAACACTATGTGATGGTAAGCATCTGCCATATTAAAGAAACATTTTTCTTACTTTGGCAAAGTAATTATGGGTAAATCTCCATTCAATATTTTGGCTACGTGTATCCTTAATTAATCTTGCCAAATGAAAATAAAGTCCCGGAATATTCTCCCATGACAGATTCTGTTTAGGTAGATGAAAAACTATTTTATTGTTAGACATATAATTATCTTTTACTCAGTGAGAATGGCAGAGCAACAAGTGCTTGCATTGTGACAGTATCTGGTTGGCATCTGTTAACAATGTGGATGGGTTCATTCCCTCTTTGCTTGTGAGCATACCTCTAGTAGTTACCTGGAGGGCTTGCAAAACTCCATATGGATTTTCACTGGAAGAGCCTTATGAATTGCTTCTCAATGACCACTAAGTGATGAAAATGTTCTGAATTATGCACCAGCAAGGTAGTTAGTGAGCAAACAGAAGTTGGAGAGCTTATCATAGTTCAAAGATATGCTCCTTGGCCTCAGAATCTGGCCTGAACTATTTCTGAATCTGAGAAACAGAATGAGATTATCAAAATGACACTTTGAGGAGATGGGTCCTGGTGTGACTAGACTGGATGGAATAGATTAGAGTGGCAGAAGCTGGCACTGGAGAAGTTAGAAAGGAAGTACTTTAAAGATATTTTGATACAGGATGAATTTGGACAGGAGCTCTGGTTTATGCCAAAAATAATGTAAAACTATGGCAGTTAGGTGAAAAATTAAAAATGTGGTTTTAAAATTTAAAAGACATTATGTATTAAAGGAGAAAAGAATAATGTTTACTTTTACTTTTATTGAGTATAAATAGCATTGATTGCAAATTTCTGAAAAGTTTTAGAAGGGAAATTAATTAATTATTGTCTTCTAAATGAGAAAATAGAAATATTTAACTTTTTTAACATTATTTAATAAATATAAATTTCCAAAGTACAGTTTATGGATTACAATGGCTTCCCCCCCCCATAACTTCCCTCCCACCCGCAACCCTCCCATCTCCCACTTCTTCTCCCATCCCATTCTTCATCAAGATTCATTTTTCAATTATCTTTATATACAGAAGATCTACTTAGTATTTACTAAGTAAAGATTTCAACAGTTTGCACCCACACAAACACACAAAGTATAGAGTACTGTTTTAGTAGTAGTTTTACCACTAATTCACATAGTACAACACATTAAGGACAGAGATCCTACATGGGGAGTAAATGCAAAGTGACTCCTAATGTTGATTTAACAATTGACACCCATTTATGATGTCAGTAATCACCAAGGCTCTTGTCATGAGCTGACAAGGCTATGGAAGCCTCTTGAGTTCACCAACTCCATCTTATTTAGACAAGGCCATAGTCAAAGTGGAAGTTCTCTCCTCCCTTCAGAGAAAGCTACCTCCTTCTGTGATGGCCAGTTCTTTAACTGGGATCTCACTCACAGAGATCTTTCATTTAGGTCATTTTTTGCCAGAGTGTCTTGGGTTTCCATGCCTGAGAAATTCTCATGGGCTTTTTAGCCAGATCCGGATGCCTTAAGGGCTGATTCTGAGGCCAGTGTGCTGTTTAGGACATCTGCCATTCTATGAGTCTGCTGTGTATCCCACTTCTCATGGCAGATCATTCTCTCCTTTTTAATTCTATCAGTTAGTAATAGCAGACACTAGTCTTGTTTATGTGATCCCTTTGACTCTTAATTCTATCATTATGATCAATTGTGAACTGAAACCGATCCCTTTGACTAGTGAGATGACATTGGTACATGCCACCTTGATGGGATTGAATTGGAATCCCCTGGCACATTTCTAACTCTACCGTTTGGGGCAAGTCAGATTGAGCCGAACTGTATCTCTCCTCCCTCTCTTATTCCCACTCTTATATTTAACAGGGATCACTTTTCAGTTAAAATTTAAACACCTAAGAATAATTGTGTGTTAATTACAGAGTTCAACCAATGGAATTAAGAACAAAAAAATACTAAAAGGAATAAAATAGTAGTAAGTTTTCCCTCGACAGTCAGGACAAGGGCTGATCAAGTCACTGTTTCTCATAGTGTCAGTGTCACTTCAACAGGTTTCCTTTTAGGTGCTCAGTTAATTGTCACCCATCAGGGAGAACATATGATATTTTTCCCTTTGGGACTGGCTTAATTCACTCAGCATAATGTTTTCCAGATTCCTCCATTTTGTTGCAAATGACTGGATTTCTTTTTTGACTGCTGTATAGTATTCTATAGAGTACATATCTCATAATTTCTTTATCCAGTCTTCTGTTGATGGGCATTTAGGTTGATTTCATGTCTTAGATATTGTTAATTGAGCTGCAGTAAACATTGAGGTGCAGACAGCTCTTTTATTTGCCAATTTAATTTCCTTTGTGCAAATTCCAAGGAGTGGGATGGCTGGGTTGCATAGTAGTGTTATATTCAGGTTTCTGAGGAATCTCCTTACTGACTTCCATAGTGGCTTTACCAATTTGCATGCCCACCAACAGAGGATTATTGTCCCTTTTTTCCCACATCCTTTCCAGCATCTGTTGTTAGTTGATTTCTGTATGTAAGCCATTTTATCTGGGGTGTGATAAAAGCTCATTGTGGTTTTGATTTGCATTTCCCTGATGGCTAGTGATCCTAAACATTTTTCATGTGTCTTTTGGCCATTTACTGCTTCAGCATAAGAGAATATTTTACACAATAAGATTTCTAGTTAATAAGTTTATGTGTTGTCCTGAAATTAGTCCAAGCCCTATATCAAAACGCCGTGGCTCAACAGGCTAATCCTCCGCCTTGCAGCGCCGGCACACCGGGTTCTAGTCCCGGTAGGGGCACCGATCCTGTCCCGGTTGCCCCTCTTCCAGGCCAGTTCTCTGCTGTGGCCAGGGAGTGCAGTGGAGGATGGCCCAAGTGCTTGGGTCCTGCACCCCATGGGAGACCAGGATAAGCACCTGGCTCCTGCCATCGGAACAGCGCGGTGCGCCGGCCACAGCGCGCTACCGCGGCGGCCATTGGAGGGTGAACCAATGGCAAAAGGAAGACCTTTCTCTCTGTCTCTCTCACTGTCTACTCTGCCTGTCAAAAAAAAAAAAAAAAAGAAAAAAGAAAAATAAAGATCTTTAAATCATCTGTTTTTAAACAAGCCACTTCCAATTGGAGTCAGAAACTCATACACATATCACATTAAGAGCTAAAATAAATAGACTTATTAATAGGCAGACCCATAAGCCTCACTCCAGGCAAACAAGTGTGAAAATAAACAATGTGGATGTCTTTGAGAAACTGCAAATATCACAGAAAATACATTCTATCATTTCTTTTTGTTGTAGTTTTCTTCTTTGTTTGCTGGTAAATTTTGAGTTTATATAAATGGAACAAATTTCATGTGTTTGATATATACGGTTTGTAGAGCATAATGATATTTCCCACCCTAATCTCCTTTGCTCCTTCATTCCCACACTCCCTCCTCCTTCCTTTCTTATTTTCCTTTTAATTTTTTACAATGACATAATTTAAGTTTAGTTTATAATGATGATAAGCTTAGCCTCCAGATAAATAAGGAATTCAACAAGTAGTAAGATGAAAAATGTACTCTTCCTCGGTAGTATAGACAAGGTTTATAAACAATAATCAAATCTCAAAATGTGAATGCTACTCATACACAACACAAATTTTTTATACTCTGTATATTAGTTACCACAAATCTGGAAAAAATGTGATATTTGTCTTTTTGGGACATGTTTATTTCACTAAGCATAATAGTGTCCATAGCATCATCCATTTTGTAGCAAAAGACAAGAATTCAATTTTATGGCTGAGTACCATTCCATCATGTGTTTGTGTGTCTGTATATGTGTGTGTGTACCACAATTTATTTATCCATTCATTAGTTGATGGACATCTGTGTTCATTACATACCTTAGCTTCTGTGAGTTGAATTGTAAACATGGGATTTTCATTTCCTTTGGATAAATTCTCAGGAGCAGAATGGCTGGGTCATATGGTAGATCTACTTTCAGATTTCTGATTAGTCTCTATACAGTCTTCCATAATGGTTTTACTAGTTTACATTCCCATCAACAGCTTATTAGAGTACCTGTCTTCCCCATATTCTCACTAGCATTTTGTGGTATCTTTGTGGTATCTTGGTGGCCCAAAATCCATTGACAGTATTTGTTTTAGAGAGAAAAAAGAAGACAGAGGGGAGACGACTGTGTAGATAGAGGCGCAGATTGATGTCATATAGCCTAAGAGAACTTCTGGAGCCACCAGAAGCTGACACAAGCAAAGGGTATCCCCATAAACACTTTGGAGGAGGACGGTCCTGCTGACAGCATGGTTTTGGGACTTCTAGTCTGCAGAACTGTGAAATAATTTATTCTATTGCTTTTGAGACAACAAAGTCTTTATCAATCCTACGAAATTCACACAAATGAAGGACTGTCTTTTCAACCCTCAAAGGAAGTAATGACAAAATTCTCCACTTAGCAATTTTTGAGTATATAAACTTTGTTTCTATTTTTGTAAATAGAAGTATTATAAATATATTCTAGACTATTATTTAAACTTTTGTTAATGTTTATGAATTTTAGTTTTGTATTTTGCAATGACAAAGATTTGTCAGGTACTATAAACATACACAGTACTACTTATCCCTTCAGAAAATGATGCTAAGTGCTCCATCTTTTTGAATTTGTATTAATCATTTATAGCATTTTTTAGTTTATTTGTCTAATCTCTAGTTATGATTGTTTTATTTTTCATTTATGAAACAGTATTCTAGCATATAAAATCTTATTCTTGGAATTCATTTATTACTCACATTAATGTCAGTGTTTTATAGAAATGCAGCACTTTCAAAATAATAGAGTAGTGGATCAAAATTTTCACCTTTTGTTTTTTAATTAGGTTTGGGATATTTTTTGTTTAGAGAAAGACAAAAATATTTTCTTTGTTGATACACCTTAAATTTTTTTTTTTTTTTGACAGGCAGAGTGGATAGTGAGAGAGAGAGACAGAGAGAAAGGTCTTCCTTTTTGCCATTGGTTCACCCTGCAATGGCTGCTGCGGCCAGCGCATCTCACTGATCCTAAGCCAGGAGCCAGGTGCTTCTCCTGGTCTCCCATGCGGGTGCAGGGCCCAAAGACTTGGGCCATCCTCCACTGTCTTCCCGGGCCATAGCAGAGAGCTGGCCTGGAAGAGGAGCAACTGGGATAGAATCCGGCGCCCCAACCGGGACTAGAATCCGGTGTGCTGGCGCCGCAAGGCGGAGGATTAGCCTGTTAAGCCACGGCGCAGGCCATACACCTTAAATTTTTATTGATTATTTATTTGAATAGCAGAGACAGAGATAAAGACAGAGGTATCTTCCAGCTCCTGGATCACACTCTCTATTGCCTCAATAACCCCCTACAGGATACACAATAGCAGGAAGCTGAAATTGAAAGTAGAGTTGGAACTCAGACTTTGACACTCTGGTGAAGTGCTAACATCCAAAGCAATATTAACTTCTGCACCAACCATCTGCCTTTTTCACTATAAGAGTTTGAAACATTAGCATCTCTTTACCTCTTTCTCTATTTTTAAAATGGCAATATCATTAATCGCTTTATAGATTTGTGAGAATTATTTTAACATATATAAACACTAAATGTAGCTTTCAATCAATATTGTCTAGTATTACTATTTGACCAAACTCTTTGATTGCAATCAGTTATTGCCTGTTCTGATTGTATATTTAGCATTATTTTCCATGTGCAAAAAATTTACTTGATTTTGATCAATGAGCTAGATAAAAGATAATTGTTTTTCTTACAAATATGGAGCTTCAGATACATTATCATTTCTCCCAGTATGTTGGATGAACAGTTTCACAAACTACCCAGGTTCTTCCCACCTCCCTGTGTGTTCTCTGGTATCTGCTTCATCTCAGGCCAGTACCTCAGAGGATCAAAAGATGGCTGCCTGCTACTTCCACGGAAGCCCTGGTTCTCAGCCAGCCCCAAGGAGTACCTTCGCTCTACTGCAGCTTCTGTCTCAGTTGTCCTCAGCAAGCAAACACTGTCAACACATTGGTCAGAAAATAAAATTTCTCCCAATAGTCTGTATTTTAGTATTTATTTTTTAATACATGTTTTCATTTTGACCCATTATTTATCTAGCTTTTTCAAAGCAAGTTCATAGCCTGCACATCCTTCTTTAGATACACAGTCTTAGACAAGTTAATAGTAATTTACCTTTCAAAATCAAAGTCTATGCATTTAGTTTCAATTTAATTCTACCCCCATGTTTCAGGCTTTAATATCTTGTAGTCTCAAATTTGTTGCCAAATATCTGAATTGTAGCATTTATATTTTTTTTAAAGTTTACTTCTCTTCTCTGTATTAGTATTATCTTTCTTTTTAAGACAATTTATTTTGTTCATTTGGAAAGCAGAGAGACAGAGAGAGTGAGAGATAAAGAAAGATCTGTCGTTCGCTGGTTTAACCTTCTTATTCCAGCAGCATCCAGGCTGGGGTCAGTTTTCGTCTTCCATGTGAGTGGTGGGGACCCAACAACTTTCGACAGCACCTGCTGCCTCCTAGGATGTTCATTAGCAGGAATCTTGAATAAGAATTGAAACTTGGATTCAAACCTCAGTATTCTGAAACACAAGCATTCCGAATGACATTTTAGCTGCCTCAACAAGTGGTCACTCTAAGTACTTTCTTTTTAAGAGAAAGAAAAGACAGTTGGAGATATAGATGTAGCCTTCTAACTGGTTTATCATTTGTGCTTATGTGTATTTGCACATGTACCTATGTGTGTGAGAGAGAAGAGAAATGTTATAGATACATTCCATATCCTCGTGTGTGTTACATTTATAAAGGACACTACTCTTGCTGTCTCTCTCTGCTAATGTTCATAAAACCTGACATTCTGGATGCTCAATGATCTAAAAGTAAGTGAGTATGATGACAGAATAAGGATTATGAAAATCACTTCTCATTCCCTTCAACCTTTATTTCAAGTAATATTCTTGTCACTAGCATCAGCCATGTTCCTGGTACAGATCTGGGTCAAACACTAGAGGAGAGTAGACCTTTCTTACTTAGACATTAGACCCTTAGAACTATTTCTCATTTTAAAATTAAATAACAAAAAGATCTAGAATTTCTGCAGTTCAGTAACATTAGATTAAATAGGCTTTTATAGAAAAAATATGCACTAAGGAAGAATTTTCTTTATTATTTCTGAGTTGAAAGTACATGATACAAAGGTTGCAAAACCTGTGTGATTAAAAAAAGAGCCTTCAAAAATCATGTTTATGTAACCATTTACACTAGATGTGTCTGTATAATCCACATAGGAATATATGTGATTATATAGACATACACTATTGTATGTAATACCTACCCCTATGGAGACTGTGTCCTCCTCAAACACCTCTGCCAGAGAGGTGGACTTTAACGAGATAATTATCAACGTTATATCCTGAAAGACTAACTCTGGAAAGATGCATTGCACCATCCTTTTGGAGTCACTTTAAAGAATGTAATGATCTTGGGCAGATTTCATCGTGGCATAGTGGATTAGGCAATTGCCTGCAAAACCACCGTCCCATATCAGAGCACTGACTTGAGTCCCATGTGCTCCACTTTCCATCTAGTTCCCTGCCAATGTGTCTGGAAAGGCATAAGAAGATTGTCCAGGTGCTTGAGTCCCTGCCACCCATGTGGGAGACCCCAGTAGAGTTCTAGGCTCCTGGCTTCAACCTAGTGTAGCCCTGCCTATTTTGGGCATTTGAGAAAAGAACCAGTAGATTGAAGATCTCTTAATGTGTCCTTTATTCTCTCACTGTCATTCTGCCTTTCAAATAAGTAAATCTTTCTTAAAAATAATATAATTACCAAATTATGATTCCAAACTGGTTGCAACAGGATGCATGTGGTTCTATCAGGGCAGAGTGTTGGAAAGTACGGCAGAAAGGAGGCCCAGGCAGAAGGCATTTCCGGTACCCCATGAAAGACTCTGTCTATGTGTTACTAAAAGTAATATTTTATCACTTTTTGAACCTGCTGTCAGATAGAGACTTCTTTTTATTCATTTTGACTTTGAGGTACAGTGATTATCCGTGACAATTTCACCAAAACATCTTCAGCCAGAAGAGGCTAGAGGGATACATTTTATCATTAGAAACAACTCTATATAGTGAAGGACAATGGCAGTGCTGGAGCTATTACGATCATGGCAGTTGGACCACCACACACATCGATCTCTGTTCATGTGTGTTCTCCAAAGTTAGTCCAACAACACATCGATTGTCCATTCTAGATGGAACCTGGGATCTCAACAAAGACTGAGATCAAAGAGCATCCTTGTTAATATGAAAGATTGAGCTAAAGTGGAAAGGCTACCCTTGCCTTTCAAACACACAGAATTGGTAATGGAGAAAAAAATTACTCCCAGGAAAACACTACACCTATAAAAATGTTTAACCATTCTCCATAAAAATAAATCTAAAAATCCAGATTGAGAGAAACCAAGGTTACCCTCAAGACAGAGCAATCGAAGAGAACTGAAGCCAAAAGGCAAATAGAAGGTAATAATCAGCTATGTGTGGTAGCATTGTGTGCAGGTGGATGGAAGTTAATAACAAAACAACCCCATATGCTAGGGGAACTAGGATGGGAGCTTCTGAATAAGTCAGAAACTGGTAAAATTTATGGATCTAGAAATACTACATGACTGAGTTTGTGAATATATTACAAAAGTGTGCCACCTGTTGGCCCTGAGAGAAAAAAAACCTCTTTCTAGAAATCTGGCCCCCAGAGACAGGCTATTTTTGATGAAGGCTTTGAACTTTAAATACATGAGAGTCGTATATCCTCCTGCCAAGGTTCACATGCTTTTGGCCCACATTTTAACTACCAGAGCAATTGTGGCAGTTGTTACGTGCAGGTGTAACTTAACTGCACCTGGCCTTAGCTATAGTATATGCCTCTTGATTTCTGCTCTGGGAGCTCTCTATATGTGATAACTGTGGTAACCTACTCAAGCATTCTGACTTATGCACAAGCCCAGAAATTCAAGAGAATTAACACCATGAGGAGCAACCATCAGCCAAGTGACAGAAAAAGCTGGTGTATAAATACTGTTCATTGTGGTTTTGTTGTTGTTGTTGTTGTTTTTGTTTTTCTTTATTTTATTATTATTATTTTTTTTTTTGCAAGCAAGTTTTGGAGACTTAACTGAATAACAGTACAGGACACCAATTAGATTTGAATTTCAGGTGGAAAGCTAGGAGCTGGACACTCAATCTGGATCTCCCAAGCGAGTGGGAGGACCTGCGTGTTTGAGGAGCTGGCATACCTGCTGGCTCCCACGGCGTGCATTTGCAGGAAGCTTCAGCTAGGAATGGACTGAGTAGGAATTGAAACCCAAGTGTTTCGTTTTGGGGGATGACTGTTCCAACCTGGTATCTTAAGTGCCAAACAAAATATCCACCTTAGAAAATCGAGCCTAAAAATGTGTCTATATTTTATCTGCCAACCCTACACGAGAGAGCAATTTCATAACACATTCTAAATGACTCCTCAGAATATCCACAGTGAGGTTTTCCATAACAGCAGCCAGCATAATAACGTATCTTTTAATTGGCTTTCTTTCTTTTGTTGTTTCATGTTTGTTAGTTACTTCTTTCTGTTTCTAGGAATCAGCTTTTGAAATAAAATAACAACACATTGAGTTTGTTTAAGATAAATCATAAAGTGTAGGCATACAACAGCCTCCCTCTGGGTGGGATTCTGGAAGTAGATCACTCCCTGGGAAACAGCCATTAGAATCTCCCTACTGGTGGGAAATGGATTGATGACGATACCTAGCATGCAATAGTAATACGACTATTAAGACTTTTACAAATAATGAATTGGGTTACGGCACTGAGTGGAAGGTGAAGTATTGAATTATGCAGTATTGCCTCAAGGATTGTGTAGCTAGATAATTTTTGTTAATGGATTTTGTCAGCCACAACAATGAACAAAATATATACAGGTCAATTCTTAAAGACTACTGTACCATACATTTAAATCTTTATAATTGTTTTGTTTTGCTGTTGTTGTAAGGTAGTAATCAGGAATCATATTATCCCATAAGAGGAACTGCTTTCCAGCATATCATTTATGGACAGATTTGTTATATTTTCATTGTTTTGAATTGTCAGCTCTTTCATACATGCATATCGTGTCCATGTATGTGTGAGTCTGCATCTGAGCTTTCTAATCTGTTCTGCTATGATTGTTTTCCTCTGAAACAACACTGTTTTCCTTTACTTATTATAGCTTAATAATAAATCTTTTATCTGGTAAAGGAAGTGAGTGCTTCCATATTGTTCTTTTAGATAAAATATTGGACATGCTTGAAAAAACATCTATTTGATTTTGGCTGTGATTGCATTGAATCTATAAATCAGTTTGGGAAGAGTTTTATCTTCCTGATATTATTCTTTCCAATCCTCAAATATGATGTATTTATCTATTTAATTAGATTTTTAAAGTATTTCTCAATATATTTTATATTTTTTCCCATGTAGTCTGCTTCCATACACAGTGAGATTTCTTTTCAGATAACTCATATTAGTTTATAATATTGTTAATAGTATCTTTCAAAATTTTATTTGTTAACTGCTTATTGCTAGTAGGTAGAAAATAACTAGGTTTCTATATTGATTTTGCATCCAGCATCCTTGATAAACTTTCTTATTAGTCTAATAATTTATCTGCAGATCCTCAGATTTTCTCTGTACGCAATCATATCATCTGCAAATAATGACAGTTCTATTTATTCTCTGCAATTTCTTATACTTTAATTTGTTTTTCTTGCCCTACTTTATGACCTAGCATAGTACTCCATTAAGGGAGTTAAAGTAAGCATTTTTGTCATGTCCTTTTTTCTTTGAATGACCCATCATCAAGTATGATGTTTGCTAAAAGTTTCCCAGAGATATTATTTAAAAGAAAATGTTGTCTTCTAAGTTCTTTATGGATTTTAATCTTTTTTTAAAGATTTATTTATTTATTTGAAAATCAAAGTTACATAGAAAGAGAGGCAGAAGAGAGAGGGAGGTCTTCCATCCACTGGTTCACTCCCCAGTTGGCTGTAACAGCCCGAGCTGCCCTGATCTGAAGACAGGAGCCAGGTGCTTCTTCCTGGTCTCCATGAGGGTGCAGGGTGCCAAGCACTTGGGCCATCTTCCACTACATTCCCAGTCCGTAGCAGAGAGCTAGACTGGAGGAGGAGCAGCAGGGAGTAGAACCAGTGCCCATATGGAATGCTGGCACCGCAGGCAGAGGATTAACCTACTCTGCCAAGGCACCGGCCCCACTCTACGTCTTCTTAAGACCAAGGACTTGGGCCATCTTCCACTTCTTTCCCAGGCCATAGCAAAGAGCTGGATCAGAAAGTGGAGCAGCCAAGACTCGAACCAGCGCCCATGTGGGGTGCTGGCAATGCAGGCTGCATATTTACCCTCTAAGCCACAGCACCAGTCCCATAATTTTGATCTTTAAGACGATGAATGTATCTAACTCTTTTCTGATGTTACCAGTAAAATCGTGATTATTTAAATCTGCTTAGTTAATAATAGGAATCTTTAAAAATTTAACTTAGCAGCCAATATAATTAAATGTCATAGTGCATTAGGCTATTAAAAATACAGCATAGGGCCTGTGCCGCAGCTCAATAGGCTAATCCTCTGCCTATGGCACCAGCACCCCAGGGTTCTAGTCCTGGTTGGGGCGCCAGATTCTGTCCCAGTTGCCCCTCTTCCAGGCCAGCTCTTTGCTGTGGCCCGAGAGTGCAGTGGAGGATGGCCCAAGTGCTTGGGCCCTGCACCCGCATGGGAGACCAGGAGAAGCATCTGGCTCCTGGCTTTGGATCAGCATGGTCCACAGGCCGCAGCACCCCGGCAGCAGTGGCCATTGGAGGATGAATCAACGGCAAATGAAGATCTTTCTCTCTATCTCTCTCTCTCTCACCGTCCACACTGCCTGTCCAAAAAAAAATCCTATTATAAAAAAATAAAAAATAAATAAAAATACAGCATAAAACAGATGTCTTATAAACCAACATACATTTCTCACAGTTCTCCAGGCTGAGAATTCCAAGTTCAAGGTATCAGCAGATCTGGGATTTGATGAAAGCTTGCTCTTTCCTCACAAATGGTGACTTCTGACTGCATCTCCGCATGGTAGAAGAGATGGACAAACTCCCTAAAGCCTCTTCCTAAGGTCACTAAACCCATTATCACCTCCAAGAGGCCCTGTATCTCCAAACTGACAAACTGGGCATTGGATTTCAAGATGCAGATTTTGTGGGGACACAAACATTGTGAACATAGCACAAAGCATTGAATGATGCAATGTAAATGTGAATGGAATTCCAGAAGGTGAAGAGACAGAGATCTGAAGAAGAAATATTTAATAAGGTAATGGCTGAAGATTGTCCAAAAGAATAAAAGCATTAAATTTGCAAATCCATGCAGATAATACAACTACAATTTGTACAAATAATAAAATATACATCACACAACCAAATACACTATACTTAAATGAGAAACAAAAATAGAGAACATGAATTAGAGCAGCTAGAGAAAAGAAGACTTTGCTCACACAGAAACAAACGTGAGAATGCTGGCAGATATCGCACGAAGTCAAAGATAAATGGAATGGAGGCCGGCGCTGTGGCATAGCCGAAAGTCGCCGCCTGCAGTACCTGCATCCCATATGGGCGCCAGTGCGAGTACTGGCTGCTCCACTTTCAATCCAGCTCTCTGCTCTGGCCTGGGAAAGCAGCAGAAGGTGGCCCAAGTCACTGGGCACCTGCGCCCACATGGGAGACCTGGAAGAAGCTCCTGGTTCCTGGCTTCAGATTGGTTCAGCTCCGGCTGTTGTGGCCAACTGGGAAGTGAACCAGTGGGTAGAAGATCTCTCTCTCTCTCTCTTTCTATTTCTCTCCCTCTCCCTCTGCCTCTCCTCTCTCTGTGTAACTCTGACTTTGAAATAAAAGATAAATCTTTAAAAAAATTTTAAAAACAGATAAATGGAATGATATTTGATTTTCCAGATAAAATTCTATCATGTATTTCTAATTTAATACAATTTAGGTCAAAGGTCATCTTTTATGTAGGAAATAATATTAAATCTATTTAGACTTACTTTATGCCATATGATATAATACATCTTTACAAATGTTTAATGTGTAATTGAAAATAATATTTTCAGGGCCGTCACTTTGGAATAGAAGGTTAAGCCGCTGTCTGCAGCCCCAGCATCACACATGGGCACTGATTTAAGTCCTGGCTGCTCCACTTCCAATTCACCTCCCTGCTAATGCTCCTGCAAAAGCAGTGGAAAATGGTACAAGTGGTTGGGTCCTTCACCCACTTGGAGGACCTGGAAGAAGTTCTGGGCTCCTGGCCTAGCTATGGCCCTTAGAGAGTAATTTTCTGCAAAGTTTTGTTCCTTTAATTGAACCTCATTGGGAGGAGGGGTAGATTTTTGTGCTTGTTCTTGGGTAACAGTACTTATATAAGAAAAAAATATATATATATATATATTATAAGAAAATGTATGTTTCTAGAAAGTTCTGTGGGGAAAGAACAATATAGCCAATATGCTTGGACTTAATGGTCATTCCTTTTTAGAAATGAATTTTAATGGCAAAAAATGTCATTAGGTGAGGAGCAATCTTAGGGACACAAGGAAATAACAGATTCAATAAAAGAATGTCATGGTATAATATAATAATACAATATATTATAGATTTCTCTAAGTGAACACATCCCAGATATTTGAACCTGTCATTCTTTACCAGGTAATCACTTCTTTTACAGAATTTATCTTCCCCAAATTTAAGTTAATGTAGTAGTAAATGAAGTGAATTTTGTGCAGGAAGGAGACAGTGAAGACGGCAATCTATGTACCAGCCAAGCGGTAATCTTCAACAAGTGAAAAGAATTAAGTAAGTTGGACAAGATACACTAGAGGGGTTCAAGTCTATTTTAAACCACTGAATTTTTTTTTTCAGGAGCTTTCAAAGTATTTACGTACAGAACTGTATTTCTTCAAAAACAAACAAATAAAATGAAACAACACCATAAAAGTTGCTCACCAACAAAAGGTTTTGAACTCATGGAGTCAGAATTTGTGTGTTTGGTTCTTGTTTATCTTCTTCTAAAAATTTAGTTAATTAGGGCCAACACTGTGGTGTAGCAGGTAAAGTCGCCACCTGCAGTGCTGGCATCCCATATGGGTACCCTTGGAGTCCCAGCTGTTCCACTTCTGATCCAACTCTCTGCTATGGCCTAGGAAAGCAGTGGAAGATGCCCCAAGTCCTTGGGCCCATGCACCTGCGAGGGAGACCCAGAAGAAACCTGGCTCCTGGCTTCAGATCAGTGCAGCGCCAGCCTTTGTGGCCAATTGGGGAGTGAACCAGCAAATGGAAGACCTCTCACTTTTTCTGCCTCTTCTCTCTCTGTGTAACTCTGACTTTCAAGTAAATAAATAAATCTTAGGAAAAAAATGTAGTTAATTCCAATTTCAGTCCCCTTTCTTCTTGCTAACAAAGGAAGACATGTTCATTATTTTGAAGTAATTACAACAAGCACATAGATTAAAAAATAATGTGACTTGAAATTTCCACCTTTTGCTAAAGCTAAAATAGCTATTATCATATTGTGTTTCTCTACAGTTGTATAAATTATTGGTGCATTTATACTGTGCAACTTATGTCCTGATTTTTAAAATACTTTTTATATTAAAAGATTTATTTACGTTATTTTTTTGAAATGCAGGGGTGGGGGACAGATGAGAGAGAGAGAGCACCCAACAAACTGATATACATTTCATTGCCCACAAGAATCAGGGTTGGACAAAGATGAAGCCAGGAGTTGAGAATTCAATCCAATGAATGACAGGTAAATAGGTGAGCCAAAACTGGCTGCTTCCCAGTGTGAATGTTAGCAGGAAGCTGGAATCAGGAGTGGAGCCAGAACTTGCAAACGGGGCTGTGGGCATCACAAATGGTTTAACTGCTATACTAAATCATTACTCTGTAAGTCCTTATTTTTTGAAATTATTACAAAAATTTCTTAAATCATATATATGTTTCATCAGTACTTTAGTGAATATATATATTTCAGCCTGTAATTCTGCCATAAAGATTTTTCATTTTTCAGTGTAATTAATAAAGCTGTGATAACCTACAAATTTTCACTTATGTTTCACTTAATAGGAAAATTTACACATATTGTTGCCGAGTTAGAATATGATACAATTTCTAAACTAATTTCGTTTCCTATTATACACTCTTCATGTAGCTATTTTTAAAAATTACTTATGACATATATATTGATGAATATATGGAGGGCATCCAAAATTTACAGAAAATGTCCATGACTTTTGTTTACTTCTTTCCACAAATTCACTCAAAAATCATGAAAAATTGAGTGAAAATATAATGCACAATCCTCATGAACTTTTTGCAAATCCTTCAAATTATTATTTGGTCATTTAATAATTTAAATGGGATTTTACTCAAATGAACAACTATACATCTTAATTTTAACTTTTGTCCATCAGTTACAATATTATAAATCTTAACATTTTTAAAACAGGGAATTGCCAGTTAATTTCTGACACACAAATTAGTGAATTTCATAATTGAGACATTGTTTATGATTTGGAATGTTTGTAGGTTTTGATAAATAGTCTAAGCTATTTCAGAAATCAAAACTTATCTTTTAAAAATATAGAGCTGATAGTAATGGAAGAATACTCATGAAGGTTATAGGAAAATCATCAAAGCCAGTCACAAATAGTTTTAGTAACATCGGCATTGTGGAAATACAATTCCCAAAGCAATTATTCAGAAGGGGAAATAAACCCACATGAATATGTGGATTTTCACTTGCTTGTTATATCACTTTTATTTATAACATTGTAATGCTTAGTAATGATACCAACTGGAAGAATTAATGTGTCTTGGGTAAAGAACATTTGACTCAATCTCTTGAAAATTGCACTTTTCTGATTAACTGGAGAAGGTAGACACACTTTCAATATCCTAAATTGCTTGAGAGCCTATTTGCAGAGATTTTTTTCCTGGACCTCATTATATAAATTACTTTTCTTTTTTTAAGCCTACACACTGCTTCTTTGTGCTTACCCTGCTATCTTTGGAGAGCCAACTCCCAAAGAAAGCAGCACAACTGTGTAGCTCAATGATGGTGTGAATAAATAACTCCCAGTGAATCATTTTACAGTGCATCATTACAGATCTCTAATTTGGCTAGGGGAAAGAGGGACAAAGTCTGTGCTGGATATCTAATTTCCTCTCTCTTAATTTGTTCAGAATTGTTGTCGGTTTTTCTTAAAACTTAAACATCAACACTTTCAGACACTCTAATATCTTAATATACAATATATATTTTAATGTACTCTTCCATTTTTAAGTTATCATAAATTTCTCAAATAATTGGTACCAGCAAATGAGGAATGAAACAGAATTAGAAGCACATTTAAAGGCATAAAATGGTTCCTTCACTATCTTTCTTTTTTCAAAAAAAAATGATAAATATTATCAAGAGTTTAAAAGCTAAAAAACAAAACTCAACAATTCTTAAGAAATTCTGAATTGAAACTCACCTTTGTTTGAACCCATTTTAAATGATTCATTAATTGTCATTGAATTCCTCTCTATTCAAAATGGTGCTAGCAGTACCTATTTTGACTAATTTAAAAGACTAACGAAACAGACAAGATTATGAATATGGTGGTATTTTATAAATTTTTAAGTATAACATACATTGCTTATAATTGTGATCATTGTTATTAATAGATTTTAATAAAAATGGAAAATGGTTTCTGCTCTATTGACTCAGTATAATAATAATTTTCTTTCTTCTCTACAGTAACAAATAAATATTTACAGATCTTAAAAGAAAAGTATAAAATTAACATGGGTGCTATCTGCACCTCAATGTTTATTACAGCTCAATTTACAATAGCTAAGACCTTCAATCAACCTAAATGCCCATCAACAGAAGACTGGATAAAGAAATTATAGGATATGTACTCTATGCGATCATTGGATTTTATTTTTAAAAAAGGCCTACTACCTCTTTCTGTAACCCTTTCAAATAAATAAAATAAATCATTAAAAAAATAATGTTCAAAGATAGCTGAAAGGATGAACAGAAACTGGTTCAACCCCTTCCTCTTGTAACTTTTCTGTCCCAATCCTTGATAACAAATGATTGGGTATAAGATAGGAAGTCATTCTTCAACTACGTGCTGTATATTTTTGCTTCTATCAACCTTGCAATACATCATGATACAGTTTAAAAAAATTCTAATTGGAATCCTGGCTTTGAAACAAATATGATTTTGGGTGAATTTTATTTACATTCAGTTACCACTTCATCAATAAAACAAAGGAATGAAATATTTTTAATGTTCTTATCCATTCTAGTCTTCCAAGATACGCTCTTTTCTTTCATGACATGTGGAAATTCAAAGGGCAAGTTATAGAGATGTCGTTAAAATCACCTCCCAAAGGCCAGTATTATTGCACAGTGGGTTAAGCTGCTCCTCGTCACATGTGTATTTATGTAAAAACCCAGACAAAAAACAAAAGAGGGTGGCAAGGAGTTTAAGACACTTGTGTCCCATGTGAGTGTGTGGCTTCAAGTCCTCACTCCTCTTCCAATTCTGCTTTCTGCTGGCACACATTCCAGGAGGAAGCCAGTGATAGGGTTCAAACATTTGAGTCCCTGCCATTAGTGTGGAGCCACATGGAGCTCTTGACTTTGCCTCAGCCTGCCCCTGCCTTGCCTACTGTAGGAGTTTGGTGAATGAAACAAGGAGTGAAAAACTCTTTCTCTCACTTCTCTCTCCTTCTGTCCTGTCTCCTCCTCTCTTTCTCTCTCCCTGTTTTCCTCTCTCTAGTAGAAACCATTGTTAATTTTTCCCAGGACCAAGATCCTTTCCTTTAGTTTTCCTTAACATTGTAACTATCATTTTAACTTTGTTTCAATGACAGAGCTAATACATTAAAGATGCTTTGATAGAATTTCATTGCCAATTTCTGATTTATCTGGATGACTGCAGGTAGAGATTCTGTGGCATTTGCTTCTTAATAATAATAACCATGCATAAAATTTTTCATGACTTTGAATTCTAAGGGAAATAACATGGAAACTATTGTGTATGTCATAATTTCTCTCTTATGTTTTGTCAACAGTACTACTAATTCTTAAATGTTGTTATCAGGTGCGCCATCTAATAATTTTTAAACACCCCAATTAAAATCTTTTTGAAAAACTGTGGTAGATAGAAAGTTCTTTCAAAGTGCTGGAGATAGAACATGAATTATTGAGAGAATTGTATCTCTACAGATTTTGAATTTGTGACATTTTCATCAATATGACTGAACATAGAATTTATCCCTTTCAAGATCTCAGTAATCATAGTTCTACTCATTCAAATGTCTCTTTAAGGCTTCTTGCTGTAGGAAACTCCTCCCATTAAGCATTGTGCAAATACTAAATATGAGGGTAATTGAAAATGTCCATAATTGGCAGCCATTGAAAGCAGTAAAACTGTTAGTTGAGACATTTATGTCCCATTAAAGCAATGGCTGAATTCAGGTCTGAACTCTGCTTCTGAATACAGATTCTTTTAATGTACACCCTAGAAGGCAGTACATAATGCACAGGTACTTGGGTACCTGCCACCTACAAGAGAGATCAGAACTGAATTCCTAGCTCCCTGCTGCAGTTTGCACCAGGCAGTGTCAGAAAGAGAGAGAGAGAGAGAGAGAGAGAGAGAGAGAGAGAGAGAGAGGCCTTCCATCCCTTGGTTCAATTGCCAGATGGATGTAACAGCCAGAGCTATGCGAATCCTAAGCCAGAAACCAGGAGCTTATTCTGGGTCTCCCACAGGGGCTCAAAGACTAGGGCCATTTTTTATCCTTGACCCAGGTAATAGGCCTTTTTTAAAAATGAAATCCAGTGATTGTATAGAGTACATATCCCATAATTTCTTTATCCAGTCTCCTGTTGATGGGCATTTAGGTTGATTCCAGGTCTTAGCTATTGTGAATTGAGCTGCAATAAACAATGAGGTGCAGATAGCACTTTTACTTGCCCATTTAATTTCCTATGGGTAAATTCCAAGGAGTGGGATGGCTGGGTTGTATGGTAGGGTCATATTCAGGTTTCTGAGGAATCTCCAGACTGACTTCCATAGTGGCTTTACCAGTTTGCATTACCAGCAACAGTGGGTTAGTGTTCCTTTTTCCCCATATCCTCGCCAGCATCTGTTGTTGGTAGATTTCTGTATGTGAGCCATTCTAACTGGGTGAGGTGAAACCTCATTGTGGTTTTGATTTGCATTTCCCTGATGGCTAGTGATCCTGAACATTTTTTCATGTGCCTGTTGGCCATTTGGATTTCCTCTTTTGAAAAATGTCTCTTGAGGTCCTTGGCCCATCTCTTAAGTGGGTTGTTTATCTTGTTGTTGTGGAGTTTCTTGATCTCTTTGTAGAGTCTGGTTATTAATCCTTTATCTGTTGCATAATTTGCAAATATTTTTTCCCATTTGTTGGTTGCCTCTTCACTTTCCTGAATGTTTCTTTTGCCATACAGAAACTTCTCAATTTGATGCAATCCCAATTGTAATTTTGGCTTTGACTGCCTGTGCCTCCTGGGTCTTCTCCAAGAAGTCTCTGCCAGTGCCTATATCTTGCAGGTTTTTTCCAATGTTTTCTTATAATTTGATGGTGTCGGGTCATAGATTTAGATCTTTAATCCATTTTGAGTGGATTTTTGTGTAAGGTGTAAGGTAGGGGTCTTGCTTCATGATTCTGTATGTGGAGATCCAGTTTTCCCAGCACATTTTTTTTTAATAGACTGTCCTTGCTCTAGGAATTGGTTTCAGATCTTTGATCAAATATAAGTTGGCTGCAGATGTTTGGGTTGATTCCTGCTGTTTCTATTCTGTTCCATTTGTCTATCCATCTGTTTCTGTACCAGTACCATGCTGTTTTGATAACAACTGCCCTGTAGTATGTCCTGAAATCAGGTATTGTGGTGCCTCTGCTTTGTTTTTGTTGTACAAGATTGCTTTAGCTATTCAAGGTCTCCTGTGTCTCCATATGAATTTCAGCATCATTTTTTCCAGATCTGAGAAGAATGTCTTTGGTATTTTGATTGGTATAGCATTGAATCTATAAATTGCTTTTGGGAGAATGGACATTTTGATGATATTGATTCTTCCAATCTGTCAGGGTGGAAGATTTTTCCGTTTTTTGGACCCTTATAATACATATATTTTTAGAAATATGGAAAAACAAAAACAATTAATAAAACATGTTTAGTTTTTTTGAATGACTGTGAAGAAGAAATAACTGATATTTTTCCCAAACTGAGAGCTACAGGATTATAAAATGGGCATATCCTCATTAGCTAGTAGCTGTTAAAATTCAGTCAAAACTTAAGCCTCTGATCTTGATTCTGGTACAATTTTCAAGCAAAAAATTGACTTAATCACCTAATGAGTGAAATATTTACTGAGATACTCCTGTGTGCCAAGAAGGGGTTATTCCACAAAGGGATACAAAGGTCTGACCTTGGTCTCTGGGGTCTTTTAACCTCATGATATAAATACATAAATGAACACTATGAAAATGAACAATAAATACTAATGTGGTGCAATGAAAAAAAAATGCAAGGTGAGATATAGGAGGCCAGGGAAGGCTTATGAATATAAGGCTGCCAGATTGAGCAAATGAAGCACACAGGATCCAAGATAAATCTAACTTTCAGATAACACAATTTTAAAATTATATTCTGTAAGATATTTGTAATATCCTTACACTGAAAAGTTACTGTTTATCTGACATTCAAATCCAATGTATATTTTTTATTCCTTCTGAATGGTGATATTTGAACTAAGCTAGACCTTTGTGAAATAAACTAGCAAAGAACAGGCAAACAGCATTCCAATAAAAGAATGACTGAGTTTCTGAATGCATACAGTACAGAAAAATCTAAATAAATTTCAGTCTTAAGTGAGAGTATAATTGTTCAATATTATTTTAGAGAGATAAACCAAGGTCAAATAATATAGATCTCTTCAGATTAAAAAATATATAGAAAGTAGACTCTATTCTTAGTACACCACGTAGCTGTTAGTTGGTCATATGCTAGAAGGGTATTTTCTATTTTATACTTAAAATAAATCATTGAACTTCTTCATAGGAAAAAAGTTGTACAATAAAGCAAGAATTGAAGTAACAAACATGCTTAGCATTGTATTTAACAGGTCGGAAGGGGATATTCTTGAGTCAGATTCAGTGGTCATGGTAGGAATGCAAAGGAGTGGAATGATTTGCTGTTGACATTTTAGGTGGAACCCAGAAAACTTAATAATAGGATTGCTGAAGGGGTGAGGAAATATAGAAATTAAGAATGACTCATGGCATTTGGATTTTTCTTATTGGTGTGTAGTGGTGGCATTTCCTGAGATTTAGAAAAATGTGTAAATTAAAAGTTGGGGTTGGAATTGGTACTCAATTGATCTCCATTCAGCATGTTAACTTGAAGAGTTCTGTTAGGTGTATAATTGGAGATTTCAAATCAGCAGTTAGTTCTCACCTGAGAAGGCAGGATGATCGTTGTCAATAAAAGTGATTTTTAGTGCAAGGCTGGGAAAATACAACAAACAAAAAGAATTAATCTCTAGAAAATAAAAATGTTCATGATGAAGAATGATGTGATTCAACATTCAGAGGAGAAACATTTAGAAGGACGACCTAAAATGCTACAAGAGAAATCCAAAAGACTGTGTCAAGAAATCTAAGACAAAGGGGTGTTTCATGTGACAGGATCTTTTATAAGCTGCTAGGTTAGAAGAGTTTCTGGCAGAAACATTTCCATTTGACTTGATCAAAATAGAGTCCTTGTTCATCAACGAAGATTCTTCAAATAAACTCAGTGAAAATCTCAAATTTAAAAATGAGATATTTTCTGACTGAAATTTGGAGTGTTCAAATAATTTTTGTATTGTTAATTATTAGCTATTTAAATACCATATATTTTAAAATGTTTTAAAATGAGTTGAACTAATCATCTTTGAAAATATTTTTCTTATCTACCTTTTACTTACTTTGCAAAGCATTTCTTTACCCTCATTATATTCAATCATTGGATTTCATTTATTTTTGGTTTTCTTTTTTGGATTTCTTTTTTTAACTTATATTTAATAAATATAAATTTCCAAAATACAGCTTTTGGATTACAGTGTCTTCCCCCCCCCCATAACTTCCCTCCTACCCCAAACCCTCCCATCTCCCGCTCCATCTCCCATTGCATTCACATCAAGATTCATTTTCAATTATCTTTATATACAGAAGATCAATTTAGCATGTATTAAGAAAAGATTTCAACAGTTTGCACCCAAACAGGAACACAAAGTGTAAAGTACTGTTTGATTACTAGTCATAGCATTAATTCACATTGAAGAACATATTAAGGACAGAGATCCTACATGGGGAGTAAGTGCACAGTGACTCCTGTTGTTGACTTAACAATTGACACTCTTGATTATAGCAACAGTAATCACTCTAGGCTATTGTCATGAGTTGCAAGACTGTGGAAGCATTTGAGTTTGCCAACTCTGATCATATTTCGACAAGGTCATAGTCAAAGTGGAAGTTCTCTCCTCCCTTCAGAGAAAGGTACCTCCTTCTTTGATGGCCCATTCTTTCCACTGGGATCTCACTCACAGAGATCTTTCATTTTTTTTTTTTTTTTTTTTTTTGCCAGAGTGTCTTGGCTTTCCATGCCTAAAATACTCTCATGGGCTTTTCAACAAGATCTGAATGCCTTCAGGGCTGATTCTGAGGCCAGAATGCTTTTAGGACACCTGCCATTCTATGAGTCTGCTGCATATCTTGCTTCCCATGTTGGATCATTCTCTGATTTTTAATTCTATCAGTTAGTATTATCAGACACTAATCTTGTTTATGTGATCCCTTTGACTGTTAATCCTATCATTATGATCTATTGTGAACTGGCTAGTGAGATGGCATTGATACATACCACCTTGATGGGATTGAATTGTAGTCCACAGGCATGTTTCTAACTCTACTGTATAGGGAAAGTCCGATTGAGCATGTGCAAAACTGTATATCTCCTCCCTCTCTTATTCCCACTCTTATATTTAACAGGAATCACTTTTTAAATTTTAACTCCTAAGAATAATTGTGTGTTATTTAGAGTTCAACCAATAGTATTAAGTAGAACAACAAACAAAATACTAAAAGGGATAAAGTATTAAGTTATTCCTCAACTCTCAGAACAAGGGTTGATCAAGAGATTGTTTCTCATAGTGTCCATTTCACTTCAACAGGTTTCCCCTTTGGTGCTCAGTTAGTTGTCACTGATCAAGGAAAACATATGATATTTGTCCCTTTTGGACTGGCTTATTTCACTCAGCATGATGTTTTCCAGATTCCTCCATTTTGTTGCAAATGACTGGATTTCTTTCTTTCTTTCTTTTTTTTTTTTTACTGCTGTCTAGAATTTTACCTTACGCCTTACACAAAAATACACTCAATATGGATTAAAGATCTAAATCTATGACGAGAATACCATCAAATTATAAGAAAACATTGGAAAAAACCTGCAAGATATAGGCACTGGCAAAGACCTCTTGCAAAAAACCATGGAGGCACAGGCAGTCAAAGCCAAAATTAACAATTGGGATTGCATCAAATTGAGAAGTTTCTGTACGGCAAAAGAAACATTCAGGAAAGTGAAGAGGCAACCAACAAATGGGAAAAAATATTTGCAAATTATGCAACAGATAAAGGATTAATAACCAGACTCTACAAAGAGATCAAGAAACTCCACAACAACAAGATAAACAACCCACTTAAGAGATGGGCCAAGGACCTCAAGAGACATTTTTCAAAAGAGGAAATCCAAATGGCCAACAGGCACATGAAAAAATGTTCAGGATCACTAGCCATCAGGGAAATGCAAATCAAAACCACAATGAGGTTTCACCTCACCCAGTTAGAATGGCTCACATACAGAAATCTACCAACAACAGATGCTGGCGAGGATGTGGGGAAAAAGGAACACTAACCCACTGTTGCTGGTAATGCAAACTGGTAAAGCCACTATGGAAGTCAGTCTGGAGATTCCTCAGAAACCTGAATATGACCCTACCATACAACCCAGCCATCCCACTCCTTGGAATTTACCCATAGGAAATTAAATGGGCAAGTAAAAGTGCTATCTGCACCTCATTGTTTATTGCAGCTCAATTCACAATAGCTAAGACCTGGAATCAACCTAAATGCCCATCAACAGGAGACTGGATAAAGAAATTATGGGACATGTATACGATAGAATACTATACAGCAGTAAAAAAATAATGAAATCATGGCCGGCGCCGTGGCTTAACAGGCTAATCCTCTGCCTTGCAGCGCCGGCACACCGGGTTCTAGTCCCGGTTGGGGCGCCGGATTCTATTCCGGTTGCCCCTCTTCCAGGCCAGCTCTCTGCTATGGCCCGGGAAGGCAGTGGAGGATGGCCCAATTCCTTGGCCCTGCACCCGCATGGGAGACCAGGAGAAGCATCTGGCTCCTGGCTTCGGATCAGCGAGATGCGCTGGCCGCGGCGGCCTTTGGAGGGTGAACCAGCGGCAAAAAGGAAGACCTTTCTCTCTGTCTCTCTCTCTCACTATCCACTCTGCCTGTCAAAAAAAAAAATTAAAAAAAATAAAAAAAAATAAAAATAATGAAATCCTGTCATTTGCAACAAAATGGAGGAATCTGGGAAACATCATGCTGAGTGAATTAAGCCAGTCCCAAAAGGGACAAATATCATATGTTTTCCTTGATCAGTGACAACTAACTGAGCACCAAAGGGGAAACCTGTTGAAGTGAAATAGACACTATGAGAAACAGTGACTTGATCAGCCCTTGTCCTGAATGTTGGTGAACAACTAAATACTTTTTCCCTCTTAGTGTTTTTTTTTTTTAATCTACTTAATACTATTGATAGAACTCTTTAATTAACACACAATTATTCTTAGGTGTTTAAATTTAATTGAAAAGTGATTCCTGTTAAATATAAGATTTGGAATAAGAGAGAGAGGAGATGTACAGTTTGGCACATGCTCAATTGGACTTGCCCCAAACGGTAGAGTTAGAAACGTGCCTGGGGACTCCAAATCAATCCCATTGAGGTGGCATGCACCAATGTGATCTCACCAGTCAAAGTGATCAGTTTCAGTTCACAATAGATCATAACGACAGGATTAAGAGTCAAAGGGATCACATAAACAAGACTAGTGTCTACTAATACTACCTGATAGAATTAAGGAGAAAATGGTCCAACATGGGAAGCGGGATACACAGCAGACTCTAAAATGGCAGATGTCCTAAAAGCATTCTGGCCTCAGAATCAGCCCTTAATACATTCGGATCCAGCTAAAATGCCCATGAGAGTATTTTAGGCATGGAAAGCCAAGACACTCTAGCAAAACAAACAACCAAACAAACAAAACCCTAAATGAAAGATCTCTGTGAGTGAGTTCCCAGTTAAAGAACTGGGCCATCAAAGAAGGAGGTACCTTTCTCTGAAGGGTGGAGAGACCTTCCACTTTGACTAGGGCCTTGTCTAAATAAGATCGGATTTGGCAAACTCAAAAGGCTTCCATAGCCTTGGTAACTCATGACAAGAGCCTAAAGGGATTTCTGACGCCATAAATAGGAGTGTCAATTGTTAAGTCAACAACAGGAGTCACTGTGCACTTACTCCCCATGTAAGATCTCTGTCCTTAATGTGATGTACAATGTGAATCAATGGTATAACTAGTAATCAAACAGTACGTTACACTTTGTGTTTCTGTGTGAGTGCAAACTGTTGCAATCTTTACTTACTATATACTAAATTGATCTTCTGTATATAAAGATAATTGAAAATGAATCTTGATGTGAATGCAATGGGAGATGGAGCGGGAGATGGGAGGGTTTGGGGTGGGAGGGAAGTTGTTGGGGGGAAATCCACCGTAATCAGAAAGGTGTACTTTGGAAATTTATATTTATTAAATAAAAGTTTATATATATATATATATTTATATATATATATATATATATATATATATATATATATATATATAATAAAGGTTCAGCACTGTGGGATAGTAGGTAACAACACCATCTGTGGGGCCCTATATATGCTAGTTTGAGTTCCAGCTGCTCCACTTCCAATCCACTTCCCTGCTAATGCACCTGGGAAAGCAGAAGAGGCTGGCCCAAGTGCTTGCACCCATGTGAGAGACATGAAAGAGGATCTTGGCTCCTTGCTTTGTGCTGACCCAGCTTCAGCTGTTGAGGTCTTTTGGTGAGTGAACCAGTGGATGGAAGATCTCTCTCTGTCTCTCTCCTCTCTCTCTCTCTCTCTCTCTCTCTCTGTCTCTCTCTCTGTGTGTGTAAGTAACTCTGTTTTTAGAATAAGTAATAAATTTTAATACAATGTGTTATGAAAGCACAATTAATAGATTATTAACAGTAAATCTAAAATGTGTAGTTTGCTACTATCTGATAAAAATCACATTCTTGCTTAAAGCTGTAATTTTACTAGCCAACGGAATCTTTTTTTTTTTTTTTTTTTTTTTTTGACAGGCAGAGTGGATAGTAAGAGAGACAGACAGAGAGAAAGGTCTTCCTTTTTGCCATTGGTTCATCCTCCAATGGCCGCTGCGGCCGGCACATCATGCTGATCCGAAGCCAGGAGCCAGGTGTTTCTCCTGATCTCCCACGCGGGTGCAGGGCCCAAGGACTTGAGCCATCCTCCACTGTCTTCCCGGGCCATAGCAGAGAGCTGGCCTGGAAGATGGGCAACCGGGACAGAATCCGGCGCCCCAACCGGGACTAGAACCCGGTGTGCCGGTGCCGTAAGGCGGAGGATTAGCCTGTTAAGCTGTGGTGCCAGCTGACTTAATCCTATTTTAAGTCACTGTGTGCCTGGTATTTAAGATATCCTTTCTATAATCCACCAAAGGAATCTTAAAAATACTGTCTAATGAAAATACATTTGGGCCGGCGCCATGGCTCAAAGGCTAATCCTCCGCCTTGCAGCGCCAGCACACGGGGTTCTAGTCCCGGTCGGGGCGCCGGATTCTGTCCCGGTTGCCCCTCTTCCAGGCCAGCTCTCTGCTGTGGCCCAAGTACTTGGGCCCTGCACCCCATGGGAGACCAGGAGAAGCACCTGGCTCCTGCCATCGGATCAGCGCGGTGCGCCGGCCGTAGCGCGCCTACCGCGGCGGCCATTGGAGGGTGAACCAATGGCAAAGGAAGACCTTTCTCTCTGTCTCTCTCTCTCTCACTGTCCACTCTGCCTGTCAAAAAAAAAATTTAAAAAAATATATTTGCCCATGTCTTTCATTTACTTTACATTCTTTGCTATCATCTCAAAAACAGAGAACCCAGTGTTCTAGGGAACTGAATTGAATGTGGTAGATGTTTTTTCTGACTGTTCATTAGTCACTGAAGGAAAAAAGTGTCACAAGAAAATTTTAGTTCAATAAGGAGAAGTAACTGCTGTCAATGTGTGAGCATCATACAGCCGCTGTGAAGAGGAAAGGTGCAGTTCTAAAACCCTGGGAGACAGAAGGGACAGATCTATAGGAAAGATGTATGGTCACATATTCCCATATTCTTTGGGCTGTTTTCCAACTAAACCTGTGAATGAGGTGGCTGTGCCCTTTAATCTGTTCCCTATTGCCTTTTTATACAGTTAGTTCCAAATGAGATATTTTGCCAGGTGCTTGGACTTTCACTTTATGAATTCATGTCTAGTTTTGCGGAGGCACAATGTGTTGGTGTAGTATTTATTGATCTCTCACAATATGTTAGCAGAGATACAGAAAATACACACAACAAGGTTTTCAATTTCTAGAAATTTATATTTTAAGTAAAGTACTGCAAATGTCTGCTAAAATATATATTGCACACTCAAACACATGCTACTCTTTTATCAGTGACTATTTTTAAACTGCATTTGTCCTATTTGACAAATCCAGAGTAAATACTTTGGGAGGATTGGGTAATCAATAGTTTTAATGAAACCAATCTCTTCAACCAGTGTGGTTAGTTTTTCTGATGGCCAGCTGCCAAAATTTTCTTGATAGAATTGCTAATGGACAACATAGGTTTGCTAAACATTCTATTGAAAAAGAAATAAACCAAATGTACTTCTTTCACTGTCTTTGGATGCTAGGCAATTTTCTTCTTAAGGAATTTATTCTCAATGTTCTATGTTTACAAAGAAAAACAGCAACTTGTTCTTAATTTATGTTATTAACAAATTGAAATGTGAGTGAATAGGAGGTTAAATCAAAATGAGAACAAAAGCAAATGTCTGTGTCTTGGCCTTGTGGTGAGCACTCTAAGGCATTAATTGATTTATCTTTTACACTCTAAGTATGATTAGCACATTTCTAGAGAAAAGATAACTGGTGTTTCTAAAAACTAAGTAAATTATAGTCAAATCTTCACATCAAGCAAGTCATAGAGTCATGAATTGAAACCCGAGTTTTGCTGACTCTAAACTGAAATTCTCCTAAAGAATGGTAAATGAATATGATATAATGAAATTATTGGTTGAAAGTTAGATTTGAGTGAGTAATGTATTAATGTAGTTTTAAATGTAAGTAAGCAGCCAGCGCTGCGGCTCACTTGGCTAATCCTCCGCTTGCGGTGCTGGCACCCCGGGTTCTAGTCCCAATGAGGGCTCTGTTTCTGTCCCGGTTGCTCCTCTTCCAGTTCAGCTCTCTGCTGTGGCTTGAAAAGGCAGTGGAGGATGGCTCAAGCGCTTGGGCCCTGCACCCGAATGGGAATCCAGGAGGAAGCACCTGGCTCCAGCCATTTGGGGGAGTGAACCAACGGAAGGAAGACCTTTCTCTCTGTCTCTCTCTCTCTCACTGTCTAACTCTGCCTGTCAAAAAAAAAAAAATGTAAGTAAGCAATTAGGGGAAATGGTGACTCAGTTTTATTCATAAATGTCCCCAAATACCCTCACCAAATCAGAGCAAATAGGAAGACAATATTTCACTAAAAGGAAGGACACATAATGACACATCATTATTTTCTTAGAATTATATTTACAAAGCACACTGAATCTGTTAAAAACTAATTAAAATTAAAATAATGAAAAATATAAATATAAATAAAGACACAAAGTACCACATTATGTGAGAATATAACTGAGTTTCTAAACTACTTGTAATAAAGAGTCTCAAAGGTCACAGCAATGCATGGTTTGGTGAAGAGATGATAAAGAGGAATCCTGCATTGAAGCATGGGGGAAATTACATCAAACACTAAACATCAGTTTAAGACCACGTCATAGTCACACAAGGAATTATTTTTCAGCTCTTACCCTTGGTAAGCTTTCAGCACCCATCCCACTAGTCCTTCAAGATACCTGCCTCTGGGTGATGTATCCTACCGTGGGACCAGTGAATTCCATGGTCTTTATCACGTTGCTGTGATAAATTGTGTTACTCTGTAAGAGGTGATATTGTGTGGGTCGCCATGGATATGAATAAGGCATTTATTTAATCCTCTGCATGGCAAGGCTGGGGAAAGAATTGAGAAACATGAAGTCATCTGGAATAAATGCTGAATCTCTTATGGAAAAAAAAATACCCTCAGAAAGATGGCAAGGGCCTAAAGAAATTCATTTTGCATAATATCTAAGGTCAAAATAAATTAAAATCAATGAGTTGTAACTTTAAATAAAATGTTTGCTTTAACACGCAAGTAAAACGTATTTAAAATAATGTTATATTCCTTCAGGGATTTCCACTAGAACAGTAGTGTGTTCCATCCCACTCCAATCTCATCAAACTGCATTAGTAGTCTCAATGTTAGGGGCTGGCATTATGGTGTAGTAGGTAAAGCCACTGTCTGCAAAGCCAGCATTCCATATGGGCACCAGTTCCTGTTCCTGCTATTCCACTTCTCATTCAGCTCCCTGATACTGGCCTGGGAAAAGCAGCAGAAAATCACCCAAGTACTTGGGCTCCTGCCCCCAATGTGGGAGACCTGGATGAAGCTCTTGGTTCCTGTATTTGAGCTGGCTCAGCCCTGGTCATTGGTGCTATCTGGGAAGTGAACAGCAGAGGGAAGAATTCTCTTCTCTGTCTGTCATTCTCCTTCTCTTAATTATCATTTTCACATAAATTCATAAATTTTAAAATTCTTAATTTTAGAAAAAACAATTTTTTATCATTCAGAAACTATTATTAAGTATTAGTATAGGATGGATCAGATGAAGAATAATCATTAAAAGAACACAAATAGAAGTAAAAGTAAACAAACTTGAGTTAGAAAATATAGACTCATGGTTATTTTTTCTGTTCCTCTAAATAATTAATATTTTTAACTGCATTTCCTTGAAAGTTCTAGAATCATGCCAAATTAATAATAATGAGCACACATGGAGACTCTAAATATAATTTCCTTGAGAGCAAAAATAGCTGTTTTGAAAAATTGTTGATACTAAATCTAGGTTAGAAAATTGACAAGATGATTATGGTGCATTTACTTTTTGCAAGAAAGCATGAAAAGTATCAATATTTCTAATAAAACTTAGGAACCAGGCTGAAGGGCCAGCCAATGACATTTGCTGAAATAACAGAAATATCAAGAAGAATAAGAACTGTGACTTATTCAAACACATGCAATGAGTTATTTTGTATATGACAAGTACAAGAATATTATAAAAGTCCTATGATTCATTTTGTATGGCTCCTATAATTCCGTTTCCAGGAGAGTCAGTTGTAGCTGTTGAATGATAGTTCTTAAATGTAGAAGTCCACATAGTAATGCAGAAATCATGATAGAATTAGATAATCATCATTTGTGACTGAAATAACTAATTAGACAAAAACATTAGTAGTGAGCAAAACTAGCTGGGGAAAAACTGTCATAGAGCAAAATACAAATCGATCAGAACTTACTTGATTAAACTTAGTGACTAAATGTTGATTTGTTTGATTTAATGAAATATAGCATAAATACCTATTATTATGAAGTATTTTTCCCAAGAAGAGGAGAAAGTCTTACCTTGGAAACTTATGGTTACATGGTTACCATACATCAGTTTACAAGTAATAGGAAATAGTTGTACAAAGTAGAAAACACTATAAAGGTGACATCAACCAAATTATTATAATCCAAATAGCAGTATAAATTGTGAAGTCATAAAACATGTACAACAAAACATAAAACTGTGTAAAATATTAACAAAATAGGTAACATAAAATTCCTAAAGACAGAGCTTTTTTTAATGCTACACTGTAATAATGCTATTCATGCTTTATTAACCTAGAAATATTTTATTTAAGGTACACATCTTCATGCATTTCTTATATAAAAAAATTTAGGTTATTCCCACCCATGCTCCCACCACTCTTGCTCTTCCCTCTCCTATGTCCATTCTTATTTTTTTAAAAAGATCCATTTTCAGTTAACTTTATACTTATAAGATATACCCTACACCAAGAAAAGAGTTCAACAAATAGCATGAAAAAATAACTGTTCCTCAACAGTAGAGAAAAGTACATTTCAAATCGATTGCATCTCAAAGTGTCAATTTCACTTCTATAAACTATTTTTAAGGTAATCTATTAGTTATCAGAGGTCAGGGAGAACATAAGGTATTTGTCTTTTGGGAACTGGTTTATTTAACTAAATATAATCGTTTCCAGGTACAAACATTTTGTAGCAAAATACATTATTTAATTTTTTTAACTGCTGTGTGGTATTCTATAGTGTGTATATACCAGAATTTCTTTATCTAGTATTAGATGATGAGCATCAGCGTTGATTCCATATCTTAGCTATTATGCATAGAACTGCAGTAAATGTGGGGGTTCAGATCAGTCTTTCATATGCTGATTTCTTTTGGTTTGGGTAAATTCCCAGGAGTGGGATGACTTGATAATATGGTAGGTTTATATTCAGACTTCTAAGTATCTACATACTGTCTTCCACAGTGGCTGCACAAATCTACATTCCCACCAGCAATGGATTAGCGTAATTTTTCCCTACATCCATGCCAGCATTTGTAATTTTGTTGATTTTTGTATGAGATACATTCTAACTTGAGTGTCTAGGACCCTTGTTTTGGTTTTAATTTTCATTTCCCTGGTGTCTAGTGATCCTGAGCATTTTTTTTTCATGTGTCTGTAGGCTATTCGAATTTCCTTTTTTAAAAAGTGACTGTTCAAGTCCTTAGACCACTTCTTAACTGGATTCTTGGTTTTGTTGGTATTAATTTTATTGAGCTCTTTATACATTCTGGATGTTACTCTCTGAAGAGTTGCATAGTTTGCAAATATTTTCTCTCATTCTGTTGGTTGCCTCTTCACTTTGCTGAGTGTTTTATATGCAGTGAAGAAGCTTGATAGCTTGATATCATTTGTCAATTTTGGTTTTGATTACCTGTGCTTCTGAGGCTTTTTCCAAGAAGTCTTTTCCTATGTCAATGTCTTTTAGGGTTTCCAAAATGTTCTCTAGCAACTTTATGGCATTGGGTAATAGATTTAGGTATTTGATCCATTGTGAGTAGATTGTTTTGTGTGTGTGAACTATAAGGTAGGTTTATTGCATCATATTTCTGCATGTGGAGATCCAGTTTTGCAGAACAAATGGTTAAGGAGATTCTCCTTTCTAAAAGACAGGTGATTTTACATGTATGGATTTTATTTTTTGCCAATTCTAGGTGTTTTTTTTTTTTTTTCCGGACAGGCAGAGTGGATAGTGAGAGAGAGGGACAGAGAGAAAGCTCTTCTTTTTTGCCGTTGGTTCACCCTCCAATGGCCGCTATTGCCGGCACATCTCGCTGATCTGAAGCCAGGAGCCAGGTGCCTCTCCTGGTCTCCCATGCAGGTGCAGGGCCCAAGGACTTGGGCCATCCTCCACTGCACTCCCGGGCCATAGCAGAGAGCTGGCCTGGAAGAGGGGCAACCGGGATAGAATCCGGCACCCCAGCTGGGACTAGAACCCAGTGTGCTGGCGCTGCAAGGCAGAGGATTAGCCTGTTAAGCCATGGCGCCGGCCTCCAATTCTAGGTTTTTGCAGCCATGGCATTGTCTGTTTATATAAAAGCTAACTGATTTTTGTCTGTTAATTTTTTGTTTTGTTTTTTAAAGATTTATTTATTTATTAGAAAGTCAGAGTTACAGAGAAGTAGAGACAGAAACAGAGAGAGAGAAGTCTTCCATCTGCTGGCCACAACAGCTGTAGCTGCACCAATCCGAATCCAGGAGCCTGGAGCTTCTCCTGGGTCTCCCACGTGGGTGCAGGGGCCCAAGGACTTGAACCACCTTCTTCTGCTTTCCCAGGCCATAGCAGAGGCCTGGATTGGAAGTGAAGCAGCTGGATCTCGAACTGTGCCAATATAGGAGGCCGGTACTGTAGGCACTGGCTTCACCCACTTCACCAGAGTGCCAGGCCCTGTGTGTTAATTTTATATCCTGCAAATTTACTCTTCTATGAATTCCAATGGTCTCTTAGTGGAGTTTTTTGGATCCCCTATAAAATAGAATCATGGCATCTGAAAATAGGGATAGTTTGACTTCCTCTTTCACAATTTGTATCCTTTTGATTTCTTATTATTGCCTAATAACTCTCTAAAACTTCCAGCACTGTATTGAATAGTAGTGGTGAATGACAGCATCCTTGTCTGGTTATAGATCTAAGTTGCTGACTGTGAGATTGTCATAGATTGTCTTAATTGTCTTGAGGAATATTCCATCTATACTAATTTGCTTAAGGTTTTCAATATGAAAGGATGTTATGTTTTATCAAATGCTTTCTCTGAATCTATTGAGATAAGCATATGGTTTTTATTATTCAATTTGTTAATATGATGTATCACATTGTTTTATTTGCAAGTATTGAACTATCCCTGCATAGCAGGCATAAATACCATTTGGTCCAGGTGAATGATCTTTCTGATGTGTTGCTGGACTCAATTACCTAGTATGTTGTTGAGTATTTTCACATTTATATTCATCAGGGCAATTGGTCTATAGTTCTCTTTCTCTGTTCTATCTTTGTCTGGTTTAGGAATTAAGGTGATGCTGGCTTTTTAGATGGAGTTTGGAAGGATTCCCTACATTTCAATTGTTTTGTATAGCTTGAAAAGGATTGGAGTTAGTTCTTCTTTAAATGTCTGGTAGAACTCAGCACAGAAGGCATCTAGGCCTTGGGTTTTCTCTGTTGGGTGACACATTATCACCTATTCAAATTCCATCGTGGTTATTGGTCTGTTTATATTTTCTACATCTTCATGATTCTATTTTTGTGGATTGTTTGCATCTAAGAATCTATCCATTTCCTCTAGGTTTCCCAGTTTGTTGGCAAATAGCTCTTTGTAGTAATCCCTGATTCATGTGTTTCTGTGATGTCTGTTGTTACATTTCCTTTTCATCTTTGACTTTATTGATTTGTATCTTCTCCTTCTTTTTCTTTTGGTTAGTTGGATGAAATTTTGTCTATTTTTTAAAAAAAAGTTAGCTTCATTTCACTGATCTTTTGTATTTTTCATTTCAATTTTGTTTATTTCTTCTCTAATTTTAATTATTTCCTTTCTGCTACTAATTTGGAGTATTTTTTTCTAGGTCTTGGGATGCATTGATAGCTCATTTATTTGGTGCCTTGCCAGTTTCTTGATGTAGGTACCAATTGCTGTAAATGTCTCTCTTAACACTACTTTTTCTGTATCCCATAAGTTGACATGTGATATCGCTGCCTTCAATCATTTTCAGATTTTTTTTTATTTTTCTCTTGGTATCTTCTATGGCCCACTGCTCATTCAGGAGCATGTTGTTCAGTACCCTGTGTTTGCATATGTTTTAGAGTTTCTCACGTTGTTGATTTCCAGTTTAATTCTATTGTTGTTAGTGAAGATGTATGATATGCTTTTTAATTTTTTAAATTTGCTGAGACTTGTTTTATGGCCTAGCGTGTAGTCTATCTTAGAGAAAGTTCTATGCACAGGTGAGAGGAATGTGTATTCTGCAACTGTCTATGAAAAGTTATGTAGATATCAGATAGATCCATTTGTTTCATAGTGTAGATTAGCTCAGTTGTTTGCTGATTTTTCTATCTGACCCAAGGTCAGAGCAAGGAGCTTCTTCCAGGTGTCTCATGTAGGTGCAGGGGCCCAAGAACTTGGGCCATCTTCTGCTGATTTCCCAGATCATAGCAGAGAGCTGGATTAGAAATGGAGCGGCTGGGAAATGAAACGGTGCCTATATGGGATGCCTGCACTGTAGGCAGAGGCTTAACCTGCTATGAACAGCACTGGTCCCTAATCCATCTTTTAACTAGAGAGTTGAAGCCACTTAAATTCAAGTTTACTATTTAAAAGTAATGACTTGTTAACAACAGGAGTCACTGTGTACTTATGTCTCATGTGGGATCTGTCCTTAATGTGTTGTCCAATGTGAAGTGATGCTATAACTAGTACTAAAACAGTATTTTTACACTTTGTGTTTCTGTGTGGGTGCAAACTGATGAAATTTTTACTTAGTATATACTGAATCGATTTTCTGTATATAAAGATGATTGAAAATGGAAAAAAAAAAAACCTGGTGTTAAATTGGAAATTGCATAGAAAATTAATTAATTTTTTAAAAATATCATGTAGGATCTCTGTCTTTAATGTGCTATACACTGTTACTTAATGCTATAGTACTCCAACACTATTTTTTCACTTGGTGTTGCTATGTGGGGGCAAACTGTTGAAATCTTTATTTAATATATCCTAAACTGATCTTCTGTATATAGAGAGAATTGAGAATGAATCTTGATGTGAATGGAAGGGGAGAGGGAGCGGGAAAGGGGAGGGTTGCGGGTGGGAGGGAAGTTATGGGCAGGGGGAACCATTGCAACCCATAAGCTGTACTTTGGAAATTTATATTCATTAAATAAAGTTAAAAAAAAAGTAATGACTTGGCCCTGCCATTTTTCCATAAATATCCCTATTTTTTTCCTTTGGATTTCTTTTCTACTTTTACTGAGAGATTTTCTGCCTTCATACTCTTTGATAGTGAGGACTATGTTTCTGTGTTTCCGTGTTTAGCACATCCTTAAGCATCTTTTGTAAAGCTGGAAGAGTGATGACAAATTCTTTAAATTTCTGTTTGTAATGGGGGTCTTTATTTTACCTTCATTCAAAAATGAAAGCTTTGCAGAGTACAGTACTCTGGTTGACAGTTTTTTTTTTTTTTTTTTTTTTTTTTCCTCTTACGACTTGGACTATTTCTCACCATTCTCTCCTAGCCTGTAAGGGTTTTTTGTTGTTGTTGTTTTGTTTTTTTATGAGAAAGCAGTTGTGACTCTAGTTGGAAATCCTCTGTAAGAAATCAGGCATTTCTCTCCTGATCACTTTAGAATCTTTTCTTTATGTTTTACTGTGGAGAGTTTGACTCTTTTTTTTTAACTTTTTAAATTAATTAATTTATTTTTTATTTTTTGACAGGCAGAGTTAGACACTGAGAGAGAGAGAGACAGAGAGAACGGTCTTCCTTTTCCGTTGGTTTACCACCCAAGTGACCGCTACGGCTGGCGCATTGCGGCTGGCACGTTGTGCCAATCCGAAGCCAGGAGCTGGGTGCCTCCTCCTGGTCTCCCATGCAGGTGCAGGGCCCAAGGACCTGGGCCATCCTCCACTGCACTCCTGGGCCACAGCAGAGATCTGGACTGGAAGAGGAGCAACTGAGACAGAATCCAGTGCCCCAACCAGGACTAAAACCTGGGGTGCCAGTGCCACAGGTGGAGGATTTAGCCTAGTGAGCCAGGGCACCAGCCCGCAGTGAAGATCTTTTGTGGTTACGTCTATCAGTTGTTCTAATAGACATAACCTGCATATGGTTGTACATGGATGTCCCTTTCTTTCTCTATATTGGACAAGTTTTCTATAATTATTCTAATAGATAGGCTTTCTAATATATCCCTTATTTCGATGCCTTCAGGAAATCCCAAGACCTATATGTTGGGTCATTTGATAGTATCCCATAAATCTCCAAAACTGTTTTTAATTTTTCTAAATTTTTTGTCTGGCTGAAAGATTTCCAAAGATTTATTTTCTAGCTCAGATATTCTTTCTTTTGCCTCATCATATCAATTCTCTTGTTAAGGATTTGCATCACATTTTTTAATTTTCTGTATTGAATTCTTCATATCTAACATTTCAATTTGATTTCTTTTTGAAATCTCAATTTCATGGGAAAATTCATTCATGTCTTGTATGGATTTCTTTAATTCATGAATTTTCTTCTGATTGCTTCTGTGTAATCCTATGATTAATCTCTTGAATTTCATTTCAGGCATTTCCTCAATCTCTTTATCTTCACATTTTTAATATTGAAGTATTGTTGCATTCCTTTTGGGACCAGTCTTGTTGTCTCCCTTATTCTTGTTTGTTGAATTTCTGCATTATTTTTAGGTATTTGTGGAGATACATTTTTTTTTTCTCTGATGGCTTTTATCTTGCCTCTGTGGCTTAGCGGAATGTCTGCTCTTTCAGTGAATACCCAGAAGCATGTGCTGTGTGTGGCCAGAGAGCTCTGGTCAGTGTTCCAGAGTGGGGTGGGTATCCAGGTTGACTCTCAGGAAGGGAATGATAGATCTTTTCTATTGATCAGTTCTGTTGTTGCATCCATACCCTCACCTCCTCTCTTCCAAAGTGATAGAGTCCTAGGTGTTAGCTCATAGTGAGTATAATACTCATCTGTGCTACTATAAGAGCCACGCAATGGATCTGTGCAGTCCTCATTGTGAGCATGGATCCCATTGCAATGACCTGCCAAATCAATCAGGAAATTCTTCTGCTGTTGAGCCACTCACATTGATTGCCCAGAGACCCAGCTACACCTTGCACTTTCTCATGCAGTCACAGTGTTCCAGTCTCGGCACAAAATGCTCCCACAGTCATACAGTGCTGAGGATATGCTCCATCCCACTAGTCTCTCCTGTACAAAGAGAGGCAGAGATGCTCTCAGAGCAAGCACTTTTGAGTACTCTGCCTAGGCAATTTGAGCCTCAGAGTCTATTATGTGTTGGGAGCCTGGGGGAACTTCACAGTCCTATGTGTGTGCCCAACCACCTGTCAGTCCTCCGAGAGAGACTCAGGGGTCTCCTCTCTGCTGGATTCTTGGCACACAGACAGGAGCTGGTGCAACTGTTACTTATGCCCAAAATGGCACCTGCCCTCTCTTAGCTGGTTGCTGGTCCTTCCGATGTGGACAGAGAAATGTGACATTTTTTCCTCTCAATTGTCAAGTATCCTGTTTCCCCCCGGCTTTAGGCTGGACTCACAACAGGCTCTCCCTGCAGCTATATCACCAGTGACACAGACTGCTGCAGTATGATCTCACCTCTCTGTCTAAAGCTTGCACTCAAGCTCTTGGCTGCTGACATCCTGTGTTGTACCCGTGCTTGTGCTGCAGGTCCACGCTCTCCATGCAGATAAACATCATTGCTCTTCTTTCCACTGCAGTTTTCTCCATTACTCTTCCCTGAGATGGCACTCTCTCCACTTTTTCTTGTAAACTCTCTTCTCCTAGCCTAGAGCACTAAGCTTCCTCCCTATTCTACCGTCTTCAATAAAAATTATTCATGTTAACACAGAACCTTCATTTTGCAGGATTATATACAGTTCATGCAAACTAAAAATTTAGGAATGCCAATGGAGAAAACCAAAAAAGTAAGAGTTTATAAAAATAGAATTAGTAATTTTAAGAAAATAAGGTTATAGTATCTTTTTTATTTATAAATGTGTTGTATGATCTGAAGCTATTATTGGTCATACCATTGGTGATATAGATTAATGAAACTATTCCTGAAGTAACAGTGTGTACTACATAACCAATATGTTGCTATATTAACTTTCACTATCACCAGGCCTTCTTTGACCTCTTATTTATAAAGACATATTTTTTTTTCTGCTCACTATCTTTGTCTATGTTCTGCCCTTCCAGTTAATAGGGAAGGCTCGACATGTTTGGGAAGTATTTCCTGACAAGGACAGTTATCGTTAGTCTCCATTTTCTTTAATATCCACATAGTATTAATATATCACTGTTTGCCACTTAATTACATACTGTCCTGTGCTATTTTAATACTTCATATATTATGGTTCTTTACCACTATAAAATCCATAAATTTATTTTTAATATATATGGCTTGTTTGTGTTAATATTCAATGTGAATTAGATTTTTTCTCTTTAGTAGAGCTTCCATGTCTTTTTATCAATTTTTCTTCTTTATTATCTAGCCTTATATTAGATTTTCAGTAAGTATTTATCTATATAATAATTTTCAACACTTTGGAATAAAAGAAAACAAAAAGCTTTATTTGTAAATATGATAAATACCATTATATTATTTCTTCAGGTTTAAGAAATGGAAAACTAAAGCTCAAAACATTCATGTGATTTTCTCATTGTAACCCTGTTAATAAATTGAGAAAATGAGATGTGAATCCAATATTAAGACAACTAAAACTATATGCTTAATTCATTATTCACCAATGAATTTATATTTCTGAAGACATTGTCCCTCCAAAACCCAACTAATTGTACATATTAAAAATATATTTATTTTAATTTATATTCTTGTTGGAGTAGGGACATCTGTATAACAGAAAATATTAGAAACCTAAACATGCTCATTGTTGTTATCAATATGAGCCTTTATTCACATGATCTGCACAGGGATTATTTGCTTGCTCTTTCATTTTTCCTCTCTCTCTTTTCTCTCTCTCCTCGTTTTCTTTCCTCACCTCTCCCTTCTCCTCTCTCCCTAACTCCTTCTTGTCCTCCCTCACTCCTTTCGTTTGATTCATTCTTTTTTCTCACATCTCCCAATATTTTGTTTTATAGAACATGTATTATATTGAGTTTTATTAACTTAACTATTTACTTACATTTTGTCTCTGTATACATAAAAGTAACATAAAATTAATGAGACAGTAGTACTGGGAGTATTTAAAGAATCTTATTTACTTAAATGACAGAGTTATAAAAAGAAAGATAGAACAAGAGAGAGAGAAAGATCTTCCATTTGCTGGCTCAAGTTTCAAATGGCTGTAATGGCCAAAACGTAGCCCAAAGTCTGGCACCTGGAACTATATTTGGGTCTCCTATGTGAGTGACAGGGACCCAAGTATTTGGGCCATCACCTACTGCTTTCCCAGACATATTAAAGGGGAGCTGGATTGGAAGTGGAGCAGATTAAGATTTGAATCTGGGCTCACAGGGGATGCTGGCAATTCAGGCAGTTTTACCCACTGTGCCACAATGCAGGTCAATGGGAACATTTCTTTCTTTTTTTTTTTTTTTTTTTTTTGACAGGCAGAGTGGACAGTGAGAGAGAGAGAGACAGAGAGAAAGGTCTTCCTTTTTGCCGTTGGTTCACTCTCCAATGGCCGCTGCGGCTGGCGCATCTCGCTGATCCGAAGCCAGGAGCCAGGTGCTTCTCCTGGTCTCCCATGCGGGTGCAGGGCCCAAGGACTTAGGCCATCCTCCACTGCCTTCCCGGGCCATAGCAGAGAGCTGGCCTGGAAGAGTGGCAACCGGGATAGAATCCGGCGCCCCGACCGGGACTAGAACCCGGTGTGCCTGCACCGCAAGGCGGAGGATTAGCCTGTTAAGCCACAGCGCCGGCCAATAATGGGAACATTTCTATAGTAAAATTTTAATATTTTCTTTTTAAGAAAGAATGTATTGTCCTATTTTTATACAAAGCACTCTATTCTTGAGGATTTCATTCTTCTCATAGTATCCCTCTCCTCTAAAATGTAGTATTCACTTCATCAGTGTGCATTTCTATAGTTCTGTGCCAGGATGGATAATATGCATCAGAAATCTATGGCCATGAGCACTCTTAATTTTTAATTAAAAAGTATAGCTGTCATTGTGCCTTCAGAGATTAACACTTTCATGCTAGGATCCTGAACAGTGTGAATATCACCAGTATCTTCTCATTAGTTAATGTGTCCACTAAGTTGCCTGTAGTACTATCACTCATTTCAAGGTGTCTGGAATAACAGCTACTGGGATGGTTCAGTAGACCAAATATGGAACTCTGTTTGTGCAGTCCCAGAAACATATTCACCCTCTCTGTTTCTATCCTGCCACACCTGTTTTCTCTTAGACATAAAGATCTGATGTCCTGTTCTGTACCTAATCCTTCAGTTGGTTCCGTGTGGAAAGGTTGCTCTTATTCCTACTCCTCTCCTTACTGTATCCATTATCATGGTTCCCTCAAGTGTTAGGATTATTGCACTCAATGGAAGATGTGATTTCAGACCTGGATGAAAAACAGGACAGAAATGAAAATAAAATAGAGGGGCAGAGACATAATGCTTCTCCATCTATATTTTACATTTTATGGGAAAGTTTCAGAAGCTTGTTATAGTTTATTTTCTTCCATCTCTCATTCATTATTGTCTATAGTTTCTTCCTTAGGTTTGTTTCCTTTCACTCTAATGTTTTGTCCATCTAATTATTACTTCATGCAAACTCCTTGATTATTGCAATGATTCAAATAATGATCTAGAGAATAAAAGATTCATTGTTTCATTTAAAAATATCACCCACTCCCCAAATTCATATTATCCAGTTATTATAGGAGAGCCAGGAAGAATTGAATGTAACTAATACATAGAATTGATTGTTATCAGTACATTCTTCTGACAAACTTAACAATATTTAATGAGTTACCCTTCCCATGGCACCAAATTTCAAGCAGTCTCCTCTTTTTTTTGTTTCTATTTTTCTTTTATTTTTTTTTGACAGGCAGAGTGGACAGTGAGAGAGAGAGAGACAGAGAGAAGAGTCTTCATTTGCCGTTGGTTCACCCTCTAATGGTTTTCTTTTTATTTTTGAATTTTGTTTTCTTAACTCTTTCAGAGGAAAAGTGACAAAAAGAGAGACAGAGACAGAGAGACAAGTACAGAGTTCTCATCTGCTTCTTCACTCCCCAAATCCTCACAACGGCCTGGACTGGGTTTGCTGAAGTTGGGGTCTGGGAATTCAAGCTTGGTCTCCATGTGCAGAGTGGGAACCCAATTATTTGAGCCATTATTTCTACCTCTCAGTATCTGCATTAACATAAACTTGGAGTCAGAAGCCACAGGCAGGTGTTGAACCCAGATAATCCACTTGGATAAAAGCTTTCATCAAGACCAGGAAGTGTTGAGACTGAAAGCACATTCTATAGTATTTTTTCTGGGCAATGTTGATGATAGTCATCATTTAGAGACAGCTGTTCCCAGCAGTCACATAAATTCTGTCTGTGCCACTTAATATAATTTGACCTCTGTGATTTAATCTGTCTTATGGAATCTCAGCATCTTGAGAACATGGAACATGTGTACTTTTTTCCTTCCATAATCTAACATTAGCAGAATGCAATTATTAAAATTAAAAAGTCGTGTTTTATGCTAGTACAAAATAATTTTATCTTGATTATTTAAAAAAAATTTTTTTTGACAGGCAGAGTGGACAGTGAGAGAGAGAGACAGAGAGAGAGGTCTTCCTTTTGCCATTGGTTCACCCTCCAATGGCTGATGTGGCCAGTGCGCTGTGGCCAGTGCGCTGCGGCCAGCCCAATGCGTTGATCAGAAGGCAGGAGCCAGGTGCTTCTCCTGGTCTCCCATGGGGTGCAGGGCCCAATCTCTTGGGCCATCCTCCACTGCACTCCCGGACCACAGCAGAGAGCTGGCCTGGAAGAGGGGCAACCAGGACAGAATCTGTTGCCCTGACCGGGACTAGAACCTGGTGTGCCAGTGCCGCAAGGCGGAGGATTAGCCTATTGAGCCACGGCGCTGGCCATCTTGATTCTTTATATTGCAATATACTATAATAAAAATTCTCTAGTATACTAACATGATGCCATATAAATAATTTGTATCTAAGGTATTAGTATTCCGTTCCACTGGTGTTTAACTTTCTGCCCCACCTTCAAGATATCAACTAAGGAATTCAATATTCTAAATGTGTAAGCCTGTAAAGTACTTTTGATATTACTTGCAATTTTAGGTTTCTTTCTTAGGTTTGTATTTCACCTTTGAATCCAAAAAGGGTACTGCATAAGGATCCAAATCGCTTGAATAATGAGAAGCCATGCTGACTTGGCTGCTGAAAGATAACAGAAAAAAAAAAAAAAGAAGCAGGAGGAGAATGAGGAGGAGGAGGAGAAGGAGAAGAATGTTCCCAGGGGACTGGCTGAGAGAAATTTTCAGTAGAGAAGTGACAGAACAAAGCAGAGACTCTGTGGAACAGTGAGGAAGGATTATAAACACGCTGAGGCAACCAGCTGCACCTCCAACCAACTCCGTTTATGCAGCTGGCTGCCACCTGGGAAATACCATCTTCCCCTGATAAGGTAGGAAGAATTTTCCATGGTACCTGACACCAGCAGCTATAACTGAGGAAGAATTCCACAGTGTTCCACTGACTTCAAGTCCAGCTTGAGGTGTTGACTGTGATCTGAGATGTTACTTTGCTTGGAAAAGTGAAGCCACATTGCTTCCTTCCCTCAAAGCACCGATCCCAATTGGGTGTGGTAGAGACCTGGCTGAACTGTGCTCTGACCCAGCAGATAGCATGCAATCATGCTGCCAACAGAAGTGAACAGTGCCAGAACAAGAGGGATTTTCAAGGCAAAGAGCAAATCCTCTTACTCTTCAACTACTGAAGTTCTGTTCATAAACCTGATAGCTGTGCTCACTCACTCTAGGTAATCCAAGGGAGTTCCTCTCAGCTCTCTGGATCTAGCACCAGAAAATCCCATTAAAAATCCAGACCAAACATGAGAACATTCCCTTTGTACCTCTTTGTTCACTATTCAAAATCGCATTACTATTCTTGCATGATGTATGAGAATTGGAGGCAGTTTCATCTGTGCCTTGCAAAACCTGGAATGCTGATGTTAGTGTTACAGTCTTTGGATACCACACTCATTTGTTGTATCTAGAGTGGTCTGATGTATTTTTCTGCTTCAGGCTGGTAGCTAGCACCATCCCCAATACCTGCCACCCATGCTAGGAGATCTGATAACCACAGCACTATATCCTGAAAAGCAAAGACTGTAACTCTATGTACTAATTTCCTCAAACTCACTGCAATCAACCTGAAGACTCCTAATCTCTATTCTACCTCTCTTAATACCTGCCAGCAGAAAATCTATTGTTAACTTAGAGGCATCTTGTAGTTCTGTAGAAAAGTTAAGTTTATATCCCCTAATAATATGACTAGGGACTTTGGTGTTATAAGCCTCAGCAATAGTTACATTTCCAAGCAGGTACATGAGTTTGTCCTTTACATATCACACAGTTCTGGAGCCATAGTTTTTGGTGGCACATGTCCAGTATTACCCAGCCATGCCAGTGGACAAGAAGACAGCCCACTGTGTGTCCCTCAAAACCAAGACAAGGCTTTGGCTATAGCAAACCCTAGAGTAACTGTCACTGAATTCCATGTGGACTGAAGATACACATCAAAGGAAACCCATATTCATCATGAAGTCACACTTCTACCCCTACAAACTGTTGCAGTATAGACAAAGCTAACGTTGATTAAAGCAAAACAAATCACTCAGAAGTTACACATGTGGGCTCATCTAGAACCAAATCAAACAGCAAACCAAGTAATACACCACATTCCATCTAAACCATTAACTTTTTTCAAATAAAACCTACACCATAAAAGATAAGTACTATTACAGTAGATGTACAGAAGTCAATACGGGGACACAGGAAACATGAAGAAGCAAGGTAAGATGGAACCGCCGCTGTTCTCTAGAAACAGATCCTTAATGAAAGGAGAACTTAAAATGCCACAGATAGCATTCAAAATAATGACTAAGAGGAAACTCAATGTGATGCAAAAGAATACAGATGGACGGCTTAAAGAAATGAGACAAACAATTAAGTGACACGAATGGAACATTCACTAAGGAAAAGATATCATTATGAAGAACCAAATATAAATATTGGAGCTTTAATCTTAAATCAATGAAATAAAAAATACAAGTGAGAGTTTCAGCAGCAGAATAGACCAAGTGGAGAAAAATGTTTCTGATCTGGAGGACATGTCTTTTGAAATAATCTAATCAGATAATAAGTAATAAAGATAAAAGAGTGAAAAAAGAACATAGAAAGCTTATGTGAAGTCTAGGTTACCCTTAAACAACCAAATAATCATATTATATGAATTCCAAAGGAAAAAAAAAAAGGAAAAAGCCATTGAGAACCTACCGAATGAAATAATGTTCTAAAATATTGAAACAGACATGGACATCCAGAATCAGGAAGTTCAAAGGTCCCCAAGCAGACTCAGTCAACAAACATCTTTTCTGAGGCATATTGTTCTCAAATTGTCAAAAATTACAGACAATGAGGGCATCATAAAGATAGTAAGAGAAGAAAACCAATTAGGCTGAGAGTAGACTTTTCAGTAGAAAAGAATGGCATGGTATATTCAAAGCCTAAAAGGAAAACAAAACGAAACAAAAAACTTCCACCCAAGAATATTATTATATCCAGCAGAAATATCCCTTCAAATTGAAGGAGAAATAAGATATTTCCCAGAGAAGCAAAAACTGAGAGAATTTACCACCATCAGCTCAACCTTACAAGAAATTCTGAATTGAGTCCCACATAAAAGTTAAACATCACAAAAACATGTGACATTATCTAATTCACTAACAGAGCAGGTAAACTGAAACAAGTCAACATGTTGTTGACTTGTCAACATGCCAGGTGTTAATTCATATGTATCAATAATTCATATGTATCAATACTAACCTTGACTTAAATGGATTAATTCAACAGACAAAAGATTTTGGAGAAGTTTTCTGTAATTATTTCACTAAATAGGCCTTCTATCCCATTCTCTTTCTGCACTTTCAAGAACCCCTTAGACCCCTATGTTGGGTCATTTGATAATATCCCATAAATTTCAGACACTGTTTTTAATTTTTTTAATTTATTTTTTTCTAATTTCTTCTTTTCTTTTATTTCTTTCTTTTTCTGTTTCTTTTTTTTAGGGGGGGGGTGCATTTGTTCTGACTGAATGATTTCCAAAGATTTGTCTTCTAGCTTGGATATTCTTTATTTTTACTTCTGCCTCACCAAGTCTGTTGTTAAGACTTTCAATTGTTTTTTTTAATCTACTGAATTCTTCATTTCTAATTATTCATTTTGATTTTTCTTTAAAAATCTCAATTTCATGGGAATATTTTCATTCATATCACATATGGATTTCTTTAATTTGTGGATTTGCTTCTGATTGCTTTTGAGTAATCCAATGATTAATCATCTTTTTCATTTCATTTCTGACATTTCATTAATCTCTTCATCTTCACATTCTAGTAATGAAACGCTTTTGTGTTCCCTTTTGGGGTCTTGGTGTCATCAATAAGAATAAGCTTGTTTCTTGAACAACCATTCATGTTTATTTCTAGGCATTTGTGGAGATACTTGTTGTTTTCCTCTGATGGCTTTTATAGACAAATTTTTCCTCTGTGGCTTACTAGAATATCTGCACTCTTCGTGAATTCCAAGAGATTTGTGCTGGTTGTGGCTAGGGAACTTGTTCAGTGCCCCAGGGTGGGGTGTGTTTTCAGGGTAACACCCAATTAAGGCATGGTATATCTCCTCTAGTTAACAGAGGGCAGGGATAGTCACTTCTACTGGTGAGATCACATCCTCAACTCCTCTCTTCCAAAGTGATCAATGCTCAGGCTTTGGCCCCCAGTGGGTGTAATAAACATCCATACTACCCCATGAACTGCACTGATAATTTGTGCTATCCTTACTCTAAGCACAGATCCCACTACAGTCACCCACCCAAAGCAACCACGGAGTTCAGAGCATGTTGAGCCACACACAGTGATTGCCCAGAGACCCATCTGTAGCCTGAATTCTCTTGTGGAGCCTCAGGGTCCCCATGGTGTCAGAACACAAGGCTCTCAAGCCTCTGGGTACATAGGGCCCACTCTGCTCCACCAGCCTGTCCAGTCCAAAGAGAGGTAGATGTTGTCCAAGCCGGCTTGAACTTTTGAGCTTGTGGTGTGTTGGGAGGCTGGGGAGTATCTCGCAGAGTTATGTGGGTGCCCAAACCCCTGTCAATCCTCCCAGCCAGGCTCAACATCAATGAGAACCACAGATCTTTCTCTCTGCTACAATCTCTGGATCAAAAGTGTGCACGAGGACTGCTGGTCAAATGTTGCCCTCTCACCCTGCTGCTGCCAGTAGTGCTGAGAAGATGGCATCCTTTCTCAGCCAGTTACCGTGAGTGCATAAAAGAGCTTATGCAGCTGCCACTTATGTCTGAAATGGCACCCACCCTCTCACAGCCAGGCACTGGGCACCTTTGTGGGGAGGGTTGGGTGAGAAAAATGTGCCTTTTTTTATTTCCACTGCATCTGTGGGTACCCTCTGGTCTCTAGAGCTCCAGGATAAACTCACACCACACTCTTCCTCTAGCTGTATCACCATAGGTTATTGCAGCTGACCTCACCTCAGTCTTGGATATTCTTTCTTCTTCTGGTGCCCTTTACAGCTCTTGGCTGCTGGATTTGTGTGTTGTGTTCATGCTTGTGCTGTGTGGCTACATTTCACACAAGTCTTCTGTAGAATTTCCACTGGGTTTTCTCTGTAATTCTCCCTTGAGAGTGTACTTCCTACTCCCACACTTTTTTTAATTGTTTATCCCTAGTCTAGCACAGTACACCCTTCGCTATTCTGCCATCTTGGAATCCTCGAAAATACACCATATTAAAACCTGTGGGATACAGCAAAAGCATTATTAAGAGGGAATTTTATAGCATTAAGTGCTTTCATTTTTTTAAAGAATTATTTTATTTGAAAGTCAGAATTACACAGAGAAGACTTCCATCCACTGGTTCACTCCCCAGATGGCTGCAATGGCTGGAGCTTCACCAATCCAAAGCCAGGAATAAGGAGCTTCCTCCAGTTCTCCCACATGGGTGCAGGGGCCCAAGCATGTGGGCCATCTTGTATTGCTTTTCCAGGCCATAGCAGAGAGCTGGATTGAAAGTAGAGCAACCCAATGTGAAGTAATGCTATAACTAGTACTGAAACAGTATTTTTACACTTTGTATTTCTGTGTGGGTGCAAACTGATGAAATCCTTACTTAGTATATACTGAATCGATCTTCCATATATAAAGATAATTGAAAATGAAAAAAAAAGCTTGGTTTTTAAACTGGAAATTGCATAGGAAATTAATCAATTTAAAAAAAAATATCATGTAGGATCTCTGTCCTTAATGTGCTGTACATTGTGATTTAATGCTATAACTAGTACCCCAACAGTATTTTTCACTTTGTGTTACTGTGTGGGGGCAAACTGTTGAAATCTTTACTTAATATATACTAAACTGATCTTCTGTATATAAAGAGAATTGAAAATGAATCTTGCCTCCGCCTTGCGGCGCCGGCACACCGGGTTCTAGTCCCAGTTTGGGCGCCAGATTCTATCCCGGTTGCCCCTCTTCCAGGCCAGCTCTCTGCTATGGCCCGGGAAGGCAGTGGAGGATGGCCCAAGTGCTTGGGCCCTGCACCCACGTGGGAGACCAGGAGAAGCACCTGGCTCATGCCTTCGGATCAGCGCAATGCACTGGCCGCAGCGGCCATTGGAGGGTGAACCAACGGCAAAAAGGAAGACCTTTCTCTCTGTCTCTCTCTCTCACTATCCACTCTGCCTGTCAAATAAATAAATAAAAAAAATTTAAAAAAAATCAATCTTGATGTGAATGGAAGGGGAGAGGGAATGGAAAAGGGGAGGGTTGCGGGTGGGAGGGAAGTTTGAGGGGGGGAAGCCATTGTAATCCATAAGCTGTACTTTTGAAATTTATATTCATTAAATAAATTTTTAAAAAAAAAAAGAAAGAAAGTGGAGCAACCAGGACTTGAACCAGCACCCATATGAGATACCAGCATTGCCTGTGGAGGTTGTACCAGCTACGCCAGAGTGCCAGTCCCAAGTGCTTATTTAAAAAAAAGGGGGGGAAGTTTCAAGTAAATGATCTATTGGTATATCTTGAAGACTTTGAAAATCAAATCAAATCCAAAGCTAGCAAAGGGCAAGCAATAATAACGATTAGAATAGAAATAATTGAAATTGAAACATAAAAAAATAGAAAAGATCAACAAAATGAAAAACTGTCTTTTTTAGCCAATAAACAAAATATATAAACCATTATCCATATGAATCATGAAAGAGGGAAAAAAATAAAATTAAATATAGGCAACATTGCTACCAGCACCACTGAAATATAAAGGATTGTGAGAAACTCTATGAAAAACTATATACTAACAAACTGGAAAACCTCAAATAAGTGGATAAATACCTGGATACACATAACTTACAAAGGTTAAGAAGCTGGAGACAATATAAACAGACCAGTAATAAGCAATGGCATTGAAACAGTAATTAAAATTATCCCATCAAAGAAAACTTCAGGACATGATAGCTTTACTAATACTATCTACAAAATATTTAAAAAGGATTTAACTCTAATGATTTTAAACTATTCTAAAATATTGAACAAGATGGAATTCTGAAAAGCTCATTTTATGAGGCCAGCATCACTTTGATACCAAAATCAAAGGCACAACATGAAAACTATAGACCTTAGACCTATATTCTTGATAAACATAGGTGCAGTAATTGAACCAAATAGTAGCAAACTGGATCCAACACCACATTCAAAAGATCATATATCATAATCAAATGGTATTTATCATAGAAATTCAAAGGCAGTTTAACATCCACAAATTAAAAAATGGCAGAAATCACAAGATGAAGAAGAAAAATCCTATCATCATCTCAGTCACCTCAACAGATGTACAGACAGCAATTGATAAGACACAACAACTATTCATGATAAAAATCCACCATAAATTATGTTGACAGGAAATATACCTCAAATTTATAAAGGGGATATATAACAAATCAACAGCAAAAATCATAATGAAAGGAGAAAATCTGAAAGCATTTCACTTCAGATCTAGAGTTAGATGATGTCCATGTTCACCACTCTTACTTAATATAGTATTGTTATATTGGCAAGAGTAATTAGGGAAAAGGATCTCAATAGACAGTTTTCAAAAGGAAAAATTCAAATGACCACCAAATATATGAAAAAATGATCAACATTGCTATTCAGCAATGAAATGTAATTCAAAACGACAATGAGATATCACCTCATCCCTGTCAGAATGGCTATTATCGAAAATACAGAAGGTCACAGATGCTGGAGAGGATGTGGAGAAAGGAAAATTCTTATATACTGTAGGTGGAGATGTGAATTAGTGCAGCCACTGTGGAAAACAATATGGAGTTTATTTAAAAACTAGAAATAGATCAGTCACATGATACATCAATTCTATTAGGGGTATGTACCTGAAACACATGAATGCGTTGTATCAAAGAGAGATCTATGCCATATGTTTATTCCAACATTGTTTACAATAGCTAAATATGTAATTGATCAAGGTGTCCTCTAGCAGATGAATGGAAAAAGAAATTGTTCAACATCTATGGAAATATATATATTATGGAATATCCAGCTATATGAAAGATGAAATCCTACAATTTGCATCAAAATGGATGCAACTCGTGGGCATCGTGTTGAGTGAAATAAGTGACACAAAAGACAAATACTGAATGTTTTCCCTTATATATGGGAGGTAAAATTAAAGAGAAAAAAATCAAACAACAAAAAAATGAAAGAAATGGCTGTGTTTATCAATATTGCTGCCAATATAGTTTTGTCAAACTTTGTTTTATATCTTTGTTGAACAAATAGTTAACAATGATATATTGTATAGTTGCAATGCTCTGTGATTGTTTTAAAATTTATTGTATATGAGTAAAATGTACATCTTTTCTTTTTTTATGGTTTACAGTCCTTGCCTATATGCCTGTTGAACTATGGTCTTTTTATTTTATCTTGTTGAACATTTTATTTAATGGACTATTAAGCCTTTGAGGTACAATGCAAATTTATTGTTTAATTTTTTAAATAGATGTTTATTCAAATGTATGTATTATTCATTCAACAAATACTGACAGAATGCTTGCAACATATAAAACAAAAATAGGATATTGAGTCATCTGAGTATATATGGAAAGATACTTCTGGGATGTTACTAAATAGGCTACTAATTTTCCATAAGTATTTGTTCTTCTTTGTCCCTGTAACAAATGCATTTGGCATCCTATCCAGAATTTTTTCTCTGGACAATTTCTTTATCCAGTTTCTATGGTTGTTGCTTGGTCAAGGCTCACATCTGTGTCTTTTTCCATAGAATCACCTTAACATGACAAGAAACACCTATATAGAGGCTCTGGGAAGCTAAGTTCCAGACATCTTGCTCCAGGGCACGATAACTTCTGTAATGTAATTTATGCTTCAGTGCTCCCTGTGGAATCAGGTTGAGGTTAGAGTTTTGAAAACACTTATTTACCTTGCAGCTTTCCCTTCAGTTTGCTATGGAGAGCCTCCCCTCAATAAATCACTTGACAAGAATGCCTTTCTTGGACTCTTATTTTAGGGAAACCAAGGTATCATCAGACAACTAGGTAAAGAAGAAGAGGAAGGAGGAGGGGATTGAGGAGGAGGAGGAGGATGAGAAGGAGGGAGAAGAGGAGGAAGAGGAAGAAGAAGGGGGAAGAAGGAGAAGAAGAAGAAGAAGAGAAAGAAAAAGAGAGAGAAAGAAAAAGAAAGAGAAAGAAAGAAAGAAAGGAAGAAAGGAAGAAAGGAAGAAAGGAAGAAAGGAAGAAAGAAAGAAAGAAAGAAAGAAAGAAAGAAAGAAAGAAAGAAAGAAAGAAAGAAAGAAAGAAAGAAAAAAGAAAAAGACCATATCCAAGCTACCACCACAGCTTGGTGTAATTATGGGAGTAAGTTCTAGCCTACCGTATGTAAGCAGAAGTAATACAAGGAATTTCTGGCACTTATGCTTACAAGTGGGAAGGATCTTTCATTCTATACATGGCTGCTTACAAAATCATGTATATGAGAGGTAGTGTTTCTTCTTGGAAAATAAAGATGAAGATCATACCCTAGATAGAACAGAGTGGGAGACAGAGAAGACATATCAGACCTAGATATTTAGGCAGCTCTGTAATGCTTTTTCATTTTGACTTTTGCTAGAGCTACAAGCTTCTCTCTTATTTAAGCTACTATTATTTCTTTTTTTATTTTTTGACAGGCAGAGTGGACAGTGAGAGAGAGACGGAGAGAAAGGTTTTAATTTTCCATTGGTTCACACCCCCTCCCCAATGGCCACTGCAGCCAGCGCGCTGCGGCCAGCGTACCGCACTGATCCGAAGCCAGGAGCCAGGTGCTTCTCCTGGTCTCCTATGTGGGTGCAGGGCCCAAGGACTTGGGCCATCCTCCACTGCACTCCCAGGCCACAGCAGAGAGCTGGACTGGAAGAGGAGAAACCAGGTCAGAATCCGGCGCCCTGACCAGGACTAGAACGTGGTGTGCCAGCGCCGCAGGCAGAGGATTAGCCTATTGAACCGTGGTGCCGGCAAGGTACTATTATTTCTAAGATGATTCTTACATACAATAGGTTGTCCTCAAACTATGACAACTGACTGAAATATTTTTCTCTGTTCAGTTCTCAATAATCAAATATGTGTAATCAGAGATGCAAAGATCCAAACTCTCATCTTTGTCCTTGAGAAGTCAAAGGTCTAAGAGAAAAACAAAGTGACCAACAAAGAACCCAGAAAGCACCCAAGGGCTTTTCTTTATTTATTCAAATGTTGTATTATAGAGCACTGATGAGGACATTCTGTTTCCCAGAATAATGGCTTGAACCTAAACAATTTTATTTGTTGATATCCTGAGCTTTTGGTGAAAAGTTTTAGGCTTGTTTGAAAAGCATTAAAATGTGCCTCATGGAGGGGTAGATTTTTGGATTCCTTGCTTCAGCCTGGGCTATTGCAGGCATTTGGGAAGTGAACCAGCAGATGGAAGCTCTCTCTCTCTCTCTATCTCTCTCCAGCTCTGCCTTTCAAATAAATAAATAAAAAGCTTTAAAAACCAGCTTAAAATGATATTTTGACTTATAGTAGCTTTATCAGATAAGATTATTTGGCTGATTATTTAGGCCCTGTGTTTCCTTACACAGGAGATATCATTTAAATGCTAGAGAACTTAGAGTCTGCTTTAATATGTGTACAAATGACTTCGAGTAGTTCAGCCAAATAGAAGGAAGGAAGGAAGGTAGAAAGGAAGGAAGGAAGGGAGGGAAGGAGGGAGGGAAAAGTCTACTAATTGCATACAGCAGAATTTGGTAAGGAAATGTGCCACTGAATTTTCTAATAATATATGGTTCATTGGAATGGCACAAGCATCACAATCAGTTAAGTGGTGGGTTTTCTACAAGCTCTAAATGTGAATATCTTACATTCAGTTAGTAATCTTTTAGGATATCTGAGGAGGAGCTACTATTAGAGAAAACACTCTTTGGAATTCCCCAATGTGGTTTTTACAGATCACTCTAAATAAATTTTGGATCTATTATTTATATCAGGTTATGTTTTGATATTATATACAGATGGTTGACATGTGGCCACAATATAATGAAAGCATGCAAATCTAGATAATAAATAAATCTGATTTTCTTGATGTATGATATTGGAATAAGAAAAAATAACTGAAAACAAGCTGGTTATATTATTTTATGCAAAGATACAGGAGAGGACTTAATGTTCCAGAAAGCATCATCCAGTATTCCAAATAGTTTTGTTTTCTGACTCTTCACATAGTGTGCATATTTTATATTTTCAGAGGGAACCTCACATATCTGATATTGAAATTCATGATTCACATTTGTAAATTAAAGGCATCAGATCAACACATATTCTTCATTTCAAAAGAAATGAAAACTTTTTTTCTTAATATCTGTAATATTACTAAATATATAGACATATATTTGTAGTTATTAAGACATATGCTCCTTATGTCCTTTCTGTATGGTACACAGCCAACAAATTTTTTTCATATTTCATCTCTTTAACAACATTGAGAGGTCTCTTTTATCCTCCTCATATCCCAGGTAAGAAAATTTTGATTTGGATACAAAGAATACTTAGCAGAAAATTGCAAAGTGCATTAATCGAGGGCCTGAGATTTAAATCAAGGCCTATTCGGGTGCAACTGAAATTAAAGTATTATTCTTTATAGTTCCTACAATGCGAAAACCTTTCCTCTAGACCTACTGCATCCACTCTGTTTACTTCACAATTAGAAATTCATTCTTCTCTATCTAGTTCTGGAAGCAGTTAATGTGTTTACTTAGAAATTACAGCAATAGTTTAACTTCCTTTCCAGTCCATAGAACCTAATGCAGTTTTGGACTAAGAGCAGCCATTAAATAAACAATTGATGATTAAAGTAATTGTTTCCATTGCTATTTCAACACAGGAGGTGGTGACAATCCTGATTATGTTTTAATGTTATCCTTTTAGTCATTTTCGGATATAATATCCTATCTTTTTTTCCTTACAGTTTAGAGATTCAAGTTTTTAAATATTGAATTGTCTGCCATTCACTAATCAACAAAGGTGTGTTGAGTAATTTCAGGGTCTCAGAGACATTAACAGTAATTTCCATAAAAATATAACTCGCTCCCGAAATAGATGCAAATTTACTTGTAGGTCTCAACTCACCATTCACAACATCAGCATTTTTCATGTGTGGTTATGTGGAGGAAATAGCTGCATCATTTCTAAAGCATGTTACCCCAATTCTCTGCGTGTCCTTGAGGTTCCTTTATCATCCAGATCATTGTGCTGCATGTTCAGCCCTATTAGTTTTTGGCTTAATGCTGTGCAGTTTCACTCACTGATAAAAGCCTTATTGTAGTGTTTTTAATACCTACAGCGCCTCTGTGATTTCGCACAAATTAATTGTTGTTTTGTAGCTATTGCAGCTTTTTAGTACTTTGAAGCTGTTACTGAGGAGATAGACAAGGGGGAACTGTGGTTTACAGCACGACAGCTTAATTTACATAGGCAATGTGAAGTGGAATGATGAGGAAATTAAATTGGAGAAGAAAAAAAAAAAAACAGCACAATTGAAAAACATTTGTATTTGACCTGAGTGATCCAGCTTGAAAAACTACCTAAATGGAACTACCCAAATGACTGTTCTGGCCTTCGCATAAGTTATGTGAATAATAGACTCAACGAATAAAAACTCATATTTCTCTAAAAAGCTAAAACAAACAAGATTTATGATTGCAAGAAACACTCAATTTGAAGTAAAGGATAGGGAGATGATTTATTATATTTGAATATTTTCCAGACCATGATAAAAATAATATCCTAACCTGTGTGCAAACACCTGACCACATAGGAAATCAGAAAAAAAAAAAAAAAAAACACAGAAGAGCATCTCTACAAATTGCCCCTTTCACTCACTGGTTTTGATGAACACCTATTACTGTCACTCCCTATATGTATGCCTCATAAGACTACATATATGGTCCTTTGCAGACCTTAGCAATTATGTGTTTGTATATCCTATGATATCGAAAGAAGCCATATTTTCTATAAGTTGAAAATTTTAAATTCTCTTCATACCATTAAGAATTCTTCTAATTCGTTTTTTAAAGATTTATTTATTTATTTGAAAGGCAGTTACAGAGGCAGAGACAGAGAGAGAGAGAGAGGTCTTCCATCTGCGGGTTTACTCCCAAGATGGCCACAATGGCTAAAGCTGAGCACATCTGATGCCAGGAGCCAGAAGATTCTTCCAGGTCCCCCAAGTGGGTGCAGGGTTCCAAGGACTTGGGTCCTGCTCTACTGCTTTCCCAGGCCATGGCAGAGAGCTGGATTGGAAGTGGAGCAGTTGGGATTAGAGCCAGCACCCATATGGGATGCTGGTACTGCAGGCGGCAGCTTTACCCACTATGCCACAGTTCCAGCCCTTCTAATTCATTTCTAATTAAACAAATAAATCATTTAGATTACTGAAATGATGGCAGGGATAAAAATGATCTGAAGATAAACAATATCTGGCTCACAGGAACCTATAATCATAAAGTTACAAATACAAATTTACAAATTAAGTATAAAACATATATATAATATTTAAATATATAAATAACTGGGGATATGGTTGAGAAATATGAAAAAACACTGGCAGTGCAGTTTATAATGTGAAAGAGTTAGAGCAAGATCGAACTTAATGTTTAGAGCTTTGATTTCCTATGTGTAACTGGAAGCAGATGAGAGCAGAGAAGTAGTCAGGATGCAGGTGTATTGCAAAGTAACTGTCTATGTTTCCTTACTTTGTTGCTTTGTTTGATATTTCTAGTTTGTTTATTTTTAAAAAATTAAAATTTAAAATAATTTATTAGTGGGAAGTAAACGTTAATATTCTCAAACTGGCTGAGATGTATCCATATCATCACTAGGATGGAGATTTGAAATATACCTCTTCTTAGTTACCTTTTGCTTCTGAAACCCTGGGGCACCCATGACAGGTTCAGTGATTTACAGGATTAGGAAAGTAGGTGAAGGAAGACATAGAATTAGGAAATAGAAAGAAATGTTTAAAAAAAAGATAGAAAAAAGAGTAACAGAGATTGAAGAAAGAGGAGACAAGGAGAGATTATGGGAGAAAGGAACAGTAATTTTGGTAAAGTTTACACAAAAAATATAGTATAGAGGAAGCCATATATTATCTGGGTATAGTCTTTAACAATTTAACCTTAGAGGATACTCCTACAGCTTGCTGTTTTCAAGCTCTTTTTGCAAGATATGTCATTCTAAATAGCAGTTAGCAGAACAACCTCACTAGGAAAAATGAATCTAATAGAATATCACCTAAAAATTTGTAGCAATGAAGAGTTTAATTTTAGCATGCATTTCCTGTTGTGAAGAAGAAAGTAAGTGTTTTCAAAACATTAATGGTTAACTAAATTTTTCTAGATTTAGATATAGGAGAAGTCCAAACAAAGTACCAAAGAAGGTAATGTGTACTTAAAAATTTAATTTCAGTTATGAAGCCAATCTGAGTATTTTTTTTCTCTTTAAATCATGAATAAGTGCTTAGGATCAATAGCCATCAGGGTACTGCAAAGAAAAACTATAAGGTAGTACCACACTCCAGTTACAATATCTATTATTCAAAACTCAAGAAATAAAACTAATGCTGGTGAGGATAAAGAAAAAAAGAACCTAATACACTGTTGGCAGAAATTTATATTGGCTTAACTGTTAAGAAAGCAATAAGGAGATTCCTCAGAAAACTAAAAAATAAATCTGTTATACAAGCCCATAAACCCTCTCCTGGGAATATAGTGAAAGGAAATGAAATCAGCATATGGAATAGATACCTGTACTATAATGTTTATTGCTATTGTGAATTGCAGTCCAATTTAGAATAGCAAAGAAAGGGAAACAATCTAGATGTCCATTAACTGAAGATTGGATAAATAAGATGTATCATACACAATGTAATATTTCTAAGCAATAAATAATGAAATTCTTACATTTGAAGCAAAATAGATCGACACAGTGATCACCATTCTAAATGAAATAAGCCAAGTCCAGAAAGACAAATATCATGTCTTCTCTTATTTCTGGAAGTTAATCTAGAGAGAGTATAAAAACTGTCAGTATATATTTTTTAACCTTTATTTAATAAATATAAATTTCCAAAGTACGACCCTTGGATTATAACAGTTTTTTCTCCCATAAACTCCCACACACCCGCAACCATCCCATATCCCACCCCTTTTTCCCAGCCAATTTTCCATCAAGATTCATTTTCCTTTTTTTATTTTTATTTTTTTGACAGGCAGAGTGGACAGTGAGAGAGAGAGACAGAGAGAAAGGTCTTCCTTTGCCGTTGGTTCACCCTCCAATGGCCACCGCAGCCGGCGCAGCGCACTGATCCAAAGGCAGAAGCCAGGTGCTTCTCCTAGTCTCCCGTGGGGTGCAGGGCCCAAGCACTTGGGCCATCCTCTACTGCACTCCTGGGCCATAGCAGAGAGCTGGCCTGGAAGGGGGGCAACCGTGACAGAATCCGGTGTGCCGGCGCCACAAGGTGGAGGATTAACCTGTTGAGCCACGGTGCCGGACTAAGATTCATTTTCAATTATCTTTATATACAGAAGATCTACTTAGTATTTACTAAGTAAAGATTTCAACAGTTTGCACCCACAAAGACACAAAGTATAGAGTACTGTTTTAGTAGTAGTTTTACCATTAATTCTAATAATACAACATTTATTTAATAAAGATACATTTGCAAACTATAGCTTATGGGTTACAATGGCTTCCCCCCCATAACTTCCCTTCCACCTGCAACCCTCCATCTCCCTCTCCCTTACCTATTCCATTCACATCGATTCATTTTCAATTATCTTTATATACAGAAAATCAACTTAGCATGTATTAAGTAAAGATTTCAACAGTTTTCACTCACACAGAAACACAAAGTATAAAGTACTATAAAGACTTAATAAATTGACACTCTTGTTTATTGCATCAGTAATCAGCCTAGGCTCTTGTCATGAGCTGCCAAGGCTATGGAAGCCTTTTCATTTAGCCAACTTTTGAAAAATGTCTATTTAAGTCCTTGGCTCATCTCTTAAATGTGTTGCTTTTTCTATTGTTGTGGAATATCTTGATATATTTGTAGATTCTGGTTATTAATTCTTTATCTGTTGCATCATTTGCAAATATTTTTCCCATTTTGTTGGTTGCTTCTTCACTTTCCTGACTGTTTTTTTGCAGTACAGAAACTTCTCAATTTCATGTAATCCCAATTGTTAATTTTGACTTTGACTGCCTGTGCCTCTGGGGTCTTTTCCAAGAAGTCTCTGCCAGTGCCTATATCTTGCAAGGTTTCTCCAATGTTCTCTAATAATTTGATGTTGTCATGTCATGCAGATTTAGGTCTTTAATCCGTGTTGAGTGGATTTTTGTGTAAGGTGTAAGGTAGGGGTCTTGCTTCATGCTTCTGCAAGTGGAGATCCAGTTCCCCCAGCACCATTTATTGAATAGACTATCCTTACACCAGGGATTGGTTTTAGCTCTTTGATCAAATATAAGTTGGCTGTAGATGTTTGGATTGATTTCTGGTGTTTCTATTTTGTCCCGTAGGTCTATCCATCTGTTTCTGTACCAGTACCATGCTGTTTTGATATCAACTGCCCTGTAGTATGTCCTGAAATCTGATATTGTGATGCTCTGGCTTTGTTTTTGTTGTACAAGATTGCTTTAGCTATTCAAGGTCTGTTCTGTCTCTATATGAATTTCAGCATCATTTTTCCAGATCTGAGAAGAATGTCTTTGGTATTTTGATTGGTATCACATTGAATCTATAAATTGCTTTTGGGAGAATGGACATCTTGATGATATTGTTTCTTCCAATTCATGAGCATGGAGGATTTTTCCATTTTTGGGTATCCTCTTCTGTTTCTTTAAGATTTTGTAATTTTCACCTTAGAGGTCTTTGACATCCTTGGTTAAGTTTATTCCAAGATATTTGATTTTATTTGTAGCTATTGTGAATGGGATTAATCTTAGAAGTTCTTCCTCAGCTGTGGCATTGCCTGTTGATTTTTGTGCATTGATTTTATATCCTGCTACTTTACCAAACTCTTCTTTGAGTTCCAATAGTCTCTTAGTAGAGTTCTTTGGGTCCCCTAAATAAAGAATCATATCATCTGCAAAGAGGGATAGTTTGAGTTCTTCCTTCCCAATTTGTATCCCTTTAATTTCTTTTTTTTTTAATTTTTATTTTTTTTGACAGGCAGAATGGATAGTGAGAGAGAGAGAGAGAAAAGTCTTCCTTTTTGCCGTTGGTTCACCCTCCAGTGGCCGCTGTGGCCAGTGCATTGTGCTGATCCGAAGGCATGAGCCAGGTGCTTCTCCTGGTCTCCCATGCGGGTGCAGGGCCCAAGGACTTGGGCCATCCTCCACTGCCTTCCCGGGCCATAGCAGAGAGCTGGCCTGGAAGAGGGGCAACCGGGATAGAATCCGGCGCCCCAACAGGGACTTGAACCCGGTGTGCCAGCACCGCAAGGTGGAGGATTAGCCTGTTAAGCCATGGCACCGACCATCCCTTTAATTTCTTTTTCTTGTCTAATGGCTCTGGCTAAAACTTCCAGAACTATATTGAATAGCAGTGGTGAGAATGGGAATCCCTGTCTGGTACCAGATCTCAGTGGAAATCCTTCCAACTTTTCCCCATTCAATAAGATGCTGGCCTTGGGTTTTTCACAAATTGTTTTGATTGTATGCCCAATTTTCTATGCCCAATTTTCTTAGAGTTTTCATCATGAGAGGGTGTTGTATTTTATTGAATGCTTTCTCTGCATCTATCGAGGTAATCATATGGTTTTTCTTCAGCAGTTTGTTAATGTGGTGTATCACATTGATTGATTTGTGAACGTTGAACCATCCCTGCGTACCAGGGATAACTCCCACTTGGTCTGGGTAGATGACCTTTCTGATGTGTTGTTGCGTTCTATTGTCCAGAATTTTATTGAGGATTTTTGTGTCTATGTTCATCAGGGATATTGGACTGTAATTCTCTTTCAATGCTTTATCTTTCTCAGGTTTAGGAATTATGGTGATGCTGGATTCCTAGAAAGAATTTGGGAGGATTCCCTCTTTTTCAATTGTTCTGAATAGTTTGAGAAGAACTGGAGTTAGTTCTTGTTTAAAATGTCTGGTGGAATTCAGCAGTGAATCCATCTGGTCCTGGGCTTTTCTTTGTTAGGAGGGCCTTTATTACTGATTCAATTTCTTTCTCAGTTATAGGTCTGTTTAGGTTTTCCATGTCTTTCTGGTTCAATTTATGTATTTTGCATATGTCCAGGAATCTATCCATTCTGATAGATTTCCCTGTTTGCTGGCTTACAACATTTTGTAGTAATTTCTGATGGCTCTTTTTATTTCTGTGGTGTCTGTTGTTACATTCCCTTTTTCATCTCTGTTTTTATTTATTTGGATATTTTCTCTTCTTTTTTTTAGTTAGTTGGGCCAATGGTGTGTCCATAGGTAAATATTTAAATGTTACATTGTCATTGATTCTAATTGATTCTATGTCATTATAAAATATTATGAATGACGAATTGAGCAAAAAAATATGAGATAATTGCTTCCTTATGTATTCAATTATTATATTATAGCCATTGTGTATATTCCCAATAAACTAGGGGTTTTTTGTTTTTGTTTTTGGTTTTTATTTATTTTTTTTTGTTTTTGTTGGTTAAACTTCTTATTTGGTAATATATTAATCCTTTTTTACTGTGATGTCAATATAAAATATTTTCTCAAAAGCTAAAAAAAAGAAAGAAGGTAGAAGGGAGGGGGGAAAGCAGGAGAAAGTGAACACCATTATGCTCTTAAACTTTTATATACAAAATCTTATTGAATTTGTTTAAAATTAGTTGAGATTAAAATAAAAATTGAATAAAACAAAAGAAAAAAAAGAAATAAAAATTATGAAACATAATACATTAGCAGTATTTCCCTGGGATTCAAATGTGAAATTCCATTTGATTTTATCACAACTTTAGAAAGTTTTGAACTTCCTAATATTCCATATATTAGAGTAATTTTGTGAATTCTATTTTTAAAAATTATTTCTTTGAAAGTGGAAGGGATTGTGAGACAACAAGATAAAGAGATAGACTGAGAGAAAGAGAGAGATCTTCCATCCATTTGTTCATTCCCCAAATGCCCACAAAGCTGGAAATGGTCAGACTGAACCAAGGAAACAGGAATTCCATCTGTGCTCACATTGGTGGCAGGAATCCATGTATTTTTTTTAAGATTAATTTTATTTGATTTTATTTGAAAGACAGTATTACAGAGAGAGGTAGAGACAGAGAGAGGTCTTCCATCCACTGGTTGACTCCCCAGATGGCTGCAATGGCTGGAGCTGAGCCAATCTGAAGCCAGGAGCCAGGAACTTCTTCTGGGTCTCCACAAGTGCAGGGGCCCAAGGACTTGGGCCATCTTCAACTGCTTTCCCAGGCCATAGCAGATAGCTGGATCGGAAGAGCAGCACCCGGGACTTGACCCAGTGCCCATATGGGATGCCAGCGCTTCAGGCCAGGGCTTTAACCTGCTGCATCACAGCGCCACCCCCCAGGAATCCATGTACTTTGGCAACCATCCTGCCTCCTGAGACATTAGCAGAAAGCTCCATAGGAAGCAGAGATAACACTGAAGCCCAGGCACTTTGATATGGGATGTCAATGTCCCTCCCCAGAGGCAGGTTAAACCTCTGTGCCACAATGCCTAGCCGAATTTTACAAATTCCTATACACCATTTTACTTACATTAATTAATGATAAAGATCGAATTAATCAAACAAGATTGAAAGTAGAAGAAATTTTTCTATAAGGTTCTACATGATAAATATTGTTAAGATGGCACATCATGAAGTCTGTCATGACTATTCAACTCTGCTATTGCAGCAGAAAAGCACCCATTGGCAATACATAAAAATGTTCTATCTGTGTTCCACTATAGGTTTATTTACAGAAACAGGAGGCTCACAGGATTTAGCCCACAGGCTCAAGCATCGCAATCCCTTTTCCAGATGCCCAAAGAAAGATTTGTAAAAACTTTACATATCTTTAAAAGTACACAGTTTTTACTGTTAAATTATTTCTCACTATTTGAGAGGTGTTAGAGATTACCATTTGGATATGAGCTTATAAAGCAAAAAGAAAGAACAAATTTGTAAATTGAAGAGTTTTGAATTCCTAAAGATGAAAGCAATTTGAAACATGCAAAAGCAACAAACAGCTTTGTTCATTAACCCAAACAATTAGTGTTGCTGGCATTTTATTTGCTGTATTTTGATGTAACAAAACTCTTCATTCATTCATTCATTCATTCCTCCGTATTACTTATAAATCTTTTTTATGTTATCACTGTTCAGGATATTATGTTATGCTGATAACAAATTGCCTACCTGCTTTGATATTAAATTGGATTCCTAAAACATTGAACACAGCTCTGTGTAGGTGTTTGAATTTAGATAGATGTCTTTGTAACCTCTTTGCTTATCACAGGGCTATTACCTCCCACCTTCCTCATATGTAAGAAAGGCTGCACATCCATACTCTCTAACTCTGTAGGCTCTGGCAATTCCAAATAGTGCAGCCCCTAGCCAGGAGAAGATGCCCATTGCAACTTCATTCTCTACCCACAATTAAAACCCAAAGCCATCTCTCTTCCATTTTGTACTTCAGACTCCTGTATAGGCTTCCCCTTTCCTGAGAATCACAATGTATTGTGAGCACTAAGTGTGCTCCGTTTATATAGAGCAAAGAGTGATATGTGTCTTCTGTCCTAATGTCTAAATACATTTCTTAGGAGGTTATCCTGCCTGCCTCTGTACAAAATATCTCCTTAGTACAAAACAATGACAACTGCACGGAGACCCTTTCTGAGGCGCATCACAAAAGATAACCACTAAAAATCAGCTCCCCCTCTCTATGCACAAGAACACTAGAGATATTTGAAGTCTATGGTCCCCTGAGAGAAACTGTTGCAAAAAACTCATATCAGCTCAATATTACCCAGGTAGGCAAAAACTCCCTCTTTCATAGCAAAGACTTAAGGAAAACAAGGTGACCCATTTTTTGCAAAAGATTATTTACTCTCTCAGTCTTGATCTAAAAACAGTATGCAGCTTTCAACAGCAATAACACAAATTTACAAAGTATCCATATAATCTACTGTAGTAGACCACAACAAATGTTGAAATCATTTAGAATAATGTGATGAATGTTAAAAAACTCTAGTGGAAAAGGAGGATAACTTACAAGAATATGTGGAAAATTTCAGTGACAAAAATATAAGAATTAAACAGATATGCTAGCAATGAAAATCACAGTAATGGAAATGAAGAATTCCTTTGACATCCTCTTCATTAGAAAAACAGCCAAGAAAAAAAAATGAGTGAACTTGAATATATTTCAGTAGATATTTATTCAAACTGAAACATGAAAAGATTAAGAAAAAAAGAAAATATTAACAAAATAAAGCATCCAGATGCTGCAATTCATACCATTATCTACAAAGCCATCATTTTTTGGTCTCATCACTCCATGTATCTTGAGATCTTGGTGACATTACCCTCTTTAGCTATGCATAAGTCACACATAGTAGTATTTCTTCAAATGTTTAAACACAGAGTTAATGCAGAATCTTTGTACATGATCTTCCATGTACCTAGAATACTTTCCCATGAGAGAACCAGATGTCTTAGACCACTTATACTAAGTCGTTGTTCAATTCTCACCTCATTATTTTAAGAGGTTTCTATCTGCTGGTTCATTTCTCAAATGGCTGCAAAGGCCAGAGATGATCCAGTTTGAAGTCAGGAACCATGAGCTTCTTTTGGGTCTTCCATGTGGCTGTAGGGTTGCAAGCAGTTGGGCCATCTTCCACTACTTTCCCAGGCATATAACCAGGGGGCTGGATCTCAAATAGAGCAGCTGGGACTTGAATGGGTGCCCATTTGTGATGCTGGCACTGAAGGAGGAGGCTTAAACCTCTTTGCCACAGCACCTGCCCCTGCAAGATTTCTTATTTTTTTAACTTTTATTTAATGAATATAAATTTCCAATGTACAGCTTATGGATTACAATGGTTTCCCCTCCCATAACTTCCCTCCCACCTGCAACCCTCCCCTCTCCCGTCCCCTCTCCCCTTCCATTCACATCAAGATTCACTTTCAATTCTCTTTGTATACAGAAGATCAATTTAGTATATATTAAGTAAAGATTTCAACAGTTCCCTGCAAGATTTCTTACAAAAGTTTTTCACTATTGTCAACTGGAATTTTCTTCTCATCTGTAAATCTCCTTCTGAAAGTTTTGAAACACATTATATTTATCACACCAGATATTTCTTATCAGAAACTATTCCAACAAAAATATGATTATTGTTTCTTCTGCAAGTAGTTCTTAAATTATTTTTGCCTGTAACTTCAGGGTTTGCATTTGTTCATTTGTGACCAAAAGTTAACCAACTTGAAGCATGTGCAAGTAAAAGAGGGATATGGAGGGAATAAAATGAGAAGTTAGGGAGGTCATTAGTATAATGCTTAAGATACCATTTAAAATGCCCAAGTACCTCATCTGGGTATTGAATTCAGTTCTCGATTCCTGACTCCAGCTGTCTACTAAGGCAGGTGCTGGGAGGAAGCAGAGATGACTCCAGAACATGAATTTCTGCCACATATATGATAGACTTTGGCTGCAATCCCAGTTGCTAGCTTCTGCCAGAACAGTAAACCAGCAGACGAGAACTCGCTCTCCATCTGTCTGTCTGTCTCTCCTCTGTTTGCCTCTTGTATATGCAAGTAAATAATTTTTTTAAATGAGACATTCTGTAATGCCCCACATAGTTCATACTGTGTATCACTAATTTTAAGGACCCAAAAGATGAAACATCAAAACCTTAGTAGATGAGAGAAATAAGATTCCCAAATTCATTTGTGTAGTAAGAAAATAACAAGTTTTAATTTAATAATACTATCCTTATAATTTGGAGTAAAATTATGAATATATCTAAATTATTTAAGTAATTCTTATTATACAAGGATATGCTTACATACAAATTTTTATTCTTATCTTAAAACAAAATAACCATGTTTCCAAAGATATCCCTTAGCTTCTTGAAATTCTACTTTTCTATTAATTTTAGCCTTTTTAAATAAATGAGTACATTATTAAATGTAACTGTTGTTCTTGGAAAAGGGAAACCCTTAATTAGTAATTAGTCTAGGTAAATCATGTGGTGGAAAACCCTATCTTAATTCAGGCAACAATCTTTATTAAAAGTTGTTAGAGCCTTTATTCAAGAATGAGTGTGGGCTCAATAGGCTAATCCTCTGCCTGTGGCGCCTGCACACCAGGTTCTAGTCCCAGTCGGGGCGCTGGATTCCGTCCCAGTTGCTCCTCTTCTAGTCCAGCTCTCTGCTGTGGCCCAGGAGAGCAGTGGAGGATGGCCCAGGTTCTTGGGCCCTGCACCCGCATGGGAGACCAGGAGAAGCACCTGGCTCCTGGCTTCGGATTGGCGCAGCACACCGGCCATAACAGCCACTTAGAGGGTGAACCAACGGAAAAAGGAAGACCTTTCTCGCTATCTCTCTCTCTCACTGTCTAACTCTGCCTATCACAAAAAAAAAAAAAAAAAAAAGAATGTGTATGATTTATTCATTGACAAAACTAAAGAACATTGCAAATAATGGGATCTTTTGAATTTCTGATATCTAGTACATTATGCCATTTTTCCATGAGCATTCTCTGATATAGAAAAATTACATAAGTTTCTCAGTGTCACATTGCTGAGTAACAGCTGCTTTCAAATAAAATTGTAATCCTTGATTCATAGTCCAGTTGGTCTTCCTAATATTTTATACTGGATGCATTTTATCTGTGCAATTTAATTTTTTGAGAGCAAGTATTTTGTATTCATCTTTGGCATGTCTCTGCCCCCCAGCACAGTGTATGCTCATGCAAAGGCATTCCTTGGATTGTCAACTGCATAAATGGCTTGATCATCTGGTCCCAAAAAAGAGTGCTTAATGGGATACATTCTTTAGAAATACCAATAAATTATGCCTAGAGTACAATAGCATTCTTATGCTAAAGCTTTTTTTTAAAGATTTTGATCCAATTGCATAATTATGTATTGGTCACATATATTCATTATTGATGACGTCTTTTTTTTAATTTTTGACAGGCAGAGTGGACAGTGAGAGAGAGAGACAGAGAGAAAGGTCTTCCTTTTGCTGTTGGTTCACCCTCCAATGGCCCGCCGCGGCCGGCCCGCTGCAGCCGGCGCACGGCGCTGATCTGAAGGCAGGAGCCAGGTGCTTATCCTGGTCTCCCATGGGGTGCAGGGCCCAAGCACTTGGGCCATCCTCCACTGCACTCCGGGCCACAGCAGAGAGCTGGCCTGGAAGGGGGGCAACCGGGACAGAATCCGGCGCCCCGACCGGGACTAGAACCTGGTGTGCTGGTGCAGCTAGGCTGAGGATTAACCTGTTGAGCCACGGCGCCGACCCGATGACATCTTTATATATATCCATAGTGTATATCTATATATACATACATACACAAATAAAAGCACACAGTTTACAAATATAGTGACATGTGGCAGAGGAGGTGACAGATCAGATTTTAGAATCTAAAAATCATTGAACAATTTTGTTGATGTTTTAGAGGAAAAAGGAACAAAGTGAATAGGGTCTGGAGTATGTCACCTATGTATAACATTATAACATAAATATTATATGTATACAAGTGTATAAGTATATACATAATCAAAATTTATATAGCTTGACTACATGATCATGCTGGTAAAAATAAAATAAGTTTAGAAAGATAAAAATACGCTATTCTGATACTGTGTGTAGCAAATCAGTAATTTTATGAATAATTTATATAAATGTTTTATATGCATGTATACAATGCAGTACTTGTTACCTTTTCTTGACCTAGAATATAGAATAATATTATTTTATGAAAGAGTAAATTAAAAGTAATTCTTTTTGAAATAATATAAATAATATTATGGTAGTAATACTGATATAATGATAATAATATTAAATAATATTAAATCCAGGCCATACTTTAATTCTGTGTACTGTGATTAGACACTATCCAGTTTCCAAAATTATTAGCAATGTGCTTAGCCTATATCACCTAAGGATACAAATCTCAAGGCTCAAGTATATTTCTAGCATTTTCCACAATATTGTAGAGGTAAAATTTCAACACCTTCCAATCAGATCATAAGCAGTGCAGTAATCAAGCATTAATTTAGCAAACTCATTTAGCAAATTCATTTTTTCATTACACTGTTTTCAACACAAAGTTAGTGCATTACTTTTTCAATAGCACTGAAACTAAAAGAGTTTTAAAAACTAGCTACAAGAAACATGGTGAGCTAAGTGTAATGGAGGTTGACTTTGAGATTCCCTTGGCCAAGCTTAAAATAAGTCTCCTATTAAATCATATTCGCAGGAAAAGATAACAGTGTTTTATTGAAAAATCTAAGGAATTAACATTTAAAAATTTACAGCAGTAACAGCTGTTCAGGGAGAAGAAAAATTTCATTCTTTAGCATTATTAAAAGTTCTTAATCTCTCTATTGACTTGTGTCCCCTAGGTGAAACAATTTTAAAAATACACTTACTAGAACCATTACATATGCAATAATAATCAGCATTAAATAATTTCTGGGTTGTTTGAAAAGTGTAATGAGATTTAGTAAAATAAAAAACAATTTAGTGTATCCTGCAAATGATGCTATAGAATATTAATTTGAAAAACAGGACCTGCTGACAAATCTGGTCCTCTGCCTACTTGTTGAATTAAGTTTTATTTGAACACAGCAACACCTATTTTTTGTTGGTATTATACATGACTGCTGTCACACTACAATGACAGAGATAAATAATTACAACAGAGATTATATGAGATTCCCAGATATTAAAATATGTACTATCTGGATCTGACAGAAATATATTTCCAAGGCAATAGAAAAACTTGAGAAAAAGAGTTCTTAGGATTACACCTTTTTAATTAGATGAACTGCCTCTTTCACTGTATCACTATTGCATACTTATTAAGACACAGTGCATGATTTATTTTTGTGAAAAGAAAAAAATAGATAAATTAAATTTAGTAGAGTCTAATAAGGCGAGTAAAACAAGGTTGAAGAATTAAAAGGCACCCTGAAACAGCTGAAGTATAGAGAACTCTGTCCAGCATTATGAGCTGTGGGCTTTTAGACTCCAGACCCTATAGCAGAGTAGAGAAATCAATAAATCGGCTACAGCTAGGCATCCGCCTTATTTGAATGGGGGAGAGGGGGTGATGCAGCATCTGTCTTATTTCACACCATCTGATTTATTGGATGCCTGTGGTTGGCTCAGCTATTTGTGATGGACTGAATCTCTGCTATTTGCTAAACTCTGAAATTAGATTGCAATTTGTTTACATACTAAGTTAGATTGCAATTTGTTACATAGGAACTCAAAGTAGGGGACAGCCTCAAGTGAATGGACTGCTTATTTAATTTGTTTCTATTCAAATTGCATGAACTATCCTTTCTCCTGGGATTTGTACAGTTCATTTCCTCTCCTAATTTGCATCTTTGCACAGAGCTGCCTGCACACATTTTCCTTCAATATCATACTTAAAACATCATTTGTACACTTGTCCCAACACTCTGTCACCTTATTTTTCTTTGTTCACAAAATTTATTTTATATTTCCACTCAGTGTGAAATCACAGTCCACAATCTTCCTTACACTTACTGATTCACTGAGTGTTGGCCAATGAAGTAGGCATAAGGGATTCAAGGATTGCTCCAAGAATCAATGTTTCTACACAATCTTTCAGAGATGCATTTTCCAGGGAAATGACTAACATAAAACAATGACGGGACAACACTGGAAGAGCTTGGATTCCCAAGCTTAATGACTGTTTAGAACACAGATTCCAGGTGAATGGGATTCCCATTCTACCCTGATTCAAGCTCACAGAAGGGGATATTATTTCTATCAGATGATACCTTACCCTAAAACTTAATACCTGAAGTAATAGAGATTCATTCTTTCTGCCAGTAAAATGGCAATCATATAAGACTATGGAATGTGTTTCCTTTTCAGTTCACTGCTATAGCACTGCCTTACTTATAACAGAAGTCCAATAAATTTAATCAAGGTGTTTGTAGAATAAGTACTTAATTAATGCATGGGAGAGGTTAAATAGAACCACCTTGGAGATTTGTGTCAAATTCACGAAGCAACAATACAAAGGTTGTACAATGTTTCCTTAAAACTATTCTCTTTGATACTACACTTAATCTTAGCCAAAAGGCCATTTACAACAAAATGGAGGAAGCTGGAAAACATCATGCTGAGTGAAATAAGCCAGTCCAAAAGGGACAAATATCATATGTTCTCCCTGATCGATGGTAACTAAACGAGCATCTAAAATGATACCCATTGAAGTGAAATGGACACTATGAGAGACAATGACAGGATCAGCCCTTGTCTAGACTGTTGAGGAACAACTTACTATTTTATTCCTTTTAGTATTTTTGTTGTTGTTGTTGTTGTTGTTGCTCTGTTTGTTCTACATAAGACCACTGGTTGAACTCTGTAATCAATGCACAATCATTCTTAGGAGTTTAAAATTAACAGAAAAGTGATCTATGTTAAACATAGGAGTGAATAAGAGAGGGAAGAGATATATAGGTTGGCACATGCTCACTCAGACTTACCTCCAGTGGTGGAACTAGAAATGTGCCAGGGGATTTCAAATCAATCTTACCAAGGAGGCAGGTACCAATGCCAGCGCACTTGGTAAAGTGATAAGTATAAATACACAACCGATCAAAAAGATAGGGTATGTGTCGAAGAGATTTCACAAATAAGACCAGTGTAAGCAAATAATGAAGGATAGAATTAAAAGGGAGAGAATGATCCTGTGGGGGAAGCAGGACACACAGCAGACTCATAGAATGGCAAATGCCCAAATAGCACTCCTGCCTCAGAATCAACCCTTGGGACATTTGGATCTGGCTAAAAGGTCCATGAGAGTCTCACAGGCATGGAAAGCCATGACACGGTGGCAAAAAACAATCTAAATGAAAGACCCTGGTGAACAAGACCCCAGCAGAAGAAACAGGCCATCAAGGAGAGAGGCGCCTTTCTCTGAAGGAAGGAAGGAACCTCCACTGTGACACGGCCTTGACTAAACAAGTTCAGAGTCGGTGAACTCAAGGGACTTCCATAGCCTAGACGGCTCATAGCAAGAGTCTCGGGTGATTGCTGACATCATAAATAAGAGTGCCAGTTGTTAAATCAACAACGGGAGTCACTGGGTACATGCTCCCCACGTAGGATCTCTGTCCTTTATGTGTTTTACTATGAAACTTAAAAACACTACTAGTGGAACAATACCCTATACCTTGTGCGGTTGTGTGAATGCAGCCTGTTGAAATCCTTGCTTAGTATATACTAAGTTGATCTTTAGTATATGAAGGTAATTGAAAATGAAACTCGATAAAGGGCGGGATGGGAGAGGGAGAGGAGAGAGCCGAGGGAGGGAGGTTGAGGGGGAAGCCACAACAATACAAAAGTTGCACTTTGTAAATTCACATTTATGAAATGAAAAATAAATAAATAAATAACTATTCTCTTTGAATTATAATTTGCAAGTGTTCAAGTATGATAAAAGTACCACTGAAAATTTACTGGGCATTCATTAATCATCAAATATTTTCTAAACCTTTTCATAAACCATCTCATTTAATTTTAATAATACAAATCTAAACAAGATAATCTAAATATTTCCATTTTATGGATGAGTAAAAGAGAGATCAATAAATAACTTTCAGGTCACACAGAAAATGAGGTGCCAAGTCAGGCAGACTAGGGGACAGACATTGCAACACAGAAGGTGAAACCACCATATTGGATGCACACAAACAATTTCAGAGTGCCTGGGATTGAGTCCTACATGCAGCACTCATCCAGTTCCCTGCCAACACACCTGAAAGGCAGCAAGTGATGGCCCAAGTAATTGAATTTCTGCCACTCATGAAGGTGAACTGGATGAAGTTCCTGTCTCCTGGCTTCTGCATGGCCCAGCACTGTTAAGGACATTTGAAGTGTGAACTAAAAGATAGACATGGTATCTCTCTCTCTCTCCCATACCCACATTTCTTACAATCTCTCCTCCCTGTCTTTCTCTGCCTCTGTCTACCACCGATTATGTGACTTTCAAAAAGAGAAATATTTACAAAAAAAAAAAAAACCTACGGAAGTTTGGCTCTGCTGCAATGTTCTCAACTAATGCAATCTAATAATAAGTGTTCATTAAGTCAGATGGAAAAAATATGGGCTACTATACTGCACAAAAATTACAAAATCCACAAATATGAGGGAGGTATGGAAATGTGCTGATTTTCATTTTTGGTATATTTTAAAACTGAATTTATAGAACCTTTTTATTCTGTTTATATATATACATATACACATTCTGTTTATGCATATATATGTATATATATAATTTCTAGTCAATTAAATGCAAACTTACTTAAAGAAGTTTTCTCTTAATTAATTTGCATGTATTTTATATTCTTTCCATTTCCTAAAAGCTTTTATCAGATATCTGGGAGTCATCTATTGGTTTTCAGGTTTAATTTGGGTTCCCTGTTCCTTGTCTTGCATTTTTTGCTTCACTGGTTCATAGTTATTGTCATGTTAACAGCCCATGCACATCACTTGATATCCTCTGAATTCTGAATGACAGGATTTCTCTGAGCATGCCTGTGACTGGTCTGGAGAGTCCTGGGAAGTTCTGGAGCATTCCTATGTAATGCTAGTCTACTGTAAACCCATGAGGACTGCTTCAGGACTCCTCTACTTGATGGTTCATGCCAATGTGATATCTAGTTGGTTGTTATTGAATCATAGCAAAAATAGGGAATTGTGGTAATGTGCTGATTTTTCTCAGTCACATTTGGGAAATGAGTCTCTAGATCGTACTTCTATGTATTCCAAAATTTAATTAAAGATCTTTCTTTGGAGTTTTGGCTTCACTGAGAATGAATGCATTTCTGGAACAACTCAACAGGATTCTTTATCAGCATCTAACTGCCTAATTCTTTTTTTAATTGTTAAAATTGTTGAGAAATGTTTATTCTCTGTATGAGACCAGGACAAGTTGAAGGTGCTAACTGAACATGATTGCAAATCATCCTATGAGAATCAGAGAAGCCATTCTACATGTGGCATAAATTTAGTCAACTCTTTTATATTACACAATAAGTAACACTCTACGCATCAAGCAAGCAAGCTCAGTGAATGTACAGAATCTCCAATCTTTCATCAAGTGTGGTAGGTTGAGCTTATCCTCATTTCTGTGATTTAGTCACAAAGTAAACTGAACTATTTGTTTTTCTGGATACAGCTTCCTTGAAGAACAAAGCAGAGCCTCAAAGAAATGTCAGGTTTCATGTATGGTTCATCTTTTTTTTTAAGATTTTTTATTTATTTATTTAACAAGTCGAGTTACAGACAGTGAGAGGGAGAGACAGAGAGAAAGGTCTTCCTTCCGTTGGTTCACCCCCCAAATGGCCGCTACGGCTGGAGCTACGCCGATCCGAAGCCAGCAGCCAGGTGCTTCTTCCTGGGCTCCCACACAGGTGCAGACACCCAAGCACTTGGGCCATCATCCACTGCCCTCCCGGGCCACAGCAGAGAGTTGGACTGGAAGAGGAGCAACCGGGACTAGAACCCAGCGGCTATATGGGATGCCGGTGCCGCAGGCGGAGGATTAGCCAAGTGAGCCACGGCGCCGGCCCATGTATGGTTCATCTTATACACAGCCTTTAAAACTATAGGTTGTTCTGGTCCAAAATGAAGTTTATGGCCTAATTTCATGGGGATATGTGTTTCTTTGAGAAGTTTGAAGAAGAAGTCCTGCAGGACTCTGACAACAGCAAGTTTCAAGGTCATGAGAGCAAACCTTACGCCAATGCAGTTACGGGCCCAGCTCCAAATGAAAGGTATGCGTAAGGCTCTGCGCTGTCCTGGTTCTTCTTCTTGAACCTTATCGGATAAAACTGCATCAGTGTCCTCCTGCAGCTTCTGCTGGGAATCAGGGTGAGGGGCCAATAAACACAACATATAGGGAAGAGTACTGCTAGTGGTCTCTTAGCCAGCCAAAACAAATGTAACTGCTTGGGCTGCAAGCTCCATATCCAATAGAGCTTTATGGGACTCTGTCTAATTCTTGCCCTCTGTTTTTGCCTTAAAGAACTTGAATACCTCTGTGGCAGAAAAAGGTTGCTTTTGTTTAGATTTTTTGAAGGTCAAAATCTAAATTATCTTCTGCTTTTCTCCACATTCCCATGTAACAGTTGTACTTCGAGAGCAGTGCACATGGAGCACTCTTTAGTTTCATCTTCCTGAAAGGGAAAATGGTAGGTTATCAGAACATTTTTGACACAAAAGAAAATATTAGTATTTCAAAACAGTACTTTACCACAGAACAAAGAGTCAATGGCATTCATTCAACTGATAGAAAAATCTCATCCATTAGGAGACTGCCAATATTAACCTTAGCCTGAATCCTCTTCCGGTTTTTAAGAACCAAACAATAGCAGCAAACAAATTCCATAAACCTTATTTTTAAACATATGACAAAGGACACTGCAAATGAGCAATAGTCTACAAATTAAGTGGAAAAGCATATTTAAAGCTATAAAGCCTTTTACTAAGTTTTTTACTACATTATCTAAAGCCTAATATTACAATATTATTACCATATTATATTTTCTCGTGAATCATGTAAGAAGAGAGATAAACTTGGAATTTCATCCAGATTTGCATGAATGCAAGCACAAAGCCTGAGTTGATTCTTAATGTTCAATTTAAAATGACTCAGAAATGAAAAACAATTACTCTTATATGCTTTTTTTAGAAACTAGAAGAGGGTGTTATATTTTGGGTTTGAGAAAATCAACTAAAAAGCATCATTTTGTTTTGGAGGGACATATTGAATTTTTAAATGAATTCAAAAGTAAATACAGTGTGGAGGTTGAAAACTTTGGCTCATGTGTTCCAACTCCTGATTTTACAACTTACTGTTTGTGTAACCTGGGAAATTATTACTCATATTTTCCTTCTCAATACATTATAATATAGACTGAACATTTAGTTCCTTCTCCTCTAAATTGATATGTTGAGAGCTAATATTCAATTCAATTGCAAGAAAGTCAGGTATATGTAATAGCAATGAAGCCACTGGTTAAAATGTTCACATCCAGTGTCAAGCAGCTATGGCTCCTGATTCTACCTTACTGCTCATGCAGATACTGGGAGGTAGCAGTGATGGCTCAAGTAATTGGTTCCTGCCACCCATATCAGAGACTTGGATTGTGTTTCCAGTTCTTGGCTTCAGTTCCTTATTCTCTGGTCATTTGGGGGCCTTTGCGGAGTGAATCAGAAAACATGAGCTGTATCTTACTGCTTCTCTCTCTATCACTCAGATTAAAATATTTTCATGAGATAATGAATGTACGAAGGTGTCTGACACCTAGAAAATACTATCGATGTTAACTACAGACATTATTCAACTGAAATAGCAAACTTAAAAGGTTCATTGATGTCACCATACCTGTACTTGCATATTTTAGTCTGTTCAGTGTCACTTCCAAGCACAGCGCTTGTGATAGGCAGCTCTTCATGTCCATTGGGTGGCTACATCACAGCAGTGTAATGGACGAGGTGAGCAGTGACATCATTCTACTTCAAGTATTTTTCAAGGTTCTCTTCACATCCTAGTCAACTTCAGAAAATTATATATTCTATTCTGTGACCTTGTAAGTTTTACACACTTTAACACTAAAATTTCAAAGTACTTTCTGGACATATCTTCCCTTCATAATAGCATAATATACATTGCATCAGGTAAGCAAGTCTTTATGCTCTCCTTAGGACATCTCCATGGCATTTTGTCAAATTTCTACAGCATGTAGAATCCTCCCATAATAAACACAAATGTCAAGTGTTTAAAAATAATGTTCCTTTCAAGCCTCCTTAAAGGAGTAGCTTGCTTTGTTTGTTTTTATCCTAAGGATACACAAGTCAGATAAAAGCAACACTGAAATACAAGTGGCAGTTTCAGCCCAGGATGCTATATTTATCTTTTTGGTCCTTATTGGATAATTGAAGTATTTGAATTAACCAAGAGGTTGTTGGAAAACAGCTCTATGCCTACTCCTGCTTTTTCTACTAGCCCTCTGCTACATGTTCCTTCAATTTTGATTGTATTATCACACAGGACCCTTAAGTATGTCTGATCATTTTGAAGGCTAAGGGACTGAGACATAAAAATAATTGTCTTCCCTTTGATTAAAATCAATTTTTGCCTTAAATTATCATCCTCAAGTGTGTATTCTCTCTCTCTCTCACACACACACACAAAGTATACTTGAAAAGTTTATGGAAAAATAGAAATAAGAGATCAATTCATTCTGAGGCAAAATATTTTGAATCCATCAACATTTTTTATAACATACCTCTTCCATAAACTTTTTGAAAATTCTTCATGCTTTGATTTTGAGATCATATGTAAATATATATGACACTTGATTTTATATAGATTCACCAAAGCACTTTCAACAGAGATAGATAACTTTATTATACTGATAGATGTATTGCTTGAAATTTTTTTCTCAATGGGTCATATCTTATAATCTCTTAAGTACCTTTTATGTCAGGAGCCAATTCTTAAACATTTCAGGTTTCTCTGACAATGAACACAGAAATAACATTTTTTTTTTCTTATTGGAAAACCTTATTCTCTCAATTCTGAGATTTTATTAAGAACAAAACAATGTCCCTCAAAACATGATGATTCATTGACTTTTTTAAAGATTTATTTATTTATTTGAAAGGCAGAAGCAGAGAGAGAGAGCGACAGAGAGAGAGAGAGAGAGAGATCTTCCATTCACTGGCTCACTCCCCAAATGGCTGCAAAGGCCGGAGCTGTGCCAATCTGAAAACAGGATCCAAAAGCTTCTGCTGGGTCTCCCACATGGGTGCAGGGACCCAAGGACTTGGGCCATCTTCTACTGTTTTCCCAGGCCATAGCAGAGAGCTGGATCGGAAGTGGAGCAGCCGCAGCCTGGAATTGAACCAGCGCCCTTATGGAATGCTGGCAATCAAACCAATGCTTTAACCTACTGCACCACAGCTCCCTCCTTTCATTGACTATCTTTACCTCTGATGATGAGGAAATGCTACTAAGCAGAATTTTGTGAAATCTTCATTCCATTATGGTTTTGAAATGAATGAAGCGTGCTGTTTTACACAGCCTAAAAAGTAGACATCACTTTTAAGGAGAGCAAATGTTCTCATAATATTTTGTAATTCATAGTTATTCTGTTTACATTGTCTGGTGTTATCTTTACCATAACCCTTTTAAGTGGACAGAATATGTTTAATATTCAAAGCTGAAAGTTAAAGATGGTACGCCCAGAGAGTTTACGTGACATTTTTAAGAACTACTCTGCTACATAGGGATAACAGTAGGATCCCCTGGGTCCAGCACATACTTTTTACTGGAGCTTTCTGCAACCTAAGTTCAGCTACTACGGTGAGCTTCTAAGGTCAAAAATGGAGGATATGATTAAGCATATTTTTTTAGAGTCCTTTTAAGGGAATTATGTTTTCTTGCTTTGTTAAAAACAAGACCAGCTGATTAATTGACACTGAGAAGAAAGAGCATTAGAATAGAGAGCTGACTTCATTAATAATGTTAAATCATTATGTTGGAGAAATATTTTTCTTGAATAATGACTTTTTCTATTTTTTTTTTAAGTTTAAAGGGCCAGTGAATTATTTGTGCCATTAATTCCATTTCACCAATATTTATTTAGTTCCAGCTCTAGGTCTAGCTACTAATTTGGATTGAAGATTAATGAAATAGAGCCTTTAGTAGAGGACTTTTGCCAGCACTCCACCAAATTTATAATCCTCTTCCTTCTTGAACCACAGAGTTAGAGAGGTTGAATTTAAGCATCATTGCCTGGAGGTGTGACCAAAGGACTAATTTCTCCATATATTGACTGTGAGTGGACATAAGGAAACCAATTCCTTGCCTTGTTCTGTCCTTGAGGGATTCCAAGGATAGGGAACTTTCAGCTCTGAAGCCAGCAATGGCCCTCATAAACTTATTTGAATTTGACATCCTAAATGAAAGTGATACTATCTACTTTCCGTATTGGTTTTTAAACCTTTCCATATGAACATGCTCTTTAACCTTTGTAGCTGACCAGCATAAAGATAAGGGTGTCTGGGTCCCATGAGGTGGCAGAGTTAGTAAAGCTGCTGCTTGCAGTGCTGGCATCCCATATGGGTGCTGGTTTGAGTCCTGTCAGCTCTACTTCCAATCCAACTCTCTGCTCTGGCCTGGGAAAGCAGTATAAAATTGCCCAGGTCCCTGGGCCCCTGCACTCACGTGGGAGACCCTGAAGAAGCTCCTGGCTCCGGGCTTCAGATTGGCTCTGCTCTAGCTGTTGTGGTCATTTGGGGAGTGAACCAGCGGATGGAAGACCTCCCTCTCTCTCTCTCTCTATCTCACTGATTCTGCCTCTTTGTAGCCCTGCCTTTCAAATAAAATAAATGCATCTTTAAAAAAAGATAGTGAGGACCCTAACAGCCAGAAATTTACTATGTCAAACCTTGGTAAATTTAAGCCCATGCATAATGAACTGGAGCAGAGCAACCCATTATTAAGAGTCTGAATCTTGTATCCATAGCTTAGACTAGTTACATTATAATGGCAAGAAACTCATTTTCTACAAAGCGACTATCTTTTGTGAGTCTATTGTTTTAAATATTTATTTATTTGTGTGAGAGGCAGAGTTACAGAGGGAGAGAAGGAGAGACACAAAGAGAGATCTTCTATTTACTGGTTCACTCCCCAAATGGACACAATGGCCAGAGCTGGCTGGGCTGTTCAGAAGCCAGGAGCCAGGAACTTCTTTTAGATCTCCGATGTGGATTTCAGGGGCCCAACGACATGGGTCATCTTCCACTGCATGCCTAGGCACTTTAGGAGGGAGATGGGTCAGAATTGGAGCAGCCAGGACTTGAACTTGCACCCATATACGATGGCAGAGGTTTTACCCACTATGCAACAACACCAGCCCCAAGACTTTTTAAGCTCTATATTGTGTTTTGGCAAAATAAAATAAAATACAATTCTTGACCTTAAAGAAGTAACAATCACATTAAAAGATAAAAAATAGTCTACTCTAAAAAGATAATTAAATTATGATATTTTAAATTGAAATGAAAACTTAGTATAGCATACTGAAACATATTGTTCAAAGTACATTTCTAGAAATATGTGAATACTTAAGAAATAGCTGATGTACATTGGTAATGATACTCCTTGACCTGATATATTAGTGAGATTATCACAAAAAGCAATAATTGCTTTGCTGGTTTTTCTTTGTGATGCGATAAAGGATGGGAATGGAGGAGTTATAAGGACCCTTCACAGTGAAGTTTTATTACCTAACACTTAAAATTAAACCACTATAAAAATGTAAATGAAAGAGTTTTCATTTAACAAGAAGTCATTTCATCAACTCCTCTTCACTGATCTCTGTGATTCTTTTGTTGGAAGTACAAATAAAAGGAGTGTTTCACTGTTTTAAAAATCACTAAAAATAAAGCTACCTATCCTCCTCACATCAAGAACTGTATTATTTTGGCATTATATCATCTCAGGAAATAAAATCTGTAGATGAGTATTCTGGATACTTGAATATGCTGCTTCTGATTACAAATGTGGAACAACTTGTAGCTGGCATTGTGGCATAGAGGGTACAACTCACAGCCTGCAACACTGGCTATGGTTTGTGTCCCCGGCTACTCCACTTCTGTTCCAGCTCCCTGCTAATATTCTGGGAAAATCAGAAGAAGATGGCCCAAATGCCTTGTTCCCTGCCACCCAAGTGGGAGACCTGGAAGGAGTTCCTGGCTCCTGTTTTTTGGCTAGCTCAATCCTATTCATTGCAGCCATTTGAACAGTGAATGAGTAGATGAAAGATATCTTTCTTTCTGTCTCTCCCTCTATCTCTGTGGCTCTTTCATGTAAGTCAATAAAACAGTAAATAAATAAATAAATCTCCAAAAAATATAGTACAACATTCATTTGCACAACTATTTTCATAGCTATGAAAACTTGATTTATTTTAAAATAGTGAGTATTGTAATAGAAAAGTTAAATTACTTTTCTGAGGTCAAGCACTGCCATGCACAATTTATTTATTTTTAAATCTTTACAGCATACATTTTTATCAGGGCCTATTTTCAAAGAATAGTTTAAAAAGTGAATGAAAAATAAGATGGCAAGTCCTTCCAATGATTCCAAAAATTTATTCATCAAATGTTAAAGCATCATTACATCACATAATCATTTTAACATTGTGTCTTGGTCACAATTTTATAAGTAAATTTATATTAATTAAACAATGACTATTAATTACTGATTCTCATTGTAAAATATTAATATCTGCTTTCCTCATAATAAGTAACTATGGATTATGAAGTTACTGATATATAAGTATTTTCTTAGAAGCAAATGTCTTAAAGGAACATCTAAAAATAAAAACATAATAAAACCATGTATGGAGAAAACTTTAGGAAAAATCAAATAACTAACTGTGCCCTTTGTTTACCAATAACACTCAATGGAATCATTCAGTTCCCATCAACATTTTAAGACTTTTTTTCCTCAGTTTCTTTCAGGATGCACAAATGAATATTGTACAAGCTTAAGTCCAAGTAGCAATCATGAATTGAGCCAGATTTTTCTGTGTATGACTCCTGTCCCTAATGTATTTTTTCTGAAATGATTATGTATATGTGCATGTAAATATAAACAATGAAACAAAAATGCCTTCAACAGTTTTCATATTGTAGAAATTATTTAAGAAGCAGAGGCTAAAATAAGGATAGTGCATCAAGATATGTGAAATCTTAAAAATTTGAAAAGAATAACACTGACACACCAAAAAAACCTACCCATACATTAATAAATAAAATGCCAAGAAAATGTGATATATTTATTAACTTGTAATTACAGCTCAAATATTTAAAAAGTGATCATGTTCATCACTACAAATCAAGACATGTCTCCTTAATTTTGAATTGATGAAGTGATTATTGCAGTTATTTTAACTCTCTCAAATCTGTTTATCAAAATAATCTTTGCAATAGAAAATATAAAAGTGGAATTATAGTCTTATATTGAATGCATATTTTCCTATCTCTATATAAATAAAACATGATTCTATGAAGTGAGAGGAATTAACTAAAAATAAAGAGCTCTCAGTAAAAACCTATCAGTATATATTTGAGAAGTATTTTTTATTTGTCAAGAGATTGCAGCTATTTTAAATATAAATTCTTAATTTTACCTAAAACTAACATAAAGTTGGATAGAGTATCAAGATAAAACAATTTGGGGTCTTTTCTTTTATTATGGATTTCTTGTAAAGTTTACTGTGATTATAAGCTGCATTTTATTTCAATTTCCTTGTTGTTATTTAATTCTCATTAACAAAACCAATGAACAAAGATATAAAAACTTATATAATTGAATGGTCTCTAAAACCACTATTGAAACAAGCTCCTCTGCACAATTTAAGTGTAATATAACTCATCAGTGTAACTTTTAATATGGGCACAACCTGGCATATAGTATCATTAATTAAAATTCATGTCAAACTCTTAAAATTGTAGTTTATTGAGTTTGGTTTCATTGGTTTCATATAAGTATGTCCTATATAAAGTCATACTTTAATTAACTAAATAGTTAATTCTGCCGATTTAGTCAATATCAAATACTGAAATACGATTTTCATTAATATAAACAATGATATTTTGTAGTTTGAAAATGCTTTCCAGGCCAGCATTGTGCTGTAGGTTAAACTGCAAAGTGCTGGCATCCCACGTGAATGCAATTTCCAGTCCCAGTTGCTCCACTTCTGATCTAGCTCCCAAATAATGCATCTGGGGAAGCACTGGAAGATGGCCAAATATTTAGAACCCTGACACTCCTGTGGGCGATCTGATTGCAGTTTGAGGCTTCTGGCGTCAGCCTCATCCAGGCACAGCCTTGCAGCCATTTGGGGAGTGAACCGGAGGATGGAAGATCTGCACCTCTTTATCACTGTCCCTCCATTTCTCTCTGTAACTTTAATAAATAAATGAATGAATCTTATAAAAATTAAGACATCTTTCAAAAGCTCTTTTATTTGGAAGAGGTATGACCGTAAATTAAATGGTTAAACTGCAACTCAACTCAGTATAAGTTTCGTTTTGAAGTGTGAATTGTTAACATAAACTTGCTACTTAGCAATTTGAATTTGCACCTCTTCTTTTCTAATATAGTATCATATATTTGAGGCAGAAAATCATTTTTAAATATAAAGTAGTGTTATAAATATTGAAAACAACAGAAAGGTATAATAGTTTTCTGAAAAATTCATAAATGTATATAGAAACAGGAACACAGGATTTATTCCTTTCTAGAGAGCAAAAGGTTTTCCTGAATTGATGTAGACAATTTCCTTATTTTAACTCTGATTTCATATCAAAACTACAGAACTTCCTGGAATCATTTGAACACATAGTTTTCACGTATTAATGTACTATTTATAATTAAATATGTCCATGTTACAATGGATACCTAAATAACTTTTAAAAATGTCTGGGGAGGGGAAAATGTTTGCCATTGAAACACAGTTTTTAATCAAAACAGCCAATCAAAATATGACAGCCTCAAAATTATGTGACAAGAACATTGCATTCTGATTCACTTTTTTCCCCTTAAAATGTATCATCTTTGATATAATAACAACAATTAGTAAACATTGAAGGCAAACTGTGTGTGTTTTTGCTAAGCAATGAACCAGGTACTTTTCTATGGATGAGGACATGAAGGTATGTGTGGGTAGCGAGGCGGGAGGAGGGAAGACAGAGGTCTTGATGGTATTTACACTTTGTGCTCATATGTACTTGGAAAATGATAGGGAGGCAGATGGAACACTTTCCTTAATAATTATTTTAGTGTTATTTCCAAAATGAATAGATGAATACTTATCTTTGACAGAAAGCTTATTTTGTCACAACAAAATTACTTGAGGACAATTTTGTGCTGATATTTGCTAAGATAAATAAGCTGCAATGTAATAATTCCATGCCCTCTGCCAGCAAATTAAGCAGCATGCAATTTTATGGCTCAATACAGGTATTCTTTCTATATAATGTTGGATTATAGCAAATAATCATATATATGTATGTATATATATAACATGGAATGATTAATTAAAATTCAATGAATTCAATTAGAGTAGACAGTGTTAGGGGCCAGCACTTGATGTAGCTAGTAAAGCTACAGATTGCTATGCAGGCACCCAATATGGGCCCCAATTTGAGACCTGGATTCTCCACTTTTGATCCAACTCCCTGCTAATAGGTGTGGGAAAGAGGATGGCCAACAGCTTGCACCCCTGCACCCATATGGCAACCCTGGAAGAATCTCCTAGTCTCTCCCCTCACTCCAATACTCTGGTGCTCTGACTTTCAAAAAAATAAATAATTCCTTAAAACAAAATAAATAACAAAGAAGAAAGCTTTAAAATTTTTCTTTTAAGAATGTGCTTAAAAACATAATTTATATTTTTCAACAATAAAATATTTTTAATTATTTTCATTTAAATAACACATTCAATTACAATTTTCTTGCAAATAAAGATTTCTGTGGATCAAAAGTAACAGGAAATAAAGATTGAGACATTTTTCTATAAAATTTGATACAAAAATGGAAATAAATATTTATCTACTCTAAGAAAAAGGAGTTTCTATATATGAAGCCAATGAAAAAAAAACAATTGTTTTGGGCCACAAAAATATTAGGTCATTAAATATCAAAATAGCTAAAATAAAAATAAAATATTATAAATGTAAGAACATGGCTTGCAAAGCATAAATATATAAAGAACTTTTAGAGATCAAGTATGCATATATATTACATAAAGAGCTGTTAACAATCACATATAAATCTCAACTTAAACAAAATCAGGAGTATAGACCAGCCAAAATCATTAGCATCAGTGAATGCATTTATCGCCTAAATATCTTATAATGAGTAAACATTTGCAAATAAAACATTTTTGTTTATTTTTCTTTAAAACTAAACCTCTTGTTGGGAGAAATAACAGTGTGTTTAAAATGGTTGAATAGTTTTAAGTTTCTCATTAAACACATAAAGGAAGATTAAAAAGTACCTTGAACTGGAACACCTTGTTCTTCTAGAATTGTGGGGAATCTCCAGTTCCCCACATTTTCCCGCTGGTAACTTGACTATCTTTGTGTGAACAGTGTTTCTATTCCAGATCTCAGAGTTGCTCCCACTTTCTTGGAACACTATTCTGTTTTCCTGCCTACAGCTAATTACTTCACTTCTTGCTGAGTAAGCTTTACTACGCTTCCTAACAAAATCCAGCCATTTGTGATATCAATATGTATTTATTTCATTGTAGAGATATAGTTCTTGTTCCTTCCCTAAGAATACATTCTATTATTTTCCTTTTGGAAAGCAAAGAGAAGACAAGACCTTAAATATGGAAATTCAGGACAACTGCATCTCAAAGTAGGGCATAAGAAAATGGAAATGGGCCGGCACCGTGGCTCAACAGGCTAATCCTCCGCCTTGCGGCGCCGGCACACCGGGTTCTAGTCCCGGTCGGGGCACCGATCCTGTCCCGGTTGCCCCTCTTCCAGGCCAGCTCTCTGCTGTGGCCAGGGAGTGCAGTGGAGGATGGCCCAAGTGCTTGGGCCCTGCACCCCATGGGAGACCAGGAGAAGCACCTGGCTCCTGCCATCGGATCAGCGCGGTGCGCCGGCCGCAGCGCGCCAACCGCGGCGGCCATTGGAGGGTGAACCAACGGCAAAAGAAAGACCTTTCTCTCTGTCTCTCTCTCACTGTCCACTCTGCCTGTCAAAAATAAAAAAATAAATAAATAAATAAAAAATTAAAAAAAAGAAAATGGAAATGACAGTTTTTTTTTCTTAGTTTAGAAAAATATCAAGATAGCAAGCAGAATGTGGTGATACTATGACATACTGCCTGAGATAAAGAATTTAGAGGAATAATGTGCTACAACTCCAAAAGTCTAGTAAAAAAATGTAGTTTCACATCACTTGACTACTATAGCTTCTGCAATTAATTTGGGGGTTCTTCCAGTTGTGAGAAAAATATAGTCATTATCTCTTCTACATGATTATCAGTGCGGCCTCCCAAATCCAACGATATGATTCCAAATGCCCTCTTTACTGTTCATTGCTGGCACAACCTTGTAAAACTTACTTAATGTTTTTCCTCCATTTCTCTCTAAATAAAAGGGGATAATAACATAAATATATATTTCATATCATGGATTTGAGGATTGGACAAGTTAATTCATATAAAATTATCAAAAGATTATCTAATATCCCACACATATAAAGTCAATATAAACTATGATTTCATTAAAGGGCTTGCTCAAAAGAGTTCAATAATTTTAATATTAGCATGTAATAGATGTTTGTCGCATATTGCTGTGTAATGATGAACATGATCTCCATTCTTGTATTGTCAGAGAAGAATTTTCATACAGACACAGTGATCAAAATGAGATTTATTGAAAAATTTATTTCAAAAATAGATTTATTGAAAAGTGCATACAGATTTAACAAATTAGGCAAGGAGCATAATAATGGCCAATCAGGAAACAAGAATAACAACCCATCAGAAGGACAGGATAACAACCAATCAGGAGGCAGTGACTGGTAACTTCGTCTAGCCTATTCTCACTATAATCCTGTGTGTTGCTTAAAGCAACATCCAGGGGCCGGCGCCGTGGCTTAACAGGCTAATCCTCCGCCTTGCGGCGCCAGCACACTGGGTTCTAGTCCCTGTTGGGGCGCTAGATTCTATCCCAGTTGCCCCTCTTCCAGGCCAGCTCTCTGCTATGGCCCGGGAAGGCAGTGGAGGATGGCCCAAGTCCTTGGGCCCTGCACCCGCATGGGAGATCAGGAGAAGCAGCTGGCTCCTGGCTTCGAATCAGCACGATGCGCCAGCCGCAGTGGCCATGGGAGGGTGAACCAACGGCAAAAAGGAAGACCTTTCTCTTTGTGTCTCTCTCTCACTATCCACTCTACCTGTCAAAAAAAAAAAAAAAAAAAGCAACATCCAGAAAGAGGAAGCACTTTCCCTAAGAAGTCACTCTTAGGGACTCTGTCTCTTTCTCATTTTTACAGGGAAATGATCTAACTGCCTACTAGTCCAATTGACTCCTCACAATATTCAAACTTACCTTTTCCTAATGATAGCTTTCAAATATGGATTTTTTTTCCAAGTTCAGCATGGTAATGAAGGAAGAGAAGTCCTCAAACAAGAGGGCATCAATAAAAAAAGTGAGCTGAGGCTCACTTTTTGCCTCAGCATAGATCTGATTTGGAAGAGAATGGGCTGACTGAAGTTCTATAATACTGCTTCACTCAAACTTGTTTCAGGCAGAGGGGCATTTGGTTGAAGTTGCTCCATGTTCTTCCCTCCATGCCTGAAAGAATTCAGGATATGTTCAAAGCTAAATAAAATTACAGCCTCAAGAAACATATCAACCTACCCTGAGAGAGAAAGAGAAAATGAACAGAAGTCCAAACACAAACACACACACACAGAAAAACAGAAATAAACCCCAAACCAAAATGCAGCCCCATCAACAAGCTCCGTGCTGTTCTTTTATAGCATCAGGAGACAGGGGTGGTATCTGGGGTAGCATTCCATGACTATTCAAAGAGGAGTGGAGTCTGGGGTCAGGCTGCAGTACCAACTATTTCTGTGCTTGGATTTGGGAACAGAGGTGTCATGACATCAGGCGGGTGAAGAAAGTGGGAGTGCCAGCCATGGTAATTTTATTATAGTTAAATGATAATGTCCTAAAGGTCATCACCCGGTCACGTTCTGTAGCCATATTGAATGTTTGCAGTTGGCTATGTTTCTAAATTGCAGAAATTACAGTTTCCACTCAATAGGAAGGAGGTGGCTTGACAGTGCACCAAAGGGTCAGGTTGGGGCATAGGAATGGAAGCTTCAGTGTTACAGAGAAAGGGATAAGAGTTTTGAGGGTACACTAAAAAGGGGTGGCCATTCAGGCTGCACCAAGTGATCATGTGACACAGACCAGTTGTTATGTAGGGGCTGGCAACAGTTGTTCCAGGAAGATTGATCACTGTGGGGGAGGCTGAATCCGGAGAGGCCTAGAGGAACTTCCTAAGCCTGCCTCGAATTTGAAGACCTGGCGGTAAACAACCCAGCCCCAGAGCGCTTTTTGCCTAAAGATCACTGAGGTGGTGCAATAGGAGTGGCTAAAACCCTTTTGCGTCACATCACCCCATCCCTTGCCCACATCTGCTCTGTACCTCAGCTTTATAAACACCTCCCTTTTACAATAAAGTGAGATCCTGCTTTGACTCAACTCCCCACCGTGTCTGATTGTCCCCTGGGTTCAGGGAGGCTGAGTGGTGGGTGGTGCATTTCCCCTCCTCAGCCAAGACAGCTGCAGGCAGCCTGCCCAATTCTCTGGCGGTGAAAAGGAAGAGTCACCGCAGATCACTAGAGCTTTCCCATGGCCAGTCATGCCTTTGGAATCATACTACATGGAGTTGTCAAATAGCAGGACATGTGGATCACCTAGAGCCGTCAAATGAGAGATCTGTCTCTAGCTACCTACCTTGCCACATCAAACGATGGAGAGCACAGATGTGCTTCTGCTAATGCATGTCTCCAAAGCAATGTAGTTTCTTGGAAGGCTTGAGAAATCATAATCATATTCTGTTAAAATTTCCAGGTCATAGTGTAGTTCTAAAGATCTTATTTCATTCAGATAACATTTAAATTTAGAATGTGCATAAGAGTGTGTTTTGTTTTTCCTAACCATTAGACAAAGTCATTGCCTACATAAATTATAACTTCCAGGGCAGGCATTAGGTGTAATGGTTAGGAGGTCACTTCCGACACAGCATCCCATGTTTGAAGGACTGGATTTGAAGTCTAAGCTCAGCTTCTGATTGTTCCTTCTTGCTAATGTGCGCCCTTGGAGGCAGCTGGTGATAGCTTAAGTATTTGGCTTTCTGACACTCACAGGAGAGACAGAGATTGAGTTCTGGGCTCCTGGCTTCAGCCAACCCTGGCTCTGGCTATTTTGGTCATTTGGAAAGTGAACCAACGAATGGAAGATTTATATTTCTGTGTGAGTTTTTTATCTTTCACTGACTGTCTCTCTGCATGTCAAATAAAATGGAAAGTGTATATACTATAATCAGTATATAGTAGATATAAATAGGTTATAATAGATATTATATATTGTAGATAAATGCAATGTGTTTAGATATTTTCCTGCAAAATATTTCAACTATTTTAAATTATAATTCATATATTTTCTTTTCCTCATGGATTCCAACAGACGATTATGCAATGGGTTTGAGGTTGAACCTAAGTGTATGCATTTAAAGAGTTCTCTGGAGATTTCTGATTTGTATCTTTCATTGGAAAAACTGACCTATATTATTTTGTTCAAATCCACTGAGGTCTTATTATAAATTTGTAGTAGAATATCTTAAACTAGTTTCAGTTTTTTTTATACAAGCATCCAGCTCAATAAAAAGGGGGCTAATCCTTATCACTATATTTCCTGTAACTCCTTTCTATTTTCAAAAACCCAGTGAGAACTTTTTCTCTTACACTTTGAATGCCATTGTTTTGACACTTGGAAACTACATTTGAAAGACCTAAATGTTTGTCAAAAAGGCTACAAATAATCATTTGTTCACATTTTATTTACAAGAAAAGCTGTGCCTGGTTGGGGAAAAAAAAAAAAAAACATTTCACATTTGAAAGGTATCATTAGGAAAGGGTAGGCTTTAATATGTCACAAAAAGATTTAAAAAACAATATGGGGGTGTATATAGCCTTCAGAGGTAACATTAATTTGAGAGTAATTTCCAATTGAATTGGTAAAATAGTCGGTCAACAAGGAAATGCAATCATAAAAATCTTTTAAATTTGACACTGTATTGATGTAAATGTACTTGAAAATTATTAAAATATTCCAAGACCCAGAACTAGTCAAGAAACTATTTTACATGTTAAATGAAAACAATTATCTTGATTTGACTGAAAACAAGTGTAAGACTATTCTAAAATGATTCCTTCAAAACAATTGGAAACCCTTTTCAATTAACAACTTGTAAATGCCACTGGTTTATTTAATACATTTTCAAATGGTATACTTAAGTGTATGTTTCACAGTACATTGTTTCATTATGAGAAAAATGTGGAAAGTGTCAGGTAAATCTTATAGTGAAGAACTTCTCTGAGATTATATGTACTTTTATTCTGAAATAAATCTATGGTGTGATATTTGGCATAGAAGTTCAGATGCGTTTTGGGAAACCCACTTGTCACAGTGTCTTAGTTTGAGTCCTGACTCTGCTTCCAATTCTATTTTCCTGCTACAAAGTATTCTGGCAGGGAGCAGGTGAAAATGCCCCAGCACTTGGGTCTCTCCTAGTTTCAGTCTTCTTTGTCAATAGCTACAATGTTTCTTTTTTTAACTAAAAATCTAATTTATCTGGTAAATATTGAGCTACTTTTACTGTCTTTTGTTTTGCATTTTGTGAAATGCCTCTGTCTCATCTACACTTTCAACCTGCAGGCCTGCTTACAGGTAATGTGAGCCTATTTTAAGAAACATATTCCTGGGGTTTTTTGCTTTGTTTCTTTTGTTTGGTTTTCATTTGTTTTATCTATTAAGCATTGTATATCTTTAACGTGGAAAATCTAACCAATTTGCATTAAAGATGACTATTAATAAATAAGTATTTACTACTGTCATTTTGTTCATTGTTTTCTAATTATTTTGCAGATTTTCCTTTCTTTTTTTTTATTTTATTTTTTTTTTATTTTTGACAGGCAGAGTGGACAGTAAGAGAGAGAGACAGAGAGAAAGGTCTTCCTTTGCTGTTGGTTCACCCTCCAATGGCCGCTGTGGCTGGCACGCTGCGGCTGGCGCACCGCGCTGATCCGAAGCCAGGAGCCAGGTGCTTCTCCTGGTCTCCCATGGGGTGCAGGGCCCAAGCACTTGGGCCATCCTCCACTGCACTCCCGGGCCACAGCAGAGAGCTGGACAGGAAGGGGGGCAACCGGGACAGAATCCGGCGCCCCAACCAGGACTAGAACCCAGTGTGCCGGCGCCGCAAGGCGGAGGATTAGCCTGTTGAGCCACGGCGCTGGCCCTTTCTTTCTTATTGCCTTCCTATGTAATAGAAGTCTTTCACATGTTGGTTTTTATCTTTAGTATGTGAGAGATTCTCATAATGTTCTTGGAACGTGTACATTATTTAAAACCTATGCGTAGATTTCAATTTCATTGTACTGAAATAAATTTGTGCTATTTTGATATAACATACCTGTTATATCATCTGTATTTTCATATAATTCTCTCAGTTTCTATAGAAGAATTACTCTGAATTCTTTATCTATCATTTTGAAGATTGGCATTTCTTCTGAGTCCATCAACTTTAGTGGTGTCATATTTTTCTTCGTTTTTAAGTCTGGGCATTTGAAGAGAAAGCCACTCTTCTGACCCTTGAAAGTGATTTTTGGTGGCCTTATATATTCATTATTTAACAGAAAAAAATAATTGCTAGCTTGCAGTTCTTTGGGGGTCTTGAAAGATTTAGCATGAGCGCAAGAACTTAAATATTGCTCTGGAACTAATTCTCTGGCCTACTTTTGAGATCTACAAAAATTTAATGAGAGAACAGTCACTTTGAAATTTCACTGTACTTAAATGAATAACTGCAATTATTTCCAAGTCTGTGAGTACCAGGAATTGGTATCCAAACTTTTTGTGGCACACAGAGCAGGAGGAAAAAAATAGAGCACTTGAGCATCATGACAAAATTGGTCAAGGACCTGGGATTGTTGGCACCATTATCCCACAGCACAATGGCACCAGTCAGCCCTCGCAGTGAGGAATCCTCACTGTACAAAATTCAGACCAGCAAACAAGATGTACAATGCAAGCAAGATCTATTCACTACCTTTTTTTTTTTTTTCCCCATCTGACCAGAGGTGGTTCTAGCCCCTGCAACATCCCCAACACTTCCACAGATTTGGGAATGGAGTGCAATTCCAATGAAGATTCCTAGAAAGGAGATGTCAGTTGTCTGCTTCCAATTCCATCCTCCCACCTCCAAAACCGTGGAATCATGGGAAATCATAGCTAGTAGAGTTATGCTGGCTTCCAGTTGGGCTTGGCATGGCCCAAGAGGATTATTCTTACTTGTGATATATTTTCTCCATTCTGCAGACTAAGATTGCCCTGCTATTGCTGAGTCATGGTGGATTCAAACTGCTACTATTGTTTAACGGTATTCTCTAGTATGACCTTTGTGGAGGGGAGTAGCATCATGATCATCCTTGTTAGCCATTTATAGCATCACCTGGGATATCGTTTTTACACTTGAATTCTAATAATTCACAGAAAAGATTGTAGAAGTAAATTCTCAGCAAAATTTTAGAAATGTATTCTTTCATTAATTTATATGAACTTTTGCCCAGTCAGGAAAAAATTTGTCTTCAGGGAACTTACTATTTTTTAAGAGAGATACTTTGTATCTCGCACTGTGTAACACAATAGTGGTATAAAGTTGTTGCAGATTTTTTAAAAATATTTTTTTACACAGAAAGAGTTACACAGAAAGAGAAAGAGAGTCAGAGAGAGAGAGAGAAAGAGAGAGAGACAGAGAAAGAGAGAGTCTTCCATCCACTGGTTCACTCCCCAAATGGCCATAACAGCCAGAGCTGTGCCGATCCAAAGCCAGGAACAGGAGCTCCTTCCATGGCTCCCATGTGGGTGCAAGGGCCCAAGAACTTGGACCATCTTCTACTGCTTCCTCAGGCCATAGGAGAAAACTATGGATTGGAAGTGGGGCAGCCCAAACTGGAACTGGAGCCCATATGGGATTCTGGCACTGCAGATGGTGGCTTTACCAGCTACGCCACGTGCTGGCCCATATTGTGTTTTGTTTAATAAAAAATATAGCTACTAAGGTCAAGTGATTTTTATACATTTACACTAAAATTCTGGGAGTTACAAAGCTAGTTACAGTAAAAGTGCTAAAATATTAAAAATTTGGTAAAATATAATCTGTATCTTTACTGATCAAATTATATAACTTTTCACCCTTCTTCTACCCTGAAAATTTTAGCTATTTTGTTTCATTATTTCAATCATGTTTAATGTGAAATTAAAATAGGGTAGCATACAGAACTTTAAATTTTGATGGGTTTTCATTTTAATTCGTATTCTGCCCTTTGCTAATGTGAAATTGTTTTAACCTAAGTTCCAATATCTTCATATTTACATAATGGGACAGTAGTATTAACGAAAACTCACATCAGATATCTTGTTTAAAATGTATAAGATGGCAAGATCCAATACAGCTGAATAGGAAGAAGGGACACTGATTTCAGCCTCAGAAAGATACCAGAAGGACAAAGCAAGTACTATGACCCCAGGAGATACTTAGGGACAAATTTTCAGTGATATCCTACAAAATAGAACAGGGACCTCTTGGTGCAGCATGGACAGTGTAGAGACATACAGCCGCTCGCATCACACTACCAACAATTCCAATAGCTGCTGGCCAGAGAGTATATGCCATCATTTCAGACAAAGGTGAAAGAAGCTTCATTGGCCCATGCCACTACTGATTTTTTCTGAGTGAGACTCCATGGACCCCACTGATTATAAGTCTAGGATGCAGATATGGCTGGAGGCAGGACATCAATTAGCTTCATGAAGGGAGATCACATTGCTTCTTTCACCCTCCCCCTAAGAAAATGGCAGACTCAGTTTGTTGAGGAGAAGCTCCAACTGACTTCTGTTAGGTGACTCACTCTGGGAACAGAGAAGATTGCAGGGCACAGATTGGTTCCCTTGCACCCTTTGAGTGAAGGAATCTTGTGACTGTGCAAGTTCTGTGTAAGCCATGGAACCCAGAAGGGCATGGGATATGGTGCTTCTAGGCACTCACATTACCCAACTCTTGGACCTCAGAACTCTGTGTGCTGGGGAGGCACCTGATAGAGGGATCAGCACTCACTCTGCAGGACACATAAGTGCTATACGTGGTACCTGAGCAAGTGAAGTGTGCACTCTAGCCAGAGAATTAGCTGATTGACCTTGACACAGAGAAGAGCTGAGGCATGGAACACCTTAGCCAGCACCATTGTCCCCTCCCTCTATAGACAATAGAGGGGATTTACCACACTCAACCTGTGTGTCACTCTGGAATCTTGCCCCACCCATAAAAGCTGTCCAGAGCTCCCTGGCTCTATCCAGCACACACCTCTGGATATTTGGTGTAAGCTGGAGGCATTGCCCCAGGCCACAGAGGCACATTTCCAAGAACAAATCCTCCAGAGGTTATAACAACAAGTGATTCCCCTGATGAGTAGAAATCTACATATAACTACAAGGAACATTAGCAAGGAAGGCAAAATGAACTCAAAGAAAACAAAATAAAACATTAGTATCAGATTGTGAGGACTGACAAAATATCTGAAAAGGAGTTCAAAAGAATGATTGTCAGAATGCTCAAAAACACAAAGAAGCAATTACACAAAAAAGGAAATCCGTACAACACATGAATAAGGAATTCTTCAAGGAGCTAGAGATATTGATGACATAATCAAAATAAAATAGAAATGTAGTCAACAACTGTGTGTGTGTGTGCGTTTGATAGAGACACACATATTTATAGTAGAAAGAACTAGCAGTAGATTAGTCAGGAAGAAGAAAGAATATCTGAACAAGAAGATGAGTTTTTATTTAGAAATATATCAATTAGACAAAAAAGATAAGAAATTAAAAAAACAAAAATGGTGTTCAGACTCTATGGGATTCCATCATATGAACAAATGTACATGTCTAAGGAGGGCCTGAAGATATGCAAAAATATCTTAGAAAACAATGCTCAATGAAATAATAGCGGAAAAATTTTCCCAATTTAGAAAAATATATTGAAATTCAAATACAGGAATTGCATAGAAACTCAAAAAGGTATGATCAGAAAATATTTTCAAGAGGACACATTATGGTCAAACTTTCAAAAATAAAGCATAAAGAGAATTATCCTAAAGTATGCAAGCTAACAAGCCAGATTACCATGAAGAGGTCTCCAATTAGATTCACAACAGACTTCTCAACAGAATCTGCCAGAGAACGAGAGATATAATCTGAGTAGTAAAAGGAAAAATTTGGTGACACCAGAATGCCTTACCCAGCAAAACTTTAGTTTACAAATGAAGGTGAAATAATGGCCTTATAAGAGAAGCAAAAAATTGAAAAATTTTGTCACCAGCTGGCCTGCCTTATAAATGATACTTAAGGATATACTACACATAGAAACAAAGAAAGATAATCAGCATCATGAAAAAATGTGAAGGAAGAAAATCTAGGGCCGACGCCGTGGCTCAATAGGTTAATCCTCCGCTTTGTGGCACCGGCACACCGGGTTCTAGTCCCAGTCGGGGCACCGGATTCTGCCCCGGTTGCCCCTCTTCCAGGCCAGCTCTCTGCTGTGGCCCGGGAGTGCAGTGGAGGATGGCCCAAGTCCTTGGGCCCTGCACCCCGTGGGATACCAGGAGAAGCACCTGGCTCCTGCCTTCGGATCAGCACGGTGCGCCGGCCTCAGCGCGCCAGCCGCGGTGGCCATTGGAGGGTGAACCAACTGCAAAAGAAAGACCTTTCTCTTGTCTCTCTCTCTCTCACTGTCCAGTCTGCCTGTCAAACAATTAAAAAAAAAATCTAGTAAAAGGAAAAGGATATCAAAAATAAATGATGGGAATTTTAAGGGAAAATGACAGTGCTAAATCATAATTTATCAATAATCACATGAATGTAAATGGACTACATTTTTCCAATAAAATGTACAGACTAGACAAATGGATTAAAAAGCACTCCATCAATTGGCTGCCTATAGCAAACACATTTTGCCAAGAAAAATACACAAAGAATGAAAGTGGATGAATGGAAATTTTCCCTGCATATGGAAAGCAAAAAAACAAAACAAAACAAAACAAAAAAAGAGCAACCATTGCTATTCTAATATCAAAAGAATAGACTTTAAAATAAAAAGTGTTAAAAGAGATGAAGAGTGACATTACATAATGATTAAAAGATCTATTCAATAAGAAAAATGGACTATTATAAGTATGTAAACACCCAAGGATAAGGCACCTAGCTATTTAAAATAAATATTAATGGATATGAAGAAGGACATATTTTCCAATACAGTAATAGTGGGGGCTTTGAATACCTTTCAAATATGGACAGATCAACATGAAAAGAAAACCAACAAAGAAACAACTGAGTTACTCTGTACTGTTGACCAAAAATATCTACTTGATATCTACAGAACATTTCATCTCACAACTCCAGAATTCTTTCCATCAGTACATGGAGATTCTGTAAGACAAATCATATGCCAGACCATAAAACAAGTCTCAACAAATTTAAGAAAAAAATGAAATTGCATCATGTATCATTCTGACCACACTGGAAAGGATCTGGAAATTAACAACATAAGAAACTCTAGAAAATAACTGATCATGTGGAAACTGAACCACCTGCACAGAAATGACCATTCATAGAAGAAATCAAAATAGAAATAAAAAAATTCTTAGAAACAAAAAAGATGACAAACAATGTATCAAAATTATGGCATACAGCAAAAACAGTGTTAAAATGAAAGTTTATAGTAATTAGTGCAAACATCAAGATATTGGGAAGATATCGAACAAAAGATCTAACAATGCATCTCCAGAAATAGAAAAATAAGAACTAATCAAATTCAAACTTGTAGGGGGAAATTATGAAAAATAGAGAAGAAATAAAATTGAAATAAGAATGATACAAAAGGTCAGACTAAAATTCACAGCTTTTTTTTTAATTTATTTTATTTGAAAGAAAGAGAACAACAGAGGGAGAGAGAATGAGACAAAGAGATCTTTCATCCGCTGGTTCATTTCCCAAATGGCCGCAATGGCCAACCATCAGCCAGACCTAATCCAGAACCCAGGAGTTTAACTAGGTCCCCTTTTTGGGTTCAGGGGCCCAAACACTTTAGCCATTTTCTACTGCCTTCTCAGGAACATTAGTAGGGAGCTGGATTAGAAATGCAGCAGCTGGGATTCAAACTGATGCCCATGCAGAATGCCAATGCCTACTACAACACAATGCTGGCCTACAGAGCATTTTTAGAAATTACAAAGAAACTTTTTAAACCATTTTCCTAAATTACCAAAAAAAGAGAGAAAAGACACAAATTAATAAAATCAAATGAAAAAGGAAATGTTACAGTTGATTCCATTGAAATAAAAATCAGCATCATGAATTACTTCTAACAAATATATTCCATCAAATTGGAAAATCCAGAGGGAAAGGATTCCTGGACACACACAATTTAACAAAATTAAAGCACAAATGCATAGAAAACCGAAATAGACCAATAATCAAGATGGAGATTGAATCAGTAATATAGTTCCTCACCACCAAGAAAAGCCTAGGACCTATTGGCTTCTAAGTTGCTTTTTAACAAACTTTTAAAGAAGAACTAATCCCAACACTTAGTAAACCACTAAAAACTATTGAAAGGTATAAATCCTTCCAAACTCCTTATACGAAGCAAGTACCACCTTAATTCCAAAATAAGAAAAAAATTATATCAAAGAAATATAACTGAAGACAATATCCCTGAACAACATAGATGCAAAAATCCTTTTCAAATACTAGTTAATAGATTCTAACAACACATGAAAAGCATCATCCACTCAGAATTAAGTGGAATTTATTCCAGAGAGGCAGGGATGGTTAATCATATACATATCAACAAATTTGACGCATCACATCCTCAGTTTGAAGACTAAAATCCATGTGATTTTCTCAGTAGATGCAGAGAAAGCATTTGACAAGATATAATATCCTTTCATGATAAAAAATATTAACTAAATTTGGTGTAGAATGAACATGCTTCAATACAATCAAAGCAATATATGACAAACCCACAGCCAGCAACATATTGCAAAGTGAAAAAATGGAAGCATTTCCACTAAGATCCAGAATGAGACAAGGATGCCCACTGTCATTACCATTCAATATATTTTTGGAACTTTTCACCAGAGTCATTAGTGAGAAAAAGAAAACAAAGTCTTACAAATTGGAAAGGTCTATCGATTTGCAGATGACATGATCCTTTAGATATAGGAACCAAAAGGTCCTACTAAGTGTTTATTGGAGTTCATTAGAGAGTTTGTCAAAGTTTCAGAATATAAAACCAACACAAAAAATCAATAATATTGATATTTGCTAACAATGTTGTGGCTGAGAATGAACATTTAAGATCAGTCACATTCACATTAGCTAAAAAACATTTAAACACATTGGTATAAATGTAACCAATGTTGTGAAAGATATCTACATTGATAATTACATACCATTAAGGAAATAAATACAAGAAAACAAAAAATGGAAAAATCTTCTGTTTCTAGATTGAAATCATATAATTAAGATGTGTGTATTGCCCAAAGTAATTAACAGATTCAATGCAATCCCACACAAAATATCAGGACATTCCTCTCAAATCTACAAAATATATCCTGAAATTCATATGGAAGCAAGAGTCCTAGAGTAGCCAAAGAAATCTTAATTTAAACAATAAAAGCAAAGCCAGAGGCATCAAGATTACAGATTTCATGACATTCTACAAAGCAATTATTATCAAAACTGCCTGGAACTAGTACAAAAATAGCCATATGAACAAACAGAATGAATAAGAAACCCCAAAGATTAAACCAAACATCTACGACCAATTATTTTTTGAACAAATGAACTAAAATCACTCCCTGGAGAAAGGACAGTCTCTTCAACAAATGGCAAAATGTGCTTCTGCATGGATAAGTATGAAACAAACCCTTACCTTATGCTCTATACAAAAATCAGCTCATAATAGGTCAAGGATCTAAAACTGAGACCTGAATCGTTCAAATTGCTAGAAGAAAATCTAGGGCAGATGCACAAAATATTGGTATAGGCCAAACTTCTTGGGTAAGATTCGAGAAGTACAGACAATGAAAATAAGAGACAAATGGATTTGCATCAAGCTAAGAAGCTTCCACACAACAAAACAAACACTTAACAAAATTAAGGGCAACCCAGAGAATGGGAGAAAATGGTTGCAATTTATGCATCTGATAAGATTAATATTCAGAATATATAAGATGTTCATGAAACTCAACAACAAAACAAGCAATCCAGTTAAGAAGTGGGCAAAGATCAAGAGCTGAAATTATCAAAGATGAGATTCAAATGATGAACAGACATATGAAAAAATGCTCAGGATCACTAGCCATTAGGAATGCAAATAAAACCATACAAACAACAATGATGTTTCATCTCACCCCAGTTAGAATAGCTATCATCCAAAAAAAAAAAAAAAAAAAAAACCACAAATGTTGACCAGGATGTGGGGGGAAAGGTACTCTAAAGGTACACTGATATACTGTAGAAACGTAAACCATTAAAATCATTGTGCAAGACAGTACGTAGATTCCTCAGAAATCTGAAAATAGATCAACCTACTACTCATCTATTCCATTCTTGAGAATTTACTCTTTTACATGAAATTAGCATATGAAAGTGCTATCTATACCACCATGTTTATAGCATCTAAAAATATAGAATCAACCCAGATGTTCATCAACTGATGGCTTGATTAAGGAAATGTATACATATACATATATATATAATGTAATTTTTATTCATTAAAAGAATGAAATCCTGTCATTTGCAACAAAATGAGTGCAACTGGAAACCATTATGTGTTATGAAATAAGATAGACCCCAAAAGACAAGTATCACATGCTTTCTCTGATTTGTGTAACTGATACATAGACACACAAAAAATGGATGTGTATTATTGAAATTGACATATTGAGAGTTTATTGTTGCTTATTGATCGTGTTTGCATTCCTGATGAACAGTGGTCTTTCTGGTGTTTATTTATTGAACTCTTTATTTAGTGGAGTATTTTTTAATCCTGTGATTAACAAGTAAATTAAAAATGTTATCAGAAATATTAAGAAAGAGAAAAAGAAAGAAAAAAAGAAAAAATGAAGGAAGGAAGGAAAGAAGTAGGGAAGTAACACTATATTTTTATAATTATACCTATGGATTACATGAAATATGTTCTATGTATACTAATGAGAATGAATTATAGAAACTAATTTGTTAACTATGATGCTTTACCTCTTCACCGTCATAAGTACAGTATAACTTTGGCACAACTTTGGAAGTTCATAATTCCATTTAAAATTCTAATAATTCTTTGGTATTCTTTACCATATATAGTGAATTAATGAAGGTTATACTCAACCCAACTCTCTTCTCTTTTGACATCTAACTCTTGTCTTGCGCACATAAGATCTTACACACATACGTGACGATACCTCAAGAAGAACCCTCTCAAACAGCTGCTCTTTTCCCATCACACAGACTGATGTGATTCTGTCAAAGTGGTAAGCACTTGAAAGAAAGGGCATCAATAGGAGGACCACACAAACTTTACAAGTAGACGTGGTGCATTTTGGACAAAGAATTTCCAAGTCCAGTTTTATTCAGAGCCCTATCTAAAATGAGGAAGTGAGCCACAAGAAGACATATATTTTGTACCCCTCAGTTTGGACAGAGGGCTGTGTTTTGAGGAGGGTCAGAGTGAGTCCAAATAAAGTACCAGCCCCAGAGTATGGCCCCCTGGTCAAAGTGATAATCATACTCTACTCAGGGAATTTTGTTATTTGAGAGGCAGAAAGAATGTGAGAGGAAACAAAATGTGCAAGAGAGACAGAGAGAGAAATGCATGCACACATTTACTCCCCAAATATCTTCAACTCTTGAGTTAGCCTGGATCTAATGCCAGAAGCTGGGAATGGCATCCAGGTCTTCCACATAAGTGACAAGGCCCAACCACTTGAACCATCGCTAATGATTCCCAGGGTCTGGATTAATGCAAAGTTAAATGTGGAGACAAAGCCTGATAATAAATACAGATACCCCCATATAGGATTCAAGTCTTAACTGACATTGGAACTGATAGGCTCCCCACTCCCCCAACAAGAAATTTTTAAAGTAATGAGTAAGATAATTAATGCAAAGTTCTTAACATGGGGCATGATATATACTGAATTTTTATTAAAGTGCAACTTACTTTAGCACCTGGTTTACACAGATATATGCTTTTGTTGTTTCTTTTAGTAATTGTATCTAAATAATCATGCACTTTTATAATATGGTTAAAACTCCATTTGGGGCATGGTAGAATATAATTACCTGAGAATGTCCAGATTTTTATTTTACAGGAAAGCAGGCATGAAAGAAATCAAACTAATACTTGAGATAGTTTCTGTGAACTAAGTAAAGCTCTTCACACACTATTAAACTGTTTTATTTGCCTCTTTAAAGAAAATTCATCATTATTATTCCTTCAGGATTTGTAACAGAGATAGGATTTTAAATATTTCGTCAGATATATACATGCAAGTCCTTATCTGTCATATGACGTCTGTAAGGGGCAGTACTCCTTAGGATTTCCAGTTGTGAAAGACAACTTGCACAGTTGTTTGTGTATAACTGGCTGTTTGTCATGTCTAGGGTACAGGAAAGAAAAGCAGAGAGGTACATGCCTAGCAAGATAAGTACATTAGTCTGCTAGGGATGCATAAGAAAATATCACAGACAGTGGCTTAACCAACAGAAATTTATTTCTTTCTGTTTGGAAGGTTGGAAGTCCAGGGTCAGGCTATTAGGAGGTTTATTTCTCAAGCCTCTCCCCTTGGCTTGTAATTGGCTCTCTTCTCTCTGTCTCCTCATGTGACCTTTTTCTACTTGAGCATATTTCTGACATTTCTTCCTCTTCTTATGAAGTCACCAGTTATATTGGATTTGGGTCTACCCACATAACCTCATATCAGTAAAATTACCTCTCCAAAGGACCTACCATGAAGTACCATCACAGGCAGGGGTACTAGGAATGAGAACTACAGATATAAATATTTGGGAGTGTACACAAACACAAATCCAACTGGGAGAAAAGTATTCTTTCTCTCTTTGGTAGAACAAACTGACAACTCATAACATTCAGGGAGTAAGAAAAGCATTTAACCTTTATTGCAATGTGCCACACCAACCATGTGCCTAATTGAGGAGAGTGGAAGCATTTGTCAACATCCTTTGACCTACAACGGTACTCTTCTTTCAAACTGATCATAAATATGATAATTCATCATGCCTCATTCCTATTGGTAAATATTATTTCAAATAAAATTGGAAATACTGTCATTTTTTTAAAAATTTGCTAAATAATTTAGTTTGTATAATTAATAAGTTTATAAGTTGGGGAAATGCTTTTCAGTCATAATTTAATTGCAAGTGTCAGAAAACGAATAGGCTTCTGATCTGCAATAATGAATCTTCATTTCATTTACCCTTCATTAAACTTTATAAAATGTATACTGTAAAGAATCCACCTCTGAGAACTGTTCCATTGGCTCTTCTCTTCTTTAATGGTTCATTTACCGTTGGTGATGTGGAAATGTAGAATATTTTTCTAGAATATAAATTACAATTACTTTTCCTTTCTTTTGCTGGGAGATACCTGACAGGATTGGTCATTAACAGTCCTTTAGATGCTTTTCAGTATTTGTTTTGATTCAACCTCACAAGGTTCTAAGCAAGGTCAAGTGAACTAACTAAATAACAGATTACACCCTGTGTGTCCTGGGAATTTCAGTATGTCTAATATCTCTAAGTAGGAAAACCACTGCCCATTGGGAATTTGAAAGCCTGGCCAGTGATTGGCCAGGCACCTTGATACCATATTGTGCTCTTCAGATTTGACCAAAGAAGATCATGGAAGGAGCACTGCCTTTCAGTGTAAACCAAGTACAATTCACAAAGAAAAGAACCTGGACACAATAAAGAAGTATTTTCTACCACCACAAAACAGGGTCCTTACAACAATGTCTCAACAGTATTTTAGCTTACTATAAACGAGTAAATACTCATTTTCTGTTTTGAAAGAAGATAGTGTGTATGGGAAATGCCTACTATGTTTGATTGTTTATGTTCCCATCTGTTAATTGTTAGATATCTAGATTAAGAAGAACCAAATCTATGGGTTAGCATTGCGGCAAAGTGGGTTAAGCCCATGACTGCAGGGCCGGCAGCCCATATGGGCACCAGGTGGAGCCCTGGCTGCACCAATACCAATACAGATCCCTGCTAATGTGACTGGGAAAACAGCCAAAGATGGCCTAATTCCTTGGGCCTCTGTACTCAACGCGGGAGACCCAGATGAAGCTCCTGGCTTCTGGATTGGCTTGGTCCAGCTCTGGGTGCTGCAGCCATTTGGGGATTGAGCCAGTTGATGGAAGATCTCTCTCTCTCTCTCTCTCTCTCTCTCTCTCTCTGTAATTCTGCCTTTCTAATAAATAATTAAATCTTAAAAAAAAAAACAAACGAAAAGAACTTCCAGATTTGATGTTTGTGTTATCATGAAATCCTGTAGTCTGAATTTGAGTATTGATGAGATAGATGTTTAAAATATATTCAAAAAGTACGTGTAAATGATTTTTTGTATACAGAGGTAGGAAAGAAGTACATGAAAGCAAGATAGTAGATAATATATTATTATTTATAAGTTTATTATTTGCTTCCTTATTAATAAAGTGAATACATATTTCTGGATATCACACAAACGCACACACACAAACCCGCCATGTAAGTAATATATTCCCTTGCTCTGAAGCCATGCAATTTGACTTTATGGCCAGTGGAATATGAGTAGAAATAAGAAATTCCACTTCCAATCCGTAGATTTAAGAGTCTTACATGATGTGTCATTGTTTTTTTTCTTCTTTCATACAACCAAGGTAAAGGCTATATCCTTAGCCTGTATCCCAAGATAAAGTCAAGTAAAGCAGAAGTACAAAGCTAAAGTAAATATATAGCCAATGTCACATGAGCAATGTACATATCTATTAATGTAGGACATTAAAATTAGGAATTGTTTGTTACCGTGGACTTATAAATAAAAATTAATAATGTATCAAGTTATATTTTTTTAAAAGTAGGATCAATTTTGCAAGCAGGTGCTATTTTTGGAAAACATGTCTTTAATATAAAGAGCCCACCTAAAATCACAAGTTTGAAGTAACTAATGTAAAGTAATATTCTGATATCCTGCTATTGAATTTTCTAGTCTGTAGCTTCAATAGACATGAAGATCTGAGTGCCAATATACTTTAGAAAATAATAGAACAATTGTTTTGTTAGTTTATCAAATTATTGCCTACTTTAGGGAAAAACCTTCCTTCTTCAAGACTCTGTGTAGAATCAACCAATTTCAAGTTTTGGCACATAGAAAGTACAATTAAAGTAATGCAACATATATTCTAAGCTAATTAAATTTAAAATGTATAATAAATAGTATGTAGAAATTAGTGATAATTAAAGAAGCCATATTTTAAATTATTTTAAAGCATTCATAACTTAGATACAGTATTTTTTATACATGTTAAAATTATTTCATTTGCTGGTGCCTTTTAATTTAAATATTTTTAGAATCTAAATCATTCATCCTGCCTTCCTGCCATATAAGATTTTTCCTGCTGTATTAGACTTTGTCTTATTTTGAACATTCCATTTTTAAGATTTTATTATTGCAATAATTTTCCTTTGTACTTATATGTGAACTCTGCTTTTTTTTTTTCTATTTTTCATTCACTGTGATGGAAATCTAAGCTGTTAAATTCATGAGGAACATTTCCATATTAAATTGCAAAACAACTCACTTGAATTTAAAATCTATAAAATAAATAGATTCTTTTCTTGAATCCTAAAAAGTGTGAAATATTGCTAGAGCTTTTATTTAGAGACTTAGTCATTTTCTCCATGAAACAGAGATATTTAATCCATTTCATAGAGCTGCATTATGAGTAGAAGTGCAGTAGATCATGTATGTCAAAGAAATAACATGGTTCTTGAAAATATGACAAGTCTTCAGCTTTTGTAATAAGACTTTCCATTAATGATAATCATTTATAAATAAATGCTACTCAGAGGAACGAGGCTAAACCAGGAACATAAAAATAAGTCACAGTTTCAAAAATGATTCTAGAAATTCATGGAACTCCACTCAAAAACTAGTACAAACATATAGAAACAGGGAACAGGTTTTGGGAAATAGTCAATATTATCTATTTAGAAATGTAAGAAATTATGTAGACTTGGGATAAAGGGTATGGAAAATAGGAGGTCATCAAGTTCTTAGAACTATTCAAGAACTAGGCAGAGCTCCAGGGTCAGAACTCAGACACAAATTACAAAGAAACAAATAAGGAAGCAAATTAAAATACAAGGTTAGACAGAAAGGAGAATGGGAGGAATGAGCCTGGACTGGGGAACTTGGCAGGAGCCTTTACATAAAAAACAGATGAAAAAGAGACAGACAAACATGTTGCCAGGCAGATTGATGCTAGTGGTATTTGGCATTGATCTAAAAGTTCTTATAATTTCTCCATTTCAGAAATAGTTACCCTTTCAAAGATAAAGCAGGTAATTGAAATAATCTCTTAGGCACATACTTACTGTCATATATGATAACTGGATAATGTGTTATGATGATATAATCAATTATTTATGTATTTTTACCTTTATATCAATTCAAATAATAATAATAATTCTAAATCATTCACATATTTCTGTCTTTTCAATTTTTTAATATTTATTTAAGGTAGAAAAATTTCATGTATTTTCTATATACAGATTCAGGAATTTAGTGATATTTCCCACCTTACCCTCCCTCCCACCCATGATCTCATACTTCTTCCCCTTCTCTTCCATATCCCCAAACTTTCTCAAAGATCTATTCCCAATTTACTTTATAATCATAAGATTAACCCAAACTAAGAAAAGAGTTCAACAAATTGTCTGAAGAAAAAAAAAAAAAAAACTGTTCTTCAACCATAGCTACAAGAGCTGTAAACAATCATTGAATCTCAAAATGCCCATTTCATTCCTATAAGTTACCTTGCAGGTAATCTAATAGTTACCACAGATCAGGGAAAATACGATATTTGTCTTTTTGAGACTGGCTTATTTCACTAAGTTATGGTTTCCAGTTACAATCCTATTATTGTTGCAAAAGACCAGATTTTGGGGCCAGCGCTGTGGCGCAATGGGTTAATACCCTTGCTTGAAGTGCCAGCATCCCATATGGGCACCAGTTCAATTCCTGGCTGCTCCTCTTGCAATTCAGCTCTCTGTTATGGCCTGGGATAGGAGTAGAAGATGGCCCAAGTCCTTGGGCCCTTGCACCGGTGTGGGAGATCCAAAAGAAGCTGCTGACTCCTGGCTTCGGAATGGCGCAGCTCGAGCTGTTGTGGTCATCTGGGGAGTGAACCAACAGATGGAGGACCTCTCTCTCTGTCTCTACCTCTCTCTGTAACTCTGTCTTTCAAGTAAATAAAGTAAACCTTAAAATTTTTTTTCTACTTTTTTTTACTGCTAAGTACTCTTCTGCAGTGTATATATACCATATTTTTATACATTTATTGATGGACATCTAGGTTGATTCCATATCGTAGCTATTGTAAATTGAGCTGCAATGAACATGGGGGTACAGATCACACTTCCAATTGCTGATTTCATTTCGTTTGAGTAAATTCCCAGGAGTTGAATGACTAGGTCACGTGTGGGATCTATTGTGAGATTTCTGAGGTATCTCCATACTGTCTTCCACGATGGCTATAACAGTTTATATTATCAACAGTGGATTAAGGTACCTTTTTCCCTGCATCCTTGCCAGCATTTATTGTTCATTGATTTCTGTATGAGAGCCATTCTAAGTGGGGTGAGGTGAAAACTCCTTGTGGTTTTCATTTGCATTTCCCTGTTGTCTAGTGATCCTGAGCATGTTTTTTATGTGTTTGTTGGCCATTTGAATTTCCTCTTTTGAAAAATGCCTGTTCAAATCCTTTGCCTATTTCTTAACTGGTTTGCTTGACTTATTATTGTTAAGTTTCATGAGCTCTTCATTTAGATTCTGGATACTTAGATACTAGATTCTTAATACTCTATCAGTTTCACAGTTTGCAAGTATTTTCTCTCATTCTCTCTGTTGCCTCTCCCCTTTGATAACTGTTTTCCCTAAAAAAGGATCATGTCATCTGCAAATAGGGATAGATTGACGTCCTTCTTTTAAATTTGCATCACTTTTTTTTTTTTGCATCACTTTGATTTCTTTTTCTTGCCTAGTGGCTCTGGCTAAAATTTTCAGCACTATATTGAATAGCTTTGGTGAGAGTGGTCATCCTTGTCTGGTTTCAGATCCTGTGGAAATGTTTCCAACTTCTCTCCATTCAATAAGATGCTAGTTGTGGGTTTATCATAAATTGCCTTGAGTGTGTTGATAAATATTCCTTCTATATCCAATTTGTTTAAGGTTTCATTATGAAAGGATGCTGTCTTTTATCAACTGCTTTCTCGGCATATATTGAAATAATCATATGGAGGGGCCAGCCCTGTGGTAAAGTGAATAAAGCCACTCCCTGCAATGCCTGCATCCTATGTGGATGCCAGTTGGATTCTCGGCTTCTCAACTTCCAATTCAGCTCTCTGATATGACCTGGGAAAGCAGCAGAAGATGGCCCAAGTCTTTTGTGGCCTTGCATTGGCATGACAGTCCTGGAAGAATATCATGGCTCCTGGCTTTTGGATCGGCTCAGCTCCAGTCATCGTGGCCATTTGGGGAATGAACTAGCAGATGTAAGACCTCTCACTCTCTCTTTCTCTGCCTCTGACTCTCTGTAACTCTGCCTTTCAAATACATAAATAAGTCTTAAAAAATAAATAATCTTATGATTTTTTTACTTCAGTTTGTTAATTGGTGTATCACACTGATTGATTTGTGAATGTTGAACTGTCCCTGCATGCTACTGTTCTCACTTGGTGTGGGTGAAAAGCACATTGATATATCAATTGTATTTTATTATTTTTTATATTCTTTCAAAGTTTCAAGAATTTTTAAAAGTTATAATGGTGTATTTTGTATGCTGTAGAGCAACTAAAATGTAAATATATGTTCTTAGACATCATTGATTTATACTCAGGATGACTGAGTTTTATACCATGTTGACAGGCTTGCTTTTCCTCAATGAAGAGTAGGGAAGGCAGGGATCCAGATTCTATTCCCCCAGTGCAAACCACATAAACATACACACACACACACACATCACTACAAATCTGATCTTTGATTTGAAACAGACAAAGTATAGAACTCAACAAGTTATGTTGTGTAGGGAATAATCTCATATACATGTAGACATCCTCAGGGATAGTGGGAGTGGTAATTACCAAGTCGGAATCTTAGCAAAACTGAAAGTTCCTAGTGCAAATGAGTGTGTTGTAAGCACTGCTTGTGATGTAGACAATGCAATGAATATGGAATATTTGCCCTCAATGAGAAGTGAAGTCTGAGTGATAATAATATACTAAATAATGTAGCACTGTTTTTAGAAGGTAACGTTTGAGTGCCTGAAGTACAAACCTGTGGTTTTTATCTTCTTCTCTAACCTTTTGGGAAAGGTATTTAAAGAACTTTGATCTCAGTTAAATGTCAACAGCATCATTGGCCTCTGTGTATAAAACTTATTTGAGATTTTATTATTATCATATATACTATGAACTAGAGTTAAAATGACCTGTAGATTGGATTCGTAGCCAATATTGATTATAATCTCTCTCCCTATTTCTCTGACCTAAGCTTGCCAATGTCTCTTATGCCTACAGATCATTTACTGTCAGTAGAAACAGAATATTTATTTTACCAAATATGACTTATAGTATAATTTAAAAGAAGTCTTCGGAATATATTTTTCTAGACAATAACTCCTTAACAAAACAGATATACTTATTAGTAACTAGCTATGTAAAGCTTTAAATGTGTAAAATAAGCATAATATTTATGTGTGAGTAGGCATACTAATAATATCTGCTTTATGTGTATGTCATTTTGAAGATTTAATGTTATTTGATGAGTACATAGTAAATAGTTCTCACTGTTAGTCCTCTGTGATCCCTTAAGTTCTTTCCCAAAGTTCAGCACTTCTTCTACAGCTTAGGCCCAAGGAGCAGAATAATATATTTACCTTGATTCAACATATTCACATTAAAATCAGGGCATGAAAGAAGGCCTTAATTTTTTTTTTCATATTTCACTATTTACTGCTCATATTGGTGAGCTAACCCTGAAGTTGAATATATACACATAAAAAAATTTACTTACTTGTTGTTTTCTGAGTGTAAACAATTGAAAAAGTTCATTTCTTGTTTTAGAACAAAATTTGAGTTCCTGGGGAAGTCATCTTTTATGCAGGGCAATAACTGCCTGTCTCTGTAGATAAGCCTTTTCTTAAATAAATATCTACATGATCACCTAATATGTGCTAAGCAAAATAAGCACGGCCTTTTCTTTCATGAATTATACTATTCAGTAAAGCAGACATAATTAACAAATAATATCATAAGAAAATAAAAAGCCTGCAAAATCATATGTGTTATAGAAATGGGATGGTCAAGATACTTATAAATTATAAAAGTGAGAAGATTTTAATTTGAACTTCACAGGCTAGAAATTGGGGTAGGGTGAGACGGAAACATTGATGGGAAAATGAGAGTTGAGAGATTAAAAACTATAGATTTGGGCCAGTGCCGTGGCTCACTTGGCTAATCCTCCACCTGCGGAGCTGGCACCCTGGGTTCTGGTCCCGGTTGGGGCGCTGGGTACTAGTCCCAGTTGCTCCTCCTCCAGTCCAGCTCTCTGCTGTGGCCTGGGAGGGCAGAGGGGGATGGCCCAAGTGCTTGGGTCCCTGCACCCGCATGGGAGACTGGGAGGAAGTACCCGGCTCCTGGCTTCGGATTGGCGCAGCACTGGCCGTAGTGGCCATTCAGGGAGTGAACCAATGGAAGGAAGACCTTTCTCTCTGTCTCTCACACTGTCTAACTCTGCCTGGCAAAAAAAAAAAAAAAAAAAAAAAAAAAAAAAAAAGAACTACAGATTTGACTCCCTGTGAATATACCCAGTCTTATAAAATCATTTTAATGTGAGGAAAAAAAGCATTTAGTCATTTATTATTTATGGTGTAACTATATTTTCTGAAGTTCAAGTGTATGCGTGTTTCACATATAGAAAGACTGAAGAAAGAGTGGAAAGATATTTTATTATTGCCTATAATTTAGAAGCCTCCAATAATTTAGTAACACATAAGTTGTTTCTGTGCTTTCATAAATGAAAGCAGTATGTATCAACAGTGCAAGATTAACTAGCAAATTTTTGTGAAATGTTTTGAAAAGCTGATTAGTGCAAAAACCGCTTTCAGTTGTACGTTCTTGCTAAAATTCACTTGAAATCTTGGACTTTGTTCCCAACCTAGTTACAAGAGGATCTGAACCTTTTTTCGGTGTCTTGATGAACACTGTGTACCTGGATGACAGGTCACCTACCATTTGTAATTAATGTCAGAAAAGCAATGAAACAGAATGAGGACTTCTGCACCGCATAACTTAGCTTGTGCAGGGTCTCTCCTGAAATCTCTCACTGTGCTTTATCTTTACTGCCATGTGCTCTCTACATTCTGTTTAATGGTGTATGGCTTTTTAAGAAAATCTCTTTAGTCATTTGATTCAATTTTCCTGCATTGTGCTTTGGTATCACTGAACAACATTTTCTTAATTAAGAAATAATTAAATTTAGATTTCACTTACAAATACTTCTTATCTCCTCTTGTACTTCACTCAAGAAGACAATCTGTTGAAACAGCTGCACCAACCACCAAATAGTCTTTGCATTTAGAGGCTAAACTGCTTTAACTGCAATAGAAGTTACACTACAATTGCCAATACCCAGAAGGCTATTTTGTTTCATGGCCTTATCTATTTTATATCTCTGAGTAGCAGGAGATCTCAAAAATCCTTTCTGCCAGACTTCATTTCCGTATAGCCAACATTTCTTATAAGCCTCAGAAAATCAGCAAAGAGCTAAATTCAGTGTAACAAGGTAAGAATTTAAAACAAAGGAGAAAGATGCCAGAGAAGTAGATGTATTTTCTGTGGAGACAACTTTTATCCAAAGAAATAAGTGAAAAACTAGAATCCTTAAGAACTATTAAAGAATACGCCAATCCTTTGATGAATTGTATGTAATTTTCATTTTTCAATGCATGTTCTTCAAGTTGAATTTAAAATACTAAAGGAAAAAATAAGGAAAAGAGAAAGAAAGGTATCACTATTTAGTAAAATTTAAATACCCATTGCAAATTTGGGTAAAGAGGTGATAAATAGAAAAAATGCAAGCATCTAGAATGAAAGTTAGTCTTTGATACTTAGCTTATTAAAAATTAGATTTTTAATCTGGCAATAATGTGATACATTTAGGCTTATATTTTATTTTTATCAGCTCTTATGTAAGTTGATAAACTGATTGTCATAGGTAGACATGGATACCAGTACTCAGAAAGAAATGTTACAGGAAATTATTTCAATGATTTATACCTTTTTGAAAGCTAAAAAGGTCCAGAGCAAGCTGAATTCTTCTTAACACATTTTTTTTAGTGAGAAGAGTAGAGTTTAGGTAGATAAACAAGGCATTTTACATTTCAACATGTCACATTGGTCAGCAGGAAGTAGCTCTAAAGACAGATCATCGTCCTTCTACTCCTCCTGGACTTTAGGGACTAATGTAACCCCATACAAATCCTGCTTTATAAAAAACAAAAGGGGGGAATGTTAGGAAGCTGGTGCAGTTTTAGTTAGGTGGCCTCATGGCCCAGTTACCTGAGCCAGGCTCTACCCCCATCCTAATGGGATTCACTGCTCCTGCTTCCCTGCCCGCCCTGGGGCAAAGTTTTAAAAGGGCCTGTTCCTGAACATGTGCTCTCTTGGTTCTTCTCTTGGCCCTTCTCTCCTGCGCTCTCTTGGTTCCTCTCTCTAGCCTTCTTTCTGCTCTCTTGGCTCCTCTCTTCCTCTTGTCTCTCTTCTCTCCCCTCTCTGTCTCTCTCTTACAGTCTCCTTTTCTCTTTTTCCTTTGCCGCCCCTTCACTCCGGTCTGTTGGGTGTTCTCCAACAAACCCTTTCCCTTAAAAATAAAACGTCACATTGGATAAGTCCAAGAGTTTCTTAAAAATTTATGTTTAAGCTGTCATCAGATATAATATCTTTGCAAATTAAAATTATATATAAATTAAGCTTTCCAGCCAAGAAAATTATATGTCATGGTAGTCTTCAGAGAAGAAAACCATGATTAATTATATGGGCGAATGGTTTATAGCTTGATTACCATTTCACTCTTTATATATATATCACAGTGAACTTTTCCTGAAAATATTCAGTACACATGGAATATTCTGATTTTAAATCAAATATATCATTTCCTCATCATACTTAATTATTTTATTTCAAATATAAATATTATGTGATCTCAAGGATTCTATAACTATTTTAATGTGAGCATTCCTACAATTTGTTTCTTTTGTATAACCTACAATAATATTTTGGATCCATCTAGTAAATATTTTTGACTGGCTAAGATATTTAAGTATACTTTTGGAAACTGCCATAAACTTTATGCATCAATTTTAACAAGATTATTCTAAGGTATTAGGACAGACAAGAATACCTAAAAAGTCACATCAGTCTCACTTCAATATAATAAATATAGATATTTTATTCAGAAGAAATGTTACAATTGTTTGAGGTCATTTAGAAATTGATGTAATTCTTGCTTCCTGGAAAATGATAATGATTATTTAAAAGAGCAAAAAATACATCTAGGACTATTTTAAAAAATAAAAATTTTAAGAACCTATTGGAAAAATTTGAATATTTTCAAGATAAACAAATGTAAGCATTCGGAGAAGCAGAGAGTTTACCCAGACTGAACCTTGCACAACATATGCATGTATCAAAATACCATGTTACCCAATTTTTATGTCAGCTAAGATACATTTCCTCAGCTTTAAATAGTCTAAGCTATTAACATCATTTGGGAGGCCTTATATTTTTTGTACAATGGATTACTTTATGTCTATAATAGCAATATCTCAACAGAATGCCTGACTTGGGCAGTGACCATTAATCTGAATTCTACTTCACGGCCAATTGAATGTGTTCTGAGGTTACTCACTACCAAGTACCATCAGTTCTTTGAGTTATATGTCTCAAAACATAATTTCTCAAGGCATAATTCTTATGCCAGTTCTCCAGATGGAAGTCCATTTAATCATAATGTATCTTATAATTATCACAAATGACATTTTGACATTCCATCTTGGGCTGGAAGATTGACCCAGCTGTACAGTATATTATCTTTTCAGAATATCCTTTCTAATTTTTGTGGCATGGAAAAATAGCACCTCATGATTCTTTATCTCACTGTGTGCTTGACAAATAATAATCTAACTTTTGCCATCTTGCTGTAAGAAGCAGGTACATTTATGACAGCAGGTTCAATCAAACTGGCTAGCAATTACTCTCAACTGAATACTGGATTCTAGAACAATTTAGTGCTAATGAATGGGCACAATTGACATACATACCCCAGAAAAATGAAAATAAAAGCAAGCTTGACCATCATCTGGTTGAAATACATTATATTTAACATTTTCCATAGCATCTCGTTGCTTTACTCTGCATCATTCCCATGGGACATGGAAGCCAAAGGGAATCTTTGTAAACAGGAACATGCTATACACTGTGTAAATTGTTTTTACTCTGATTCCTATGTCTCATGAATTATGTCAACATCAATGACACTATAGCATGAATACTGATTAGCTTACAAAAAGTATTAGTAAAATCTAAGATCTTTCATAGTTCTTTTTTTTAAGATTCATTTATTTAAAATTCAGAGTTACAGAGAGAGGGAGAGACATAGAGAGAGAGGTCTTCCATCCTTGGATAACTCCCCAAATGCCCACAACAGCCAGAGATAAGCAAATCCTAAGCCAGAAGCCAAGAGTTTGTTCTGCATCTCCCATGTGGGTGCAAGGGCCCAAGCTCTTGAACTATCCTCCACTGCTTTCCCAGGCACACTTAGCAAGGAGCTGGATGAAAAGTGGAGCATCTGGGACCTGAACCGGCACCCATTTGTGATGCCAGTTCTTCAAGCCATGGCTTAACCAGTTGCACCACAGTGCTGTCCCCACTTCATAGTCTGTGACTGAGTACTACCTCTTTTAGGTGAAAAATTTCTTTTAATAGTCTAGTGGATATTAGGTTGGGGTGGTATTCCATCAATTATTATTCTTATAGATGCATTAACTCCTGTAAATTTTATTTACTCTATAGTTCAATGTGTGTTCTTAGAAAAGTTATAATTATGCAGTGTTTCATTATATATTTTGGACCTCAATAGTAACCCAGAAATACCTACTATTATTTTAGCTCTAGAATTTGAGATTACTTATTAATTTTGTTATGCAAATAAGTATAGTGTGTTGCTAAATGAGATTATTTAACAAGAGATATTTCACTATCTTTCTTTGGTATGATTTTAGAAAATTGCTTCCTGTGTTTTTGCAAAATAGAATTAGAACAATGCATTTAACCTAAGTATCAATAAATATTAAAATATTTCATCCAAAATGCTTATCTTTCTTTTGTGTGTGTTTTTAACTTTTTAGAGAAGAGATTCCATGTATTTAATATATACAATTCTAAAACTATAACTGAACTTCTCTCCCTTCCTCCCTCATGTGCCCTCCTTACTTCCTTTCTGTTTTTGTTTAATTTTTGCAAAACACAATTTAATTTTACTTTACAATCCCAAGCTTATTGCCCACTAACCACTCTTTCAAAAATAAAAAGATAAAAGACTACTGTTTTATAGTAATGTAGAAAAGGGTTAAAAATATTAATCAATCATAACATGTCTTTCCATTGTTATGTGTTTTTGTATTCTATATTCACTACTATATATCAGAGAAAACATTTGATATTTGTCCTTTTGAGACTGGCTATTTTCATTAATCATAATGGTTTCTAGTTGCCACCATTTTGTTTCAAAAGACAGGACTTCATTCTTTTTTAATGGATTAATAGTATTTCATAGAGTATATATGCCACATTTTGTTTATCTAGTTATCAGCTGATGAACGTCTGAGAGAAGTTCAGTTATATTTTTAGAATTGTATATATTTTAGAATTGTATATATTAAGTTACTGTGAATTTACCTGCTATAAACATAGGAATACAAATAACTTGTTCATATAGCAATTTTCACTTCATTTGGGTAAATTACCAGGAGTGTGACGACTGGAAAATATGTTAGATTTATTTTCAGATTTCTGAAAAATCTCTATACTGTCTTCTATAATGGTTGCACTAGTTTGCATTTCCATCTAAAGTGTATTAGGATAGCTCTTTTGCCACATCCTAGGCAGCATTTATTATTTTTTTAAATTTTTGATTGAGAGCCAGTTTAAATTGGGTAAAGTGAAACCTTATTGTTGTTCTGAGTTGCAGTTCCCTGATTGCTAAATGACTTAAGCATTTTTTCAAGTGTCTGTAGGGCATTTGAATTTCATCTGTTGAAAATGCATATTTATGTCCTTTTCCCATTTCTTGGCTGTATTGTTTTTTTGTTTTGTTTTCGGATATTAATCCCTAATCAGTATTATAGTTTGCAAATATTTTATCCCATCCTATTCATTACCTCTTCCTGTGTTGAGTGTTTCCTTTGCCGTGCAGAACCTTCTTAGCTTGATGTAATCTTATTAGTTTTTGCCTTGGTTGACAATGTTTCTGAGTTTTTTCAAGGTTTTCTTCTAGTAATTTGATTTTATCAGGTCTTAGATTTAAATTCGTGGTCTGCTGTGAGTTGACTTTTTTATAAGGTGTAACATAGACATCTTGTTTCATACTTTTGCATATAGAGATCTAATTTTCCCAACACCATTTATTGAAGAGATTGTCTTCTTTCCAGGGATTGATTTTAACTCATTTTTCAAAGATTTGTTGGTTTTGGATGTGTGGACTAATATCTGAAGTTTCTATTCTGTCCCATTACTCTACATGTCTATATCCGTGCCAGTACCAGGCTCTTTTTTTTTTTTTTTTAATAATATTAAGACTGCCCTGTACCATGTCTTGAATCTGGTATTCTGGTTCTTCCTGCTTTGTTTTTTCTGTTTAAGATCGCTTTAGCTACTTGGCATTTCCTTATGAATTTTAGCAGCTTTTCTTCTAGATCTGATAATAATGTCCTTGTTATATATCTAACACCCTTTAGGTTTTCTGTATTTTTTTTTTGTTAGCTTGTTCTCAGATTCCTTTAATTTTGAGCAGTTCACTTATGAATTGTCTGATCTGATATACTGAATGATTCTTATTCTGGCTTTATACTAAAACAGAAAATAAAGCAGAAAGTCTTGGTTATGTTTTTTTTTTTCCACTTAATTTCAGTACCATAAAATAAAATACAAAAAATATTTATTCTCTGAAAAAGAAATAGGGAAAAATGGAAATAGATCAGAGGAAGAAAATTATCCACACAAAATTAGAAGAAAAATATTTTGTTTCCTTTATTAATATTTGGAAATGGAAAAGTCATATTTAAAGCTTAAAAAAGGAATTGACTGGACAAAGACAGATTTGGAGAAGAATACAGATGGTACCATTTTTAATTGTTATGCTTTTGTTTTTAATTCTGAATCTGCATGGAAAGAGGGGAACTTCAAATCTAGGTGAAGTACTCAGAGGGTAAATTTGCTAAGAATTTTAGCACTTTCTCAAACCTATGATAGGCATTCTCATAGCAGCCTTCAAAACATCTCAGGGATCTCTCTCCAGACCAAAGTTTTATTAAAAAACATGAAGCTTGCCATCATCTCCCACCTGAAATCCATTATGTGTGTATTGTAGGGTGGGGGAGGAGGGTTTGGAGAAAATTAAGCAGAATCTTTATTTATTTTCAATTCTTAGAATAATAATTAAGTATTTGTCTTTTCCTAAATTTATTTTAAATAACTAAAAGAAGCCTTGGATTAAACAAATAAGTTAGATAAATGTTCTCTTGACCAGGGTCCTTGCTCTGTAGAATCATATTAATTTATTTTTCTATATAGTTATATACATTAATACATTTTATAGTTATATACATTAATACATTTCCTCTACCAGAAATGGCTTTACCTCACTTTATTCAAAAACTTAATCAACCTTCATTTCTTCTAAAAAGCAAGTATTTAACACCCTCACTGTACCTTGTGTAGTCTTTTACATAGAAGTCTCACCCATTATTAGAAGAAAAAATGTATGAATATAGAGCACTAAATGTGTATACAAACATATACACACATATATAATGCATATATTCTTACACAGTAGTATCATATAGCATAAAAACATTGTGCTGTCATTGCCAAAAATGGTGACTGAAATGCACAATTTTGTCTTCAACTTTTTAATATCATCTTTCCAATCAGATTACAAATTTTTGAGTAGTGAATACTATGATTGTTTCTGGCACTACTGTTAACATCATTAGAATGAGTTTGCAGAATAATTTCTACTTTTAATAGTTAAAATCATCTGTCTGATACTTTATTCAATAAGTATTAATTTGCCTATATATTTCCCTTATCTACTATATTCTTTTATTTTTACTTAAATACAATTTGTTAAAAGATTATTGAAAGTTGAGACCTTATCTACATCCTTTTATTTTTACTTAACTACAATTTGCTAAAAGATTATTAAAAGTTGAGAGCAATGATATCATTGATAGCAAAAAACAACTCATCAATAAGAATGCTTAGTTAAGAGAAAGAGTCTTGCGTTTTTTTCGTTGTTCTCTTGTGAGTCCAATAAATCACACAGGACTTCTTTTTATATTTCTGCTTTATAGCTAGTATGATAAAATTTATTTCACCTAAAGACCAAATTCCCAGTGATATACAGGAATTAATTCAGGAGCATCTGCCTCCTTATAGATAACAAGCTTCTTTTATATGTCAGCATTATGAAAGTGTTGACTGGTGAAATCTATTTAAATTGATAATATTTCTTAGTATCAATTTAAATAGAACTGTTATTTTAAGTAATCTATTTTCTTTTCCTTTTTATTGCAACCTATTATGTCAGTATATTTCAGTGCAAATCTTTCAATTAATTTAAATTAAAAATGAATAATAATTTTATAAGTTTTCTAATTTTTTAGAAGTTATTGAAAACTTTAGCAGGTACACCTTAAGGCAAATCAGCATTATTATAGTTGCTTTAAATTATATAAACTATAATCTTAAAAACTAGATCATTTCATGACAACAAAGTGAACAAATCTACAATTCATTTTTGGAAATACACAATTATAGTGCTTGTTTTGTATAGCATTCTAAATTTGACAGGGAAGTTTCAGAAATTGATTTGATGTTTAAAGAATGTTTCTTTAGAATCAGCTAAGACTCTTGTATTATGTATTAATTGTTGCCTTTTTTTTTTTTTTGACAGGCAGAGTTAGAGAGAGAGAGACAGAGATAAAGGTCTTCCTTTCGTTGGTTCACCCTGCAAATGGCCGCTATGGCTGGCGTGCTGTGCTGATCTGAAGCCAGGAGCCAGGTTCTTCCTCCTGGTCTCTCATGCGGGTGCAGGGCCCAAGGACTTGGGCCATCCTCCACTGCCTTTCCGTGCCACAGCAGAGAGCTGGACTGGAAGAGAAGCAAACGGGACAGAACTGGCACCCCAACCGGGACTAGAACCTGGGGTGCCAGCACCACAGGTGGAGGATTAGCCTAGTGAGCCTTGGTGCTGGCTATTGTTGTCTTTTTAAGAAAGAAAAATCAGTGAAAATTCAACCCATGAGACATATTGTAATTTTTTCTTTCTTTTTTTTATAACTTTGATTTAATGAATATAAATTTCCAAAGTACAGCTTATGGATTACAATGGCTTCCCCCCCCCCCGCATAAATTCCCTCCCACGTGCAACCCTCCCAACTCCTGCTCCCTCTCCCCATCCATACACATCAAGATCCATTTTCAATTATCTTTATATGCAGAAGATCAATTTAGCATATTTTAAGTAAAGATTTCAACAGTTTGCACCCACAGAGAAACACAAAGTGTAAAATACTGTTTGAGTACTAGTTATAGCACTAAATCACAATGTACAGCACATTTAGGACAGAGATCCTACATGAGGAGTAAGTGCACATGGCTCCTGTTGTTGAATTAACAATTGACATTCTTGTTTATGGCGTCAGTAATCACCAGAGGCTCTTGTCATCAGCTGCTAATGCTATGGAAGTCTTTTGAGTTCGCCAACTCCAATCTTATTTAGACAAGACCATAGTCAAAGCAGAAGTTCTCTCCTCCCTTCAGAGAAAGGTACCTCCTTCTCTGATGACCTGTTCTTTCCACTGGGATCTCACTTGCAGAGATCTTTCATTTAGGTCATTTTATTTATTTATTTATTCATTTATTTATTTATTTTGCCAGAGTGCCTTGGCTTTCCATGCCTGAAATACTCTCATGGGCTTTTCAGCTGGATCCGAATGCCTTAAGGGTTGATTCTGAGGCCAGAGTGCTGTTTAGGACATTTGCCGTTCTATGTCTGCTGTGTATCCCGCTTCCCATGTTGGATCATTCTCTCCCTTTTTGATTCTATCAGTTAATATTTGCAGACACTAGTCTTGTTTATGTGATCTCTTTGACTCTTGGTGCTATCATTATGATCAATTGTGAACAGAAATTGATCACTTGGACTAGTGAGATGGCATTGGTACATGCCACCTTGATGGGATTGAATTGGAATCCCTGGGCACATTTCTAACTCTACCATCTGGGGCAAGTCAATTTGTCATTGAGCATGTCCCAAATTGTAGATCTCTTCTTTCTCTTATTCCCACTCTTATATTTAACAGGGATCACTTTTCAGTTAAGTTTCAACACTTAAGAATAATTGTGTATTAATTACACAGTTCAACCAATAGTATTAAGTAGAATCTTTATTTCAGTGTCATGCAATATACACAATAAATAAATGTATGCATAAAAACAAGGAGCTAATAGGTGAATCAAATGGTGAATAAATATACCTTTAAAATGTTCTAAAATGCAGATGGCACTTTTTATTATTAAGTCTTTCAATGTAAACCATTTATTTTATTGTAATAAATAGTTGAGATTTAAAAATGTGTTTTCATTAAACAAATATAAATATACTGAAATCCTAAAGTATGCAATATCTCTTACCTTGAAATTTTCTGGACCCATGAGTATTTTATTGAACTCATGCTAAAAGGTTGATGAGTGAAATGTAGCTGATATAAATCTGTATCAACCTGACCTGCACACTAGTAATTGTGTATTCAGCATGTAATCATAACGTGCCACCTTTGTGTTTCTAGCCACAAACCATCCTCCACTGGTCAGAGTAAAACATTTCTTTTAAAATATGAATTTGCCTTCAAATCGTGGAATCGAAAATGGTGGGATACTCATTCTACTTTCATTTGGTATAAAGCTTGACCCTTTCAAATGATCCCTGCTAATTACTCCACTTAGACTAGTTAGGAGGTGTGTTTTGTTAGAAAGGCAGCTGAGAAATTTCTGCTCTGACTGGGCCACTATTGGCACTGACAGCAAGCAGCTCACCAGCCAACAGCCGGATGCTTGGATAGTGAATGGCTAAGAAGGGAAGGTCAATGCGCCAGCGGACTACTTGACAAGAACTGAAGTAGTAGTAGAGCCCTGTTGACAGACGCATCTTTTCCCAGTCCCACCTGTTTTTGAGGTAAAACTGGGAAGTTCTCCAACACATCGTTCAAGAAATGAGGTATTAAAACTATCTCACTGAGCAGGGATATTCAGTTTGAAACGCTGCCATCAGCTCAATCAAAATTGGCTTCTAATACAAATGGCTGTGACACACAAAACAAGGAAGTGAAGAGAGATACCATTTGAGTCCAAGTAAATCAGGTACATATTGTAGTTTCCAAAAATCTATTTCTGAAGAGCATTCATTCAGCTACAAACAATGATTGAATACTTTCTGGATTCTGGAACTACAGTTGAAGAAAAGAATAAGCAAATAAAACACAAAACACAAAATAGAGTTGGTGTTAGCCATTTATAAACTACTATGTAATGGGATGCAGGCACTAAGTTTAAATAGTTTGGGATAAATCTCCCTAAGTGATATATAAAATAAATCTTAACTGATTGGCATTGTAACTCTCTGGCCTAATGAGATATTTCATACATTGTCTTCATGATATACTACCCCAAATAACCATGCAGGTGCTAAGCATTTGGCAGCTTTTGCCAATACTTTGTAGTCAGGATACTGCATTCCAGTTACAACTGGCAGTTATTATGTTCTCATGTTGGCATCTGTTTGTGAACTGAAGAGATGCTAGCTATTGGAATATATGAAAATATTTTATTTAGATTCATTATATAAATATGTACTTCTAACAACTCTTAAGTCATTGACATATATATGAGGGCTCTTTCACAAGCATGCATATGAAGAGAAAACCTTGCCTGGATTTGAAAATAAACTTAGGTTTGAATCCATTTCCCACCAATTTTTGAAAATCCCTTCATGCTGTAGCCCTGATGCTTTACTGTTGTCATTTGGTCAAGCTGCCTATGGAAGCTATTTCCCAAAGAAAGATCAAAATCATCTTGGTGATTCTCAAAAACTGAAACACAGGCCACACTTGGACCAACTAAATTCACGTATCTGGGTGTGACTATTGGGGATCTTCTTTTTGGGAAATACTTTGAGTAATGTATATGCATTTTTTTTTTTGACAGGCAGAGTGGACAGTGTGTGAGAGAGACAGAGAGAAAGGTCTTCCTTTGCCATTGGTTCACCCTCCAATGGCCGCCGCAGCCTGCAGGTTGCAGCCAGTGCACCGCGCTGATCTGAAGGCAGGAGCCAGGTGCTTCTCCTGGTCTCCCATGGAGTGCAGGGCCCAAGCACTTGGGCCATCCTCCACTGCACTCCCAGGCCATAGCAGAGAGCTGGCCTGGAAGAGGGGCAACCGGGACAGAATCCGGCGCCCCGACCGGGACTAGAACCCAGGGCGCCAGCGCTGCAAGGCAGAGGATTAGCCTATTGAGCCGTGGTGCTGGCCTATATATGCATTCTTAACCAAAAGAACTTTAGGTGAGGGGTGGTTAGCCTAGATGTTAGTATGCTCACATCTTACCACAGAGTACCTGGTATCAATTTCCAGCACAGGAATTCCTGACTCCAGCTTCTTGTCAATGTAGCTCCTGGGAGACAACAGCAACAGCTGATGACTCAAATAATGGGGTTCCAACCCCCCAAATGGGATTAACTTCTCAGCTCCCGGCATAGAGCCAGCCCCAACTGTTGAGGACACTTGGAAACTGAACCATTTAATCTCTCTCTCTCTCTCTCTCTCTCTCTCTCTCTTTCACTCTTCCTCTCAAATAATTAAAAGAAATGAAAATAAATTTAGCATAACAGCATAGAGTCAAATGAGGTTATTTCAATTTTAAGTTTCTACTTCCTATTTTGAACTAAGAATATTGCATTAACCACCACAGAATCTCTCTCCAATATCAGAACAGAACTTATACAACAGATTTCTTTATAAGGTAGAGCTAAATTGATCTGCTTTTTGGGAATAGATAGAGAAGGATTAGACATGGTAAGAAAAGAAGGTGATTAAAATTCAGATTACATATTGCCTGTGGTAGAAAGATTCCATTTCTGTAGCTTAAAACTGGTGCTGATGGACTGCTTACTGGAACTCATGAAGGGACTCTGAGAACTTGTGCAAAATTGCACGAAATACATTTCCTTTCCTAAGTAATTTTAGAGATTCTCTGCAAGGCTCATATATGCCTATCATTGAGCTATTGGATTTCCTGTATTAAGATATGAAATGGGTGCAGCTATTAGCATATTCTGACTGCCTGAATCTGTTAAAGTGAGGATATGCAAATGAACAGCAGGCACTGGGTTATTCCAGGTGAAGAGTTTTCTTTTTTATATGCAAAGTTCTCTAATTACCAGTTTTATATTCATACTGAAATGCATTTCTAAGTATAGTTTACTCTAATGGCATCTAGATTAATTTTTCACTCAAGAAAAATCAACTGAGTGAATATTGCACATTTTAAGAATGTTCCTGAGAGTGAAGAAAAGACACAAATCAATGCCTTTCTCTTCTAGACTATCACCCTGCAGCATGCAATCATAGGAATCAGAATGTTGGGGAATCTAAATGTAAGAAAGTGGAGTGACCAACAACTTTGATGGAAGTGGCAGAATTGGGATGACCAATCAAAACAGTAAATATGAAAGGGGAGGGGAATGGATACCCAATGAGCAGCCCCTGAGTAAGACCATACAGGGGTGGGTGTTTGGTGAATGTTTAGGAAATCCACATCCCATATTGGATTCCCTGGGTTTAAGTCTCAGCTTTACTCATAATTCCAACTTCCTGAACATACACACCCTGAGAGGCAGTAAGTGATGACTAAAGTCATTGGCTCCTTCCCACCCATGTAGGAGTCTCATAACTGAAATCCTGAACTTTGGACTGGCTCATCCCACAGCTGCTGTGGATAGAACCAAGGGATGGGAAAAGCATCTCTCTAAATAAATACATAATTATGACTGAATATGAATAAATAGGGTACAAATTGTACAACTTTTGTTGCTGGTGGACATGAGTTAATGCCAAATCTCCTTAGAAGGTGTGAATGCCATTTAACACATCACCAGCAACAGCAGATGGCTCCTTGACATTTTGGAATTTGTTTTCCCATTTGCCTGGCTCATTCTTTATAATTCCTCACTCTTTTCTCCTGAGATTACTTCCCACAATAAACTATAATCATGTAAGTTCTTTTTATTTTTCTCAGTCAACAAAATATCTGCTTTTTATTAATCTTTTCAGCATTTACACATAGCGCCTATACCTTAGCAGTCATTCTTTTAGTTAACTTCACCATCCACCAAAACCAAATTGATGTAAATATTGTTCAACTACAAACATGTTTTATTATTGTGAGGTACGTATTACAATTTGATGAAAATTATGTCCATCACAGGATGATAATGTTGTATTAATAATGTGTATATCAATGCTACCGTAAAACAAGTGGACATTATGTTGAACTATTATAATTATTCAAATATACCAGATTTAATGTCAGAATATAAATAATAAAAGGGGAGAAACATAAAAATTACATTCTGAAACACTATTATAACACTTCTTGTGATATTTAACATCATGGTGCTAAAGGTTCCAATACAAAAAAATGATAGATGCAATTGTATGCACTTGGTATCATTGTATCCTTACTACCTATCATGGAAGCACATAAATACTGCAACATAGTTTCTGACATACTTCTCAAGGACAAAACCCATTTTCATGGCAAAGTCTGAACTTTTATTTTTAAGGTATGGAATACAGTCATTAGGTTTTGAGGGGATGCTTGTCCTTATGAGAGTAAACTCTTTGTCATCACTGTGATAAGTTTTCTGAGTCTCCACTAACACTTGTAGTAAGTGATTTATTGGGCAGATTGCAAAATATAAATCCTTCCAACATTCCTGGCTCCCTAAATCTTTGTATTCCTTCATCTATATTGTCAAATCATTTTTTTTAACTTTAATTTTAAAGACTTAACTGGCTTTTTTCATGAATTGGGTAGCACTTAGTGTACAAAATACACAGGAACTATGCTGTACATGGCTTAAGTGGGTTTTGGAAAGAAGACTTCTGCAAGAAAAAGAAAGCAACATAATACAACAAAAGTAGATTTGTAAACAATAGGTTAGCTTCTTTTTATGAGTTAAAGCAGAGGGTACTTACCTATCATACTGGCTCAAGTTGACTTGACCCCTTCTGGTTGTTGGCTATATGTGTTTTCTGGAAACTTGACATGAGTAACTAACTCCATTATTTTTGTCCACTGGGGCCAAGAACAGAACTCAATCCAAAACAGTATTATCTCCTATAAATTGTAGCAATATATCAACTCTATTTCTCATAGGCCACAAAAGAATATATGTCTACATAAACATATTGAACAAAATAAATAGAAACAGTCAGAGTAAATTGAATTTAAACATTGGCTCTAGAAGGCTAGATAAGCACAACTTTTAACAGTATCCTCAAAAATATTAAATATCTTCCTAATATTGTGAAGTTAGTAACAAGAAAAAATAAAGGACTACAGTGCATGAAATAGAAATGCCTGTGTATAAACTGTTATTTCACTTTTGAGTTTTTCTTTGCTCTAAGAATTGAAGAAAAATTATAGAATATTCAAATTACATCAAATAAATAGAACTCATTACTTTGAATATGTGTTTCAATAAGTTTAAATACCATGATTAAGAACTTATATTTATATTTATATTCAGTTTGACTTCAGCTTTTGTTATTTTAAGGGAAAATCAAAGTTTCTAACACCAAAGGTAGAGAAATGCAAGTAAAACTTTAAATCATAATCTTAACACTACTTAAATGATGATTCGACAAAATTGTATTTTATCTGTACATGAAAAATATAGAGCTTTTTTACTGCAGCTGAATTTAAATATTACTAACAATCTCATACCTAATTTTGTGTTAAAGTAATGACAAAACAATAAAATGATACGTCCATTGAAATGTGGTTACATTACTCCACTTTTTTTGACTATTAGTGTAAGGGCTATGATAGTTAAATATTTCCTATTGGGATGCAAAATAACCCAAAAATGAATGTCCATCATGAATTCTTATAATAAATAAGAGATAATTATAAGGATTTCAATTTTATGTGTAACTAAGAGTTATTTGCTAATAGCCTAGTAATGAGCTATTGAGGAATTCTGAAGGTTTCTAAAAGTCTCTAAAACCATCTCTTCAAGAAGTCTGGCCATCTGTTGTGATAGCATTTCCTGTGTGTGGGTAAGTCATCTGATTTAAAGGAAGAAGTTGGATTTTTGTGCATTATTTTAAGTTGGCCATATCAATGTACCTCCAAATTTTGTACATTTATATTAAATGGGTTTTTTTGCTGCAACACTATGATATTTTGCTTTTGACTTTTGTTATACTTTTATATATATTCCATTTTAATATTTCAATAATTTCATTAATGTTATCTGAAACACGGAATCATTGCTGTTCCTTTTTTTCCTATTTTTCATTGAGAGCATGTTGTTTTTGTCTTTGTTTTGTTTTGTTTTTTCTCTACCCAAGCAGGTCATATCCAAAAGCTTCTCTTGTGTGGAAATAATGTGTGCAAAAGACACTGAGATTTTCCTGCCAACTATGATCTCTTACATTTCATATGGAAAAACTTGGCCCTTGTTAATGCTAATAGTAGAATATGAGGTCATGCACCACTTGCTATTTGGATGCAACTATTACCAACATCAAGATCAAGTGCATTTCTTCATAGCCAACACCATTAGAATTTAAAATACAGGAGACTGTGTGTTTGTTCTTGGCAATTTTTAAAAGTGGAAATCATATCATATTACTACATCACTGCCATTTAAATCCCTCTAACAGTTTTTCTTCCTAAAGTATAAAGTCTAAAGCCTTTGTCAGGGACTTACAAGGTGTTGTGTGACATGAAAGTGTGAGACTTTTGAAATTACCTCACCACTCACCTCTCTTCCACATGTTTCTGCTTCAGTCACAATCGGCTTCTCCTTTTTCAAAAATAGGCAAAGCCTCATTCTACCTGAATGTTAGTGAACTTGATTTTCTCTTCTATGAATGTTCTTCTGAACACGAGCATGGCTTCTCCCCAGGTTCCGGGGCATCTGCTGAAATCTCTCTCTTCCAGGAGAACTTTCCTGACCATCATAAAATGTGCTTCCCCTTCACACTTTACCCCTGCAGTCTACTTGCCTTTCGCTCATAACAACTTTGTTTTAAAGATCTATTTTATTTATTTGAAAGAGTTACAGAGAGAGAGAGACAGAGAGAGAGAGAGAGGTCTTCCATTCACTGGTTCACTCCCCAAATGGCCACAATAATCAGAGCTGAGACGATCCAAAGCCTGGAGCCAGGAGCTTCTTCTTGTCTCCCACATGGGTGCAGGGGCCCCAAGATTTGGGCCATCCTTCGCTGCTTTCCCAGGCACATTAGCAAGTAGCTGGATCGGAAGTGGAGCAGTTGGCACACAAACCAGCACCCATATGGGATGCGGGAGCTGCAGGCCAGTTAACTAGCTACACCACAGTGCTGGCCCTATAGCACCTTTTAATACTTGACAGAAAATTAAATATTGATTTATATTTTTACTTATATTCCTACTAAAATGTAAACCCCAGCAAACAAAGTTTTTCCTTTATTCACATGTACTGTGATATCCAATACATGGAAGATACCTGTGAAACCCAAATTCCAGGAAGGAAAAAATCTAATGGTCAGCACCTGGCATATTTCATACCCCTAACAAATATTTGTAGAACATTAAAGGCACCAAATTCATCTGCAACTATGTATTTTGGGGAAGTATCTATATGGCCCTTCCAGCTCCCTCATACTTTATTTGAAAGCGTGACAATATACAATTAAACGCATCATAATCAATCTTTAGCTATACTTCTCCCTGGCCGGTGTCTATTATTGAATGCAAATGTGCTTCAAGAGCTACATCCAGGAGAAAAATCTGATCCACCTTCACTCAGTAGCTCATTAAAGAAATTATGCTATTTACTGTTTGAAAAATGGTTTTATTTCTGCTTTGTCTTATTTTATACTGTCTTTCCTGAAGGCCAGACTGGTCTCTTTTTAAAAATACTTTCAATCCCCTGTATCGATACTTCTAAGAGGGGAGTTCCATTTTAATATCAGCTCATGTGAATACCAAATGAGTGTGCATAAGCTTCTCCCACAGCAGAGTTTTGACATTAAGAAAATTAAAATATGCCCTAATCATAGAATGTTTTAACTGTTGTCTGACATTTTAAAGGATTTTCTCATGAATTTCAGAATAGATTATATTCCTGCTTGGCTTCTTGGGTATAAAAAATAATCTTCTAAGTGATTTAAACTTTATTTCTAATTTATAATAGAATATGTGTGTGTGTGTAAGAGAGAAATAGAAAAACAGAGACAGAGAGAGGCCGAGAGGAAGAGGGACAATGAGAGAGGGGAAAAGGGATTGGGGGTATGTGTGTGTGTGTGTGTTACATAATTTATAAAATCAATATGATGGATAGTTTGTTTCACAATTTGTCTTTTTTGTCACACAAGAAATCAAGGAATAATTTCTATTCAAAATCGTATATAGCTTGTTATTACAAAGAATCTAACAGTCCTACAAGAACATAACATTTATTATAATGGGCATATACTGTTGTTTTACAAAGAGCTCCAAGAAAAAGAAAATACAGATTCTTTCAAACCTCTGAACAAGGCCAGAGATTTATTATCTATAGGCATTTTTAATGGAGGGGAGAGATTCAAATCTTAAGTATTTTTCTCCTATAAGAGCTAAACAAACTGGTGCTTCTTGGTATCCCGAGTAATCTTTACTACTTAAAATATAATACTTATCTTTTTGATACACATTTTAATGTTTTATATCATGAGTGCTAGATTTTCCTCTTTATTTATTTAAGAAAAATACATTTTTGTGTGTGACCTATAAGACCAGAATGGCCTTTGCATAGTTTTTAGAGTGATCATACTCTAATCTTGACATTCAAGCACATATATTTTAATACATTGAAATTTCCAGACTGACACATGTTCACCCTTCTGTCCCTTTGTTAAACATAGCCTGTAATTCAAATGTGATATTCAATATATATTTATTGACTACTCACTATCTGATAGACACTTCATGGTATTTGTTGTTCATGAGCAATCATAACAGCAAATAATTACTGCCTTCTTGTAGCTTATAATCTTACAGACAGAAGACACAATATGCAAAAAAAAGCATAGTAAATGAATATATCACATGATATGTCATTAAACACTAAATTCCATGGGGAAAAATAAAGCATGGAAGAAGAAAATAATAACACCATGGGGGAAATCTGATATATGTAAGTGTTCAAATTGGGAACCACTTAAAAGGTATCATTTAAGTTAAGATTGAAGAGAATTAAAGACATTATATAATAGAACATCAGATCAATTTCCAAGTCTGAATGAGTTGTCTACCTATTTTGAGAAGAAACGAAAATATCATTTTTTTTTCTGACAGGCAGAGTTAGACAGTGAGAGAGAGAGACAGAGATAAAGGTCTTCCTTTTTCCATTGGTTCACCCCCCAAATGTCTGCTATGGCCGGCATGCTGCGGGTGGCGCATTGCACCGATCTGAAGCCAGGAGCCAGGTGCTTCCTCTTGGTCTTCCATGCAGGTGCAGGGCCCTAGTACTTGGGCCATACTCCACTGCCTTCCCATGCCACAGCAGAGAGCTAGACTGGAAAAGAAGCCTCAACCAGGACTAGAACTCTGGATGCCAGTGCCAAAGGTGGAGGATTAGCCAAGTGAGCCACGGCACCAACCAAAACATCATTTGAAGTAGAAGGAGATAAACAAAAAAAAAAGGAATCAATGAGTGGTGATCATGAATTTGAAGTAGCTCCTAGAGTTGCCAGGGAAAGTATTACCACTAGCTCATTCACTCAACTACTTTTATCTATGGATATTTTATAATTTCTCCTCTTTCTTCAAACACTCAACATTCCTTACACCAACTTCACTCACAACTAATGACTTCACTTCTTATTTTATTAAGAAAAAACAGACAAGGATTTTTCAAACTGTAACTTCACCCACACACCCTCTCCTCATCCTCCTTCCTCTCCTATTCCCAATATTAATTTTCACCAAGATCTATTTTCAGTTTATACTCATAAGATTAACCCTAGGCTAAGTAAAGAGTTCAACAAACAATACAAAGAAAAAAATGCTGTTCCACAACAATTAAGCCAAGGACTATAAACAATCATCAAATCTCAAAATGTCAATTTCACACCAATACATTACATTTTAGGTACTCTATTAGTTACCACAGATCAGGGAACACATATGGTATCTGTCTTTTGGGGACTGGCTTACTTCACTAAGTATAATGGCTTCCTGGCACATTCAATTTGATGCAAGACAAGATTTCATTATTTTCTGTGGCTAAGTAGTAATCCATACTATACATGGACTGCGATTTCTTTATCTAGCCATCAGTTGATGGGCATCTGGGTTGACTCAATATCTTAGCTATTGTGAATGGATCAGCAATGAATATGGGGGTACAGATAACTCTTTCATACACTGATTTCACTTCCTTTGGGTAAATTCCCAAAGTGGAATGGCTGGGTTATATGATAGGTCTATTTTCAGATTTCTGAGGTTACTCCATAATATCTTCCACATGGCTGCACCAGTTTACATTCTTACCAACAGGGATTATTGTACCTTTTCCCCCACATCCTCACTAACATACACTATGTGTTGTTTTCAGCGTGACAGCCATTTTAACAGGGATGAAGTGAAACTTCATTCTGTCCTTGAACTTAGCCAAAAGGCCAAGAAGTGATGAAACCTCGTTCTGGTTTTGATTTGCATTTCCCTGATGTCTAGTGATCCTGAGCATTTTTCATATGACTGTTGGCCACCTGAATTTCCTCTTTAAAAAATGTCTGTTCAAGTCCTTTGCCCATTTTGTAACTTGATCGCTTGTTTTGTTGTTGTTCAGTTTCCTGAGCTCTTAAAAGAGTCTACATATTAACCCTCTATCAGTTGGGTAGTTTGCAAACATTTTCTCCCATTCTGTCAGTTGCCTTTTCACTTTGCTAAGTGTTTCTTTTGCAGTGTAGAACCTTGTCAATTTGATGTAATCCCATTTATCTACTTTGTTTTCTTTTTATTTTTTAAATTTTTTATTTATTTTATTTATTTATTTTTTTGACAGGCAGAGTGGACAGTGAGAGAGAGAGACAGAGAGAAAGGTCTTCCTTTTCCGTTGGTTCACCCTCCAATGGCTGCCGCGGCCAGCGGGCTGTGGCCGGCGCACTGCACTGATCTGAAGCCAGGAGCCTGGTGCTTATCCTGGTCTCCCATGTGGGTGCAGGGCCCAAGCACTTGGGCCATCCTCCACTGCACTCCTGGACCATAGCAGAGAGCTGGCCTGGAAGAGGGGCAACCGGGATAGAATCCGGCGCCCCGACCAGGACTAGAACCCAGTGTGCCGGCGCCACAAGGTGGAAGATTAGCCTTTTGATCCGCGGCACAGGCCTCTATTTTGGTTTTGATTACTTCAGCTTCTGGGGTCTTTTTCAAGAAGTCTTTGCTTATGCCAGTATCTTGGAGGGTTTCCCTAATATTCTCTAATAATTTTATGATATCAAATTGTAGATATTGGTCCTTAATCCATTTTGAGTGGATTTTTGTGTCAGATGTAAGGTAGGAGACTTGTTTCATATTTCTGCATGTGGAGATCCAGTTTTCCCAGCAACGTTTGTTGAAGGGACTGTCCTTGCTTGAGGGATTGATCTTAGTTCCATTGTCAAAGATAAGTTGGTTTAAGATGCATGGATTGATTTCTGGAGTTGCTATTTGGTTCCATTTGTCTACATGTCTATTTATTTATTTATGTATTGCCAGTACCAGTCTGTTCTCTTTTGGAATCCCATTTTAGAGTGGTGAGTTTTGCCCACCTGTTCAGCTTCCTGTTAATGTGTCTATGAAGGCAGTATATAATTGCCTGAGTACAAGGCACTTGTCATGCCTGTGGGTGACCCAGATGGAGTTTATTTTACCTGATTTTGACCTGGCAAAGCCTTGGCTGTTGTGGCCATCTGGCATATAAACTAACAAATGGAAGATTCTCTCTTTCTTGCTCACTTTCAAATAAATATATACATCTCTGAAAATAAACATTCACCTTCTCAGTAACAACTTTTATAAGCACCATAGTAAAATTTATCCCCTGTAGTCTTTCCTTCTTTTATCTTTCTTCTTAAACTTACTAACAGCTCTGATGTGATATACATATATGTGTGTGTGTGTGTGTGTAAGTGTATATAGATAACATGTAGATTTGTACTACTATTTGACAAAGCTTCATAAAAGCCATGGAGAATGAAATTAAAGAAAATTTAGTTGTGGCAAAATAATTGAAATTCATGCATAATTAATTATAGTGCATATATAAATATGTATCCCATATATATTACTTATATAAGCTATATGATTCATTGCTTATTTTATTTAAACAACTTATCCATTCTCAGTCTATCTGAACTACAGAACAGGGTGCATTTATTGTAAGCTCAATCAATACTTGTGAGATGAATAATTGAATATAGACCTTATAAAAATAAGGCTTCTAGAGTGTTGCACATGGTTCCCCTATACATAAAAATAATTGTGCATATTGTTTATTTTGTTGAATATTTCAGTCTCTTACTGTCTTGTCTTTGGTAGCTGTTATACAATCTGCTAAGAATCATTGAGCTAGATTTCATTTGTAGTTCTCCATGACAACTAGATTCTTGCTTGTTTCTCTTTCCTTTTTAGTTCATTCTCTTCTGTGTCTTCTGTGTCTTCAATTATTAATGAAAAAAGAATGGTATGATTTCTAATGTGTCTTGATTATTCAACTATAATTTTTATTACTAATCTAATAATTAAATATTGAGCAAACTAATGAAATGATAAAAATATCCCCCATAATTTTAACCACATTATTTTCAAATTGTTCATCTTGTTCAGATTGCTTGTCAATTCTGTCAATTCAAAACTGCTATCATAATTTTAGAATATTTTTGAAAATATTTTGAAAATTAGCCCTCTTTAGTTTTCATGTTTGATTTCAAATAAGCAAACACTAGCTCAGAATTTATTTTATACAATGCAAGAACTCATATTTCATTAATGTTTAATATGTATATTTAACGAGCTATTAAAAAGATACCATGGAGCGAACCTTGTGGCATGGCAGGTTCAACTGCTGCTTATGAGCCCCTTATCCCCTCTCAGAATGCCAGTATGAGTCCTGTCTACTATGTTTCCAATTCAGCTGCCTGCTAATATGCCTGGGGAAACAATGAAAAATGGCCCAAGTACCTGGACCCATGTCATCCATGTGGGAAAATAAAATGCAGTTTCTGACTCTTGGCTTCATCCTGACTCAGAACTGGCTCTTGTCATTCTTTAGAGACTGAACCAGCAGATGAAAGATATCTGTCTCTCCTACTCTCTGTTACTCTGCCTTTCAAGTAAAGAAATAGGTCTTTTTAAAAAAAATAATACCATGATGTGATGAGTGTTCATTTGGAATTTCAGTCAAACTTGAAATATATATATTTTTTAATCCTTAGGTACTATAGCAACCCAAACTACACTGTCACTGGAATAGTATGTGGATTAGCACAAGAGTCTACTCCATTAGTTTTGGGGGCCTCTATGAAACAACAAAATTCATCTCTAAGATACTGGAAATATAACAGTGTTATGCTACATGGTAGTGTTTTTCTTCTTTACTACAAACAACATTGTACAGTATGAGATTTGCTACAGTTTATTAGCTTTTTCTGTGGTCAATGGACATGATAATTCCCTAAAAAATAATTGTTCTGTATGCCAAGAGAAGCATGTCTGAAATATTGGCATTTGTTTACTAAGAAACTCTACAGGGGAGAACTGTAAAGAGGTGTGTTCAAGAACAAAGTACACTATAAACAACATGCATAAGAGGATAATTTAAATAATTAATGTGTGTTACATCCCGATTTATTTTTCATTTTAAATATATCACTCTATTTTTACCAAAGAAGTAGTAAAAAGAGAATAAAATAACTTTATAGTCTTTGTCAGTTCTAGCAGTGAGAAATATGCAGAAATAGTAGCACAGAAGAGACTATATAGAATAGATAAATGCAAATGGAATTTTAAAAGCCTCCTGCAGTTGAAGAGTTTCAGAGAAAAATTTCTAGTGGTAAGGTTGCCTTATAACTACTTTCTGGATGTTTTTGAGATTAAAAATACTCATTTGAAGTCTCTGTTTAAAGTATTTCTTTGAGAAAATTCATTGAAGCATCTTTTTATTCTGAGCCCACCAATTAATACTCCTGAGGTTATATATTTCTATTTATACACATACTTATGTACATGTAAATACATAGTATATATATATAATTTATTTTGGAAATTAAAAAGTATTGAATCTCAGACTTTTGTCAAAAGAGATAAAGATATTACATTAGTGTCATCATCACAATAACTTATTTTGTTAGCATTAACAACATATCAACACATTTATCCAAACCATTATAAAAGTTACAATTAGAAATGGATTAAATATGGAGTCGTGCTCCCACACCACAAAAGATAGAATTATTAATGTCAAAAGTACTCTTACTACTTAGTTGAGGGTATATCTCATAAAAACATTGACTGGAACATTATACATAGTGGTACATTATACTTGTGATTGTAAAGTAAATTAAAATTATGTTACTATAAAAATTAAATAAAAAAGAAAGGAATTATGGAGGGCAGAGAGAGAGAGATAGGGGAGGGAAATATTGCTATCTTCTTAGAATTGTATCTGCAAAAATACATTAAATATACTTTTATATTATTAACTTTTAATTCAATAAATATTTATGAACTAAATGGTTGAACAGAGAAGACTTGAAGGAGCATGAATATGAAATTTGTAGGCAATGATAAAAAAAATAACCTACAGGGATTGGCGTCGTGGCTCAATTGGTTAATCCTCCACCTGTGGCACTGGCATCCCATATGGGCGCCGGGTTCTAGTCCCGGTTGCTCCTCTTCCAGTCTATCTCTCTGCTGTGGCCTGGGAGGGCAGTGGAGAATGGCCCAAGTGCTTGGGCCCATGCACCCACATGGGAGACCAGGAAGAAGCACCTGGCTCCTGGCTTCGGATCGGTGCATGGCCAGCCGTAATGGCCATTTGGGCAGTGAACCAACAGAAGGAAAACCTTTCTCTCTGTCTCTTTCTCTCACTGTCTATAACTGTATGTGTCAAATAAAAAAAAAAAAAACTAAAAGGAAAAACTAATGCAAATCAAACATGAACTCCATATATTATCTGATGCTCACAAGGAGCCAGTTCTAACTCTCTCTTTCTCTGTATATATATATATATATATATATATATATATATATATATGAAAAAGAAATAGACATGACCATGGAGTTTGGTGACTAAAGTCCCTCTTCTCTTAATAACAATGACCTAATCACAACAGTGAATCATTCTGACCAAGAAGGTGGGCCTGGGTTCAATGCATGAAAACAATTTTTACATGGGATATATGAAATAGAGAAGCTTTAGTTATGAATTATTTACAGATTTTCAGGATAGTATTTGCTCTTTTTCATATCTTTCATTATTTTGCCAGTTGGAATTCAATATTATTATTATATATTACCACAATATATGCTACTACTCCCTAGATTTAATGTTAAAATACTGTGTGAAGCTTTTCATAAACAAGAGCTGTATGCCATTCTTCTGCTATTTAGTGATACTAATGTTAAGTTCATAATAATTAAAGCCATAAACACAGAAAGCAGTAGAAATTCGAGTTGAGGAGCCTGGCACAGAGGCACAGTGAGTTAAGCCACTGACTGCAGCACCAGCATCCCATCTGGGTGTCAGTTCAAGTTCTGGCTACAACACTTCCTATCCAGCTCACTGCTAATGCACCATAGAAAGGAGCAGAGGGTTGCTCAAGTTACAGGGCCCCTGGCACCTACTTGGGAGATGGTGAAGAAGCTCCTAGCTCCTGGCTTCAGCCTGGCCCAGCCCCTGCTGTTGTGGCTATTTGGATGTTGAAACCTCAAAGGGAAGATAGCTCTCTCTCTCCTCTCTCTCTATGTACTTCTACATTTCAAATAAATAAAATCTTCAAAAAAATTAGGTTGAAAGCCTATATTTATTTAAATATTTCATTTTCAGTACCATCTTAGCCCTTGAAAAAGATTATTACAAAGTCATGTGAAATTAGAAGTTATCTTCTAGATAAATTTATTGTGTTTAATAGATTTACCCATACTGTCCATACTCATAATTGTGCTACCATATAGTTTATGTGTATGCAAATATATGTGTGTATGTGTCTTTGCATTCATGTATGCATATTTATGAGTGCATATTTTAAAAGGTGCAATTAACACAGACAGGCTTCTATAAGCCATTCATACATTCCACATTTATCGTTTCATACACAGCAAACCAGAGAAAGTCATGCCTCTTTTCAGTAGTTAAAAAGAAATCCCCTCTGATTTGCACTAACTAGTAGATTTAGCTTTAGGGAACAAAAATATTTGGTAAGTTTTCAACACCATTACAAAATTAATAAGATTTCTTAGAGTTCTCTGACCATGTTATTCTTTTAACATTTGACTCAACAACAGAGTTTAAACAAAGAGAAATAGCAAAATAAATATCATCTCAGGCAATAATTTTTTACTGAAGCCAAACTGTAGTCAGTTGTTCGGGGCAATTGAATCTGTCATAGTACTAGACTTTTTTCTTATCAACAAGTCATTCCTTTTTAATAAGAGTAGAATCTATAAATGGATGGGAACAAATTAAATGAGATTTATCAGTACCTCCTTCAAGATGTGATTGTGCATTCTTAATCTGGGGAATATTTCAAAGTGAAAGCAAACAGAATGTCACATCTGAAGGAAGTAATTAAACCTTCAGTTTGCTTTTAGTCATTTATTTTTAATGGTAGCAATTCCAAATTAGATTAATAGCATGATCTTCTGCTAACTAAACATTCTGCCAACTTTTCCAAAATTAAGATATTTACAACAAACCACACAGACTTGAAGAATTCCTCAAGACTGAGGTGGTAATAAATAGCTTTTTAACTATAGTATCATTGTGGGTCCTGGAGAACAGCACAATGGTTAGGTTTCTCTATTTCACTAAAGATGAGAGCTGATGTACACTGTAATTTTTCCATGTGACTTTCCCTCTGAGGACCTGCATCATGCAGCTTAGATCAGAAAATGTCGGGCCGGCACCGCGGCTCACTAGGCTAATCCTCCACCTTGCGGCGCTGGCACACCGGGTGTTAGTCCCGGTCGGGGCACCGATCCTGTCCCGGTTGCCCCTCTTTCAGGCCAGCTCTCTGCTGTGGCCAGGGAGTGCAGTGGAGGATGGCCCAAGTGCTTGGGCCCTGCACCCCATGGGAGACCAGGAGAAGCACCTGGCTCCTGCCATCGGATCAGCGCGGTGCGCCAGCTGCAGCGCACCTACCGCGGCGGCCATTGGAGGGTGAACCAACGGCAAAAGGAAGACCTTTCTCTCTGTCTCTCTCTCACTGTCCACTCTGCCTGTCAAAAAAAAAATTAAAAAAAAATTCCTTTTAATATGAAGAGAACAGATTTTATGCATTCTATAGATACAGTTCCAAGAAAATGATCATATTTCCCTCGCTCCCCTGCTCCTCCTCTCAAAGTCTTCCCACCAGCCCCATTTCTACATGAGTTTTTTCAAAGCCATAACTTTAATTCAACCTGTACTGATAGGCTTAATTTGCCTCTAATCATAATATTCAACAAGAAAATGCATGAAGACTACAGTTACATGGGAGTATAAGCAAATTCTAAAAATTATAACCCAAAATGACCAATTCAGCACACACGTGTGTTGGTATTCTAAATTAATTGTCACATATCAGAGAAATATATGATTTTTTTTTTCCTTTTGAGACTGGCTTTATTGACTAACCATAATGATTTCCAGTTCCATCCATTCTGTTGCAAAACAGGACATCATTCTTTTTCATGGCAGAGTAGTATCCCATAGTATGTATGCATATAAGTGCCATTTCTTTGTCCACCCATCAGTTAATGGACATCTAGGTTGATTCCATATCTTATATATGTTAGCTATTGTAAATTGAGCTGTGATAAACAAAACAGCAAAAATAACACTTTCATATCCTGATTTCATTTGGTGTGGGTAAATTCCAAGGCATGGAATTGCTGAATCATATGGTAGATCTATTTTCAGATCTCTGAGGAATCTCCATTCTGTCGTCCATAAAGGATGCACTAGTTTACATTCCCACAAATGGGATTATCATACCTTTTCTCCCACAACCCTGACAGCAATTTTTTTTTTTTTTTTAATTTTAGGATGATAGCCATTCTAACTGGGGTGAGGTAATACCTCATTGCTGTTTTCAGTTGCATTTCCTTTTGGTTAGTGTCCCAGAGCATTTTTTCAGGAGTCTGTTGCCTGTTCATGTCTTTTTGCTTTTTACTCATTAAAATTTATATTTGGTGAAATAGTAAGTCTTTTTTTCTGAAATGTAGTTTTAAAATATGCTATGTCAAAAACTAAAGAAAAAATGAAGAAGGAAAAAAGTGTGAGATCAGGGGAAGGAGTGAGGAATGGAGAAAGGGAATACCATTATATTCTTATACTTGTATCTCCAAATCACATTAAATCTGTTAAAAATTAATTTAAAAATTAAAACAATAAAATTTTAAAAATTAAAAACTAAAAAGAATAAATAAAACAAATGGAGATAAAATAAAATATACTTTGATTGAAAGCTTAACATTTATATATATTACCGAGATTGATGTATTTTACCAATATCTTTAAAAGATTGTGCTTAAATAAAAATCTAAATATTGCGGCACACAAATTAAATGTTTAAAAACAAATTACAGAAAATTAAATTTCTAAATAAAGTAAAGCCATATGTTTGATGTAAATTATGGTTATTCCAATTTTTTGCTCTCAGATAACAATGCTTATTGTGAAACTAGGAAAGGAATTGGCTTCCACTACAGGTCATGAGGCACTCCTCCCATTGCCTGTATACAATATTATTTCTGCTCCAGTAATTCAGTAGCTCCTGATTATCTATATTAATATATTAATGCAGTTGATACATATTCTAACAACTACTTCCCATTTAGCCAAATTTCATCCAGAAATAAAGATAAAATATATATTAATGTAAATTCCTGTGTTCATGTATTCCCCTTAATCTACTTTGTTACTTGATTTCCTCTTCTTAGATCCACAGAAAACACTAAGGTTTCCAGAGGCAATCTTAATTTCCTTGATGTCAGTAATTACTGGAAATTATCTCAAGGAAGTTATAGTACTTCTAAGAAGAAAGATCGTTAAGGAGATTGATGCTTCGTTATATTACATTTTATTTCAAATATTTTTAAATGACAAAACATTGGAGATATTACAAAAAACTATTTCTTCTTGAATCATTGGGAATTAGATTTCCAAGTTGATAACCAATACCCTACAAAATTTTTGTGTGCATTTCTAGAAATTAAGGATATTTTCTCATACACTTATAATAAAATCATCAAAATCAGCAAATTAACACTGAACAATTATTATTACCCATTTGTAATATTTATTACTGCATTTAAAAATTCCAAAAATTGAATAATATAAAACAATAAACTTTTTTTTATTTAGAAATGTCTTTGGATCAGAAATCTGGGTGAGACTTACTGGGTCTCCTGCTGTGGTTGTAAGGTTGCAATTAAGGTGTGCACTCTGGCTTTGGTCCCAGAACTGAGTGAGGAGTGGCTCCCAAGATCTATCTTAATAAGGGATGTTTCCAAGTTCACTCACCTGATTACTGGCAATATTCAATTGTTGGTAGAATCTTGAACTACAGATTTATTTTCTCACTGACTGTTAGTCAGAGGCCTTGTCCATATATTTCCCATGTGAGTTTTTCTAAAGAGTGACTGACAATGTGTAGAAAGACTACATCACAGCAAAAAGATACACAAGAAGGAAATCTGCAGGAGTGAGCTTTATTGTACAGTGGGATAAACATCCACTTCAGAAGCTTGCATCTTATATCAGAGAGTCTGGGATTGAGTCCTGCCTTAGCTTTCTTTTTTTTTTTAACTTTTATTTAATGAATATAAATTTCCAATGTACAGCTTATGGATTACAATGGCTGCCCCCTCCCATAACTTCCCTCCCACCCGCAACCCTCCCCTCTCCTGTTCCCTCTCCCCTTCCATTCACATCAAGATTCATTTTCAATTCTCTTTCTATACAGAAGATCAATTTAGTGTAAAGGTTTCAACAGTTTGCACCAACATAGAAACACAAAGTGAAACATACTGTTGGAGTACTAGTTATAGCATTAAATCAGAATGTATAGCACATTAAGGACAGTGATCCCACATGAGGAGCAAGTGCACAGTGACTCCTGTTGTTGACCCAACAAATTGACACTCTAGTTTATGGCGCCAGTAACCACCCTAGGCTGTCGTCATGAGTTGCCAAGGCTATGGAAGCCTTCCAAGTTTGCCGACTGATCATATTTAGACAAGGTCATAAAAGACAGAGTGAGGATAGTAACCAATGATCCTAAGAGTGGCATTTACCAGGTTTGAACAATTATACAGCATTAAGTGGGGAAGAGGACCATCAGTACACACAGGTTGGGAGTAGAGTCATTGATGGTAGAGTAGAGATTATGATTACAAAGGAATGAGACCCAAGTGCGCTAGACAGGGTCTAGAACAAAGGACAGAGTCATTAGAGGAGCTAAGAAAGGTGCTGTCTAAACTACAATTAAGTTTTCTTATCGAGAGTCAAATAGAACCTGACAGAAGGGGCTTGATAATAATCTGTTGGGCTTTAGGCCATTTTATATGGTTGTGCTTAAGTTTACTGGTTAAACAAACTACACCATATTAGATATTTAAGAGGTGTTTCCAAATACATGATTCTTAAAATTTATAGAAGGCATTGGACCTTCTGGTAAATGTTTTATTAAGTTGTTATCTAATGGTTGAAACTATTTGCTAAGTATTCATATAATATTGCTATTGTCAGCAAGCGATCTAGGACTTACTCCCTCATTTCTCTATTCTAAGCCCAACTTGTTCTTTCATTTCTCTATTCTCTTCAAGGTAGGAAACTAATTCTATTATGAAGGCATCTGTAGGATGCACAATTTAATCTTTAGACCTTATAAAAGAGATGGATAACATTTTTCTGTAATAGCATAGCCAAAATAAGAGCTTAAATAATAATCTCATAGCTAGTTTCACTTCGCCATCAGCGAAGTATACAGTAAGTAGAAAAAACCTCCCTTTCAGACCAAAGGGAAAGAAAGTTTTAAAGTGAGAATATAATTTTCCTCATGGGCATTGTCTACCTTAGAAAAACTACTACAGAACATGCCTGTGACTATAGACTTGTAGTTCAGGCCACCGAAGATTAGAGATGGGACTTGGGCACTCCCTTGACTTGCATCCTCTGGTCTGCTTTAACACAAACCAGGAGGAAAAGAAAGCTCGGCATCAGAAGCAATGGGTGGCAGGCCTATTAATGGCTGATCTGTACAGTGATCTGCCCTCAAGGAGACCCAACAGGCCAGTCCACTGCAGTGGTTTTTAACGTGGTAAGCCTGGGCTTCAGCAGAAGTCAGCTTGTGAAGAGCCCTGGCAGCTCTGCCAAGAGTTGGATCACCGGAAATGGACCTGCCCTGGAGTCGAAGGATGCTCAGGTCAGAGCCACAGATCTTATTGGCTTTAAGCTGAAAAGCCCTTCACTCAGCCCAACTTCCAAAGTGACCACTGCAGCTGAGAGGATGGCCAAGTAGGGTCAGCAACATTGCAGGCAGAACTGTAAATTTCTTGTTAGAGATGCCCCCTGCCTTTACCTGGCCAGTTCTCCTCCCAGGCCAGCCAAGTAATGAAAGTCAACAGAGTGCCTTCCCCTAGGAGGTTCACACCTCCATTAGGATATACCCCATGTGAAGAGATAGATGGGTCTGGGCCTCTTAACACTGCCTTAGCTTTCAATCTAACTTCTTGATAAGTACACTTGGGAGGCAGTAGGTGGTGACTCAGTGTGTAGGCTTTTACCACCAGTTAGGAAACAATTGTGGTTTAGTGGACAGGAGATTGAAAGCCACAGAGACCTAGCATTTTATATGGGGGCTAGAACAGGGAGGTACATGTGTACATGCAGAGTGAGCTGCTTATACTGGCAATCAGTCAGACCAGGGGAAAGAAGATGGCGTGACTTGAGGCGTTACATCTAGGTAGGAGGGCAAAAGTTTTGAAAGTCAGTTATCTTTGGGGGAGCCTTTAGAGTCTATGATACAAGAATACACTATTTCCCTAAAGAAAGTAGATATGGAATTCCCCTAACTCTCCTTTTCAATTCCAAGGAAGTAGACTATAAAAAAAAAGAAACACTTTTGGTTATCTTTTAGAAGGTCTAATCAACACCTCACTCTAGTTGGATTTATGCTTATCTGCAGCATAGTTTGATTTCTCCTGGTATGGGAAAACAGTACTGTAGACAAATAACCAAAAAGCATGATATTTCTGACAGAGGACCAATACCAGTGCAGTTTCACTTGTCTTGAGGAGATAAGGAAAAAGCATCTACCTTTGTCTGCTAACTCCAGAGTTATAAATATGTTTGACATCAACCTCTATGTAATTGGGAATTGAACCCATACACAGGGTCTGCTGTTGTCATGATGCAGGAGTCAGATGATAGAAACTCAGCCCCAAATTATTTCTAGATAGTCACTTGCCAACAAACATTTCAAGGACCTCCATATACCACACTCAGCCAGGATTTGGGTCACCATTCAGAACAAGAAGAAGACTCAATAACACTGCCTTTATGATTTCCCAATTATTCAAAAATAAACAATATTGATTACTAAGATAGAAAATAGGTAGCTCACTAGGATTGGTGGTGTAAGATGCCTTTTCTCTCCCTGTTTCTCCTCCTCTCTACAAAAGTTAAATAGGAAGCTCTAGTAGGCAGAGGAATTAAAGAGAATAAAGAAGCTTGTACTTTAAATCCATAGCCATGTCTCACCTGTGCTGAACTCAGGAAAAATTTTAAAGTTAATATGAGATTAAAAATTAATTGATTGCACTTAATTTCAGTTACAAATAACAATTGCAATCAACCTGAAATTTTATTAAGGGAACATATTTCCCAGTAGTAGATTCTATTTGACATGTAGAGTTTGTAATAGTTACAGCAAAAATATAATAATCTAGTATATGTGTCCAATTGGTTGAAACACTTCTATGAATTTAGTTAGAAGAATTAAGAAGTGATTAATTAAGTACCAATTGCCTTCATACTTTGCAACTATATTGCTCTGTATTTATAAATTTTTATAATTTGTTTTAATACCGTATTCATATATTGTGAGATGGCTTCCAGGTTTATTCTTGACCTCCTTTAGACAAAAGTGAAAACAAAAAAAATAGTTATAAAAATAAAATGCAGTTTAAAAAATTTTCTAGGGGCCTCCATTGTTATACAGTAAGCTAACTAACCATATGCCATCCCAGCATTCCATATCTGAGTGCTAGCTCAAGTCCAGGCTACTTGGCTTCTGGTCTACTTTCTTGCTAATGCATCTGGGAAGGCAGCAGAGGGTGAACCAAGAATTATTTTCCTACCATCTATGTGGTAGGTTGGGATGGAATTCCTGGCTCCTGGCATCAGACTGGCCCATACCTGGCTATTGTAGCCATCAATGGTAATAAACTAGTGAATTGGAGATATCTCATCCTGTCTAAGTCTCTCTCTTTCCCCCACCCCTCTCTCTCTCCCTCTCTCTGCTTCTCTACCATTGAAATAAATAAATAAATAACCCTTAACAACTCTTAAAATTCTTATGTCAGGTGAATCCTCGTGTTCTTGAAAGACAGTGATTGAAATTCTTCAAATTCTTATACTTCTCTGACATCACTTACTGAAGGCACAATGGTGAAAACTTCTAGCTCTAAAAATGTACAAAGGAGGAAACATCTTTGATGGGATTCTTCTTCCAAAAATTAGAGCTGTACCAAAAAAAAAAAAAAAAAGTAGGGAGGAGGAAAAAAGGAAAAAGGCAATAAGCTTGGAGATACCAACATGGAGTGTATAGTATTCTATCAGGAGACTGTGATGCACAAAAACCATCACACAGACACCTAAAAGAGCCAATCAGGGCAGCTCCTGTAGGCAGACTTACCTCACTTAGGAAGAACAATGATTGCAGATGCAAACATTGAAGAAATGTGTTATCAGTTATATGAAATCTACATGAAAGAAATCATTGAAACATTTAAAAGAGTGGTTTTTTTTTAGAAAACTTTTATTTAATAAATATAAATGTTGAAAGTGCAACTCTTGGATTATAGCGGGTTTTCCCCCCATAACCACCCTCTGACCCGCAAACCATCCCAACTCCTACTCCCTTTCTCATCCCATTCTTCATTAAGATTCATTTTTGATTATCTTTAAACACAGAAGATCAATTTAGTATGTACTAAGTAAAGATCTCAACAGACTGCACCTACATAGACACACAAAGTATAAAGTACTGTTTGAAGACTATTTTTACCATTAGTTCTCATAGTACAACACATTAAGGACAGAGATCCTACATGGGGAGTAAGTGCAAAGTGACTCCTACTGTTGATTTAACAATTAACACTCTTATTTATGATGTCAGTAATTACCCAATGCTCTTGTCATGAGCTACCAAGGCTATGGAAGCCTTTTGAGTTCACAAACTCCGACCATATTTAGAAATGCCATAATCAAAGTGATAGTTCTCTCTTCCATTCAGAGAAACGTACCTCCTTCTTTTTTTTTTTTTTAAACAGGTAGAGTGAACAGTCAGAGAGAGAGACAGAGAGAAAGGTCTTCCTTTTTCTGTTGGTTCACCCCTCAATGGCCACTGCGTCCAGTGCGCTGTGGCCAGCACACCGCGCTGATCTGAAGCCAGGAGCCAGGTGCTTCTCCTGGTCTCCCACGTGTGTGCAGGGCTCAAGCACTTGGGCCATCCTCCACTGCACTCCTGGGCCACAACAGAGAGACGGCCTGGAAGAAGGGCACCGGGACAGAATCCGGCGCCCTGACAGGGACTAGAACCCAGTGTGCCGGTGCCACAGGCGGAGGATTAGCCTAGTGAGCCACGGCACCGGCCGGTACCTCATTCTTTGATGGCCCGTTCTTTCACCGGGATCTCATTCACAGAGATCTTTCATTTAGGTCATTTTTTTTCAGTGCCTTTGCTTTCCATGCCTGAGAAACTCTCATCTGCTTTTTAGCTAGATCCGAATGCCTTAAGCACTCTGAGGCCAGAGTGCTCTTTTGGACATCTGCCATTCTATGAGTTTGCTGTATATCCTGCTTCCCATGTTGGACAGTTCTCTCCTTTTTAATTCTGTCTATTGTTATTAGGAGACTCTGGTCTTATTTATGTGATCCTTTTGACACTTAATCCTATCTTTATGCTCAGTTGTGAACTTAAACTGATCACTTTAACTAGTAAGATGGTATTGGTACCTGCCAACTTAATAGGATTTGGAGTCCCATGGCACGTTTCTAGCTTCACCCTTAGGGGTAAGTCTGTGAGTGTGTGCCTAACTATACATCTCCTCCCTCTCTTATTCCCACTCCCAGGGATCAATTTTCTGTTGGATTTAAACTTCTAAGAATAAATGTGTGTTAATTAAAGAGTTCAACCAGTGGTATTAAGTAGAAAAAGAAAATACTAGAAAGAATAAAATAGTAAGCTTTTCCTCGACAGGACAATGGTTGATCAAGTCATCGTTTCTCATAGTGTCAGTTTCAAACAGTATTTTACATATTGTACAAAATACTCTTCTAGAGACCCATTCAATATGTGGATTATAATATAATAAAAAGTTTATTGCTGATTCTATGAGATTAAAATTGGGAAGAAAGAAACAATCTAGCTACAGGACAAACACTGCTATCAGAAACTTACAATTGTGAAATGAAGCCAAAGAACATTCAAATCTAACAAGGGCTTAGTATATTTATTCTAGAATTCTGAATTACTTAAGTGTTAAGGAACTATCTCCTGCCATTATTGTACATAACCCTGTATTCTCAATTTCCCTAAAGTACAAGTAAATGCATAAAATGTGTCATCTCCAACATTTTCCTACTTTACTTCAATAAATCAGAATACAAGTTCATCGTTGTGCTGAATAAGAATGTATGCATTAGCTGTCCTGAAATCTGAAATTTTTCTATTGCATCACTGTTGTTAAAAATATCCACAGCAACAACACTTGTGTCAATGTCTATATCAAGTACCTTACAATTTCTAATACAAGGAAAGGAGAAACTCCTAGACTGTATAAAAATGTTAAATAACAAGATGAAGAGTGGGAAGTGATAGGAAAGATCATTGGGGAGAGAAATTTTAAGGTTGAATTGCTTTGCAGAGTCCATTCTGATTCCTAAAGAAATTGCTTCAAGGTAACCTTTGGGAAGCAGTGCCTTGGTAATTTCATCAGCATCTTGTGTGACTCAGCTCCCCATGTAACTGAAGAAAATTTCACCTACTCCAGATGATTTGGGTCAATTAGATTTTACAAGTTATTTTCTTATTTTCCCCAAACGTCTGAATTCTTCTAACACCCCAACCTTTTGTACCTCTTTTCTCACCTATTTCTAACTACCAAATTTACTTATTTATTTCTCTTCAGTCCAGAGATCCCCAGGGTTGAATGTGCAACGTATTCCCAACAGTCTTACCAGAACTTAGTAAAGAGGAACTATTACCTTTAGACTCCGTGATAGGATTGCTCTCTGTATGAAGTCTCAGATTGTATTAGATTTTGGTGCTGTATAACATTAGATCATAATGCCTCCCGTGTTCTCACATACCTTATTTCAAATGTAGAATTTTTGGGGACACTAGTTTTCAGTGAATTCATTTTATGCATGTGTGTGTGCTCCTTCATATTGTTAACAGTTAAATTGACTTATTTTATGTTTTATATAGAAATGTTTCTAAGAAACAGAAGTCTTCTCATACCCTCAGGGTTTCTTTCCAGAACAACAACGGTAAATAAAAGACTGTTCATATATCATTATTTAGTGAAAGGTTCACATTAAGTGTATAGTAATTTACTTTACTTTATCTTTGATTCAGCCAACTTCAATCTCTTTTGTTTAAACTTATAAATGCTCTAAAAATATATACTATGGTAAAATTATCACACTCAAAATCTCCCTCTCCTTGATTCATTTACAAATATTTCTTCCATTATTTAACAAATTTCTTAAAATATTAATGCTTGCTGGATTATGTTATTATCAAATTAACCTGACCCAAAAAATCCCATGCTTCCTTTTAATGTTAGAACACTATTTATCTTTTTTTTTTAACAGGCAGAGTGGGCAGTGAGAGAAAGAGAGACAGAGAAAAAGGTCTTCCTTTTCTGTTGGTTCACCCCTCAGCGTACTGTGCTGATCCAAAGCCAGGAGCCAGGTGCTTCTCCTGGTCTCCCATGCCGGTGCAGGGCCCAAGCACTTGGGCCATCCTCCACTGCACTCCCGGGCTACAGCAGAGAGCTGGACTGGAAGAGGAGCAACCGGGACAAAATCTGGCACCCCAACCGGGACTAGAACCCAGTGTGCAGGCGCTGCAGGCGGAGGATTAGCCTATTGATCCACGGTGTCGGCCTAGAACACTATTTATATACAAGGATAACAAAGCAAAATATCTACCCTCAATGAAATTACAATTTAATGAGATTCCATAATAAGATCAGCTCCTTGAGACATCAACCAAGCCATTTTCTCATCAGCAGCTCAGGATCTTCCTCTGAAGCTCACTGATTATTACCAAAATTTACTTCCTGAAAACTATCGGATAGAAGTCCCTGTTTCCTTGCTGTCTATCAGTTGCAAGTCACTCTAACATCCCACAGGCATCTCTGCTCTCTGTTGCCTGCTTTGTGGCCGTCTCAATGACACTAACATTCTCATTCTAGTTCAGCAGAAGGGCATTCGCTCAGTCCCACATCTCCCTGATTCACCATGTTTCTGTCTTTTAATAGGTATCACCTGGTTAGGCCAGGCCCATCTGCCTACAAATTCAGGGATTATACATGGTGTGCACCCAAAGAGCTCAAATTATGGGGACCATCTTGAAATCTGATCCCATGCTTCCACCCTAGCAATGTTGTGGAAGACTTTTTTTTTCTCACCACAGGAGGAGGAAAAGAGACAAAATTTAGAGGCACCCATCGTTTAATCCCTGAGTAGAATCCTAAATTGGATGGAATTCAAAAGTCCTAAAAGACCATAGAACTAAAGGGAAACTGGTGGAAGTGTCAACTTAAATAGCAAAAATGCCTTTAATAATTTCTTTAGGCAGGACTGAGGGGGTAGCTAGAAAGTGGCCCATGGAAGCAATCAGGTGATCAAGGCTGAATGAATGAACTGCTTTATATATTATGCTTCAGGCCTTAGACAAAGCCAAACCTTCCCAAGTTAACAGATCCAGCAGAGCCTAGTAAGATTGTCAGCAGTGAACACTGTCAATTAAAAAGAGGGCTGGTACTTTAGTGATTCTCTCATAGGAATCTCCTAGCTTTGCGAAGGGACAAGTTTCTTCTTAATATGCCTAGAATGGGATCTCCCACTGAGCAGGCAGTTAAGGTCTTAGAAGAGACAATCCTGGAAAAAGAGATGGACAAAACATTTATTTTTAGAGATTTATTTAATTAATTCTAAAGGCAGATTTACAGAAAGAAATGGAGAGACAAAAAGAGAGGTCTTCCATCAACTGATTCTCTCCCCAAATGGCTGCAACAGCAGGCTAACAGCCAGGCCAAAAGCAGGTGCCAGAAGCTTCATCGACATCTCCCCACTGGGTTGCAGAGGCCCAAGCACTTGGGCCATCTTCCACTGAATTTCCCAGGCTCTAATGAGAGCAAGGAGAGGGATTGGAAGTGAAGCAGCTGGAACTCGAACCAGTGCCCATATGGGAAGCAAGCATCACAGGCAGTGGCCTTATCTCTATGCCACAATGCCAGTACCAATAAAACATTTATTACTCATCCATTTCATAAATTCATTCTATTACATACAATAAAATAGATAACTCAATGTGATATTAGTTATATTGGAAATTTGCATAAAACACTGAGGTGTACTAGAAAGCTCTGCTTAAATTAAGAACATGGCCAGAAATGTCCTCTAGAAAGAAATAATTAAACTTAGTGTTAAAAGATAAGAGCCAATTGTGCATTTGGCAAAGTGAATAAGATACCGTTTGAAATGCCTACATCTAATATTGAAATAGTCAGATTTGATCCAGGATTCAATTCCAATTCCAGATTCCTTTTGATGTACACCCTGGGAGGCACTGGTGATGACTCAAGGTCTTGGGAACCTGTCTCCATGTAGGAGACTCAGACTGAATTATGGGCTCCTGGCTTTGACTGGGCTCAACCCTGGCTGTTGCAGGTATATGCATAGTGAACTAGCACATGGAAGAACTTTATATGTCTACATTCATCTCTCTCTGTTTCTCTTGCTTTCAAACAAACAAACATACATATATATATATATATATATATATATATATATATATATACACAAGAGATAAAAGAAAAAGTCATGTGGAAAATAGAAGAGGGGAGCTAGGAGAATGAGGTCTTAGAAACGGATTTCCTTATATTTACAGTAGTGCAAGTAAAGGTTCAAAAAGTGTGGCAATCTGCACCAGGCATAATATGACTTTCTTTTTACCAAAAGTGAAATAAGCCCAGGCATTGAAAGAGAAAACTACCTGTTATTAATCATTTGTAGAAATTGTTACAATTGATCTTGCAGAAGTAGAGAATAGAACAGTGGTCACTAGGGGTTGTGAAGGATACAGGGTAGATGGAATAGAAAATAATCAATAATGGTATCAAAATAAACCTAGATAAGAGGAATTAATTCTAGTGTTACATATAACATGGTAGGGTAAATGTAGTATACACAATTCATTATGTATTTCAAAATAACCAGAAGAGACAAATCTGAGGTTTTCCAACACAGAGAAATTATAATACACAGAAATGTTGTTTGACAGTTGATAAATACGCTAATTATACTGATTTGATCATTTCTCATTTCATATATTTGGTGAGCTATCTTACTGCACACAAAATGTACAAATATTCTATGTCAACTTACAAGAATTTGTGTTTTTTTGGTATATGCCACCTCGATGGGATTGAATTGTAATCCTCTGATACGTTTCTAGCTGTATCATTAGGGGTAAGTCTGAGTGAGTAAGTGCCAAACATGCTCCTCCCTCTTATATATCTCTTCTCTCTCTTATTCCCACTCTTATATTTAACAGGGATCACTTTTCAGTTAAATTTAAACACCTAAGAATAATTGTGTGTTAATTAAAGAGTTCAACCAATAGTATTAAGTAGAACAAAAAAAAGACACTAAAAGGAATAAAATAGTAAGTTGTTCCTCGATAGTCAGGACATGGCTAAATGGTGAAACTAGGTGCAGCACTCTGTGAGCTTTTTTTTTTTTTTTTTTTTCTGACAGGCAGAGTTAGACAGTGAGAGAGAGAGAGACAGAGAGAAAGGTCTTCCTTCCGTTGGTTCAACCCCCAAGTGGATGCTACAGCTGGCGCATTGCGGCCGGCGCACAGCGCAGAACTGAAGCCAGGAACCAGGTGCTTCCTCCTGTTCTCGCACACGGGTGCAGGGCCCAAGGACCTGGGCCATCCTCCACTGCTCTCCTGGGCCACAGCAGAGAGCTGGACTGGAAGAGGAGCAACCGGGACAGAATCCGGCGCCCCGACTGGGACTAGAACCCAGGATGCTGGCGCCGCAGGCAGAGGATTAGCCCAGCGAGCCATGGCGCCAGCCTAACATTCTGTGAGTTTTTCAGGAAAAAAAAAAAAAAAAATCTGTCCAGAGATAACAGCTACATAAACATGTATTCCCATTAACTCACTTCCTTTTTAACTTGTTTTTAAAGATGTTGAAAAGTTTAAGACTTGGAGGATTTCAAGTATTTCTTATTAATATATACCAGTGGGAAATGTTGTCTTATCAATAAACATGTTAATTGGGCTTAGTTGACAGTTGAGAGAGAAAGTTAAATAATATAGGTTACAACAGGAAGGCCTACAAGGGCCGTGCTGTTAATATAAATGAGCAAAACAATCTAAATCCATATAAATTACAAGAGACTGGAGGAGGCTGTGTGAACTGGGACCACCTAACCTTTCTAGAAAGGCAGCTTCTTTTCAACTATTTTCAATTACTACCATGAACAAAGACAAAGCTAGTAGTGCTAGCATTTGTAAAAACCCCTTCCTACAAATGCTGCAAATATGGTTTCAATATCTGTATTTGGCTGATTTTTTCTTTTGTATATTTTTGCAGAGCAATAATAAGCCAAAATGTCTAAATGCTGTAAAAGGCTGGAACCAACAGTATCTGAGTCCTGGTCTATATATAAAGTATAAGAATACTATAAAATTCTCCCGAGTTTAGTTCAGTGATATAAGAGTTTGGAATAGGGTAAAGAAACCAAAGGTAGTCTGAGAAAGACATAAATATTGATAAAATGAAATGAGCACACAAATGTAAACTTTACAGACATCGAACATATACAATGTTGGGTTTGCTAAGCAGAAAACTGAAAACCTTATTATAGCTTTAGTATGACCTGAGTTTTTCCCAACAACTTGTCAATGGATGGCATTACAATTCTGTCATATAAATGACAGTAAAATCTATTTAATCTCTAATCAAATCTAAACACAGTGACTGCTAAAGTGTTTTGTAGGTACTATCTCTGCCCGTGGGGGGGGGGGGGGAAGAAACAGGACTGATGTATTGGATTCACTAAAAATGCTTAAATGCTTGACATTCATCACAAGTTTGTCCATATAAATTTGACCATCTGATCTGAATATTAAATTAGATGTGTATGTGTAAAAGTCTTATTTTCACTACAGATGCTTTGAGAACAAAGCACAAACCTGTACTTTAACACTAGAATCTGTTGTAGTAGCCAGAGTCAAAATAAAATTTATAAGCTTTTTGCTTTGTGTCCAAATCCCAAGAAAATTATTTTCCTGTCTAAAAATAGTCTTAGACACTTCATTTTGGCCCTCTAGGTTAATCCTCTGCTTGAGATGCCAGGATCCCTCATTGGAGTGCTGGTTCAAATTCCTGATGTTTCACTGTGATCCAGCTCCCTGCTAATGTTCCTGGGAAAACAGTGGCTGATGGCCTCAGTGCTTGGGCCCCTCCCACCCATGTTGGAGATCCAGATGGACTTTCTGTCTCTTGGCAGCTAGCTGTAGATTGAAGGAGTGGATGAATATCTTTCTGTCTATTTTCTCTCTTTCTCTATGCCATTATGCCTTTCAAATAAATTAAGAAATCTTTAGGAAATAATTATTTACATTTGAGGTATTGTGTGTTTCATGAGAAAATCAGTAGTGGTATCAGTAATAACTCAGTTATTGAATAAGTAACTTCTAATAGAAAAATATAGATATTTAGATTATAAAATAATGGATTTTTATAGGAAAATGATAATTTTTAAATATCTTCTAAGTATTTTCAGAAATTTAGAAAAAGATGATTGTAAATCCTCAAAAAGGTTATATTTGGAGAACTCCATTTATATCCAGTATTATTTTAGGTTTCAGATGAGTCAGCCATGTTGCCCTCACTAGCACATTTTCTGTCTCTTGCTGGTTCAGATGATAAAGAAATCCTGACTAATCTAATGCTTCCTTTTATCACATGAAACCTTTATGTATCTCACTAATAGGTAAGAAAGCACTCTACTAATTCACTTTTTAGCTGATAGTAATTGGGTAAATCATATCCCAAGTGAAAGGAGTGACCTGATGTTGTACACTTGCTTTCATTAGAATGTCTTATGGGAAGAGGGAATATTTACAAGCTCAAATGAAAATTGTAGCAGAAGTGAGATCTCAGGGGCTGATGCTGTGGCATAGAAATTTAAGTATCTACCTGTGGCACCAGTATCCCGTATGGGCACTGGTTCAAATCTCATCTGCTTCACTTCAATCCAGCTCCCTGCTAATGGCCTGGGAAAGCAGTAATAGATGGCCCAAGTTCTTGAGCCCCTGCACCCACGTGGGAGACATGGAAGAAGCTCCTGGCTTCAGACGGGCTACACTCTGGCCTTTGCGGCAGTCTGGGGAATAAATCAGTGAATGGAAGCCCTCTCTCTGTGTCTCTCCCTCTCTATTGTCTGTAACTATGCCTTTCAAGTAAATAAATAAGTCTAAAACCAAAAAATAAGAGACACAACAGTAGAAAAAATTTTAAAAAGAAACACAACCTCTTTAAGAAATAATAAATAGCTTCAAGTAGATTATTAGAACTTAGATCATCATTTTTCTTTTTCTTAACTTTTATTTAGTAAATATAATTTTCCAAAGTACAGTTTATGAATTACAATGGCTTCCCCCGCTATAACTTCGCCTCCCACCCGCACCCCTCCCATCTCCTGCTCCATCTCCGAGTCCATTCACATCAAGATTCATTTTCAATTATCTTTATATACAGAAGATCAATTTAGTATATATTAAGTAAAGATTTCAAAAGTTTGCACCCACACAGAACATAAAGTGTAAAATACTGTTTGAGTACTAGCTATAGCATTAATTCACATTTGACAACACATTAAGGACAGAGATTGCACATGAGGAGTAAGTACACAGTGACTCCTGTTGTTGACTTAACAATTTAACACTCTTGTTTATGGTGTCAGTAATCTCCCTAGGCTCTAGTCATGAGTTGCCAAGGCTATGGAGGCCTTTTGAGTTCGCCGACTTTGATCTTATTCCAACAGGGTCATAGTCAAAGTGGAAGTTCTCGCCTGCCTCCAGAGAAAGGTACCTCCTCCTTTGATGGCCCTGTTCTTCCCATTGGGATCTCACTTGCAGAGACCTTTCATTTAGGTTCTTTTTTTTTTGGCCAGAGTGTCTTGGCTTTACATGCCTAAAATACTCTCATGGGCTCTTCAGCCAGATCTGAATGCCTTAAGGGCTGATTCTGAGGCCAGAGTGCTGTTTAGGACATCTGCCATTCTATGAGTCTGCTGTCTATTCCACTTCCCATGTTGGATTGTTCTCTCCCTTTTTTATTCTATCAGTTAGTATTAGCAGACTCTAGTATTGTTTGTGTGATCCCTTTGACTCTTAGGCCTATCAGTGTGATCAATTGTGAATTGCAATTTATCACTTGGACTAGTGAGATGGCATTGGTACATGTAATCTTGATGGGATTGTATTGGAATCCACCATTTGGGGCAATTTTTCAAAACATGGAATTCAGACAAGTGAAGAGGATCAAAGGAAGATGAGAGAAGAATTAAAATAGATTAAAAAATGGCTCTATGATATGCTGGGGACTGGGGAAACTGAACTCCCTGGCTGATAATTTCTTGCTACTTCCATGTTTGTTCTTAGGATTCACAATGTGAAAACAGAGATGTTCAGAGTCTATACCCAATAGTTGTATTATTAGATATTACAGATGATTCACTAAACCGGCAATTCAGCTAAACTTCTGGCTTTAAGACTCTGCCTGCTTCCTCTTGACACCCAAAATAGACAGCTTGATAGAAATCCAAGTAAGGATTGCCCTCAGCTATTTGCATCCAGTATATTTGGACAAAGATCCATACCCGAGCCTGTAGTTTCAGATAGTGATGCAGACTTTGGTCTTTGTAATCTCAAGAGGAGCCTATTAGTTCCCAGAGATGCCACAGAATATGACCTGCTGGCCCTTCTTTTCTGCCTTAGGTCTTCTGGTCCAGCTTGCCTCAGGCATTAGCCCTACCTTGTTTTGAGTTTCTGTTTTATTTCTGATCCTCTAGGATTTTTATTTGATTTTAGTGAGTGGGCTATTTTTTTAATGTAAAAGGTGATTTGCCTGCTAATGCTACATGCTACGTAGAAGTAAAAAAAAAAATTAAAGACCATTTTGTGTGCTTTTGGACTAAAAATCTAACATAGTTTTATGATAGATAACTATAAAAATTAATTTGTTTTTTTTTTTGTCTAGGAAGTAGGCCGTTACATTTGCAAGCATTATATCAGCTGCATGTACTTTTAACCAACTACCTGTTAGTTAAAAGATAATTTTAGGGCATAATGATTTGATAAAACTCTTTTTGATGAAACTTACATTGGTCCACTTTTGTTACCTTAACTAAAACACCTGAGAGGAACTTCTAGGGAACGGGATTATTTATTGCAGCTTATAGTTTGGAGGGTACAGTTCAGGATCAAGCAGTCCCATAGTTCAATGTCTAGTGGAAACTAGTCGTGGTGGGCACAGAGAAATAATAAGCCAGGAAAAAGAGAGAAAATAGTTAGTAAAAGTTGAAAACAAATAATCAAGTCTCTCATGAGAACCACCATCTCAGAGCATTCCCTAAAAGAATCAAAGACCACTCACTGGTCCTACCTCTAAGGCTCTATAATTAGATCAAGTCTCTACATTTAATATATCAACTACTAATATTAAGACATCAGACTTTAAAAATCTGCACCCCCATGTTTATTCCAGCTCAATTCACAATAACTAAGATGTGGAATCAACCTAAATACCCTTCAATGGAAGACTGGATAAAGAAATTATGGGATATGTATTCTATGGAATACTACACAGCATAAAAGAAAACTAAATCTGGTCATTTCCAACAAAATGGATGAATCTGATAAACATCATTGTTGAGTGAAATAAGCCAGCTCCCAAAGGACAAATAACATACGTTCTCCTTGATCTGTGACAACTAACAGAGCACCTAAAAAGATACCTGTAGAAGTGAAATTGACACTATGAGAAGCAATGACTTGAGTAGCTCTTTTGTCTTGACTGTCAAGGAACAGTTATTTTATTTTTTACTATTCTTTTTCTTCTTAATACCATTGGTTGAACTCTTTACTTAGCACAGAATTATTCATAGGTGTTTAAATCCAATTGAAAATAGATCCCATTTAAAAATAAGAGTGGAAATAAGAGAGGGAAGAGATATACAATTTGGCACATATTCCAATAGACTTACTTCTAAGGGGAAAGCTAAAAACTTGCCATGGGACTCCAAATCACATTAAGCTGGGTGGCATTAATGCCACTTTACATGTTAAAGTGACCATATTAAGTGTGTAACTGATCATATAGATGGGATTAAGTGTCAAATTGATCACATAAGTAAGACCAAGTGTCTGATAATAACAATAGATAGAATTAAAAAGGAGAGAATGATCCAACATTGGAAGCAGGCCATATAACAGACTTACAGAATGACAAATGCCCTAAACAGTACTCTGACCTCAAAATTTTCCATTAACGCATTCAGATATGGTTGAAAAGCTCATGAGAGCATTTCAGAAATGGAAAGCATTTGGCAAAAAATCATCTAAATGAAGGATCTCTGTGAGAGAAACCCCAGTGGAAAGAAGGGGCCATCAAAGAAGGAAGTACTTTTCTCTGAGAAAGGAGAGAATTCTACTTTGTTTATGGTCCTGTCTAAATACAGAAGGAATTTGTAACTCAAAAGGCCGGCTGAATAGACTAACCCTCGACCTGTGGTGCTGGCACACTGGGTTCTAGTCCCGGTCGGGGCGCCGGATTCTGTCCCGGTTTCCCCTCTTCCAGGCCAGCTCTCTGCTATGGCCCCGGGAGTGCAGTGGAGGATGGCCCAAGTCCTTGGGCCCTGCACCCACATAGGAGACCAGGAGAAGCACCTGGCTCCTGCCTTTGGATCAGCGTGGTGTGCCGGCCGTGGTGTGCCGGCCACAGTGTGCTGGCCATGGCGGCCATTGGAGGGTGAACCAACGGCAAAAGGAAGACCTTTCTCTCTGTCTCTCTCTCTCACTGTCCATTCTGCCTGTCAAAAAAAGAGAAAAATATAGAATCGGTCTTCTATATATAAAGATAATTAAAAATGAATCTTAATGAAGAATGGGATGGGAGAGGGAGTAGGAGGTTGGATGGGAATGGGGATGGTATGGCGGGTATGGGAGGACGAACCACTATATTCCTAAAACTGTACCTATGAAATTTGTGTTTATTAAATGAAAACTAAAAGACAAACAAACAAAAAACAAAAAAATCTGCATGAGATTTGGGGGGGACAAGTCCTACCTAAATACAACAGCTGTACCTATCAGGCTCCAGGAGGTTGCACTCAAATTGCAGTTCCTCTATAAAGATTAATTTATAAATTAAAATATTGGCCCAAGGGTAAAACCAGAGCCAAAGACCTGAATCACAATGACTTACATTTCTCCTATATTTAATATCTCAACAATAGCCACTATTCAAAGAGTTTACCAGAAACTCAGAGAACCTTATTTAAAAAAATACTCACTGGTGCCACAGCTCAATAGGCTAATCCCCCACCTGTGGCGCCGGCACATCTGGTTCTAGTCCTGGTCCTGGTGCCGCATTCTGTCCTGGTTGCTCCTCTTCCAGACCAGCTCTCTGCTGTGGCCCCGGGAGTGCAGTGGAGGATGGCCCAAGTGCTTGGGCCATGCACCCACATGGGAGACCAGGAAGAAGCATTGGCTCCTGGCTTAGGATCAGCTTGGTGCGCTGGCTGCAGCAGCCATTGAGGGTGAACCAACGGTAAAGGAAGACCTTTCTCTCTGTCTCTCTCTCACTGTCCACTCTGCCTGTGGTCCTTCCCATAGGTCCATGTAGATTGGAACTCACCTTTCCTATACCAAAAGAAACACAATGGTTTCCATCAATGACCAACCAAAAGAAGTAAAATAATAAAAAAATAGTAAAATAGTAAAAAAAAAATTAAGAATAGTTAAAAATAAAAGCACTGTGGAACAACCCAAGGCCAATACATAAGATGATCTTGTACCATTCAATCTTTATTTTAAATGATAATGGATAGGCAGCGAGTCAGTTTAGGATCTGCTTAGCTGCAGGTACATGTAAGGCACAACTCTCCAGCCCCACGTGTAATACCATCCTTCTACTTGTCCATCAAAAGTCCACTTTTCCTGAGATGGCATCTGCTTCACCATCTGGGACCAGGGGGAATACACCATGAAAACACGTACATTAAGTTCTGTTCCCCCAGGTTTATTGTGGCTCAATTAACAATAGCTAAAATATGGAATCAGCACAAATATCCATCAACTGATGACTAAATAAAGAAACTGTGGCATATTTACACTATGGAAAAATACTCAGCAGTAAAATATAAAATAGAAATCCTGTTTTTTTACAACAAAATGAATATTACTGGAAACCATATTATCTAGTGAAATGAGTCCATTCCCAAAAGACAAACACCATGTTCTCCCTGATCTGTGATAACTATTGGAGTATGTAAAAGGTGATGTACAGGAGTGAAAATGACATTTTGAGATTCAGTTATTATTCAAAGACCTTGCCTCAACTGTAGAGGGACAGTTTCTTTTTTCTTCATTCTGTTTGTTGAACCCTTTACTTAGAGTGAATCTTATGTATATAAAGTAAACTGAAAATAAATCTTTGAAAGAATAAGAGTGAGAATAGGAGAAGGAAGACGAAGAAGGGTAGGAGCAGGGGTTGTAAGGAGAGTAGAATTGGAAGTATCAGTATGCTCCTGAATGTGTATATAGAAAATACATGAAATTTTATACCTTAAATAAAATTAAAAAATAAAAATAAATGAATAAAAGAATATATTTAAAAGATCTACAAGAATAGATACGTGGTCATTGGAACATTAAAAAAAAACCCAGAAATTAATCCATTCTTCTAAAATGAACTAATCTTTGACAAAGGAGTTAAAATCACTCCCAGAAATTAGACAGTCTCATTTATTTCTGCAAGAATTCTTATATTTGTATAGTGCAAGAGCCTCAAATAAAAAATAAACTTCACTCCCTCACTTCAAAAGTTTGACTTTCATTGCCTTTAGTCCCTCAAAGAGGTTAATGTATCTTGGAATTGAGAGATTGCTGCTTGACTCATTGCTATAAACATTGCAAATGAAGTCCTGTTATCTTTCACCACCCCAGTGTCAATAACTGCCTTATTGTGCATGAGTCTAGTGGGTGACCCAGTTTTGGGGATTTCATAACAATTCCTCGTACTGCTTTTGGGAGTGTTAACCATATTAATCCATATATAAGAGCAAATGAACACAGTGCATAATATATATAATGCTAAAAGTACTAAATTTCTCTATAAGTTTGTTTCCACAATATTTTACTATGAAAGTCAGTGGCTAACCAATTAAAAATTAAACATGCCCTGTAGCAAACACCACTATTTGCATTCTGCTTCTCAATAAGAGTCCTGACATAATTTTGGTACCAACATTCTCAGGTAAAAAGCTACACCTACAGGCATTCTTGCAGGAAGTGGTGGTATTGTGACATGATTCTCAACATTAAGATGTAAGCACACAGCCTCTAAGCAAGGCTTCTGGGGAGGTTGCTTTTTGCATTATAAAGGGTAAAGACTCATCAATCACCATTGCCATTTACCCTCTCACTTCTTCAGATCAGATGCAGAATTTCGATGTCTGTAGTATCACTCCCATTTTGCAACCATGGGGAGGAAAGGCTAAAACTAAGAATAATAGAGAAACAAGATAAAAGCTATCTGGGACTTTGAGCATCAATTCAGCCCAAAACCTACCTTCCAATGATTTGTAGAATGAGAAAAACATAATTACCCTTTTTTTGGTCAGGATTTTGTTATATGAAGCTGAATTTTATCCTGATTGATCTATACTTTTATTATGATCCAATACAACAAAGTCCTTCATACTTTCAATCAGTAACCATTTATATAACTTATATAGATCATTTTAATGAGACTGTTATTTTTATGTATCATAACAATCAATTAAAAGAGTGAGATAAAATTAAATTTTATATAGTCATGTGTTGCACGATGATGTCTTGTCAGTAACAGACCACTTACATGACAAAGGCTCCAACAAGTTTATATTAACTAGTGATATGATATCTGCCTTAGTTTGTATACATTTATTGCTTGATATTTTCACAATGTCAATTTTGCCTATTGATGTATTTATAGAATTATATCCCCATCATTAAGCTGGGTAACTGCAAATACTTTTATTCAGAATACACATTTAAGTAATGAACTTCGAAATGTTTCTTTCCTCCTTGAACATGTCATTACAAGAAGAGGTTGTAGTAGAAACCATGAGCCCAGAGTTACATCTGGGTCTCCCATATGGCTGTCAGGGTCCCAGGTACTAGTTAAGCAAGAGAGTATATATTTTTATTCCAACTCCTTGTCATGTACTAACAGTAGAATTCTTAGCACTGATGTACAGGAATTAAATTTTATTCAAAATTTGAGATAGAAATCATACATATATGCTTAAGCGTAGGTTGTCCCACCCAGAACAATGTCCACCGTGAATGGGCAGTGGACTAGAAGGAGAAAAATATGGGGGAGGGGAAGCAGAGAGAGCACCTCAGCACCTTCTCCAGTCATGATCTCTGGTGGAACAGAGCTCCCCTCCAAGTATTGGCTTGTTTTATGTGGTCAGAGGTGGGTGCCTCTAGTGGCAGAATTCCACCTGGCAGTTTTCTGATACCTCCATAAAATTTTACATGGATGCAATATATGTATCTTTATGTCTTTTACTCAGGTCCATGATGAAAGAAATGCATCTTAGGGAAGGAGGCATTTTGATCAACAGTAGAAGAATAATATATTACATATGGTGTGGGGTAGTGGCTTAAAGGCACCTCCAGCTTGGCAGATCCTCAACTAGCTTCCTCACTAGGCTGTATCAATTGAGCCATCATCTCCTGCCTCTAAGGCACAGTAGCAGGGAATCAGATCCAAAGCAAAATAGCCAGGACTTAAAACAGCACTCCAATAAGGGATGCCAGCATTGCAGGAGCAGCATTGCTCACTGCACCAAAAGCCTGGCCCCTCAAGACATTTTGTCAAGGCTGAACTTGCTGCACAGTTGAGGGGACAGTCAGTACAGACCTTTCCCTCCAACTGTGAAGCCCTTCAGAGACTTCCTCAGTCACAGAAATCTCATCTCTTCTTCTTCTTCTTCTTCTTCTTCTTCTTCTTCTTCTTCTTCTTCTTCTTCTTCTTCTTCTTCTTCTTCTTTGTGGACAGGCAGAGTGGACAGTGAGAGAGAGACAAAGAGAAAGGTCTTCCTTTGCCGTTGGTTCACCCTCCAATTGCCGCCGCGGCCAGCGCGCTGCGGCGGGCGCACCGCGCTGATCCGAAGCTAGGAGCCAGGTGCTTCTCCTGGTCTCCCATGCGGGTGCAGGGCCCAAGCACTTGGGCCATCCTCCACTGCATTCCTGGGCCACAGCAGAGAGCTGGCCTGGAAGAGGGGCAACTGGGATAGAATCCGGTGCCTTGACAGGGACTAGAACCCGGTGTGCCAGCGCCATAGGCGAAGGATTAGCCTATTGAACCACAGGGCCGGCTCATCACCTATTCTTTCTTCAAGTATGTGAGGTTGGAGTGGTCCATGTCACAGACATCTTGGCTTAATTTTGGATCCTCATCAGATGAATCAAGGAATAGGGGAAGCTGAATGTCATCTTGATGGCTATCTCTAATCATCTGTGCCACCTTACATAGATATTGATCTCTAACAAACAAGTGTCACCTTAAACTCCTCTCTAGAAATCGTAACTTAGCAGGGATGGGTGCTTGACCTGGTGGTTAAGATGTCACTCGGGATACTCTCACTCTATATTAGAGTGCCTGACTTCAAGTCCCCACTGCAACCTCATTTCTGACTTCTTTATAACACACACATTGGAAGTCACAAGTGAATGTGTCAATTATTTGAGTCCCTACTATCTACAGGAGAGACTTAAGTCGAGTTTACAGCTCCTGGCTTTGGCCTGATTTCTAGCTAGCAGGTGCAAATATTTGGGGAGTTAATCAGTCAATGAAAGCTCTTCTGCTCTCTCTGTCTCTGTCTCTGTCTCTCTCTCTCTCTGTGTGTGTGCACTCACACACATTTATGCATGCTTTAATTAATTAATCCATCTGTAAAAATTTCAAGTTATAATAATTGGTACTGGGAGCAGACCAAGAAGGCAGATAAGAAGATGGGGTTTTAGAGCTGGATGATTTACCATCCAGCTACCAGTGAGGACCTATGACTTGTGATAGATGGAGCATAGGTAGCTACTGACAAAGCATGGCAATCCAGTTCTTAAAACGTTCATCAGTGATGAATTGGAAAGCTATTCCTATGGAAAAGAGTTCACTAGCTCACATTATGAATTAAATATTTGAGGTCTCTTAAGTCTTCATTGTCTATAAAGATAAGGGGTTAGATGGCTTTTGCTTAGTATCCTTGATGCTCTACTGAAAGGATATGAAGAACTGAACCCGAGTAACAGGCAACCAAAAGCCAGGTGAGACAGCCATAGGCCACATTGGTTGCATATTAATACATGATATAATTTGGATAGAAAAATGTTTTTTGTTTTGTTTTGTTAGTTTCATTTTAATATCAGTAAACTGTCAAAAGAAAAGGTTTAACAGCATGGTAAAGACTCCAGGAAAAGGTGTTAACTCATAACTAATGTAGCTCGTAGTTAAATGAGAAAACATGACACTACATTTCACTGAATGAATGGCAGAACTGTCATTGCAAATTCTCAAGTAAGTAATCAATAGATTTGAGAAATTATGGCATAGTGAAAGTATACACTTAGTATCATCAGAGACATGCTATATAGTTATAACCTACAGGAAAACCTAGAAGCCACATAATAAACCCAAACCATGAGAAAAGTTTGGGTAGAGAGGCATCATCATCATTTAAGCAGTTTAGTGAAGATTCTCTTCTATATGAATGGCATGTAGGACAGACAGATAGACAGCTATCTCTGTTCCAGTACTTAAAGTACCACATCCCAGGATACCCTCAGTTTTAGAAAAATCCAGAAGATTGGTCACCAAAGTTAGCTCTGGAGACTATAATAGAACTTAGCTTAAAAACAGCATTAGAATGATGAAAAACACTAAAACAATGCAAGCAAAATGGAGGCATTTAACTTCCAGAAGTCAGGGGAGTTACAACTCAAAAAACTTATAAAGTCAAAATAACAACCCAAAGCATCCAACCTACAGAAAGTTATGGGAATGTTTGATAAATATAGTGTCCCTTGAGGCAAAAAAAAGAGAAGTTGACAGTGATCACACTAAGCAAGAAAAAATTATCGAAAATGAATGACTGGCTGGCTGAGGATTATCTCACAATAAATTGTTAAGATTCATTGTTTAGGTTCCAGCCTGTAACCTATGAAGTACAAAGATGACTACGTACTTAGAAGTTAAAACCATATAACATAATGGCAAGCAGGGAAGTTTCTTCCATTAATACCCCAAAGAAGAGATATGACCATTTACACAGAAAACTGAACACTGAACAAAAGGGGGATTGTGAATCTTGACAGACTCTGGATCTGAGCAGGCATTAATAGTTAAATCTTGGAACATTGTCATAATATCTTTATAGTAAAGATGCATAAGTTTGAGAGAATAAACAGTCTTGGTCAAGGCCTGCCTTACAGTGTATACATCTAATATATAAAGATATGCAGTGGTCATTTTCCAGCACCTCAAATAAATACAAGATTGGAAGTGTAGACACAGCAATTGACACAATCTCAACACTGGATTCTTTGTTAGTAGACCAAATGTTAGCATAGTGGGTAAAATCAAGTAGAAGCATGTGCAATTATTCATATCCTGCCAAGGTAATAAATTCAAAGAAAATGCCAATGTTATAGGGTGAGAATTTAGCCTATCAGTTAAGACACCTATGGTCCCATATTGAAGGGCTTTGGTTCAATGTTTGGCTCAAGATATTCACTCCAGTTTCCCAGGAATGCAGAACCTGGGTGACAGCAGTGATAGCTCAATTAATTGGGTTTCTGCCATTCACATGGGAGACCTCTATTGAGTTCATAGCTCCTGATTTCAGCCTAGCCCAACACTGGGTATTTGAGGGATGATCCAGGAGATGAGAATCCTCTGGCTCTCTGCATTTAAGTTTCTCTGTCTCTATGCTACTCAAATAAAACAAAACCAAAAACTAATATTATATCTCAGTTTTGGTGGAAATAAGTGCCATAGCTGGGAATTCAAAGGATTTATGGGTGGGTTTCTTTCTCATATCTCCATTTGATTCACCAATAGAACTGCAATTGACACCAGATGTGTCTGGGAATGATTACAGACTAGTATAAGTCCAACCAAGTTGTTGCCCTGACTCCAGTCATTATACTCAGTGTGATATTTTTTTCTGGAGCAGAGTAAGAAATCCTCAGACATGCAGCATACCCCCATCGATTTAGCAACTAGACTCTTTCCAATCATAATTTGAGAAGAGTGTCAGATAATTCAGCATTAACACAAAGTACAGAAACACATTTTCACTTTTTTTCCCTAAGGTTATGCTAATTTTATCCTTTGTTTTAATATAGTAAAAAGTGATCTGTACTATTTGTATATCTTACAAAATAACTGATTGATCTCACATTGATAACATTGTATTGATTGGTTAAGACAAGCATGAATTTGACAGATGAGAGTCTGTGATAAAACTATTCTAGTCACCAGGAAATTCATCCTGTGAATACCACGTATCTGCCACACCCACACAATTTTGAAGGCTCTGGTATTAAGACACACAGTCTCCAAAGTAAAAGACAAATGCCTGCAACTTGCACTACTTACTGCAAAAAGGAGGTACAATTTCTAATGAAATTCTTTATGTTCTGGGTATACAATTCCTTTTTTTTTTAAGTTTACTTAGTTTTAGCTATTTGAAAGGCAGGGAAACACACACACACATATCACACATGCACGTGTGCACATATGCTGGGTGGTGGTGGGGGATGAGAGAGAGAGACGCCGCCACATAATTGCTCTTACATTTGAATACATTGATCAATTAATAAAAATTTCAAGTCTGATGATGTGGCATAGCAGGTTAAACTGCCACTTGCAATGCTGACATCCCATATGAGTGTTGGTTTGAGTCCCTGCTGCTCTGCTTCTGATCCAACTTTCTCTCTGCTAATGACCCTGGGAAAGGAGCAAAAGATGACCCAAGTGCTTGGGCCTCTGCACCCATGTGGAAGACCAAGAAGAAGCTCTTGGTTCCTGGCCCAGCCCCAGCCATTGCAGCTATCTGTGGAGTGAAGCAGCAGATGGAAGGCTTTTCTCTCTCTCTCCCTCATTCTCTGGTGACTCTGCCTTTCAAATAAATAAATGCAAATAAAACCTTAAAAAGATAAATAAAACTTTCTTAAACATATCCATGTCTCTGCCTTATCATAGTCATCACTCTTGCGCAAAGACCTTTTACCTTACCTGGTATGTTTTCTTACCTTGGAGCATCCTTCCTTTCATTCTTCCATGACTAAATCTATTTTCTACACTGCTTTCAAAGTCATCTTTGAACATCAAATCTGTTGACTCCTATATGTGAAACCTATCAAAGTCTTTTTATTTATCCTGCAGTAGTGACAAAACCATAATATCCTACACAATCTGACATCGTCCAATTTCTGCCTATTTCCTCAGCCTTGCTTTCTCTGTTCTCTATGCTACAATATTAATGATTTCATTTAAATTTCTATAAAGCACCTGTTCCCACTTGACAAACCATCATGTTTCTTGAATACCCACTCACCTGCGGTTTCTTCTATTGATTTTCTGTTACAATTCTCATTAAAATATTACATATTCTGAGACATCCTGACACATATAAAGTTACTTAGCTGTTTAGATAAATATTTTGTAAAGCTGCTGATTATAGTCCACTTTTCATGGAATATCTATTAACATTGCTGTAAAAATTTGGAAGACACACTCTATTTTTCCCTAAAATATCATATGATTTTTAGTATATAACATACAGGGAGATAGACGTGATCACCTAAAATAACTCAAGTTAATATCTATAAGATACACCAGAATATGGTTAATATTCTTACAATCATCAATCATAAATGTACATGTATAAACATGCTCAAAACAGGACTTAAAAATTATATGTATTAAACTGATTCTAATATGATTTCAGTAAAAGTTAATGCAGACACTATTTTTCTTTTTCATCTTGATTATAAGCTCTCCAAGGCTTCTTTGACTTTTTTTGTTTCTTACTCATTTAGAGCTGATGTCTTATTTTTGAGGCTTTCGGCACTGGAGAATGAAACATGTATTTGGATTCCTCAGAGAGAGTGAAATTGACTGGAATATTATTGACATTATTGATAAAGTTAGAAAGCAGAGCACGATGCTGACATTTGTGGAAAACCATTATCAGTAGACATATATAAAGATTTTTCTATTTTAAGCGAAGGCAAATCATGATGCCACACTTGCTATTCACAGAGATTATAGATTTGTCCTCTAATTACCTAAAAATGGCATAAGAAGCCTGAAGTTTGAAAATTTTTTCCAAGGTAGGTGGTTATTATAATGTGGTAAACATAAATATTTATTGAATATTTATATATAATAGTTTTCATTTCTTTGTTAAACAACATCCACAGCATAGTACCAAAATGCTCAATAGAATTGAAAATTATGGAGTATAGTTCCTTGTGTCTTTTTCTCTGCTTCTTCAAACACTGAGAAATTTTCACCTCTGCTTTTTCCAAATTTCATTTATTTAAATATAAGAATCTCTTGTAGACCTCTTCATATTGTACCAAAACAGAGACATGTATCCTTACACCTTCCCCCTCTGCAAAAACTCACAGTGCTCATTGTCATGAAAAATTCAGATTGACGGGTTACTACACGGAGACTGCCAGAGGTGAAACAGAAGAAACAGTACAATGTTTTTTCCAACTTTTATCTTATTTTTGTAACTGGTATAAATTGGATAATGACAACTCAGGGGTGTGAAATATTGCTATTTTTATATAAGTACATTTATGTTAGGGAAACTGATTCCTTTTGACAATATCAGTAACATAACTAATTTTGACTGAAGATTTATTTTTCTCTTCATTTCAGTCTAATTTTCAGTACATTTGGAGAAGCTATGTAGTCAGATTTAGGAGTTAGTAATGTTATCATAATTAAAAATTCCTTTATTGAGTATTCACTACTTATAAATAACTTTGTTTTTCATCCTCTCTGTCCTCATTTTTTTTGTTTCATCTGTTTTTGCTGTAATTTGTTGTCAGACTTTTTCTATTTCCTCATTTTTCAAAGTTATTATAAATATTATCCTAGTAGTATTTTACAATATTGTTAAAACAATCTTGAGTTAGAGTAATAAGTCTTTATTAAGTCTTAACATTCATCATTATCTTCCTCTCATTTTCCTTCTTCAGTTTCATTTAAGGTTTTTAAATACCCATATAAGGATTGTTGACCCTTTTAATACATCAGTTTTATATTTCATTATATATTATATATATATATATATATATTCTCCAGGCATAGTTAGACAGTGAGAGAGAGAGAGAGAGAGAGTTATAGACAGTGAGAGACAGAGAGAGAGTTATAGACAGTGAGAGAGAGACAGAGAGAAAGGTCTTCCCTCGGTTGGTTCACCCCTCAATGGCCTCCACGGCCGGCACTGCGCCAATCCGAAGCCAGGAGCCGGGTGCTTCCTCCTGGTTTCCCATGCCAGTGTAGGGACCCAAGCACTTGGGCCATCCTCCACTGCCCTCCTGGGCCACAGCAGAGAGCTGGACTGGAAGAGGAGCATCCTGTATTAGTACCAGGTGCCCCAACCGGAACTAGAACCCAGGGTGCTGGTGCCTCAGGCAGAGGATTAACCAAGTGATCCACAGCGCTGGCCCATTATATATTTCATATATATTTATATATATTCACAGACACATCAATTATTTAGATATTTTATTATTTAAAGATTTTTTTCTAGTATATGTGTGACTATTTAAGGCTATTGTTATTCAAGCTGGCTGTGTTTTACCTTCATATCACAAATGTTTCTACTTTTCCATTAACAATAATCCTAAATAATTTCTAAATTCAACAATTCTGTGTATTCTTTACCCATAAATAATTCAGAATTATATCATGATATTTAAATATATAAGGAGTTTCTAATTGCTCTTTGAGTTTATTTCTATATTCAATTTGCTGTTTAAATACTTATATATGTATAATTTTAGTTAACGGACTAATCTTAGAATTTCTCTTTAGTGCTTTTTTAAACAACTAGTACATTTTTATGGTGTGCAATTCACTATTTAATATTTAATATTGTCTTACTTCTTGAGCAAAAAAAAAGCATAGCTAATTTAAATTAATTGAATAGTCCACTATGTGAATTCACTGATTGTGGGACAGTTATACTTGATGACATTATAGAAATAACCTGAGGTTTGATATGATGTTATTTTCCTTGGGATAAGACCATCTCTTGGTTATGGCAAGTATTCAAAGGCAATAATAAGACAATCCCCTTGTTAGGACTTGAAATTTTCTGAATTGCTCCAATGACTTACAGATGGACTCCACTCAGTTTGAGATTGTTTTTCAACTTCTCCCTTTATTCTTTAGCAATAGATGCTTACCAATGTAATGTGATAATGTGAATTCACTCTGACATTTCCTGGATTTTAATGTGTGATACTCTAGGCTCTCGAGGCTGTTGAATGTTTGCACGATTTCTAATCTTATTCCTTGAAATGTGATTCTCCAAAAATAATGATCTCAAGCCAAATTAAAATCTTTGAATTTCTGTTGATTTCCTGTATTTGCATTTAAGCTTATTTACTCCTGGTTGTTCTATGTCATGTCACCTTTTAGTCTTTAACATAGATTATAGAATATTAAAGTGCAAAACTGTATTGAGTATTAACGCTCTTTTTCAGGGCTTTAATTGAGTATTAAATATGATGGTGAATATGTGTATGAATAGAACCTATAAATATATGTTACAAATACAGAATATATTTGTGTAGTATATATAGATGTAGATAGATGTATATAGACATATTTCATACCTACTTATGATATGTACCAATATAAGTGTGTATACATCCCTATAATTCAGAACTATATCTTAATATTTAAATATATAAGGAGTTTCTAGTTGCTCTTCGAGTTTATGTCTGTATTCAATTTGCTATTGATAATACTTATAGATGTATTAATTTTAGCTAGGTTAAACTTAAAATTTCTATGGATATATATATATATATATATATATATATATATTTTATTTTTGCCTCACTCGAACAAAGCAGAAATCGGAAACGCGGGCAGGATGTTTGTCCTCTGTGAGCTCCCGAAAGCCCAAGTATGGCGGCCGAAGAACCGCCACGTACGTAACTTCCGGCGCGTTCCGCACCGCGTGCCAACGGACGCACTCTCATTCCCCGACCCTGGAGCGCCCCCCTGAGGCCACAAGGTGCAAAGCAACATCAGTTTAAGGACCGAAGAGGCGCTGTGTGCACCGCCATTGGTTGAAACTGTGGGCCCAGTTGATATTAAAAAAAAAAAAAAAGTTTAATAGCGGTATATAAAATTTGGCACCTGTGAAATTCTGAGGTGGGCCCTCAGCGAATGTAATACAAAGATCTTTAACTTATCTAAATATGTATCTATATATATATATATAAATATATATATGTATTTATAATACATATATATTTTTATATATAATATAAATATATAAATATAAATATATAAATAATATTTATATATAAATACATATATTTATATATAAATACATATATATATGTATTTATAACTTGAAATAATAGATGGAATCCATAAGGAAAGAGAGATGAATAAAAATTGAAGTTCATGATTTTCAGTTATCAAAGTATACATTTTTTCATTTATTTTAAAATATAATATCCTGATGTATAATCATAATGTAAACAATAAATTCTTGAAAGCTTAATACACAGATTTTAAGACACCGAGAATTTTAAATGATCTCATGTTACAAGCTGTGTGTAATGAACACCTGAAGATGCCTGTGTTACAGCACAATGGAATAAGTAACCACTTGTGAAGCCAGAATCCACTCTCTGGGCACCAGTTCGAGTCATGGCTGCTTCACTTCTAATCAAGGTCCCTGTTAATGTGACTGAGATGGTAGCAGATAATGGTTCAAGTACTTGGGGGCCTGTCACCCACATAGGAGATCCAAATGGAGTTCCAGGCTCCTGGCTTTGATCTGACTCAGGCCTGGCTTTTATAGTCATTCAGAGAGTAAATCAATAGATGGAATATTTCTTTCTCTCCACCCCTCCTCTTTCTCTCACTCTGTATTTCAAATAAACAATCCTTTTTTAAAAAAATGAAAATAGAATTTGTCAGAATATTATGCTAATGTGAGAACAATGCATTTATTAATAAAACAAATAGACTCTGTTTCCTTATTTTAAAATATTTATTTATTTTGAAAGTCAGAGTTACAAAGACAGAGGCACAGAAAGAGATATTCCATCTGTTGGTTCAATCCCCAGGTGGATAGAATGGCCAAAACAGGCCCAGGTCAAAGCTGGGATCCAGGAGATTCATCTGGGTGCAGGAACCCCAACACTTAGGTCATCTTCTGCTGCTTTTTCCATACCATTAGCAGAGAACTGGCTTGGAAATGGATCAGCTGAGACAGGAATGCAGCCCAAAGAGAAGCCACATGTTGAATCCACATAGGATGCTATCGTTGTAGGCAGTGGCTTTACCTGCTATTCTTCAACACCAGCCCCAACTATGCTTTATTTTTTATTTACAAATCATATATTTTAATTTCTTAAGAGATGCCTTATAATTTTTTGATATTATAATATATAACATAGAGAATTTAGAGATAGTACTATGTTTACTTGATTTAGATAAATTCACCTAATAAATATGTTAAATAATACCACTGAGCCCATAGAGGAACTAAAAAAGCTAATTAATGCATGTAATATATATGTAAGCATTTCAAGAAGTTCAACAGATGATAATTACATAATGTGTTTATTTTAGGGCCAGTGTTATGGTGTTGTGGGTAAAGTCACAGCCTGAGGTTCTGGCAGCCCATAGGGGTGCCAGTCATATCTTGGCTATTCCACTTCTGATCCAGCTCTCTGCTAATGGTCTGGGAAAAGCATCAGAAGATGGCCAAATGTGGAGACTTAGATGAAGCTCCTGGCTCCGGGTTTCAGCTTGGACCAACTATCTCTCTCCCTCTCCCTCTCTCTATCTCCCGCTTTTTCTCTCTCTGTAACTCCAATTTTCAAAATATATATATATATATATATATATATATAGAAATTCATTAATCGTTTTTTTCATTATATGTATTTGCTATGAAATTTTTGAAAACTCCTTGTTTTTTAGGGCTTTTCCACATGGTCCTTTTTCACTGGTGCTCATGGAGGATGCAGCTACTCCACCTTCTGTGATGGTCCTTGGTCATAATAAATCACTATGAGCTGTAATGAGAACATTAAGTTCCTAGCAAAGAATTGTCAAACAAAGGATACAATATTTCATTGCATTTTAAGATGCATTAAGATATTTTATATGGCTTACAGAACAGTTATTGGGTATTCCAAATTATAATGAAGCTCTACCTTATTCCAAGTTCTCTGATAATCAAAAATCACAGAAAAGTAAAGTAAAAATTTTATAATTAGAAGTACAAAAGTACTTTACACTGAGAATTGCCATAGCTTGTTTATATTGTTCTCTTCAGTTGTAATCATGTTCCAAGTTCTATTTTTATATTTTAAAATTTAATAAGGAAAGGACAGGGTTTGTAAGAATGACTTTATCCTGATGGCTAGTTTACTCTAGACTGGAATGGAAATGATGGAATGTTTCAAGTAAGTTGAAGAGGGTGTGTGGAAGTCACAAAAGGTTATGAAAGAAATATTGGACATACTAGCTGCTGCTCCAAGAGGTATCTGTGCCATGCTCCAGGAAGAATGTTGTCTCTGGGTCAATCAGACTGGACAGGTACAAACCCAAATTCGTACTTTCCTGTTGGTTCATTCCCCAAGTGGCCACAACAGGAGAAACTATCCCAAAGCCAACAGCCAGGAACTTTATTTAGCACTTCCGCGTGGGTGGCAGGAGTTCAAATATTCAGGCCATCATCTGCCTTCTTCCCTGGTGCATTAGCAGGGAGCTGATTCAGAAGTGGAGCAGCAGAGCCTTGAACTGATGCTCCTAAATCGGATCCAGCATTGCAGGCAATGACTTAATCCACTCTACCACAATGCTGGCCCACAAAAATATATTATTCTTGAAGTGTCTAAAGAACATTCATTTTTAATAATTTGCTTCAATAGTAAGCTTTTTTTTTTTGACAGGCAGAGTGGATAATGAGAGAGAGAGAGAGAGAGACAGAGAGAAAGGTCTTCCTTTTTTTCCGTTGGTTCATCCCCCAATGGCCTCCGCGGCCGGCACACTGAGGCTGGTGCACCATGCTGATCCAAAGCCAGGAGCCAGGTGCTTCTCCTGGTCTCCAATGTGGGTACAGGGCCCCAAGAACTTGGGCTATCCTCCACTGCACTCCCAGGCCACAGCAGAGAGCTGGACAGGAAGAGAAGTGTCTGGGACAGAATCCAGCACCCCAACCAGGACTAGAACCTGGTGTGCCGGCACCACAGGTGGAGGATTAGCCTATTGAGCTGTGGTGCTGGCCAATAATAAGGTTTTGATATTATTTAAAGGGGGAAGGGAGTTTTGGTTTTGGTGTTATTTTATACTAATTCTGCTGAAGGAGAAAAATTCAATTTAAACAGGAACAAGAATTGTTGTGGTCAGAAGTGTCTAACTTACTTGGACCTCATTCCTGTGTAATCATAACCTCTACTCTACCACCAATGGCTCTACTCCCAACCTGTGTGTACTGATGGTCCTCTTCCCCACTTAATGCTGTATAATTGTTCAAACCTGGTAAATGCCACTCTTAGGATCATTGGTTACTATCCTCACTCTGTCTTTTATGACCTTGTCTAAATATGATCAGAGTCGGCAAACTTGGAAGGCTTCCATAGCCTTGGCAACTCATGACGACAGCCTAGGGTGGTTACTGGCACCATAAACTAGAGTGTCAATTTGTTGGGTCAACAACAGGAGCCACTGTGCACTTGCTCCTCATGTGGGATCTCTGTCCTTAATGTGCTGTACATTGTGATTTAATGCTATAACTAGTACTCAAACAGTATGTTTCACTTTGTGTTTCTATGTGGGTGCAAACTGTTGAAATCTTTATACTAAATTGATCTTCTGTATATAAAGAGAATTGAAAATGAATCTTGATGCAAATGGAAGGGGAGAGGGAGTGGGAGAGGGGAGGGTTGTGGGTGGGAGGGAAGTTATGGGAGGGGGAAGCCATTGTAATCCATAAGCTGTACTTTGGAAATTTATATTCATTAAATAAAATTAAAAAAAAAACAAAAAAAAAAGAAATGTCTAAGACTATATTTCACTTAGTGGAGAAATATGTTTTCCTTTAAATGTTGGCTATAGACAATTTCAAAAAAGAAGTAATTTTCAAATACTTATTATCTGAAGGGCAGAGTGATGGAGAAATGGAAAGAAGAGGGAAGGAGAGATCTCCCATCTACTGGTTTACTTCCCCAAATGTCCACAATAGTTCAGGTTGGGCCAAGCCCAGAGCAGGAGCCAGGAACTCCATCTGTTCTTCTTACATGGTTGGCAGGGATTCAAGTACTTGATCTATCCACTGCTTCTTCCTAGGTATATTAGCAGGGAACTGAATCCAAAGCAGAGCAGTGGAGACTGAAACCAGCACTCTGATATGAAATGTGGCCATTTGAAGTGGTGGCTTAACTTGCTTACCCTTAAAGAGATGATTTATGCACAAAGCACATAAACTTAGAATAGAAGTGGGTATTTAGCCTAGTGGGTAAGATGCATCCTACACTGGAGTGCCTGCATTCGATTCCTGGCTCTGGCTCCTGACTCCTGCTTCTCATCAATAAAAGCAATGGGAGTAATTGATGATGGTTCCCATAGTTGAGTCCCTGCTACTCATATGGGAAACTTGGGTTGTGTTCCTGGCTTTTGGCTCCATGGCTCATCCAGCTCTTGCCATTACAGGCATTTGGGAAGTTCTCTGTCTCTGGCTCTCCTCCTCTCAACTAAATAAAAATAAAGTAAAACATTTTAACATGTTATTTTCAAAAGATATTTATTTAGCTTCATTTTATTTGAAAGGCAGAGAGACAAAGAGAGAAATAGGGACAGAAAATATCTTCCGTCTACTGGCTCATTTCCCAATGCCCACAGCAGCAGGGGTTGGGGTCAGGGCAAAGCCAGGAACTCAGAATTCAATCTGTGTCTCTCATGTGGATGACAGAGATTTTTCAGTACTTGGGTCATTATCACCTTGTTGGCAGGGAGCCAAATATTCATCCTCCTAGGGTTTGCAATAGCAAAAAACTGGAAAGGAAAGTGAAGTTCTTTCTCAAACCCAGGCACTGTCACTTGGGATGTGAATATCCCAAGCAACATCCTAACCACTGCACCAAACACCTGCCCCTTACAAATTTTTTGCATGTTATAAGTACTGGTTGTGAGTATTCTTCCTAGGAACTGAACTGGAAGTCCTGTTTCAAGCCCTTATCATTAATTAGCATTAGTTTTGAAGTACTGATGACCAATGTAATTTCCATATATTAGAGATAGAGAAACTGTTTCCAATTACCTCTGTTAGAGACATAGATCAATTATCTCTCATTAGCTCTCTCACTGAGAAACTCGATAGAGACAAAAAATGGCAAGAATGGTAAATTTTATGTTTTAATAGAGATTTGTTATTCTGAATTTAAAACAGCTTAGCATTGTTCTGTTAACATCTATGGAAATCTATTACAATTGTGAATTGTTAACTATATATAGAGGTGACTGTAGAATGATTTGTGATAACTCACTAAGATGATGTTTTTAATTTTAACTTGAAATAATACTCATTTTAAATACAAAGGTAAACATAGAAAGCAGCTCTTAAAATAGAAGCTGAACCCAAGTTAGAAAGTAGATTTAGATTTCTAAGGACAGCTCATGTTAATTCCTACTTACAGTATAGATTATTATCTATATTAGAAAATTTAAAATAGTACTTTAAAATTAATATCTAGATCTTGAACAAGAAACAGTTCTGAGTATTTAGGAATATTCTATTTTAATATGTATCTATTACTTATATGTCTGATTTTATCTATTATTATTCAGATGATTTAAAATAGAGGGACAGGGCATTGTGGCATAGCAGGTAAACCCACTGCTTCCGATACCTGCATTCCATATGGGAGACATTTGGAGTCTAGGCTGCTCCACTTCCAGTCCAGCTACCTCTTAATGTTCCTGGAAAGCAGCAGAGGGTGATTCAAGTTTTTGGGCATCTGTACCCAAGTGGGAGAGGTGGAAGAAGCCCCTGGCTCTGGTTTCAGTTTGGCCCAGCCCTGGATGTTGTGGCCATCTGGAGAGTGAACCAGAGGATGAAATATTTCTCTCTTTGTGCCTCTCCGTCTCTGTCTCTGTAACTCTGCCTTTGAACTAAATAAAATAAATATTACATAAAAAAATAAAATAGAGGGCAAACATAGATCATATATGGATAGACACATTGACAAACAAAAGAAATTTTCAGTTTTGTAAGGAGTTAAGATATACTACAAATATCCCAAATCACATAGGTCAATTAAATGTGAGAAATTTGTCAATTTTTACAACATATTTGTCAATAGATTCAGAGTAAAATTTCACTTTTTGTTGGAAGACTTCCTATCCAGTGCTTAGATGAAGTCAAACACCTGATGCCTGTTGGGTGCAGGGCTACCATAATTTAAATCATAGTGTTGAGAATGCAGGGCATGCTGGCTTGGACAATAGGAAACAAAAGATAACATCTGCTACTCCTATTTTCCAATTCTATTTACTCTTTTGTTAACATAATCCTTTACAGTATTCATCTTCTTCCAGAAATAATATCCACACTGAATAATTTGCATATATCTTACACATTCAATGTTGTTTTACGCTTTAATTTTGAACCGCCCTAGATATCCATTGACACATAATTTAATTCTGTTGGTTTGCGTCTACTTAACTAGTTTACTAGATTAATTTCTTCTTTTAATAGGCAGTTGGAATGACCCACCAACACTCTATAGAGAAGTTTCACACTGAATAAATTGTCCTCATTCTTTCCTCTTTGTTTTCTTCCAGCCATCAATACTCACCTTGGGAGCTGTCAAAGCCTCTTCACTTCACATTCAATTTGTCTGCTGCACGCTCCCATCATCTTTACCCCTCTACACTACCCTTGTTCAGATGATGATTCTTTCATAATGGACTGTATTAATTGCCTTATAACTCAGTCTCTTCCCTTCTCTAGTCAATCAAGGACGGTGAAGGCAAATTAATCTTCTTAAAATACAATTTTGATCATGTAACCCCATCTGCATTGATTTTTCATTGTCTACCAAAGAAAGTAGAGATTGCTTTCCTTGGTATTCAATTTCTATCACATAGAATAAATGATTTCTGTGTTTTATTCATGCAACCAAATTTGTTATGGGAGACACAATGATGAATTCTGGCTGTCCACAAATGAAAAAATAGAATTGGTGATTTTAATATTTTTACTCTGTATTGAGAGAAGCAGATAGTTATAGTGCTGATTTTTAGGTTATAGGGCTTATCCAATATTATCAATCAAAGAAATTATTCATTTGCAAAATATCCAAACATAAAGAAAAAATTACACTTTTAATTCTACAGTTAGGGTAGGTTAATATCTTACTAGCTCACTCTAAGTAATTTAAATGGCATATCTCCTTTTTCATAGTTTATTTTATTATCATAATAAATTACTGTTGGCACTGTATTGTTTACACTGGGATAATATATTCATGGTATATATTTCTATAAATAATTTATCTCTATCTTTTGGTAAACTTGTTGATGACAATTAACTTGCTTTAATATCCTCAAACATTTTTCAAGATTTATTTATTTGGGGGCCAGGGCTGTGGCATAGCAGGTAAACCTGCTGCCTACAGTGTCGGCATCCCAAATGGGCACCAGTACGAGTGCTGGCTGCTCCACTTCTCCTCTAGCTCTCTGCTATGGCCTGGGAAAGCAGTTGAAGATGGCCCAAGTCCTTGGGGCCCTGCACCCAAGTGGGAAACCCAGAAGAAGCTCCTGGCTTCGGATTGGCACAACTCTGGCCATTTCAGCCATCTGGGAAGTGAACCACCAGATGGAAGACCTCTCTCCCTCTCTGCCTCTGCCTCTCTCTAACTCTGACTTTCAAGGAAAAAAATAAAATCTTTTTTTTTTTTTTTTGACAGGCAGAGTGGACAGTGAGAGAGAGAGAGAGACAGAGAGAAAGGTCTTCCTTGTCCGTTGGTTCACCCTCCAATGGCCGCCACGGCTGGGTGCTGCGGCCAGCGCACTGCACTGATCCGAAGGCAGGAGCCAGGTGCTTCTCCTGGTCTCCCATGGGGTGCAGGGCCCAAGCACTTAGGCCATCCTCCACTTCACTCCCGGGCCATAGCAGAGAGCTGGCCTGGAAGAGGGGCAACCAGGGCAGAATCCGGCGCCCCAACCAGGACTAGAACCCGGTGTGCCACAGGTGGAGGATTAGCCTATTGAGCCGCGGTGCCGGCCCAAAAAAATAAATCTTAAAAAAAAAAAAAAAGATTTATTTATTTGAAAGGCAAAGTGACAGCGAGAAAGAGGGAGGGAAAGACAGAAATAAAGAGAGTTCTTCCATCAATTGGTTCCCTACTCAAATACCCACAAGAGTTAGGGCTTATACACTCAAAGTTGGAAGTCAGGACTACATCCGTGTGTCAAATGTGTATGCCAGGAACTCAAATATTTGAGCCATCATCTGCTGCCTCCCTTCTCATTAGCAGGAAGTTTCTTGAAAGCAGAGTAGCCATTACTTGATCCTAGGCACTCTGATTTGGGATGTGGTTGTCTTGAGCAGCAACTTAACCCCACTGTGCCATAACACTGGCCAATTGAGTTCTCAGTACAATGTGTAATTTCTTGTGTTTAATGAATATTCAATGAAGTAAGTGATGAATAAATTTGAAACATATTTTTGCATTGTTTAATTGTTAGTAAATCACTAATAAATATAGACTTCATGGAGCTGTATCATGAATTTGAAAAGCATAGCAAATAGACCCAGAAGACAAGCATGCAAAATACCATGAAACAGGCATGAAATTAACAGAAGAGGAAGCAAGTTACAGAAAAGAAAAGAAATAAAATTCAACAATAAAAATGCAGCTTTCTGATAGAAATGTTTACCAAATTTATGTTAGGTCATATTAAAAAATAATCTTACCTTTGGTATATCTTTGAAAATTTAAATAGTTTGAAGCAATCACCTTATTTTAAAATACAGAAATTAACAACTTGAGTATGTAGGCCAAAAGGGAAATGTAAAGTACTTGAAAATGAAGTTCTGTTGACAAAAATTCTGTATCTAGTAAAGTCAGATAAACCTGTCACAAAAAGAGATGTTTGCAGATTTGCAAGGCAGGAGAGAAGATTTAAGCTTATAATCCCTAAGAGCAACTTGTAAGAAAAAAACTCTAAAAATAAAACATACCAGTGCAACAAACTTAGTAGAGGGACATATACAATGAGAAGAAATTAATGTGAATAATGAGCTTTGAAAAACTACAGATAAATCATGAAGCATAATTTTTAAAATGTCTGGGAATACATAAAGTGGTAGAAACTTGATGTGTATTTGAAATCAAAATGTATAATGACAAAGCAACTATTGATATATGTAAAATAACAATAAAGATTCTTGATATTAAAAAACTTTTTTCAAAAAATTAAAAATGCTCTAAAGCAAAAGGTAGTAAATTATGACAATAAAATGAAAAATTAAAGACATAGAAAGGGAAATGAAAAATTGAAAGTCACATTTTTCAGAATGAAAATAGGGAAACAATAAGGAAAAAATTCCCTTGGTGAAGAATATGATCAATATGAGTTTAATAATAAAAGCATAAGGATGCTACAAATAGAAAGTACAGTCATAGAATCAAATTATATTATTATAGATATAAAGGGAGATATTCACTCCAATATTATAATAGTGGGTGAATTCAGCACTCCACTTTCATCAACAGACAGATCATTCAGACAGGAAATCAATAGAAATATTGGAGTTGACATGTACTATGGCGCGAATGGATCTAACACGATTACAGAACATTTTACCTAACAGCTATAGAATACATGTTCTTTTTATTAGCATGTGGAACATTTAGGCCATAAATCAAGTCTCAGCAAATTTAAAAACTTTGAAATTATAAAAACTTCGAAATTATACCGTGTATCTTCTTAGAACATAAAGGAATAAAACTAGAAATCAATAACAAGAACAGTAGAACACTCATAAATACTTTGAAATTAAACTGTTGATGAATAATCAATGAGTCTTAAAGAAATTAAAAAAGAAATCAAAAGCATTCCTGAAGTAAATGAAATTAAAAACACAGCTTTTCAAAATTTGTGGGATATAGCAAAAACAGTAATAAGAGGAAAAATTATAGTATAAAGTGCTTACACTTAAAAAAAAGAAATGTCTCAAATCAAAGGCCTAATGATGCATCTTGAAGACTTAGAAAAAGAAGAATAAACCAGACCAAAAATCAGCAGGAGTTGTGAAATAGGATCAGAGCAGAAATAAATGAAATTAAAAGTAAAAAAGAATACAAAAAATCAACAAAATGAAATGTTATTTTTATGAGAACATAAGCAAAGTAGTTAAATCTTTAGCTAGACTAACAAAGAAAAAAGAGAAATAATTTAAATAAATAAAACTAGAGTTGAAAAAAGAGGCATTACAACTGACATCCCTTAAATACAAAGGATAAAAAGAAACTACCATGAAGAACTATATGCTAACTGGTAAATCACAAAGAAATGGATAAATTCTTGCATTCATCTAACTTATCAAGATTAAATTAACAAGATATAGAAATCCTAAACAGTTCCACAGTAAGCAATGAGATTGAAGCAGTAATCAAAAGTCTTCCATAAAGGAAAAGTCTGGGACCTGATGACTTTACTATTAGATTCTACAAAACATGCATAGATGGAGTATCTCCAATACTCCTCAAATTATTCCAAAATTTAGAACAGTATGGAACTCTGCCAAACTCTTTTTATGAGACCAGCATTACATTTATACTAAAACCAAGCAAAGACAATACATTAAAAGAAAACTACAGACCTATAACCTTGATGAATACCAATGCAAAGATTATGAACAAAATACAACCAAGTCAAAACCAAAACCATATCCAAAAGATCATACATCATGATCAAGTGGGATTTATTTCAGAAATGTAAGGGTGATTCGACATTCAGAAATAAATAAATGAAATAAATAACATTAAGAGAAGGAAGAACAAAAATCATATGGTCATCTCAATGGGCACAGAGAAATCATTTGATAAGCTCCAACACCCCTTCTTGATACAAACCATCCACAATGTACAGCTTATGGATTACAATGGCTTCCCCCTCCCAAAACTTCCCTCCCACCCACAACCCTCCCCTTTCCCGCTCCCTCTCCCCTTCCAAAATGGAATATTATTCAGCTATTAAAAAGAATGAAATTTTACAATTTGCAGCAAAATGAATTCAACTGGAGGACATCATGGTGAATGAAATGAGCCTGATACAGAAAGACAAACACAGCATGTTCTCCCTTATGTGTGGGAGGTAAAATTTAAAAGCCCAAGAACAAAGAAACATAGACCAAAGTGTATATCAATGTTGGTGCAAATATAGTTTTGTAAAGCTTTGTTTTATACCTTTGTCAAGCCAATGCTTAACAATGTTATACTAGTAAAGTTTTAATGATTTATGTTTACTTTAAAATTTACTGTATATGGTGAAATGATCATTTTTCCATTCAGTTATTGTTTATAACCATTTACTATAATCTCTCTAAACTACAGTCTTTTGCTTTTTACTTGATAAACTTCTTACTCAGTGATATAATAAGACTTTACTGAAATGTAATTTTAAAATATGTCATTTCAAAAACTAAAAAAAAAGGAAGAAGGAAGGAGGGTGGGAGAGAGAGAAGGGTGGGAGGGAGAAATGGAATATCATTATGTTCCTAAAATTGTAGCTACAAGTCACATTGTAAAACTAATTAAAAGTGAAAAATAAAAAACAATCTGCAAATTGCCAATTTTTTAAGGCTCATTGGATAACTGAGGTCTCAGGGTCATAAATCTAATGATAGCTATCTCCTAGGAAGAATATATCAGGACTTTGAACATCTGATTTGGTGTCACTTTTCTGTATAATGTTCCAGACAAATAAAATATAGCAAGTTGTCTAATTTTTGTGAGACTTCTTTATCTTACCAGTAAAGCAGTAATTTAAAAATCTGGCTAATATACCTCATAGAATTATGGATAGACACATAAAAAATAAGTGCAAAAATGACTTACACAATTTAAAATGCAAAGAACATAGATATGAAGAGGATTTTTAAAAATTATTTTTAGGGGTAATATACATGCAAAATAAAGTCATATTATCTGTTGAATTTTCAATCTATTATTTTTCAGTTAAAGTAGCATAAACAAAATACTATGCTCCCAAATGCACAAAATATTTAAATTTAATTTTGTTTTAATATTCCCCCATTTTTATTTCAATTTTTTATGACTTTATAAGTGGACAGTTGTAAATATTTATATATTTATATGAAAGGCAAAGTTACAGAAAGTGCCAGAGAAATCTTCCATCTGATTGTTCACTCACCAAATGAACACAACACCCAGGACTGGGCCAGATAGAAGACCGTAGCCAGGAGCTTCATCCTAGTCTCCCACATGGGTGGCAGGCATCAAAGCACCTGGGCCATTATCCATTGCTTTCCCAGGCACTTTAGCAAGGAACTAGATGAGAAGTTGAGCAGCCAGGACACATACTGGCGTCTGCATGTGATAGCAGCATGGCAGGTACTGGCTAAAACCACTTATTCACAATGCTAGCCTCAATGACTTTTTATATTTTAACTTGCCACACCAAAGTTTATCAAATTATATGTTCTTTTTAAGTCATAATCTAGAATTACAGTGGGACATGATCTAAAGCTGCACTTTGAAAATAAAGTAGATTTAATCATTTACTGCATAAAATACAAAATTATTACATATTTCAAAATAATTTGATGATACTCAAAAAAGTTCAAAGATTTAATTATGAATAGGAGCATTTGTTTCCATATAGCATTCTAAATTATATATTGTGTAATGACAAATTTGGAAATGCAAAAATCATATGAATTAACTATTTTGCCTAGATAGAAAATTTTAATTTTAAACTTGAGTAAATTTGAAGCACAATAACAATTTGGCATTTATGTGAAAAAAAAAATCCTCTGACCAATAAGGTGAATATTGGTGGATGATGCTTTTTTCATAGCACCAGTGTTTTAAGAAGGCTAAATTCACAGCAAATAGCATTTAGGCAAGAGAGAAAAATAGACCATCATCACAATATTGTAACACACATGTTCAATGAGTAAACACGGAATCTCAGAAAAATGATACAATCATTACTGAGTTAAATAGCTGATGGCAGATATGGCATTTCTCCAAGCAATCTTCTTGTAGATGAGTGGAAATATTGAAGTAGGTCTAATTTCTTTTAATTTAACTCCTCTCAAGAAGGCAGAGCAATGATTCTAATTTATAGCAATAATCACTTATATGATTACCTAATGGTTAATAACTCAGGGGGGTTATAATTGTTTATGATGCAGATACAAAACAAAATGCAAAACAACTAAACTCACCAATGTGTGCTGCCAATTTTTTTTTAAAGTATACATCTACTATCATTTAGTTGTTCTTTTAAGATTTGCATCAAAAGATTAATTTACAAAGACTGTTCCTGAAGTCTAATTGCATAAACAAGGTGAAAATTATATTCCTGTAGCAAAATATCCATAGAATTGTCTACTTAGGATGAGAATAGAGTTACAGAATTATGAAAGAAAATTCATGTGCCTCCTTGTAGCATTTAGAATAAGCTTGGGGAGCTTATTCTAATGTGAGCTCTCATTACATAAATAAATAAATAAACCCAACATCCAATCTGTAGTTACACCTAATGAATCAGTCTAGAGGGAAAGCAACTTCTGAAGAGTCCCAAGTCAAAGGTACTTCTTGGTGTCCTTTACTAATCTAGTATGGAGTTGGACATTTAATAAAATAATAATTTCCTTCATTAATTTCTGTTCTTTTTAATTGATGATTGATTTTCTGAAGTTTTGACAAATTGTCTTCTAATAGAATCTCTGGAGTGTTTTCCCTTTAAAATTCAGCAAATTCACAATATCATAATTTGAATTTAAAAAATCATGTGTTTTACTTCTCCATTCAATGATTCTGCAAATTTTGTTCATTGTTTCTGACAAATTTTTCTCAGTTAACAACTGAAATAGACACTGCTTGAGTCTTCAAATCCTTGTTCATATCCAGTTCTTTTCTTTGCTTGCAGAGGAATAATTCTCAATTCCATGATATGGGGTGGCCATTTGACTTTCTCTGTACTATTAGCTGTGATAGGGAGTGGCCTGTGCTACTTGTAAGCAGCAAATTCGATTGCCAGTGAGAAACTCTGCATACTCCATCTACCTGCTATCTCGCTGCCATGGCAGAAGCAAGTGGTGAGACAGAAGTACTACAGGACAAAAGCAAATTGAATCACTGAGCCATAACATGAAAAAACATCTCATCTAGAGAGCTGCTCAGACATTTAGCAGAACACGTGGAAGCAAGTATATTTGCTATGTTTGTCAGTTGATATTTTGAAATTTATTGCTGCAGTATAACTTAGTCTAGCCTAACTAAACTACTGGATAACAATTGGAGAGTTAGAGTAAAATTGCAAGGCATTACACCATATATTTAATGGGTCCTATCACATGTTCCTTCTGGTTAAGTTTGGCTAAGTTGATTTTCATTGTCTGACACATGGAGCTAACTTCGTAATCACTGTATATCTGAACTGTCTATGTCGTTCTTAGCTACTTACATCATTTCAACTGTTCCCAGAATCTTGAGACACTGTTGTGTTCTATGTGGATCAACTCCCCACAGAAAATATGGGAACCAGGAGACAAAGATTACAAGAAGTGCTGAAAACCTGGTGTCACAAATAGTACGAACTAGGATTTCTGGTGTGGCTTCTGCTAGGAATTCACATCTCAAAACTTGAAAGGGAGGCCTGTATGTGGGGTAGCAATCCAGCGTACAGTTCAGACCCGGGTCTCCCATATCAGAGTGCCTGGGTTCAAGTCCCATGTCATTCCCCATTCAGCTTTCTACTGCTGTACATCGGGAGGAAGCAGAGAATGACCCAGGTACTCTGTTCCTTACTGCCAACGTGGGAGGCTAGGACTGAGCTCCTGGTGCCCAGCGTTGGGCTGGCCCAGCCTTGGCTGTTGAGGGCATTTTGAGGTGTGAACCAGTAGATGGGAGCTCTGTCTTATCAATCTGTTTGTCTCCTTTTCCTTCTCTGCCTTTCAAAAAAATATTGTTTTAATTGAAAGGTATGAAAATTTCATCTTGCCTGCCTCTAGCCTAAGGCATTTTGTGCTGGGTTGAGATTCACAGTAAAAGTTTGCTCTCTGTTCTCTTGCATATTCATGTTCTTTGTAAATTTCTTCCTGCTTCTATGCTATGCATGTTTTGTACTAAGTGTAGAAACAAACTCCGTTTTCATGCTCCTTATGAAATCTCCCAGTCTCTCTCTTTACAAGGACAATGGGCAAAGGAAGTAAGAGAGCTACTTGTTTGATTTTTTGTAAAATATAATCATCATTTTTGAGAATATCTATATGAAATGTATGCAAATTATCTAAGTAAGAAATTATGAGTATGTCAACATTCAGCCTTTTCAGATTTGTATAGCTTACTTCAATTTCCTAGTCTAAAAAAGGATCTAGACTAATATGTCTAAAGATACTTGTAATATTTAACCTCTATTATTTCTATGACCTCTAATAAATTACATTTTGAATTTCATATGCCAGTTTTCTGATATATAAAGATGAATTTTCCTGTGTTCATAGTGGTAACAGCTACCTGATTCAGTTTATAATTTTGAGGCTTTTTTTATTCCTTTGTCTTCAATAAAATTGATTTTTCAATTCAATTGAAAATATACTTGAACAATCTGATTTGAAACTTCATGAGCATTCTTGAATTTGTTATTTAGTAGTTTCACACAGTTTTACCAAGGTTTGTATCATTCTATATGGCAGATGATAGGTCTTCCTCTACAGGCATTTCAGCTTCTTCAGGAAAAAAAAAAAAATTTCCAGCATTTTGCTTTGGAAGAGAATAATGGGAATTTGCCTGGATTTCAACATTATGAATGTAAAGCAGGGAAGTAGACAAGTGTGTCATTTTCACCTTCCACCAAATTCCTTAGTTTTTAGGCCCACATTTCAACGGTACTCTCTGCTGTAAATGGAGACCACAATTCCAGTTGTAGATTCATACTTTCAAAGGAAGAATTTCTGGATTATTGCTGAAGCTGGAGGTAGAGGAGAGGCAATCTCTTGGCTGTGGAACATGGGAAAAGGTTGAGCTCTCGCATTCTATATAAAGACATTTAGGGCCCGGCACTGTGGTTTAGCGGGTAAAGCTGCTGCCTGCAGTGCCGACATCCCATATAAGTGCCGGTTCAAGTGCTGGCTGCTCCACTTCCAATCCAGCTCTCTGCTACGGCCTGGGAAAGCAGTAGAAGATGGCCCAAGTCCTTGAGCCCTTGCACCCGTGTGGGAAATCCAGAAGAAGCTCCTGGCTCCTGGCTTTGGATTGCTGCAGCTCCGGCCAACTGAGGAGTATACCAGCAGATGAAAGACCTCTCTCTCTCTCTGCCTCTCCTTCTCTCTCTGTGTAACTCTGACTTTGAAATAAATAAAATAAATCATGAAAAAAATAAATAAAATATTTAAATTGTAGCTCCATTCTCCAATTATGTGTCTGGCCCTAGCATTCTTGGGTTCCTTGTGTCTCTCCAGCTGCTTACCCTTTTGTAATCAAACCGGGTGATTGTACCCAGTGTCTCCTTTGCAGGAGTACTGCTTCCTAGTTTCACTAAGCTACTCATACATTTCTACTTTCACAAGAATAGAAATCATCTGCCTTTAGTCTTTTCACTTATTCTCTCAATTCATAAAGATAAAGAGCCTTTTATTACTTTACTTTTTGTGGTTTGTGGCGAGAAAAATTCTGTGGTCTCATGTGACTTAGTAAAATTTCCATCTAGTTTATTTTTATTTTTGAAAAGAACTGCATTCAGTTAATGAATGTTATTTTTTCCTAGGAATTAAGCAATTCAAACATTGAAGTGGTTTAAGCAATTAATAATTTATATTTTCATTTATCTCTGGTTAATTCATGTGTGTCCAATTCCCAAAGGATAATTTTTCCTAGAAAATAAAATTTTATTCTTTCTTTTAATACTATAATAAGTTGAAGTTTGTGCATATATATTAAAGAGTGTCAATTTTGATATATGACTTCAAGTTTTTAAATGTATGGAATAATTTGTATATTTGATAACAGTAAGAATCTGGCCTGAAATACACTGATGATACAGCCAAGACTGTTGGTTTGTCTACCCAGAGGATTCAGAATATGCCTCCATTCTTTTTTTTTTAATTTTTTTTTTTAGTGCTTAAGTACCCATGTTTATTTTTACTGTCTTGAGTTTGCATTAAAGAAAAAAAAACTATTTATTTATTTATTTGTTTGTTTTAAGGATTGATTTATTTATTCAAATGGAGAGTAACAGAGAGGCAAAGGCAGAAAGAGAGAGAGGTCTCGGAGCTGCTGGTTCACTCCCCAGAAGGCTGCAACAGCCAGTGCTATGCTGATTCGAAGCTGGGAGCCACGAGCCTCCCCTGGGTCTGCTATATGGGTGCAGGGGCCCAAGCACTTGGGCCATCCTCCACTGCCTTCCCAAGCCACAGCAGAGAGCTGGATTGGAAATGGAGCAGCCAGGATCCAAACCGGAGCCCACACTGGATGCCAGCACTGCAGGTGGCGGCTTTACCTGCTACAACACAACGCTGGCCCCCAAAATAATATTTTAAAATACAACACAAGTAATGTAGATCTGAATATAATAATTTCAATAATCGTATGGAGCTCAAAATCAACTTGAATTGCAGATCTTTGTGAGAAACATGAGACAAGTTGCATGAAGTGTTTGCTATTATAATGTTTATTTACAAAAATCATATCTATAAATCTTTTTCTACTTTTTGTACTTAGCTAAAAATGTCCACAAAGAAGTTAGAAAAATATGGAAGCATGATATTTAAAAATATGAATTCATTGTCTTCTCTTAAACACATATGCTCTATTTCTATGTTTGTTCTCAGGAAATTCCCTGCCAGTCTCTACCATAGAATACTAGACTTGAAGCACAAACACAACAAAACCAGGCAAAAACACGGAAATTTTCTCACTTTTGAGTTCAACAGAAGTTTGAAGTTCGAACTAAAAACCAGAGAATGTCAGAAGAAAGAGAGTGGGCGGGACCACAGGGAGTTACCGATGAGTGTTACTGATTTCAGGATTAACCAAAATGAACAGTATTCTCTCCTCTGCTAAGGAGAGAAAAACAAAGACCTGCTACACTACTTTACCATTATGGGACGGAACATGACAGCATTACCCACAGCCAGCTAGCCTGATGTCTTCGGTCACATCACTCTGCTCCAAACTACACAAACCACATTCTCTCAAAAACTCAGGTAAGTCTTACACTCTCCAAAATTGGAAGATGCAGCCCTAGGAACCTATACAGCTGATAGCCTAAAAGTAAATCCTTTACTAAATGGGAAACCAGACAAAACCAAAACCAGTCCAAGGGTTGGTTGTTATATCTTGAAGTGCATGGATGACATCTTGCATATATTGGAAATATATATATATATATATATATATATATATAAACACTGTAACACTACTAGTTTTGTATCTCTTTCAGAGCTATGAAGATGTGTGAAGAAGATTAAACATGATGGGGTTTCTATATGCATCTAACTCAAACAATTGTACATAAATTACAAAAGCAACATGTTCATTTTAATATGATTTAAGTTCCAAAGGAAAAGGCAGACGTATGTAATTGCTCCTTGATGTCAGAGATTTTATCTCTATATACTCATTAATTGACACATCATGAACACTTGATGAAGGCTTACTGCATATATAAATAAAGGAACAAATGAATGAAGAAGACTGGAAAACCAGCTTTCTATCATTTTTAACACAAAACCATGTACACTTATTATTAGGCACTTGAGACATGCAGTGAATACTAGGAGGTTTGCAGATTCTGAAGAGGTATGCTATGAGGAATTTACCCTTGTGATGTATTATTACATTACTAAGGCATTTCAAAGCAAATTTAATTTTGATTACAGTACTCACCCAGAAAATAAGGGATAAATGGTGGAAGCTAATGAGTTCAGGGTTTCCATTCAGAATTTTAATAAATATAAAGAAACTTGTGGGATTCGGGGATTATAGTAAATGTTTCATGAAGGAAAATTCTGTTTTGGTGTTGTAGAGCCTCACTGTTCTTTCACTGGGACTTCTAAAGTAAAATTTATGCTGTGAAACCCACTTATAACAATGTCGCTTGCAAATGTCTTTTGCACTGAGTCTTCTAAGGTCCTTGGATAATAAATTGTTTTGCTATTGTGCCACTCTTTAGTTTTTAAACCAGTATATTGCATAAATATCTATGGAATCAGAGAAAATATTTTAAGTTTAATGTACAGGGTAAGATTTTTAGTAAAAATACAAATTTGATTGTGAAGTTTCCCAAGATTTTGGAACAATATAAGAATATCTTGTAGATATAATCAAATATTGATATTTCCAACAGAAAAACAATAATGGTTTTCTGGACACAAGAAGGTTCACTGTTTTCAGAAGAGTTGTCACCACTGAGTTTGCACACATGTTCCAAAGGCTTTCCCTGCTATTGTTTCTTGTACAGGCATCTTCTTTCCCAACAAACGTTTTGCACTTCTATCTTGTCTCAGTGTCAGGATTACTTAACTTCTTTTTTCTAATTTTTTATTTTTTGACAAGCAGAGTTAGACAGTAGAGAGAGAGACAGAGGGAGAATTATAGACAGCGAATGAGAGAGAGAGACAGAGAGAAAGGTCTTCCTTCCGTTGGTTCACCCCCCCCCCCCCAAATGACCACCACGGCTGGTGCTGCGCCAATCCGAAGCCAGGAGCCAGGTGCTTCTTCCTGGTCTCCCATGTGGGTACTGGGGCCCAAGCACTTGGGCCATCCTCTGCTGCCTTCCTGGGCCACAGCAGAGAGCTGGACTGGAAGAGGAGCAACCCGGACTAGAACCCAGTGCCCAAATGGGATTCCAGCGCCACAGGCGGAGGATTAACCAAGTGAGCCACTGCACTGGCCCCAAGAGCCAATTCTTCCATTGCAGAGAGCTGGATTGAAAGTAGAGCAGCTAGGACTTGAACTGGTGCCCAAATGGGATGCAGGCACTGCAGGCAGCAGCTTTATCCGCTAAGCCACAGTGCCAGCCCATGAATGTATTTTATAACCTATAAGAGAAAAATAACAAACGAAAAGATGAAAGATGAAAGGACCTCATTGTTAATGGTTTCCTGAACCGAGTTGGATTTTGCCTAACTCACTCCTGTTTTTCATAATCAAACAGTAAAGTATCCCAATTTACCGTGTTGAGGTAGCATTGTGCAGAAATTAACAGCCATATTGATCTAGAAATGTTAAACTTAATTTTTTTTTCCATTTGTACAGAGGTAATGCACTGTATTAAATATGTAATGTCTTTTCCACACTGGTTTGATCACAGATTTAATAAAGTATTTTTTAAATAGTGGGAAAAAAATCTCTGAGCAATATGTGCTTGAGATGTTGAGATGTACCTCATGGTCATAAGTTTCCATCATGTTGATGCATTGTATATGTGACACAACCAGACTTTTATTAACACTAAAAGTATCAGTGTTTCCTTGGCCGGCGCCGCGGCTCAATAGAGTAATCCTCCACCTTGCAGCACCAGCACACCGGGTTCTAGTCCCGGTCGGGGCACCGATCCTGTCCCGGATGCCCTTCTTCTAGGCCAGCTCTCTGCTGTGGCCAGGGAGTGCAGTGGAGGATGGCTCAAGTGCTTGGGCCCTGCACCCCATGGGAGACCAGGAGAAGCACCTGGCTCCTGCCATGGGATCAGCGCGGTGCGCCGGCAGCAGCGCGCCTACCACGGCGGCCATTGGGGGTGAACCAACGGCAAAGGAAGACCTTTCTCTCTGTCTCTCTCTCTCTCACTATCCACTCTGCCTGTCAAAAAATTAAAAATAAATAAATAAATAAATCAGTGTTTCCAAGCAAGGTTCATTCACCAATATGAAATAAGACATGAAGAAAATCCAAAAAGAGACCAGACAAAGAGTTGGCAAGTTCATATACTAGAATACTCTTTGGAAACAAAAAGGAATCAAATAATGACACACTCAACAGCATAGGTAGATCACCAAGCATATATGTTGAGTTACGATTATATGCATATGATGTTTTGGAATAAGCAAACTTAGTTCTAGATTCTAGACACCAGATGTATGGCCCTCTTTGGTTTAGAGAAGGATTAAATAAGAAATGGAAAGAATGGACTCCTCTATCTTGATAGGCATGTGGATAATTCAGTTGTATGCATTTGTCAAAAATCAAACTCTATGTTTAAGATCATTTATGCATTTCAGTGGATAAAAATTATACCTTAATTCAAAAAAGTTCATCCAAAACCACATATTGAATGGCCCTAGAACAGCATTTAAACATTTCACTTTTAATAATAGCCATTTATGTGGAGTACCTAAAAATGTTGAATTATTAGTATTATCAGTAATTTTAACTATAATGGACTGCAATAGCCCTCACTCCAAAAATTATCTCTGCATGAATATATATTTTATTTCAAATTATATATATATATATATATATATATTCATAGCCCAGTGTGCTCCACTATTAGGAGTGAAGATAATTCAAATAAGACAGCTGATACACATGTAGAATTATTTATCTTTGAGTTATCATTCAAATAAATAATTTTTTGTAATATTTATATATCCCATCCTTGTTCCTCCTAGAATTCTCTTTTGTTTCAATTAGAAGCAAATCATTTAAAAGTAATTTTGAAAATTGGAATAAATAATGTGGCATTAATTACAACAGTAACACCTGTTTATAGAAGTGAAACAGATGCTCAGATCTCACTGATAAAATGGATGGTACAGAGGATGGCATCATGGAGAGTTGGGGAATAAAACGTGGAATCCAAGGGAACACAGAATGTCTATTTTGTGCCCCTTGGACAGTACTTCCAGAACAATGGATAGTCCCACATATGTTTGGTAGGGAAATGGTAATGGATTTATGCTCACATAGGTGGACTATCAGTTGATCTAGAAGTACTGTCCCCAGACCACAAAGCAGAGCTTCAGTCTGCCCTTGCATTTGATGTACTATTTCCATACAGTCCACGCTGCCATCCTCTACCACCCATTTTATCAGTGAGATCTGAGCATCTGCTTCACTTATAATCCTGTGGACATAGTCCATGATAATTTCCTACCAAGCGGATGCTGGGCTGCTCTGTTCACTGAAGATATGTCCTGAAGTGGAAAAATGTAAATATTTCAACAGTGCCCACATATTAAAATTAGGTTGAAGGGGCTGATGCTGTGGCATAGTAGGCTTAAGCCTCAGCCTGTGGTGTCAGCATCCCATATGGGTACCTGTTTGGGTACCCGGCTGCTCCTCTTCTGATTCAGCTCTGTACTTATGACCTAAGAAATCAGTGGAGGATGTTCTAAGTGCTTCAGCCCCTGCACCCACGTGGGAGATCTGGAAGAAATTCTCGACACCTGACTTCAGATCACTTCAGTTCAGGAGTGAATCAGCAGATGGAAGACTTTTCTCTCTGTCTCTCCGTCCCTCTGTCTGTAACTTTACCTTTCAAATACATAAATAAAATCTTAAAAACAAATTAGGTTGAAGAAGATAATACAGAAAAATAGGCAGAAGTTGAAGTTATTATACTAGGGATTTCAGAAATAATTGGAGTCTTGTTCAATTTTGCTTTTATCCAGAGTACAAACTTCTGCTTTGCTTAATACCTAACTTTGGACCAAAGTTGCCTCTGCCAAAACAATAAAGGCTCTTTTATGCAATAACAGCAGAGCAATTCACCTCTATCTCTATGATTAAATCTTACCAGAAGAAAATACATTTGACAATTCTCATAGTCTAAAAGTACCATGGGAGAGGCAAGATGGCAGAATAGCCACCAGGAGGTCTTCTCTAAGCTCCGAAAGCCTGGCGGGGGTGGGGGGAGGGGAGAGTGGAGAAGTTACATTCTTGGGAAAAAGTTCACAGGGAAAACTGCAGTGGAAGATTTTGTGAAAGCAGCCTGGATGCCTGGTGAGTATGGAGCACAGAGCTGGGCCCCAGCAACAAAAGAGCCAGCAGCCCAGGATCACCAAGAGCCCACACAGGATTGCAAGGTGAAGTCAGACTGTACCAGCTGGTGCCACTGTTATACTGCAGGAGAGTGTCTAGTAGAGGACACTGTGTTTGGATCCAGCCTGGAAGCCTCAGGGGAGCTGGCTGACAGTTTGCTTGGAGTGGAGGAAGGAGAAAGCAGTATGCCTCTCTCTCTACTTCTTCCCCTGCCATGCCAGCACCCTGTAACTAACTAGCTGGGAGAAAGCTGTCATTTCAAACATAAACAGGAGCCTCACCTTCTCTGTGTGCATCCAGCAGCTACTGCGGGATGTTGATGGGGCAAAACCAGCAGTTCAAATCTTTTTTTTAGGGGGGAGAGCTCTGTCCTCACATGCAACACAGTGCCCACCCCACAGTGAGCTGAGAGGAGGAGCCATCCCCACTTAAGAGAGGTGCTGCTCACAGAGACTCTTGTACCTGCCCTACACAATTATGAAAGCAGTAGGGCTGGCAGGAATTGTGCTTTCTTGCAACCCAGGGATTCTACTAGAGGGAAAAAAATCTTTCTCACCCGTCCCTACACCAATATCACCATCCCAAGGCTCCCCAGGGGAACCTGGGCTCCCTGGGCAGGCCATGCTCCCTCTCCCCAGTTACTGCCCTAGGGCAGCCACTCACATACTCATCCCTATTCCAATTGAGCCCAACTCAAGGCTCCCCAGACCAATAGACTCCACAAGAGTTCTCCACAGACTTTGAGTCTGGCTAGGAGTGTCAGACTCACTCACCCATGCGACAGAACACACATAGGCAGCTGCTCTGGGAAATCCTCAGCCTCTCTGTGGATAGGGAGCTCTGTGCAGATCACTCCTGCAGGTGAGTGTTGAACACACTGGGGACTAACATCCTAGTATTTCTCAACTTAGAGGAAGGCAGAAAGTGATCACACAAGCAGATATGACCATACCTCTTTCTGTCTTTAAGAAGAGAGCTACCCCTGGTTACTCACTCCACTCTGGAGCACTGAACAGAGCTCCCTGACCATACCCAGCACACGCTTCTGAGGATTTACTGAAAGACCATATATCCACTAAGCCACAGATACACAGTACAAAGACAAAAGCCATCACAGTGGAAGGGTGAGGGGGCAAGAATATCCATAAACGCCAAAAACTAAACATAGAAATATAAGAAGCAAAAATTTTAAAAAATCAATATGATACCTCCAAAGCAACATAACACTTTGGTACTTAAATGTGAAGATGAGGAAATTGATGGAAAGAGAATTCAAAAGATTAATCATAGGACTACTCAAAAGCAATTGGAAGAAATTGATGAAATAAAGAAAATCATATGTGACATGATGAAAATTTTTCCCTGAAATCGAGATTTTAAAGAGAAATCAAAATGAAATATCAGAAATGAAGAACTCAATAGATCAAGTGAAAATGCAGTCAAAAGCCTTAACAGCAGAATTGGCTAGGCAGAGAAAGGATATCCAAACTAGATGAGAAATTTTCAGAAAGCCAACAGTCAGACCAAAAACAAGAAGAAGAAATTAGAAAACTGAAAACATTGTTAGGAATCTACAGGATACTATCAAATAACCCAATATACAGGTCCTAGGAGATCCTGAAGGCATGGAAAGAGAGAAAGAATTCAAAGGTCTCTTTAGTTAAATAATAACAGAAAATTTATCTAATTTGGAGAAAAAAAGAGACATTCAAATACACGAAGCAAATAGATCTCCTAATAGAAATGACCAGAAAAGATCTTCACCATGACACATTGTAGTCAAGCTCTCCACAGTAAAACATAAAGAAAGGATTCTAAAATATGCATGAAAGAAATGCCAGATTCCTTTCAGAGGATCTCCAGTTAGACTCACAGCTAACTTCTCATAAAAAATGCACAGGCTAGAAAGGAAAGGCAAGATATAGCCCAAGCCTTAAAATATAGCTGCCAACCCAGAATACTATACCCTGCAAAGCTCTCATTTATGAATGAAGGTGAAACAGAGACTTTTGATAACAAATAATAATTTGTTGTTGCTTGTCCAGTCTTAGAAAAGATGCTTAAGGATGTGCTACACACAGAAACACAGAAACAGAATCATCACTACAAAAGAAAGTGAAGGCAGAAAATCTCCCAGGAAAAATACAAAGGAAATTCAAAGTTAAAAAAATGGAAATATTAACAGGAAAATGGAAAAAGCAAAGTCATTACTTATCATGAATATACATGGCTTCAACTTTCCAGTCAAAAGACACAGACTGACTGGATGCATTTAAAAGAAAACCCACCAATTTGCTGCCTACAAGAAACACATCTCAACAACAAATATACTTATAGATTGAAAGTGAAAGATGGAAAAAAATAATCCATGCTAACAGAAACCAAAAAAGAGCTGGTGTAGCCATCCTATTATCAGACAAAATAGACTTTACACAAAAACTGTTAAAAGAGACAAAGAAAGGCACTATGTAATGATTAAGGCATAAATTCAGTAGAAAGATGTGATTATTATTATAAATGAATGTGCACCTAATTACAGGGCACCTAGCTATTTAAAAGAAACATTTGTGGATTTAAAGGGAGACATAAACTCAAATACAAAAGTAATGGGACTTCAATACCCCACTTTCAGCAATAGACAGATCAGACAGAAAATGAAGAAGGAAACAACAGAGTTAATTAACACTATAGACAAAATGGGCATAACAGATATCTACAGAGCTTTCCATCCTACAGCCACAGAATATACATTCTTCTCACTAGTGCATGGAACTTTCTTTAGGATTGGCCACATGGTAGGAAATAAAGTAAGTTTCAACAAATTTAAAAAAAAACGAAATCATACCATGCATCTTCTCTGACCACAATGGAATGACATTGGTAATCAACAGCACAGAAATCTCCAGAACATATAGAACATATGCAAAGACATGGAGACTGAACAACCTGCTCCTGAATGAACAGTGGGTCATTGAAGAAATAAAAAAAAATAATTCTGGAAACAAATGAAGATGACAACACAACATATCAAAAATATGGGATACAGCATAATCAGTGTCAAGAGGAAGTTTTATAGCAATTGGTGCCTACACCAAGAAATTGGAAAGGCACCAAATAAATGAGCTATTGCTGCATCTCAAGGACCTAGAAAAACAACAACAAATCATACCGAAAATGAGTAGAAAAAATAGTGAATTAAAATCAGAGAAGAAATAAGCAAAATAGAAATCATAAAAATAATATAGGAGAAAAAGGAAGAGCTGTGTTTTTGAAAAATAAACAATATTGACACACCATTGGCCCACCTTACCAAAAAAAGGAGAGAGAAGACCAAAATTAATAATATTAGAGGTTAAAAAGGAAATATAACAAAAGACACCTCAGAAATAAAAAGAAGCATCAGAAATTACTACAAAGAGCCGTTTGCCAACATAACGATAAATCTAAAAGGAATGGATAGATTATTGGACACATACTACCTACCTAAAGTGAGTCATGAAGACATAGAAAACCTAAACAGACCAATAACCAAGAAAGAAATTAATCATTAATAAAGACCCTCCTAACAAAAAAATCCTAGGACTGGATAGCTTCACTGCTTAGTTCTACCAGACATTTAAAGAAGACCTAACTCAAATTCTTATTAAGCAACTAAAAACAATTGAAAGGGAGAGAATCCTCCCAAATTCTTCCTATGAAGCCATCATCACCTTAATTCCTAAACCAGAAAAAGATACAATAGTGAAAGAGAAATAAGTTTCTGGGTGAGATCAATTTCCCTGATGAACATAGATGCCAAAATCCTCAATAAAATACTAACCAATTGAATCTAACAGCACATCAGAAAGATTATTCACTTGGAGTAAGTAGGATTTATCCCTGGTATGCAAGGATGGTTCAATATTTGCAAATCAGTCAATGTGATATATCATATTAACAAATTGAAGAAGAAAAACCATATGATTATTTCAATAGATACAGAGGAAGCATTTGAAAAAAAAATACAACACCCTTTCATGATGAAAAAACTCTAAGCAAACTGGGAATAGAAGGAACATTTCTCAACACAATCAAGGCAATTTATGACAAATGCATGATCAGAGTCCTATTGAATGGGGAAAAGTTGCAAGCATTCCCTAGGAGATCTGGAACCAGACATGGATGTCCACTTTCACCTTTGCTATTAAATATAGTAGTAGAAGTTTTAGCAAGAGCCATAAGGCAAGAAAAATAATACAAATGGGTAAGGAGCAAACAATCCCTATTTGCAGATGACATGATTCTATATATAGGGGATATAAAAAACTCCACTAAAAGGCTATTGGAACTCATAGAAGAGTTTGGAAAATATAAAAATATATAAAATCAACACACAAAGAACAACCATCTTTGTATATACAGACAATGCTACAGAGATCAATCCCATTCACAATAGCTACCTAAGGTATCAAATGCCTTGGAATAAATTTAATCAAGGTTGTAAAAGGTATCCATGATGAGAATTACAAAAATTAATGAAAGAAATAGAAAAAGATACAGAATTTGGAAATTTTTTCCATGTTCATGGTTTGGAAGAAACAGTATAAATAAAATGGCCATACTATTGAAAGCAATTTACAGATTCAACATGATATCAATCAAAATACCAAAGACATTCTTCTTACCTATAGAAAAAATGATGATGCTGCAGTGCATATGGAAACACAGGAGACCCCAAAAAGAATCGTATACAACAGCCAAAAAAAAAGCTGGAGGCATCATAATGCCAGTTTTCAAGACAAACTACATGACAGTTAGAATCAAAATAGCCTGCTACTGGTAAAAATTAGATGGATAGATCATTGAAACAGAATATAAATGTCAGAAATCAATCCAAGTATCTACAATCAACTCATCTTTGACACAGGGCTAAAATCAATCCCTGGAGCAAGGATAGTCTCTTTGACAAATGGTACTGGGAAAACTTGATCACCACAGAGAATGAAGCAATCCCCTACCTTACACCTTTCACTAAAATCCACTCAAAATGGACTGAAGACCTAAATCTACAATCTGATATCATCAAATTATTAGAGAATATTATGGAAACCTACAAGACATTGCCATAGACAAAGAGTTCTTGGAAAAAAACTCCAGAGGGAGAGGCATTCAATGGCAAAATCAACAAATGGGATTATTTCAAATTGAAAAGCATTTGCACAGCAAAAGAAACACTTAGCAAAGCAAAGAGGAAACTGACAGAATGGGAGAAAATGTTTTCAAACAATACAATGGATAAAGAATTAATAACCAGAATATATACAGAGATCAAGAAAATCAACAACAACAAATAAATTCAGTTATGAAATGGGCAAAGAACTTAGGCATTTTTCAAAAGAGGAAATCAAGTTGGTCAACAGACACATGAAAAAATGCTCAGGATCTCTAGCCATCAGAGAAATGCAAATCAAAATCACAATGAGGTTTCACTTCACTCCCACTAGAATGGCATTCATAAAGCAACAAACAACAAATGCTGGCTAGGATCTGGGGAAAAAAATACCTAATCCACTTTTGGTAGGAATGTAAACTGGTAAAGCCACTATGGAAGACAGTATGGAGACACCTTGGAAGTCTGAAGATAGACCTGCCATATGACCCAGCCATTCCACTCCTGGGAATTTACAAAAGGGAAATGAAATCAGCATACAAATTAGCTATCTGTACCTCCAAAAGGACAAATGCCATATCTTCTCCCTGATCTGTGATAACTAACAGAGCATCTAAAAGGCAACTTGTAGAAATGCAATTGTCACTTTGAGAAGCAATGACTTGGAATAGCCCTTGTCTTGACTGTTGAGGAACAGTTTTTTTTTTTCTTTTTTTCCCTTTATCTTATTTTAGTTATCTTTTTCTTTCTTTCATACTAATCATTGAACTCTTAACATAGAATTAACTAAATATGTATAAAGTTAACTGAAAATAGACCTTAGTAAAAAATCATGGTGAGAATAAGAGAGAGAAGAGGAAGTATCTGGAGTGTGGAGGGGAGGCAGGCTAAGTTGTAACTGTGAAATATATCAAGTTTAAACTGTAAAGCATTATAGTTCTGCACACATTTCTATGGTCTTAGTTCTAAGGTGTACAGTTTTTAAAGGTGCCATGGGACCTGAATCTTCTTAGGCTTGGTCATAAAAATAGCATTTTAAGAATTATAGAGATCTTATGGATAGGATTAAGTCTTAAAATGATCATATATATATATATATATATATATATAGGATCAAGTGTTTGGTAATAATAATGATAGATTGAATTAAATAGGAGTGAATGTTCCAACATGGGAAGCACTCCATAAAGCAGACTCATAGAATGACCATTATCTTAAGTAGCACTTTGACCTCAGAATCAGCCCTTAAGTCATTCTGGTCTGGCTGTGAAACCCAGGGGACATTTCAGGCATGGAAAGCCAAGACACTGGCAAAAAATGTTATGCTTGAAGGAGCTCTTTGGGTAAGACCCCAGTGGAAATAAGTGGTCATCAAAGAAGGAAGTACTTTTCTCTGAAGGGAGGAGAGAAGTTCCACGGCATTGTTGAAATACTGAAGGAGTCTATGGAACCAAAAGGCATCCATAAGCTGAGGAATCTTACACCAGGAGCCTTGGATGATCACTGATGTTAGACATAAGAGTGTTAATTGTTAAATAAACAACAGGAGTCACTGTGCACTACTAACTTCCCTTGCAGGACCTCTGTCCTTAAAAAGTTGTGTTATGTGACTTAATAGCAAATCTTGCTCTCAAAAAATTACTTCATTTTAGTGTATTAAGTTTGGGATACTCTTAAGGTCTCATAAGTGAAAATTAAGTCTAAGTGCTTGCAAATGATGTATCATTCTTGGATTCTTCAAACATAATTAAGATCAATAAAAAAAGTGACATTACCTTTGAGATACAATAACTTTGAACAGTCCTAGTAGGAGTGTTGAAGAAGTTTTTCTTGTTTGTTTGTTTGTTTGTTTGTTTGTTTTTTTCTTTCTGATACAAAGTATTGCACTCTTTACCTGGGATACAGTTAATCTTCTGTGTATAAAGTTAAATGAAAATAGATCTTAGTAAAAAAAAAACTGAGAATAGGAGAGGGAAGTGGAAGAGGGTTAGGAGTGTGGTTGGGAAGGCAGGTATTGTGGGAAGAGTTACTATGTTCTTTAAGTTGTATTTATGAAATGCATGCAAGGAAGGAAGGAAGGAAGAGGAGAAGGAAGGAGAAAAGGGAGGAGAAAGAGTGAGTAAGAGAGAAAGGAAGGCAGGGAGGGAGTTGAGTATCATTATATCCTTAGCATTGTATCAATGAATATATGATAATTTTTATTTTTCTGTTAATATCACATACATGAGAATTGTTGAGAATTTCTGCAGTAATTATTATGCATTTGCTGTGACACTGATAATAATATAGTAACAAAATATTTTAAATATAAATAAAAATTTTAAAAGAATGAATAAACAAATTGTGGCACATTCATATAGTCTTTAATTTCAAAGATTTATTTATTTTATTTGAAATGCAGAGTTATACAAAGAGAAGGAAAGATGAAAGAAAGAAAGAGATCTCCCATTGTCTGGTTTATTCCCCAAAAAGTAGCAATGGCTGGAGCTGGGCCAGAATTTAGGCAAAAGCAGTAGCCTCTTCTGGGTCTCCCAGGTGGATTCAGGCTCTCAAGCACTTGGGGCACCCTCTACTGCTTCTCCAGGCACATCAACAGGGAGCTGGATCCCAAGTGGAGCTGCCGTTACTCAAACTGTGCTCTATATGGCATTTACTACCAAGACATAGCGCCAGCCCCACTCATACAGTCTTATATTTATTCAGTGGTAAAAAGAAATGAGTTATCAGCCATGAATAGCATTGAAAAAATTTTAAACCTGTATTGCTGAGGGAGAGAAGCCAGTCTGAAAAGACTACATACTGTACATTTACTATGGGGAAAGTAAAAGGATCAGTGGTTTCCTGGAGTGGAGGGGAAGCAATGGAATGATGAATCACAGGAGATTTTAGGGGATGTGAAACTATTCTGTATGAAATTGTAATAACAGATACATGATTACACAGCATATGCAACAAAACCATCAAACTGTACAACACAAATAGCAAAGGGAATTTAGTTAACAATAACATGTCAATATTGGCCCATAAATTTTACAAATGTGACACACTAATACAAGATGTTAATAATGGAGGAACTGGGATAGGGAAAGAGGCTGTGTGAGAACTTTCATACTCTCTGTTCAATTTTTTTGTAACCCTGATTGCTATAAAACTAGTCAGGTAATTAATAAAAGGAATTTATAACATTCTCAGAATTAACTCATAAAGTGCAATAGTTAAACTAACATCTGTTTTTTAAACTATTTTTAAACTATTTAACTATTTTAGCAGAAATAGAGGTCAGATTTTTCCCCTAATGTCTAGATATGTGAATGATGGCTTCATATATATACATATGTGTATATATGTATATATATGTATATGTATAGCAAAAATAGAGGTCAGATTTTTCCCCTAATGTCTAGATGTGTGAATGATGGCTTCATATATATATATATACATATATACATATGTATACATACATATGTATATATGTATATATATATGTATGTATATATATGTATAGTCATGGAAATATATGGCAAAAGGTGGCTAATATGAGTAAATTGGTGAGCATGACAATCTCATGAAGGACTGGATTTCTTTGATTTCTGAATCTGAAGAGGTTCAGTTGGAAAGATTTCTGGGATTTGAAGGTGAGAAACTTAATGTGGGGGTGATGCAATTACAAATCCTTTAATCTTCTATTTTTGTTTTTTTGAATGCACAGGTAGTTTGACCCAATAGATGGGATACTTTTTATAAAGGCATTATTGCTTTCTCATAAATTGTGTGTGTATGTGTGGTGAATATTTTAAGAATTAAAGTAGTTTTAGAAAATTTTTAAGGGGATATCATTACAGCTGGCATTTTTTTCATATATATATATATATATTTTATTTGACAGAGTTGGACAGTGAGAGAGAGACAGAGAGAGTGGTCTTCCTTCCGTTGGTTCACCCCCCCAACAAATGGCTGATCCAAAGCCAGGAGCCAGGTGCTTTATCCTGGTCTCCCATGCAGGTGCAGGGGCCCAAGCATTTGGTCTATCCTCCACTGCCCTCCTGGGCCACAGCAGAGAGCTGGACTGGAAGAGGAGCAACTGGGACTAGAACCCAGCTCCCAAATGGGATTCCAGTGCCACAGGCGGAAGACTAACCAAGTGAGCCACGGCGCCGGCCCCTCTAATGTGTTCTTAATAACAGAAATTTAAAACCCCATTGGATGGCTCAGTTCTTTATGATACAGTAATGATTTAGCTTACTCAAGTTCACACATTAAATATTTTAAAATGTGCTGTTAAAAAATCATATAAGGGGTTGGGAGAAGGAGTGGGAGATTGGAAGGTTGTGGGTAGGAGAGAGGTTATGGGGGGGAAAGCTGCTATAATTCAAAAGTTGTACTTTGGAAATTTATATTTATTAAATAAAAGTTGAAAAATCATAAATAGATGAGAGAAAATCACAACTAGTCATCTGGTTGATCTGAAGGAAAAAGTAGTGTTGTGCATCTTTCTTCAGTCTCAAAGACTCATAATGATTTGACCTTTGATTGACAAATTGTTATATCTGACTTAAGAAGTACTTAACACTTTAAACTTAAGTAAGTCATAGTCTGTGGAGAATGGTCTATTCTGTAAACTTCCTATGATGAATCAATGTACACAGTACTTGGTTGTTGAAATTGTGTATTATAGAATATGTAATTAATGAAATGCAGCTGCACCTCTGATGAAGAAAAGGAGTTACAAAACTCTGAGGTATTTTCAGAACTGCAAATGTTGAACTGCTGCTGGGGAGGCTGTTTGTGTCTTCCTTAAACTGAGGTACCCAATGCCCAAGCAGCCTTATGAGGGTTATAGAAAGATGTGTCTGAGCATCATGAAGAGTGCATTGACTTTAAAAGAACCCTCCATGGTTCTGAGGGGGAACTTCTGAGAAGGGAATAAAGGCGCCTGTGGCTGTGAATGAATGTACTCCGGAGGATACACACAGAGAGCATTGATGGTGTTGCATCAACCTCTGTGGATCTACATCAGGACATAGAGGTCAGTGCTTTCCATCCACCAAGCTCAGAGCCCACATTAGTAGGGTCTACTGATTACACTTACTCAATATCTCTCAAATCTGTCCATTTTCCTCCCCTTTTGCTAACCAAATTCTTTGGGATCACTCCCTAACTGGCCTTCTGTGACATAATCATGATTATTCCATTCATGAGCTTTGTTCTTTCTCAGCCAATTTTAACCAAATACATATTTTCAAATTGCAAATCTGATATCAGCTCCTTGTTCCTATACTCCACTTCCTGCTCTGCTTTTAGTACAACAAAGAAAAGTAAACTTTTGTATTAAATTATTTGTGATATCCTCATCAGCATTCCTTATCCTTATGAAAGAGGGGGTGTTTGCTTGAGCCAAGAGACAGTCTATTTCTATTTAAACTCTTGCCTCATTTTAATGAAGGTAGAGTCCACGGTGATTTTATTAGCTTCTATTAATCATTTATTATCTGTACAATGGAATTCCTCTATTTAAAAATGATTTATTAATTTCTTTTCATAGGCAGAGATACAAAGAAATAGAGAGATGTTCCATCTACCTCTTCTTTCAGAATGGCCACAACAGCAAGTGCTGAGCCAGACTGAATCCAAGAGTCATGAGCTTCTGGGTCTCCCATATTGGTGCTGGAGCCCAAATACTTGAGCCGTCTTTTGCGACTTTCCCAGGCACATTAGCAGGGAGCTGGATACAAAGTGGAGCACATGGGATATGAACTCATGTCCATATGGGATGCTGGTGCAGACTTGGCAAATGTTAGAGATAAATGAATGGTTTTGCATCATCAAATTCACTTTTATTTCATTTCTTCTTCTTTCTAGTTAGATTTAAATTTTTTGCAGGAAAATTTTTATATTCTCCAATAGCACCAAGTAAAATTCTATAAAGAGTTAATGAGCAACTAGTAGAAATGCCTATGCATAATTACGGTCAGGGAGAGAGAGGAAAAATTGGGAGAGCAGTGCAAAGGGAGGAAAGTGGGTCCCTATCCTTTGATTCAATCTACAAATACTCATAATTAATGGTGGGCTGAAGCCAGGACCTGGGAATATAAGCCAGGTCTCCTATATGAACAGCAGTAATCCAATTACTTAACCCGTAAAATTCTGCATCCCAGAGTCTACAGGAAGCTGTGATCAGGAAGCCGGAGTCAAGAGTCATAGCTGGGTATTGAACCAGGTATTGTGATACCCAGCTGATATCTTAACTGGAACCTTAACTGTTGAGCCAAATTCCCAACCCATGATTATTCTACATTTAATTTTCCAAAATATTCTAATTACAAATATAGTTTAATTGTATACAAACATGAGTTCTCTCATACAATAATATTTCAGAGAAAAGCTTTATTAGTTGGTTTGATGGAAAATAGTCACAAATGTTAAGTCTCCAGTGTTTGTAAAGAAATTTCAAACTTTTATATTTTTTATTTTTTGACAGGCAGAGTGGACAGTGAGAGAGAGACAGAGAGAAAGGTCTTCCTTTTGCCGTTGGTTCACCTTCCAATGGCCGCCGCGGTAGTGCACTGCGGCCGGCGCACCGCGCTGTTCCGATGGCAGGAGCCAGGTGCTTATCCTGGTCTCCCATGGGGTGCAGAGCCCAAACACTTGGGCCATCCTCCACTGCACTCCCTGGCCACAGCAGAGAGCTGGCCTGGAAGAGGGGCAACCGGGACAGGATCGGTGCCCCGACCGGGACTAGAACCCGGTGTGCCGGCGCCGCAAGGCGGAGGATTAGCCTGTTGAGCCACAGCGCCGGCCCAAACTTTTATTTTTGTCTAGATTCTTTGGTGTAGTTGGAGCAAGAATTGTTATTTCCAGTTTTACAAACTATGTAACTGAGGCTCTGGGTGAGGCAAACAGGTATCCCTTATTATCTAGGAAATAAGAAGTAAAGCTTCTACTCACATATGCATTTCTTTCTGGCTCTGAATAGCTCACGCTTTTCACCATAATTTGTAACTCAAACACTGCAGAAGGAGGAAAAATACTCTCTTTAAACTAAAAAAGGGGGGAGAAATGATGTTTTTCAGTTGAATCAGTAAAACATCTTGGAAATAATAAGCAATAGAGAGTAACACTTGACTTAGTATTTGAATGTATGTTAGAAAAAAGGACTTGGTGAATACAGTAAAATGACTTTGTGACATAAAAATAAGATTTACAAAGATAATAGCAGAAGAAATACTTTCAACAGTGATATATAATATATTTAAATAATATTCCTTTCTGAAATCTCAAATATGGGTTTTGTTTTCCTCTTATGCCAAGGATTGATTTATTGAACATTTAATTCTATTTCATTCTAATTATATCAGGTACTATTGTCAACAGAAAATGTCCTCATTTATAGCCAAGCATACAGCTGATGAGACTAGTATACATTATACTATTTCATAGTGAGTGATAAGAATTAGGTAAAAATAAAATTTATTTATTTAATTAGTTGAGAGGAAGAGAGACAAAGCACTCCCATTTGTCAGCTCAGTCCTCAAATGTCTGTAATGGAGCCTGGAATTTGGAGTCAGGAGCCAGTATCAGTTTTGAAATCCTGCTATGCTAACAGGATTCATGGACATCTTAAATGCTAAGCCAAATACTCACCCCTTGATGACTTTTTTTTTAAAGAGAGAGAAAATGAGAGAGAGAGACACAGAGAGAGAGAGATCTTTCATTCTCTAGTTAACTCCCCAGATGGCTACAATGACCAGGGCAGAGCCCTACCAACACCAGGAACCAGGCACTTCACGAGGGTTTCCTACATAGTGGCAAGAGCCCAGGGATTTGGACCATCTTCTGGGCTTTCCCAGGTGCATCAGCAGGGAGTTGGGTTGGAAGTAGAGCAGCAGGGACTCGAACCAGTGCTCATAGGTATTGCTGACACAAAAAGCCATGGTCTAACTTGTCACTTGATGACTGCTTTAATATAGTAACTTCACTCTACTATAAAGATTTTTAGTTCTACCATAACATGATATTCACAAAAGTAGTCCCTATTTTGACTTGAGATATTGACAATCTCTTTAAGGGAAGAAATAAGTTCAATGAAAGAGTTAATTCACAAGCTGTACTTAGTTTATCAAATTATTTAGCTAGGCATCTATCAAAGGTTAGTTAGAACACATAAAAGTAGCAAATTTTTATTGGGCATATTTTAAAAGAATAATAGTGAAAATGAAACTAATTGGAAATAACAGTTTCATGCAAATGAAATGCAAGGGTCAATCAGTATCATCCTTCATCTTTTTTTTTTTTTTTTTTTTTTTTTGACAGGCAGAGTGGACAGTGAGAGAGAGAGAGACAGAGAGAAAGGTCTTCCTTTGCCATTGGTTCACCCTCCAGTGGCCGCCATGGCTGGTGCGCTGCGGCCGGCACACCGTGTTGATCCGATGGCAGGTGCTTATCCTGGTCTCCCATGGAGTGCAGGACCCAAGCACTTGGGCCATCCTCCACTGCACTCCCTGGCCACAGCAGAGAGCTGGCCTGGAAGAGGAGCAACCAGGACAGAATCTGGCGCCCCGACCGGGACTAGAACCCGCTGTTCCTGTGCCGCAAGGCGGAGGATTAGCCTGTTGAGCCACGGCGCCGGCCTCATCCTTCATCTTGAGAAAATATTTCTGAACTTGTTGAATCAATGCCTAGAAATCCAACACTCTTGACTGTGCAACTCTGTTATAACACCCTCAAATGTTCTTTTCTCATTTTGACACAATATATGTAAAATTATGTATGTGTTGCTATTTCTGTGTAAACCTGCCTATGAGTGTATGCAATGTTTTATAATTAAAAAAAGAACTCAAAATAATTTATTATTTAGGCCACTGAATATTTCATTATTAATGAATTCTTCCTCTAAAAGTTGTGCATAGTAGAGGCCAGGACTGTAGCATAGAGGGTAAAGCTGCTTCCTGCAACACCTGCAACCTCTATGGGTGCCAGTTTGTGTCCCAGCTGCTCTAGTTCCCATGCAGCTCATTCCTGACGGCTTGGTAAAAGCAACAGAAAAGGACCTGGTTGTTTAGGTCTCTACCACCCACATGGGATACCTGGAAGAAGCTCCTTCCTACTGGCTTCAGTGCTGGCCATTGAAGCCATTTGGGGAGTGCACCAGCAGATGCAGCAGATGGAAGATCTCTCTCTTTATCTCCCCTTCATCTCTCTCTCTCTCTCTGTAACTTTGACTTTCAAAAAATTAAATAAATACATCTTTAAAAAATTTTGATACAAGCAACCTTGATGGGATTGTATTAGAATCCCCTGGCACGTTTCTAACTCCACCATTTGGGGCAAGTCCGATTGAGCATGTCCCAAATTGTACATCTCCTCCCTCTCTTATTCACACTCTTATATTTAACAGGGATCACTTTTCAGTTAAATTTAAACACCTAAGAATAATTGTGTGTTAATTACAGAGTTCAACCAATAGTATTAACTAAAACAAAACAAAAAAAAATACTAAAAGGGATAAAGTATTAAATTGTACATCAATGGTCAGGACAAGGGCTAATCAAGTCACTGTTTCTCATAGTGTCTCTTTCACTTCAACAGGTTTCCTTTTTGGTGCTTGGTTAGTTGTCACCGATCAGGGAGAACATATGATATTTGTCCCTTTGGGACTGGCTTAATTCACTCAGCATGATGTTTTCCAGATTCCTCCATTTTGTTGCAAATGACCGGATTTCATTGTTTTTTACTAAATCAGAATTATTTGTGTTATTCTCTAAAACTCCAGTTTAAAGTGTTGAGGCCTGAAGGAAATGGTGCATAGCATATTTTGTGAATCTAATCCTTACTATGTAATCTAAAACATGGACAACAACTAAGGAGTTAACTAGACTCAGGATACTTGTTTTTATTTTTATTAGAACAAAGAAAATTTAGACAATTTCAATGAGAGATGGAATTATATACACTTAACTCTTTTTTTTATAGTGAAAACTTTTATTTAATGAATATAAATTTCCAAAGTACAGCTTATGGGTTACAATGGCTTCCCCCCTCCCATAATTTCCCTCCCACCCGCAACCCTCCCCTTTCCCGCTCCCTCTCCCCTTCCATTCACATCAAGATTCATTTTCAATTCTCTTTATATACAGAAGATCAGTTTAGTATATATTAGGTAAAGATTTCAACAGTTTGCCCCCATATAGCAACACAAAGTGAAAAAAATACTGTTGGAGTGCTAGTTATAGCATTAAATAACAGTGTACAGCACATTAAAGACAGAGATCCTACATAATATTTTTTTTAATTAATTAATTTTCTATGCCATTTCCAATTTAACACCAGGTTTTTATATACACTTAATTCTAATGGCTCAAAGAAAAAAAAATGAACATGGATTTTTAGATGGCTGATAATGATCCCTTTAAACAATATCAATTGAATTAAAGATTAGCACCATAAAGGGATGGTGCTAATCTTTAATTTGGCAAAGAAAAATGAGTGGCCATTGCTGTGGTACAGTGGGTTAGACCAATATCTGCAGTGCTGGAATCCCATATGGATGCCAGTTTGAGTCTCAGCTGCTTCCCTTCCAAGAAAGCTCCCTACTAATGTGCCTGAGAAAGCAGGGGAGGATGGCCCAAGTGCTTGGGCCCCTGCACCAACATATAAGACCCAGAAGAAGCTTTGGCTCCTGGCTTCAGCCAGACCCAGCCCTGGCTGTTGTGACCATCTGGAGAGTAAACCACCAGATAGAAGCTACCTCTCTCTCTCTCTCTCTCTCTCTCTCTCTCTGTCCTTCTCCTTTTCCTCTTCTGTAATTCTGACTTCCAAATAAATAAGTAAATCTTTAAAAAAATGAAGAGCTATGGACAGCCTCAGTGGATCAATAATTCAATAGAATGTAAATATATATGTACTTTAGAAAAGAAGAAACATTTTTCTAACAAAAAGGAAGCATCAGATGAATTAATTTTCTCATTTTAAAAATGATAAATCTTCTGAGACTATCTGAAAAGTTTACCATCGATTTTATAGATTTCTGTATCATCACAAGTAAGAATATGGAGTTTTAGCAAATTTTTTTATGCTTTAATGTACTTAAAAGTTGGAGAACTTACAAGAAAAGAGAAATGATAAATATATTTCATTGAACCTAAAAGAATTAATAATACTGAATAGTGTAAAGGTACACTGAAGAAATCTGAAATTTAAAGCCTGAAACTCAGAAAGTTGTACTTAAGTGGCTTGTAAGAATAACTGAAGAAAAGCTTACTAATGATTTCAGATATGTCAAAATTGCCTACCTTTTTTATTTTCTAATAATACCACAAAATCCTGGAGAAAGGAACTGAAGAGCATTTACAATGTTGTTTATGAAACTAATAGAAAAAAATTAAATATTTTCTCTATAATGAGTAAGATTGTTATTTTCATTTCTGTGAAAACAAACCTCTTTGGTGAGTACCAACACAGCTCAAATAGACTCTGAATGTAATTTGTATAAAATAGATTCTAGGAATTTAGAGAATTCACTTTCTTTCAGTTTTTTAAGTAGAAGAATCAGAGTACAATATACCTGACTTAATCTTAAGAGAGTTTGTTACAGTCACACTAGAAATAAATGTATCTTGTTTCATGTGAATAGTTCCACAGACTTTGAGTTTTATTGGTGTAAATATATTGTTAGGCCTTGAGTTGAGGGCACTATTGAGATGCAATTTAAATTTTAAGATAGTTTCAATAGATTTTTATTTTAGGACAGAATACACTAAGAACTTATTTGGTTTCAGTTTTATAGAAGAGGCTCCTGGCTCCAGGCTTCAGATCGTCTAAACTCTGGCCATTGCAGCCACTTGGGGAGTGAAGCAGCATATAGAAGACCTGCTCTCCCTCTCTCTGTCTGCAACTCTACCTCTTAAATAAATAAATAATAAACATCTTTTTAAAAATGAAGCATTCAGAATAAATCATGTAAAAAATTGACTGCAGGCCATTAGAACAAAATAGGTACATGCCAGTTATATATGCTTACCAGTATAGATTGAATTATAAGAATATATTATTTTACAAGTATATATATATATATATATATATATGTATAAATAAATATTTGCAAGTGAATATGCATGTATACACAATTGTATTTTATGCATGTTTTCCTGTGAGCTTTGTTCTCTTTTTTATTTTTATTAATATAAAAAGGACAGATTTCATGTATTTCATACAGTCCTAAGAAGATAACCATAGTTCTCTCTTTCCCACAAATCCTGATGTGCATGAGTCTCAAAACAGGACTTATTTTTTAACTCTTTTCTGCACAAACTTTTATGAAGTACCACATATCTATAAAGTTACATTACTATAGCAGATATGTAAATATGCTATAGATCTTTAAAATTCCATATCCACTTATTGTGAATCACTGTTTTTATAATTATCGTTGTGGCAGAACAACTTTTTAGAGGAAAAAATGCTAAAATGCTAATTTCCTTTATAAATAAAACTTCTATCTTTGAAAAATGATGGTTTTGTTTGCTTTGAGCTATCTATTCCTCAGATGCAGTGATGAGGAAGAAGAAACATATAAAAAGTTTGAGAGGGATAAACAGAAAATGGCACTGTTCCTTTTCCTTGTTTGAACAAATTAAATCACATTAAAACAATGATAGAGACATTTCACAGCAAGCATTCCCAGAGAAAAGTATGTGAAATGAATAGTATGCTCCTTCTTCTGATGGTAGTGGTTTGCTATATGTTCCTGGCTGGCAAGGTTTCTAAGAGTTTCTTGTATATTTTACCCCAAACTTAAGATTCATCATTAATCCATAGATTCCAATTTAACTATTTTGGAAAGAGAAATTTCCTAAGTTATATTGTCTTGAGTATTCCTTCCAATTGCACACACTTGACAGCTCTATAAAGAGACCACATTGGAAGCCAGGTTGCTTCAAGATACCTTATGACACTGAGAACCACAAAGAATAGAAAATCATGATGCATACGACACCATTTTCAGGTTGAAAGGAAAATGAGACAGTCTCCAGGCTTATTGTTTCTGTTTTACCTTCTAAATCCAGATACTTCAAGTTATCTATGATATCTTCTCATATTGTTTCAGTTGAAAATATTAATCATGATTAAATGTTCCACAATTTTTTACTTTACAATTAAATTAAAATTTTACTGTTAATTTAAATAAACCACTGTAAACAAATAATAGACATAAAAAACTTTACAATTTTAGTTATAAAACTGACACAGGATATAAAAGAATTCAACAAAGCAAATGTTTTCAGAGCAGTGATTCCTCAAACTTCGACACAGAGATTCAGCAGACTTAATGGCTCCCTCTGAGTCTTGCTCTAATTTACTCTGTAACCTTGACCTTGACTAGCTTACTAGAGTTTCCTTATTTCATAGTTTTCTCAATAAATTAAAAAGAAAAGAACTAATGGAAAAAGGATTACTAAACCTTATCACTATATAACATTATGGAGAGCATTAAGAAATACAGTTAAAACTCATCATGTCTCCTACAAAAAACCTCCTTGTAAAGACTTAGTATATAATTTTTTATCTGTGACATTTTTTCCTTGTTGTTGTTTTGGGACTCTTTTGAGCATAGATCTCCATGATTGGCAATTTGTGTGGTACATGAGTGATTTCTGGAACCACTATGCCTCCCATTTGTAAGTCAATATAAGTAAATGTGACCTTCAGGTCTTTAGAGATGAAAAGAGACAGCCTTAAAGTTAATTCACTGTGTCACCAAACCTCTCTCCCCTGTAGGTAGAAAAAGATATTGAGTTTTCTATCTTAAGGAATTTAAATCTGTGATAAATAAAGGACATTTAAGTAATATATTAAGTGCAGTCAAATTGAACTTTCATTCTAATAAATTATGTTTAATATTATTTGTTTCAAACAAAAAAGCCTTTTGATAAAAGGTAAGTTGGCAGTATGAAATTATGTACTTATAAACATACACTGAATAAATATCACTACTAAATAAAATCCTCACCACATCAAGCAATAATGAAGCATGGCATTTAATCCTCAACTATTTAAAAGTGCCTCAAAAATGAAATATTGATATATTTGATGAAATTATATATAGGGTGACTAAGTGCAGATAAATAACTAATTTTTGCTGAAAATCAGTTTATTCCTTTCTTTTCTAATCTTTGCTAACAAAATTGCTATAGAATAAAATCTTAATTAGCTATGTCAGCATTAACAATTTGGAGAAACAGGAAGGAAACACACTGCATGATAATATCCATAGTTAGCAAAAGAAATGAAATTCAAAAGCTGATTATTATCTTTAAAGTATTACACATACATTGTACAAAGAATTCCTAATTTAACAAAGCAATACTGAATAATAAGACATTTTATAAATCCTAAATTCCATCTATTACAGGAAGTTTTAAAGACATAACAAAGTTATTAGGTACAAAATTATGTGTACACTTCAAAAACTTTATGGAAAATTGATTTAAGCAGTAAATATTTTTATACACGAAAATTTTGAAATCCAGGCAGGTGAGTACTGAGCATGATGCGCTGTCTCACTCTATAATTAATAGAAATGTATGGGTTAGTGTTCACTCTTTATCATGTATATACGATGCTGATGATAAAGAAATACGTTGCTTTCTTTATGATCACACAAGCTACAAATTAAACCAGAATTCAAAGCAAATATATTTTCTGTAAGTTTTCTCTTTCCTCTAAGCCACGCTGTCTACAAATATAATTTTTTACTTGTATGAACTGTTGTTAAATTGGAAATGCTTCTAGATATCATAAGTTTTGGTCATTAACCATATGAAAAATAAAGCTCACCATAGGTTTAATATTCTGTGACTACCTTTACTGTGTTATGGGAAATATTGTGTTCTGATTTTTGTTCTCTTCAGACATGCTACCAATCTTATTGGCACAGACACTCCAAGTTCATGAGAAGGTGCAAGACTTGATTATGTGCATAACATAAGGGATAATTGTCTAAGTCCAAACACAGTACACACGGAAATTATACCTCAAGATTTTTTTTCAAACATATTCCTGCTAGCTCCCTCCTCCAAATGATCCATTCCTTAGTTTACATATATCTCCTTGTAACTTAAAAATTATTCCCTCATATGTGTATACATATACATTTTTTTCACATAACTACTCATGGAGTAACTAAGAGATAAATATTTTCAAATAATAATAGAATTATTCTGAGACAACACAGAGTACAGCTGAAGAAATTCATATATTAAAAAAGATCATTAGTGTAGATTGTTCTTTGAACAATCAAGAAGACAAGGATTTAGAAGGCTAAAATCACAAGTGATCTGTTGGAATGGATCTTACTTTCTTCATTTGTGTGTGTGTGTGTGTGTTTTTCCTCTGAGCATACTGATTGGTTAGAAGTCAACAAGGAGAACAATTAGCCCTTGGACAGAGTGAGTGAGAGAAGGCAATTTCAAGATGTGTTTCCTTAGACGTCTGTAATTGCAGCTGTGAAATAAACATAGGATGGGATAATGGCTGCTATTGTCATGTGATGGTCCCTTTTACTTAATTAATTTGAATCTGTACCATGGCACTTATTATGATTTGCCAAAGTATGAAATTTTGAATTATAGCTACAAGATACAACTCTTCATACAACTTTCACCCATGCTCCTAACATGGAAACTAATAAGTAAATTTTTATTTTTAAGAAGATAGACTTCTTTGAATTAGGTTGCCTAGATTAATTGTATAATTCAAGATCATTTAAGACCTCTCTGTGAAGAGACTATAAAACACATTGTTGGTGTTTCATTGACCCCAAATGATTTTCCCTTGTAAATAACACTACTGTAGACCACAGGCAAGCTCTACAAAATATTACTTGTTACCATAGTTTTCTATAGATTACCCTTGATTTTTTTTATAAAACACAGGTATCTCAATACAACATATTTCAGATTGTTTTATAGGCTCATATATAACATTATGCTAGCAGAACCTTTAGTTCCATTCAAGCTAAGATTGGTAGAATTTCAGAATAACAAATTTTAAATCACCAGTATTAACAAAAGAGGCACTTACTGACTGGGAGAGATCATATGCCATGTTCCAAAATACAAAGCAAGGTTTGCTAATGGCAATACTAATTTATGATAAGGAAATGGTAATTTAAACATACTATTTCCTAATATCATGAGACTCTCTGCGATTAAGTTCTCAGATCCAACTGTTTTCTAACACAAAATTAACTGAATATCTTTGGGCCATCACCATAATCCAAAATTAGAATGTTGAGGAGTGATGTTTAGCCTAGAAGTTGATATGCCCAGGACCCACATCAGAGTGTCTGGGTTTGTTTCCTGGCTCCATCTCCTGATCCTGACTCCAGCTTCCTGCTTATGTGGGAGGCAATTGGGGATGATTCAAATATTTCTGCAAACTATATATATATAGGAGGCCTGGATTGGGTTTCTGGCTCTAAGCTCTGGTGCTGCTCTAGTCTTAGGGCATTGTACGTATTTGGCACAGCCTCAGAAGCTGGGAGTTTCTCTCTCTAATTCTCTCTCTCACACACACACACATACACACACACACACTCACTCCTCTCTCATATTAAAAAGTAGAATTTTGTGACACTTACTTTGAATTATAGTAGCAAATCACTCATGGGCAAGCTGGAGAAAACCACATTAACCTCAGTGATACCTGCACACAGCAGTGGTGATGAGGAGTGCCTGGCAAATGTTTCAGCAAGCCAAAAGTGCCTTTTTGCCATTGATCATGAGCTACCCAAAGTAAAACAGGATTCGGCACCATTGAATTCCCATGAGATAATATATAAAAAGTATATAAAAAGTTTAGTAATCAAAAGAGAAAGGAAATTTCCATACAAACTGTAACATAAAACTTGGATTTGCTTTCTATTTTTCATATATGAATTCATATGATTCAATGAGACAATAAAGGAAAGCTACTGCTTTGTAATCAAATAAAAAAGAAAATATTATTGAATGCCATTAACATCAATCTGGGGCCTTAGATAAGGAAAGCAAGTCACTTGAAACACAGGGTCGTGCTGAACATTTACTTACTACCTGCAGAGTTTGGCCATGAATAAACACAGGTTATCTCTCCTCTTTTAAGGCAGTGTGAAATGAGAAGGAGGATCTCCATTTCTTCTCAGACCCATGAAGCAATTCTAGGAAGCTCACCAGCAAAGAACTAATTAACTTGTAGTATCACTACGAATGGAAAATAAAAGGACACTGAGGAAAAACCTTTTTAGTTAATGTCTGTCACTTAGTATTTAATAATGTTTATTAACTGTCTTATAAGGAGAATTTACTAATTAAACTGGCTTAGAAAAGTGTTAGAAATTTCCCTTGATATTGATCAAAAATTCCCCCAAAATTTGGATAAGTGAAAACAATCACTCCCTTAAATGTTCTAATCAAGACATCTCAAGGAAATGAGTCAATATATCAATTAATTTATTCTAAAGTTTTTTATTGAAGACCTTCAATATAAGTGGCGCAGTGGGTATAAATCACTGTGAACATCAAAGCTCTCACTTTTATGGATCTTCCTTTCTGGTGAAGTGTATCCTACTACTGTAATTATTAGTTTCCATCATTTTGTATTTCACTATTGCTTATTTTCTACTTAAAGAAATAGTATTTTCCAGCAAAGCAAAAAGGCATAAAACTAGTCAAGCAAACAGAGATATAAGATGTGTGTTAATTTTTTCCACAAAGAAATATTTTATTGAAGGAACACAAATTCCATTAAGTACAATTGTAGAAATACAGTGATTCTTCCCACCATACCTGCCCTCCCATTCACACTCCCACCCCTCCTCCTTCTCCCTCTCCCATTCCCAGTTCCATTGTCCATTAAGATTCCTTTTCAATTAACTTTATACACAGAAGACCAAGTCTAGACTAAGTAAAGATGTCAACAATTGGAGTGTGCACACACACACACACACACCAAAACTGTTTGAGAACAAGTTTTACAGTTAATTCTCATAATACAACTCATTGAGGACAGAGGTCCTGCATGGGAAGTTAGTGCTCAGTGACTCCTGTTATTAATTTAATAATTAACACTCTTATGTATGACATCAGTGACCACCAGAATCTCTTGACATGAGCTGACTAGGCTTTTGAAGCCTTTTGAATCCACAAACGTCATCAGTATTCAGACAGGGCCATAAGCAAAGTGGAAGTTCTCTCCTCCCTTCAGAGAAAAGTACATCCTTCTTTGTCGGCCTCTTCTTTCAGCTGGGGTCTTATTCACAGAGATACTTCACATAGAATATTTTTTGCCACAGTGTCTTGGCTTTCCATGCCTGAAATGATCTCATGGGCTTTACTGCCAGACCAGATTGCCTTAAGGGCTGATTCTGAGGTCAGAGGGCAACTTCAAGTGATTGTCATTCTGTGAGTCTGCTGTAGGTGAAAAAGATCTACATAAACAATATCGAGTCCATATACAGGATACTAAGAAACTTGTGGAAGAATTAAATTAAAAGATAATATTATTTTCATGGAAAACTTCTTTTGGAATCCATGTGTAGTTTTCCATATAAATATTTTTGATGATTTTTAAGATACCTTGTATTTGTACTTCTCAGAAATTTCTAGGTGTTGAAGTTAATTTTAAGGATTATCCTTACTATTTTCTTTGTACTTTTCTAAACAAAGAAAATGTGTAGAAAGTATGCATTGTCTCTCTCTGTGTTTCTCATTATTGTATAAAATACAAAGAACCATTTCAATCTTAAAGAAAAGTAAGGCACAGAAAATAGGAAAACAACTAATTCATAATGAAAGAGAAATGTCATTGTTTCACTCTGCAGTTATGTTTCTGCTAAGAGCTCCTTAAATTCTGTAGCTCATAATTTTAGTTTACATTATTTTAAAATATTTAGTTTTGAATATTTAGTTTAGAAATTTAAGTTTTTAGAGAGAAATCAAATTCATTTTCCAACTATGTTTTCCTTCCTTGAAAGATCTTGTGCCAAATTCTTCTTTATACTCTTCTTTATTTGTGTGTGTATACAAGTATAGATATGCACAATATACAATATACAATATTTTTGAGAGAAAAGTCAGGTGGGAGATGTATAAACACATCCAAAATTGACAGTCTAGAATTAAATTGAAGATTAGCTCTTTGTGATTTACAAAAAAACATCTTTCTGGACTACAGAACATAATAATTCTCCTCACCTGTAGATCAAAATTATACAAAGTGCTTGTTGCAGTGTTGTTTTGTGCATGAGGTCAACATTTTGACCAGTAGATTTCCCTAGTTTTTACTGACTTTCTTTGGCATTACCTGTTCTATTTATTTAAGCAATTTTATAATGAAAAGTGGTTCAAAGCCAAGCATATGACTAGTAATCAACTACATTCTAGGGGCCGGCACTGTGGCTCACTTGGCTAATCCTCCACCTGTGGTGCCAGCATCCTATGTGGGTTCTGGGTTCTAGGCCGGGTTGCTCCTCTTCCAGTCCAGCTCTCTGCTGTGGCCCAGGAGGGCAGTGGAGGATGGCCCCCAAGTGCTCGGGCTCCTGCACCCGCATGGGAGACCTGGAGGAAGCACCTGGCTCCTGGCTTTGGATCAGCATAGCTCCTGCCATGGTGGCCATTTGGGGAGTGTACCAACAGAAGGAAGACCTTTCTCTCTGTTCCTCTCTCTCACTGTCTATAACTCTACCTGTCAAATAAAAAAATTTAAAAATAAAATAATAAAAAATTACTTTCTAAAATTAAACCAAAAAGTCTACTGGGCAATGTTGTTTCACCAGTTAGTACCAGATTTGGTAAATAGAAATAAAGAGGTGGAAATTTTGCATAGATGTTAAGATACTACATGGGATGCCCATATTCCTTATCAGAGTGCCTGGGTTTGAATTTTAGCTCTGCTATTCATTCTACCTTCTGACCAATGTGCTCCAAAGCTGGCAAAATGGGATGACTAATGTCATTGGGCTCCTACCACCAATTTTGAACATTTGGATGGTTTTGGGACAGAGGCTCTCTCCCACCAAGCCTCAGGCTCTACTGAGCATGTGGAAAGTGAACCAGCAAGACTCCCCTTCTCTCTCTCTCTTTCTCTCTCTCCCTCTCTCTCTCTCTTCCTTCTTTGCAAATAAATCTAGCTTCTTGCTAATGTGCCTGAAAAGGTTAAAAAAAAAAAAAAAAAAAGATGGCCCAAATAATTGAACCTCTGTCACTCTAGTGGAAGACCTGGTCAGAGTTCCTGGCTCCTGGCATCAGCCTGTCCCAGACATGGTGGGTGGGGCCATTGCATCTCTGTCTTTGTTCCCCTCACTCTTTTTCTGCCTTTCAAATAAATGCATACATAAATATGCAGGGTTTAGTCCACCCAAACAAGGAAAGGTAAGTGCTCAGCCCCGTTCCTCAGCCTCCCTTGATCCCAGAGACAATCAGGCGCTGCAGGGAATCAAGTCAAGCAGGAACTCATTTATTATTGCTCAGTAAGCCTCTTTTAAAGCAAAAAACCACAGAGCTATAGGGGAGGGGAAGAGAAGCCAGCCAATCATTTTAAAGGTTATTCTATCATACGCTCGGTTTCCATAAAGTCCACGTACTGTTCAAGTGCTGACATCATCTCTCCTGATGCCTGTGCCCAATCAAGTTTTCTTGTAAACAACTTGGACTCCACCCATCTAACTTCCTCTCAGTGCCATCTTTGCCACCCTCATGCCACCCATAAATAAATCTAAAAGACCAAAACATATCAGGTAAAAACTAAGATATATTTTCTTTACAGTTCCAAAATTTGAATTTGTTGAACATACCAAAAGTTACACACTCATCAAAGCTAGATCTATATTTACTTCATTAGTTGAAATTATTTGGATTCTAGTTAGTAAAGACTTCAACATGTCTAATGTGACATGGTTGATAATAATGAGAAGGTTGAAGGTTGTTCAAAAGTGTTTACCAAATCTAAATTCTATAATTTTGAGTAATTTAAGTCAGTGATTCAACAGCCTCATTAACATTATATTTTAAATGAAGCAAAAGCAGATAGAGGAAAATAAAAATTAGTTTTTAAACTCTCATTGTTATAATGAAAACAATTCATACATGTGCCAGATAGGAAAGAGTTGTGTCATAAGTTAATTTTCACATCTAGGAAGAATATTTAAATTATGCATGTAGTATTAACCGAGACTTTCTTCCAAATTCAGAAACATCGTTCAAGTATATTACTTTCTAAATGCAACAAACTGCAGTGAAGACTTGATATTGAATACCTGAAATCTTTCATTTTTGTGAGAAACTGTTGTCATTGAAATAGAGAAAGATGAAGTAGCTAATTAACCTTTAAAAGGGTTTTCAATCCATGCCTCATGAAAAATGCTTACTGTATTCTGATTTATGTTTTTGTAGTCTTTGAAAAATGATGTAGGAAGTTTAACTGTGATATTGTGTTTGAGTTCATTTGACTTTGTTACTGAATTTGTGTTTTTCTTTGTGACTTTCCATCACACACTGGATGAGAGTTTTTTATCTGCATTTTTTCTCCAGCCTTCTAACATTTCTTCCTTATTTCCATTAGTAAATATCTCAGCTAAATATAATGAAAAACATTTGTGTCATGTTAACATTCCTTTTTGCTTCTCTCTATATTTAAAAAATATTTTTTTAAAATTTTTGTCTTGAAAGCCTTCTTGAAATCATGACATGCAAAAGCTTATATAAAATAATGCTGTATGATGTTACTTGGGTATCTTAGCCCAGTTGAGCTTCTGTAACAAAATAACACAGAATAGGTAAGTAATAAACAATATAGATTTATTCTAGCAATTCTTGGGCCTAGGGTCCAAGATCAAAGAGCTAGTAGATTTGTTTTCTAATAATTTAAGTTCCCACTTTCTCAGGGATGGCACTTCATTGCTTTGTCCTCCCATGTTGAAAGGGGCTTGCAAGCTCTCTGTGATCTCTTTTGTAAGAAACTTATTTTATTCATTATCCTATCATGTTCCAAATGTTTTATCTCTTAATATTAGCATCTAGGGAGTTAGGACTCAATCTATGAATTTGAGAGAGAAATAAATATTAACACCATAGCAATGTTATGCTTGTTTTGTTTTGTTTTAAATTTGCTGAGCTTCGTCTCCCTGTTATTTTGTGTCATGACATGACTTTTTGAAAGTTAAAATTGTGCCAATAAGAGTCTTGAAAGTATTTATTTCAAAAGTTTTCTTTTCTCCAAAGAAAAATCTAAAGCATTGGGATCTCAATGATTTGCACCAAAGTTACCTAGATGCTAATGGTCAGAAACTGGAGCTTGACCTTCATGTTCATAATCCTGTCTTCACCTTCAGTTAAGCATAACACTGTACACTAATAAGGAGGCAAGAGCATCTCTGTCCCCTGACACATTTACTTTAACAAAATAGTTGTTCTCTACGTGGAAATATACATAAATGCCTAAATAGTCTGAGACATTTTCCTTCATATGCACATGAAATAACCCCCTTTAACACAACAGCAAATTGCATTTTCTATTTCTTTTTCTGTTTTAAAACTTCCTTTGTTATGATTATTGCTATCTCACTGTTCTATAACATTGACTGTTCCACTTGGCTGAATTCTTTATAGCACTTGTATTAACTGCATTTATTTTTAACTTTTTTTAACCTGAGGAGGAAAAATATTATTGTCCTCTTCTAAATCAGTTAATCAGAATGCCTACAAAGAATGAGGTTTTTGAAGAGGCTTTATTTCTACAAATTTCTCTTAGCTTTAACGTCAAACACAGTGAATGAAGATTTTTCTTTTCAGTAAAAAACGTTTTATATTTTTAAAAGCCACGTTAGCTCAACTTTAAAGGAAAAAATGTTTTTATGTTCCTATAGAATTCTCTTGTCTTCATTTGTTCATCATCAGGGCAAATGTTAGATGAAAATTATTTTTGATTTATGCATTTTATTAATTAAGGTGGAAGCACATTTACAACAAACATTGTTAAATGACTTAAAATATTTGGCCCACGATTCTTGATTGTTATATATCTGTTAAAGACTTTTCATAGGAGTTTTAAATTGGCATTTAGAAACTTCATTTGGTTAAAGAGGTGCATATTTTGCTTGACATAACAATACTAGCATAAATTCATGTCTTCCTGAGGCTATTTCCTGGTCCTCATTTTCAATATAGGGCCTCTAACACTACCTGTTTATTCTTTGACTGTAAGAAGGAAGAAAACAGGGCATTCCCTGAAGGCCTGGGTTCCAGCTTAAGCAATTCATATTTAAATAAATAACCTCTCTAGACTTCCAGTGTGTTTGTGTTATCTTTATATGACTTGGAAATTATTTATTTTAAATGTATTTTGCTGCATCCAACTTCATTATCTGCTGGCTTTTTGACATAAAGGTAGGACTCAACGTTTTACCATGTTCAGCAGGGATCTGCTCAATGGAAGAAGGGGATCCTGGACAATGACCAGGAATACCTCATGATTGACAAATTGCTTACTTGAGACATCAGAATTGTTGCCTTGGTTGTTATTGTAGTTACTAAGCCGGCAATGCTCTAAAAGGAATATACTTACTGCTTCAATCATATCACTGTCCACACAGAACCATATAGAGTGGTGGATGCATTATTGTTCATCTTGACAAAAGCTACTTATATCTGTACTGTCTTGGGCTACTTCTTGTCCCCATGATACTTAGATTTCTCATCTTATCCAAAGGTTAAGATATTTTGAAACTGATCAATAAAGTACGATCAGAGTTAGTGAGAATTATGTGTAGCTACAATCCTTCGTGATTTCTGAAATGTTAAATTGCCGTCAATAAGAAAAAGATCATGAGTCTGTTCTGTAGAATTGATTTTATCTCAATTTGTTTAACGCAGCTAGTTTTCTCAGGGGAGGTGATATTTGGAGCTTGAAGTTTGAGGACAAAATGGTCTAGGTCAAAAGTAGCCTACAGCTTTTTAGTATTAAGAATTTTACATATGAAAAGGTTAAAAGAATGATTATAATGTTCCCCTTTATACACAGGATATATGTTCCAAGACCCACGATGGATGTTTGAACTTGTGGATAGTCCAGAACCCTATATTTACTATGTTTTTTTCCTACACATATATACCGCTGGTGAAGCTTAATTTATAAATTGGGCACAATAAGAGACTGAAAAGAATGACAATATAATAAAACACTTATAACAATATACTGTAATAGATATTAAATTAACGTTCTCTCTCTCTCTCTCTCTCTCTCTCTCTCTCTCTCTCTTCCCCCCATTAACTTTTTGGACTGTAGCTGACCACTTAGTAAATGAAACCACAGAAGGTGAAACCATAGTTAAAGAAGGAATATGGTATGAGAGCACCTCAAAATATTCAGGGAAAATTGGATTGAAAGATAAATTTAGTTTGGCACAAAAAAATTAAAATTCATTCATATTTTTCTCAGAATCCACATTTCCATAAGCTTTCTGAATATTCCTTATATATCACACTGCTTATATTATAATGCATGCTATAGTTACAATCAAGATTTATATTTGTTCTTTAATAATTGTGTATTTCAAAAAAAATCAATAACTTAACCCATAGTTACAGCACTATAGTTGTTTTTGTCATTTCATTCAGCATGCTAAATCTCTGTTAAAATTGTTTAATCGTTGGTCATATCAAGTCATTAATTTTTAATTACTTAATGATCTTAAATCTATTCAAGAATTTAAGATGACTTTAGAAGATACATGTTTCTTCATGAAACATTCAACACATGGACTACATGCAATTTTCCTTTCAAATGAATATATATTTATTATTGATACTATTGAATCACTGAAACCTTTCCTACTGAGACATTGTGCTTTTGTATCTTACAAAAAAGTGAAAAGATTTTCTTTCCTCTCATGTATATTCCCCAACTAAATAGAGAGTAGCTTCCCAGGAGTCTATGAGGCACCTGTTGAGCACTAATACAAGTGATTTTTTTTTTCTAGCACCATTTTGTTTCATGGAGAGATAAGTACAGTGCATTTATCACTTAAAAAATAAATTGGCTGCTATCTGAGTTCAGGAAATCATTTTGCAACTTCCTTTTTTTTTCTTTTTCTCCTCTATTTTTTCCTTTTCTTTTTTTTCCTTTCCATTAAGATTGTGTGCACTGATATTTAAAACCAAATGCTCCTTACGTTGGTTTATGAGAAATAAAAATGCAATTTTTACTTGGCAATTAAAGACATATAATTCATGCTGGTGTAATTTGAATAATGTTTATCAGTGAAAACATCTCAAAGAAAAGGAGCCTGTAGTTTTTTGAAATGGAGCCTGGAGTTAAAATGAGAAAATATAGGACTGAGATCTTTTTTATTATTTTTTTTTCAGGACTGAAATCTTATAAGAGACATGAAGAAGGATGAAAAGAGGGTGCAGGTGATGAGTTCATAGAATATGCAGAAAAGCCCTTTATAACATTATAATAAGCCCTTTAGAATCTGTAATTTCTCATAGCATGAGAAGCTTGGATATTTCTCAACCATCCTTGTTTTGTAGATGTACAAATCTCAGACAAACTTCAACATTGTCCACACCACACACCCCTGCACTTCTATGCATAATAAAATCACTTTCAGTAGGAAAGACACAGAAGTGATCACAAACCTCTAGCCTATACAAAATCTTTTTGAGGCTATCTTTGGAGTTCTTCCTGCCATAACAGTGGAACCATTTATTAAGAGATGATAGCAAAGGTCATAAAAGGGCCTTACAAAAGGAATACTTAAAATGAGAAAGGTACACATCAATATATTTTATTGTGTTAAGGTAAGAATCTAAGAATTGAGCTCCAAGGGTAACTAGTGTTTGCAAAGGTACATGAGGCTTTGTAGACTCAGAAGGAAGCCGTAATCTCCGTGTGGTCTGGCATCATCACTGCACTGAGGGTCTGGAGAGATTAAATGGGAAGGCAGTGGGTCTCCCTCTAGAGAAGTGAAACACACAGAACTCCTGTTTCAGAAATCAGACACTTGTCTTTGGACTCTGGGATTTATATTGTTGATGTCCCCTTCCTGGCACTCAGGCTTTCAGCCTTGAACTTAAAATCACAGATCCCTAGTTTCCCTTGTACTGAGACTGTGAAATTGAAACGAACCACATTACAAGCATCCTAGGTTCCCCAGGATGAGGGAGCCTGTTCTGGGACTTCTCAGCTGCCACATCCATGTGAGTGAAAGTCTCTGATAAACCCCCTTCATATGTTATACATGTAGACTGATTCTGCATCTCTAGAGAAAGCTAACTCACCCAGAAATCTATAGTACTTAGAGATCTAAATTATCAAATTTCATCTATCCATGTTGCCAACTCAGGAGAGAGGGAGGATATCTGAAAATGTTTATTTGGGGAATTGTAGATAGCTCAAAGTAAATTGGAAGAATTTAATGTTTTATAAATATTTAAAATAAGGAAGTAGGATCCAGTCTAATTTCTAGTAATCCTATACCAACCCCATATTAGTCAGGATTATGTAGAGACAAAGACCTAATTGGATAAGCACCCATAACACACACACACACACACACGTGCTCCAAAAAGCATATGGGAAAAGAAAATTAAAATTTAAGTTTATTTTAGGTCAAAATATTTTGAAATATATGTATTTTTCATTATATGCTTTTTCCATGAACTTTTAAAGAAAAGATTTATTTACTTGATTCTGAATTACAGAGAGAGGGAAAGACAGAAAGAGAGGTCTCCCATCTGCTGGTTCACTCCTCAAATAGTTGCAATGGCCGGAGCTGTACCAATCTGAAGCCAGGAGCTAGGAGCTTCCTCCAGGTCTCTCATGTGGGTGCAGGGGCTCAGGGTCTTAGGTCATCCTCTACTGCCTTAGCAGGCCATCATCAGAGAGCTGGATAGGAAGTGGGACATCTAGGACTTGAACCAGCACCCATATGGAATGCTGGGACCACAGGTGGATGCTTAGCCTACTACACCGCAGCATTGGCCCCATTCTATGAACTTTTGAAAGTCCCCTCTTGTGTATGATATACTCGGATATTTACAATAAGGAATTGGCCTATGTACTTGTGGAGGACAAGAAGTAGCATGATATACCAACCTGCCATCTGCAAACTGGAAATGAGAAAAGTGGGTGGTGTAATTCAGTATAATTATAAAGGCCTGAGAACTAGGGTTGCTACAGATGTAGACTGAATTCCATGGCTGAAGGGCTGAGAACCAGGAGCTCTGAGACTGAGAGAAGATGAGTGTTGCAGCTCAAGTAATTGGACAAAAAAGGGTCGATCTCTCCCTTCTCTGCATTTTGCTCTCCTGAGGCTTTCAATGGATTTCCCACCTACAAATTCTTATTGAACTAATGCAAATAATACACTGTCAAGAAAATAATAATATTTAACATGTGTGTCAAATTTTGTAGGAATCAGAAATGTGGAACAAGATACATTGACAAATGTTTCAATTCTATTAACAAAGTTAGAGTTGTTAAATTTTCTGTTAAGTTTTAAGTAATGTAAGAAGAAAAAAATCCTTTTCCTTACATATCCAAAAATACATGTTTAAAACATCAAAAGTATTCTGAACAAAAATTATAATCATTTCTAATTTGTTCCACAATTACTATCAAGTAAGTCTTGCTCCATCTGCAATCTTGGGTCAGCAATCTAATGAACCCACCTGCTTCTCCGTAAGAGTTCTTCAAATCCTCACTATATATTGGCATGACCTCAAAATTATTTATGCCGTCTGTGCCCAAAAGTACCTGGCCTAGTGCTTTCCTTTGGAGTTTTTATTTTTTAATTGAAAATGAAATACACTGGCCTGCTTGAGAATATGTATAGGAAGCTTGGGGGAAGAATTAGAACAAAGCAAAAACATTATTTTTAAAAAAGTCTGTAGAAAATAAAAGATATCAAATGACTGTGGCTAATTTATGACTGATAATATTCAAAAGTTAAAAATATGAGGAAGGGTACCGTGATGTTGTTCAGCGGGTTAAGCCATGCCTACAGTTGCAGCATCACATATAGGCACCATTTGATTTCCAGTTGCTCCACTTATGATCCAACTCCCTGATAATTTACCTGGGAAAGTAGCAGATGATGGTCCAAGTGCTTGGGTCCCCGCATCCAAGTGGGAGACAGGGATGATGCTCCTGGCTCCTGGCTTCATTCTGGCCCAGCCCCAACCATTGAGGCCATTTGGAGAACGAACGAGCAGATAAAAGATCTCTTCCTCTATCTCTCCACACTCTCTCTCTCTCTCTCTTTTTTTTTTTTTTTTTTTTGGACAGGCAGAGTTAGCCAGTGAGAGAGAGAGACAGAAAGGTCTTCCTTTTTCTGTTGGTTCACCCCCGAAGTGGCCGCTACGGCCAGTGCATTGCGGCGAGCGCACTGTGCCGATCCAAAGCCAGGAGCCAAGTGCTTCCTCCTGGTCTCCCATGCGGGTGCAGGGCCCAAGGACTTGGGCCATCCTCCACTGCACTCCTGGGCCACAGCAGAGAGCTGGCCTAGAAAAGGGGCAACCGGGACAGAATCTGGCGCTCCGACTGGGACTAGAACCCGAGGTGCCGGCGCTGCAGGCGGAGGATTAGCCTAGTGAGCATGGCACCGGCCCTCCTCTTTCTTTCTCTGTAACTCTTTCAAATAAATAAATCTTTAAAAAATAGAAAAAAAAATTTAAATGAGGAAATTAAAACAACTGATATAGTGGGAGAAAATATTTGGAAATTCTGCAACTGATAAAAGATTAATATGCAGGAATGGAAAGAAATCAAGAAACTCAACAAATACAAAACAAAATCTCAGATAAGAAATAGGCAAAGGACATGAACAGAGAATTTTCAAAGGATGAAATACAAATGGGCAACAGGCACATGAAACATGGTCAAGATCACTACCCACCAGGGAAATGCAAATAAAATCCAAAATGAGGTTTCTCTTTACCCCAGTTAGAATGACTATCATTGGGGCTGGTACTATGGCATATCATGTTAAAGCTCTAGCCTATAGTGCTGGCATCCCACATGGGTTCCAGTTCGAATCCAGGCTACTCCTCTTCTAATCCAGCTCTCTGCTATGGCCTGGGAAAGCAGCAGCAGATGACCCAACTCCTTGGGTCCCTACATGCATGTGGCAGACCTGGAAGAAGCTTCTGGCTCTTGGCTTTGGATCAGATCAATTCATCTCTGGCCATTGCAGTCATTTGGGTATTGAACCAGAGGAAAGGAAGATCTTCTTCTCTCAAAAACTCTGTCTCTCAAATAAAAATAATAAATCTTAAGAAAAATGGCTGTCATCCAAAAATCAAAAAACAATAGATTCTGGTAAAGATGTGGGGGAAAAGGCACCCTAATCCACTAGTGCTGTGAATATAAACTAATGCAACCATTATGGAAGATAATATGGAGATTCCTCAGAGGTCTGAAAATAGATCTTCATATAATCCAGCCACCCCTTCCTGGAAATTTACCCAAAGAAAATGAAGTTAGTATATGAAAGAGTTATTTGAATCCCTATGTTTATTGCAGCTTGCTTCACAATAGCAAAGCTGTGGAATCAACCCAGATGTCCATCAACTGATAACAAGATAAAGAAAATATGCCTGAGTAGTATTCCATAGTATATATAGTATACATATATATACACTATATATATATATATATATATATATATATATATTGTCAAACTGCTTTATTCGTCTTAAATAACAGCACAGTCTAACAGATCTACCTGGCATCCGGCTTCCTTGCAGTACACGGACTTAAATACAAAAAAAGGTCAGAGGGCAGAGGGTGGGGGAGGGAGGGGTTCGGTTGTATCTCGTTGCCAGGTCCAGGCCTATGGCAGCACAGCACAGGCTTGTACAGGAGGTCGAGCAACACAGGAGGAAGAAGCCACTGCTGCTGTGGGGGCGGGAGGGGCCCAGAGCACTGTGGACACGGGTGCCGTGGGAGCGGGAGGCTCTGCCGTGACGGCAGCACTTCGCCTCGGCCCGGCGGCTCGCCTGGGAGGCAGGCATGGGGGACCCACCCGGGACCGGACTACAGGCCCACCCTCCTCCCGCCCTCAGAATCCAACAGCAGCCGTTTGCAACAGAACTGGTATATATATATATATATATATATATATATATATATATACATACTATATATACTATAGAATACTACTCAGGCATAAAAAAGAGTGAAATCCTGTATTTTACAACAGAATGCATGCAAATGGGAACCATTTCGTTTAGTGATATGCAGCAGTCTCAAAAAGACAAATATCATATTTCCTGTGATATGTGGCATTTAATATAGAATACAAAAATGCATAGGAATGAAATGGTCACTTTGGGCTATGATTTTTTTAGCCCTTGTCTATACTCCTGTGGAACTTTGATCTTCCTACTTTTCACTTGTAGAATATTATGATTCGTGGTGAATTAAGCCTGTGAATAAAAAGTGGAATAAAATTATGTCATTGCAAAAAAAAATATGATGAAGAGAGCTGAGGGATAGAGGTAAACGGGACAGGGAGCAGGGGAATGAGGGAAGTGTGGCTGTCTTCTTGGAAATGTACCTATAGAATTCATAAAATCTGTTCCCTTTACATTAATAAAACATTTTTAAATGCCAATTAAATTAGCAAAAAAGATAATACAACTGACAGGGAAATTTGGTATTTCTGTTGGCATGCAAAAGAAGATATTAAAGCCAACTGAAAAGAAGTTTCCAACAATATCCATATAATGGTCAACTCTACCTTGAAAAAGTGAGTATCATAACTGTTCTTTAAAAATAGGTGAACGTAACCTGTGAAGAGGAAAGAAAAACCTTTATTAACAGCACATGATAATCCTGAGATATTATATTCTGTACATATTGCAGACATACAATTATAATATGTGAAGACTATGTGATTAAGGAAAGAAATTTATTAAGTATGGAGAAGGTTCTAAATATCTCTGTAAATAAAACTCCATGGTAAAGGGTGTGAATCCAAAACTGAAAACCACTGGCCAAAAAAAATGCTAGATTCAATTTTAAGCAGTATTTTTATGGATGTTAATATTAAAAAAATAGAAAATATAATTGATAATGACTATTTTGTTTATCACCAGAATTATATTTCTGAAAAATATAAACATAGTTGAACAATGAAGGCATTGGCAAATCTATAAGAGTTTTCCTTACATCTTAAAAGTTTCTGAAATAATTTTACTGATTATTTACTCTTATATATTTAACCTGAAGAGAAGCACATTTCTTGATTTCAAAATTCTGTGATGCAAATTATTATGAAACATACCAAATAAATGTAACTATTTTACCATCTCCAGATTTATAAGATTAAAGAATAAATATTGTGATTTTTTTAGAGGATGCTCAGAATTGTTTCAAAGACAACTGCAAGGGCAGAAGATACTTTTAAGTATCTCAAGAAGACAAAATATCAAAATTAATCCTCATATTTTAAACACTTGATAAAGAACGTGCATTGAATTCTAAGAGCTATTACAAGAAATTTTCACGAACTTGGTGTCTTAAAATAACAGTCATTTATTCTTTCACAGTTCAGCACTCCAGAAAAAAAAATATATATATACATATATATATATATGTATATATATATATATAGAGAGAGAGAGAGTCCAGGAGGAAGTGTTCTTGCTTCATCCTGGCTCTGTCCTATTTGTTGCAAGCATTTGAAGATTGAACTAGCGAATGAAAAGATCTGTCTCTCTCTGTCTCTAAAAAAAGGAAAAGAAATTTTATCTACGTCCATATTTAACAAAAGCATAAAAAATATTTTGCAATTAATCATGGGAGAAAATGTGATTCAAAAATCTTTAGTTCATTTAAAAGTTAGAACTTTGTTTTCTTAAAAACTCAATAGTATGGGAAAATCAATGTAAAGAATAGCTAATTTTCTGATAAGATCCAGAGTCTTCTCTCCCACCGCATTGCTCACTCCTATATTGGCTGGTTGAGCGAGAACAAAAGCATATCTAAACCACCTCACCACTTTTCCTTGCCTTCACAACTGAGAGCAGAACACAAATCCCTCTCCATTTCCCATCCCCTGCCATTTTGCTCAACCTGCCCCAGCTGTTAATCTTCCTCAACCAGTTTAATCTCGCCTCATGCCCACCAAAGAAGTCCTCATAAACCATCTCAGCGCGCATCATAAACCTATCCACTCACGACTCTCAGCTGCCTGAACTATTTAAACCTCAGTCTGTAAGTGAGTGGATCTCTCTGCCGTGCACTTGTCTGTAGCATGTTCCTCTCAGGTTTGTCTCTTAATAAACCTGTTCTGTCTGGATGCCATGGTCTGACTCCACTTTTACTTGTCTTCTATTGTTACGTTGGACAGACAACCTTCCTTTAGACTTTAGTAGCTCAATCTACTTCTCTTTTTTTTTTATTTTTTTTAATATTTTAAATGTCTAGTTTAAGAGATCTGGTGTTGATTTAAATAATCTCTTTGGGTGGACCTCATTTAGAACCAAATGAGTCTTTCAGATGTCCAACTTTCCATTTCCCTTCCCTACCATAGCATGTGGCTGTTTGGAGTGGGTTTTTTGCATCTGCATGATTGTAGAGAGCTATATGATTTCCCCTGGACCATCAGTGAACATTTTCTAATTAGTCTGGTTGGGACCATGGATTGGTTAATTTCCCTGTGCCTTATTTCTGTTTCCTTCCATTTGCACTGATATCATACCCCTACCTCTTCTGTATAAACCCAAAAGTATGGCAGTGCTTTGAGCAGCTTCACATTCCCTGGGAAAGGACAAGAGGACAAGATTAGTAGGTCTCCTATGCACGTGAGGATCCAAGAGAATTGATTCAGGCCAGCCTAGCCACTTAATCTCTCACTGAGATCTTCAGGTAATGATAAATAATATCTATAACATCATCTAAACACATAAATATTGAATTATAGATAGCCTTTTATAAAGACAGATCTACCTAGACACAACCCTGCCATTTCTGAAACAAAACAAAAAGAAGAACTAGTAGATTATGACAAAGTATATAAGAACTTTCTCTCCTGGAATTCTCTTGTGTTCTTAACTATCTAGTTAAGATCCGAATGAAAAGAGATTTCCACAATTTTGGCATTCTTTTCACTTTCCCCCCAAACTTTAGACACTTTTTTCTTACTGACTACAGTCTGCTTATCTAGATCATCTCTTACCTTCCTCCTTTCCACGTAAAAAAAATAACTAGTATTCATGTTACTTCATAACATTAAATACTTCAGCTTTTTAATGTAGTTTTCTCTTATCCAATCTCTTCATGTATGTTGTTTAATTGAACAGTTATGCTTCTATCCTGAGTCTTGAATCATCTTATTTTGTCTTTTCCAATAGCATAGTAACTTGTTTAGATGTTCCTGCTGTAAGAGAACATACCCTCCTGTACCCTGTAGCACACTTCTGTAATATGAAATTATCTGAGAGAGTTCTGTGCTTGTATCTGGGACATCTGTAATATAATAATATTTGGCCAATATAATCTATAATCTTCAGTTTAAAGTTCCTAATTCAGTTTGTGGCTCTCAGAGTCAATATTTTTCCATGACTTGCAATGTGTGGCTTGGTAGCATATCCCTATTTTAACCAATTATAATGCCTGGTTCTATTACATGATCAGTGGAGCATAAAAGATCTCACTGGAAACTTTAACCTAAGATCCCCTGCAACCAAAACTCCTAGCACATCTCGTGATGGTACATAAGGAAGAGAAGAGGCATTTTCTGTGCAACTACGAAAAAGGTAATCCATGTGGAAATCTTTGGGTCCTCAATGCTTGCCTATAGTTGCTTTCTCCTACCATACCATATCCTGAGTTTGATTAAGGCCTCATTTGAGTATCAGAGCCTTGTGAGTAATTTGAATCATCTGGGTAGATAACAGTTAGTAAACATTGTAACAACAATCCCACTCTCAAACCTTAGTCATAACCATTCATGAAAATCTACATAGACAACGATACAGATAAAGTCAGTCAAATTACACTCTTTAGGTATGATGAGGATGAAAAATCTCTCTCCTTTTCCCTGGGATTGTATATAAGAATGATGCATTTCTGGAATTGTTTGCAGCAATGCTCTCACATTCACCACCTCAATGGGATTTGTCTGCAAAAAGATAGAAGGACAATCAAGTGAAATGATGAATTCTGAAGGAAATAAACTTTGATTCAAAGAAACAGATACATGGAAGTCATGTAAAGAGCTTTGGAATCTTCAAGCCAGTTCTACTCTTCAGCTCCTTAGTTTACGGAACAATAAACTCACATGTATTCTTTTGCAGTGTGAGTTGTGTTTCTGACATATTTAGCAAAAAGAACTTTGACTAATACATTATTTAAAGAAAAAAAGTCATATCTTATTAATGTATTTATTCAGAATTTTAATATAAATCTTGGCATATGCTAGTGAGAATGTTTAACAAAATTTATATCACAGAATAAAGCTTATGAATATTCTGAAGTTTATTTTAATGGAATATTTTATGTGTCCCCAAATTCATGAAAGGGTAGGATGTATTAAAACTAGAATTCTCCATTAAGAAGTATATATAAATGTATCATATTGAATTTAAAGTCATTTTAATTATATAGAGTAGAGATACCTTAAAGTCATGATCTAGCATGTTAGAACTACTCCTGAGATATAATACTTGGGGTCTAATTTGACCCCCTTTTTCTCTCTACATTAATTTTTGGAGATGATTCTAAATGCTCCTAGGTAAAATTTTGGCCAAGTCTTTTGAATTTATAATTACTTTGTTGTAATATGAAATTCTCAGATTTGTAATGAAAATGTCTTCAATACCCTGACAACATCACATGCTAGCAAAGTTGTGTAACAGTAGAAAAACACATTCACAGCTGGTCGAATGCAGAATGGTAGTGACACTTTACAAAAGAGTTTGAAAATTTGTTATAAAAGTACATACACTTCACACAAGAACCACAATATTACTCATTGGTACACATATTTTCCCAGATGAATTGAAAAATTTTGTCCACAAATAACTTCAGAAGGATATTTATAGTAGTTGTAACCTTCATTGCAGGTAGGAAAAAAATGCATCTTGGAAGCAACCAAGTTGTTTGTTCTTCAATAAGTAAATGGATAAATAACCTGCAAAGCATCCAAATAAGGGAATTTTGAAAATAGACTGGCTGTGAAACTATTAAAAAGACATGAAAAAAACTTAAATACATAATGCAAATTGAAAGAAGTAAACCTGGAAAGGACAAATATTGGACTATTCTAACTGTGTGCCATTTGGACATAGGTCACAATTATGGAAACAAGTGAAAGGATCATATAGAATCCACCAGGGGCCGGCATTGTGGTGCAACAAGTTAAAGCCCTGGCCTGAAGTGCTGACATCCCATATGGGCACCGGTTCTAGTCCCGGTTGCTCCTCTTCCAATCCAGCTCTCTGCTATAGCCTGTAGACAGTAGACAATGGTCCAAGTCCTTGGGGCCCTGCACCCATGTGGGAGACCCAGAAGAAGCCCCTGGCTCCTGACTTCGTATCAGCTCAGCTCCGAGCATTGCAGTCATCTGGGGAGTGAAGCAGCAGATGGAAGACCTTTCTCTCTGTCTCTCCCTCTCACTGTAACTCTGTCTTTCAAATAAATAAAAATTTAAAAAAAGAAAAAGAATCCACCAAGATGTCCATCAACTGGTGACAGGATAAAGAAAATGTGTGTGTGTGTGTGTGTATCAGGATGGGATACTACTCATTCATAAAAAACAATAAAATCCTCTTTTGCAACAAAATGGGAAAAACTTGAGACCATTATGCTTAGTGAAATAAGCCGATTCCTGAAAGACAAATATTATTTGTTTTGTCTGATATGTTGTATTTAATGTAGAATACAAAATATGTATAAAAATGAACCTGACAGATTATGATCTGATTATTGTTTATCACCTTTGTCTATATTCCTACAGAACTATTGTCTTTCTACTTTTTCCTTTGAACATTAGGCTTAGTGGTGCATTATAAAATAAATTGAAAATAAAGAAAAATTGACTATAAAGTAAATTAAAAATATGTTATTGCAAAAATTAAAGGAAAGAAAAGAAGGAGGAAGGGTTAAGGGAGGGAGGGAGGGAGAGAGAGAAGTATGGTTATCTTAGAATTGTATCTATGAGGTACATGAATTCTATTCTATTTATCTTATTTTGTTTAAAAAATAAAAAATAAAGAAATGGGTAAATAGATGAAACACAGAAATTTTAGGACAGTGAAACTATGATATCATAGACATAAATTTGTAAGATGTACATCGGTAGTGAATCCCAAAATAAATTATGAACTTTAGTGATAATGATGTGTTCATGTGGATCCATCAGTTGTAAAAAATATATCCCTGTGGTAGGGATATTGAGAGTGAAATAGGCTCTACCTGTAAAAGGCAGAGGAGTAAGTGGGAATTCTCCCATAATTCCTGGTCAGTGTTTTGCTGAACCCAAGGCTGCACATAAAAAAAAAAAACAAAAAACAAAACAAAACAAAAAAAAACAAAACAAAACAAAACAAAAAAAACTAATGACTATGTCCTGTCCAAAATTTAACTTAATTTTAGCAGATCATTCTCATTCCCTAGGGCAGACATTAAGTCTAACTGTGGAACATGAGGTAGAGTTGGACGGAGGTTGAACAATCACCTTTCTTTGCAAGGAGAGAAAGAGGATAAAAATTTTGTTGGATAGAAGAAGAGTAGCAGAAAGTTACTTAGAAATGTGGTGATCCCATGTCAAGACATCTGTGTATGAATTTTTTGAAAGCTCACTGAATTATGGAACTCATTTACGGTTTCTCTGCTTCTGGGCGTCTCTTATTTTTAGCTCCATCCTCTGTGATGGCTAGTTGCTCACTCTTATGTTAGGCACTAACCACCTAGAGTCAAATGAGGCTTCCTTGGGGCCGGTGCTGTGGTGCAGAAGATTAATCCTCCACCTGTGGCAGCGGCAACCCATATGGACACTGATTCTAGTCCCAGCTGCTCTTCTTCCGATACAGCTCTCTGCAATGGCCTGGGAATGCAGTGAAAGATGGCCCAGGTGCTTGGGCCCCTGTACCCATGTGGGAGACCTGGAAGAAGCTCCTGGATCCTGGCTTCAGATTGGTGCATCTCTGACCGGCTGGCCATTGTGGCCATTTGGGGAGTGAACCAGTGGTTGGAAGACTTTTTTCTCTGTCTCTCCCTCTCACTGCCTGTAATTTTACCTCTTAAATAAATAAATAAAATCTTTTAAAAAAATGAAGCTTCCTTTTGCTGAACCTCTTTTGCCTCTCAAGCTGCATTCTTAGAGATAAACTCAGGATTGCCTCCACTGTGTCTCTGGTATTGTGATTCACTCTTCCTCAACAATTTACCCTGAAAATTCTGAACATGCAAATTTGCCCTGTTCCAATATGTTATCAGCCACACATTATACACAGGTCTTAAGTTACAGAAGCCGATTTTTACATTTTCTGGATTGTCTACATAGAACTTCTCTCTCTTGACTCAAGTAGACAGCAAAACGAGTCTTGGTGTAAAATTGATCTCTTTTAAAAATCTGCCTAAACAAACAAAACCATCCCATGTCCACAACATTTAAACTCTTGAGGTAGATGTATGAGTTTAGACAACACATTATTTTTTTTTATTATCCCCTTTCTGCTTACACTACTGGTGCCCTCAACATTGACTTGTTCATTGAGCTTCAATGGAAACCTCCAGTTGAACTTAATATATTTGCAAAATAAGAACCTATATAAAAATCATTTTTCAATGGATATTTAGAAATTCAGTTTCTAGAAAGAGACAACGTGATTTCAACTCTCACCTCAGTCACTTGTGACAAATATATGTTTATAAAAGTGGAGGATTTAATGCACATACAGAATATAAATAAGGTAAGTGATTAGATATTTAAAAGAAGCAGTATATCCATAAAATGGCAAATTTCCAATTAATGTTCACTAAATAATCATTATTATTTTTTCCTCATACTTCAAGAAATAATAGTCATGAGGGTTCATTTGTTATTTTACCAAAAATGTGTTGAAACCAATTGAAGACTATTATTTTTCAAATTAGTACATTTTGATGTAATAAAATATTTGCATAATACTTGAGCACACACATCACTTGTGTTTGTTTTTCCCATTTTTCATTTATTTTTTGAATTTTAATTTATCTCTTTATTTTATGTGAAAGAGAAAGAGAGAGCATGCTATCCTCTGTTTGTTCACCCCACCAAATGCCTGCAATGGTCAGGGCTGAGGCAGGCATAAGCTGGGAGCTAGGAACTCAATCCAGGCCTCCAAAATGGGTAGTAGTGATCCAACTTCTTGAGCCATAATTTCTTGCCTCTCATGGTGTCCATTAGTAGCCAGCAAGAGTGAAGACCAGGGCTGGTACTTGAACCCAGACGCTGTGGTACAGTGATGCAGGCCTCCAACGTGGCAGCTTAAACACCAGGACAAATACCCATCCCCTATTCTCTTTACTTCCTGATACCTCTATTTTTAATTTTTTTCTTATATTCTTTTCCTTATATTCTTCATTTTCATCTCTTTTCTTTCTGCTTTGTTTCTTACATATAGATTCAATGACAACCTAAAAAAATCAACAAATCCTACAGCTTTTCGACAGTTATCACAAGGACTTATGTTGAGGACATTGTGTGAAAACTTGAATATAACAAGGAACTTTGTATCTTGTCTGGGAATACAGTTGTTTACAGTTTAAGCTCATCAATTATTGATATGAAAAAAAATACTATCACAGTGTAATCCCTCTTAGAAAAATCATAAAGAAAGTAAAATTTTACATAACGAAGATTATGAATTTGTTTCATAAATTATCTCACACCCGGTGTCTGTCTCTGGAAGCTGTCTGAACTAATCAAAATAAGCGGAAAAGAGCTTAGCAGAGTGGATGTCGTTCGTAATCAGGCATTACACACGAGTCGGAGTAGGGTGATAACTTCCTGTTCTCTTCTATTTGATAAGAACAGGAGAAATTACATGGATGAAAGAGGATTGGGTAGCTTATTCCCTTTAGTTCTCCAAATTTCTTACACTTCAATATGGCATAAGACAAAGAGATGAAGAAAAATCAAGTTAGACACAACGTTGAAAGCATGGCATATTAAAAGAAGAGTTTTTTATGATCAAAGCTGGAGAAAATTTTGTAGACAGGAAGCTTGGAAGTAAGTGATCAGCTCATTTAACAGGGTTTGAAATTGTATATTGCCTAAGGTTGGATAAGGAAATAGCTGTAGAAATGTCTTCCTTTCATTGAAGAAGAGAATAAAATTCAACTTTCACCTATATAACTCCTGCCCCACATTTTAAGTACTAAAAGAATAACTCCAGCTTCTTCTACTCAACAACTTGTCCCCATGTTTTCTCCCTATTAGTAAAATATATTAAATTTCAAACAAGTAAGTATAGTTCAATTTAAAAGGCAGTCATTCTGATGTGCTTAAAATTTTAAGAACATTCAAAGACACTTGTTGATTTTTCCCAATTATACTCCATTGATAATAAAATACTTTTAATATCAGTATTTATTCATATTATCCAAAAACTGACCCCCTTAATTATAACCACATTGATTATTTTTCTCTCAATCTCTTTACTTCCTAGCATGTTGCAATAAAAGCCAGATAGACAATGTATATCTAGTATCCGGAATTGAAAAAAAAAATTAAAAAAATTTTTGTCAGCTGACGCAATGGGTCTTCTAAAAGTTAATGGAATGTGCATAGTATTTATGCATAAATTTCAAATTGTTTTGTACCAACATAATTGTATTGTTATTTCCATCCTTCCATGAACATTCAGAAGTTCTTTGATAAACACATGATCCCCTGTACTCTATACTTGATCTTAGCCAAAAGGCCGAGAAGTGATGACCCCTGTACTTCTGAGAGTAGGGAGAGAAACTCAGTCCCTTGAGAAGAAAACAATGTTCCCTGGGTGGAGAAGAGGCAGGACTCTGGGTTTCTATCCTTTGGGATATAATCACATCTCTCTGAGGAATGAGACAAGCATTCCAGTGCTTCAACTCCTGATTCTGGATAGTATCCCCTGTGATATTTAAAAACATATTTCCAAGAACTGAAATTAATCCTGTACTTTCTATTCATCTATTCATTCATCTTTTAGGTCTAAGGCTTCTCCTTTAGTTCAGGTCCCATGTTTATGTTTTAATTTTGTGCAGAATGTCTTATCTGTGCAGAAACATGAAAATAGTTCCTCCACAATTTCACAGATATCACATATGATACTCCACTCTTTTTTATAAACAGTTGTATTATGAGTTTTTTTTAAAAAAATTCTTTGGCTTTTTCTTCCTCTCATAGAAACACTTTGTGTTGATCAAAAAGTTAACTTTTTCATTGTAGATGTCTCTGGTCTTTGCAAAAGCTATACTTTTAGCTACTTTTAGCTACATATATAAAGCTATAAGGCTTAGCATTTTTTTTTTCCTTTTATTCTTTATTTTTGTGAAACCACAGAGAAAATACTACTTTGAGGGTACCACCTTCAATAAAAAATGATGGGAGTAAAAGTGGACCATAGGCCACACAATGCACCTGCAGAACCTGCTTTCAGAACCTCATTGGGAAAACAGAAGTGTTGGTGCAAAGCGGAGTACTTCATCCAGTGTTGCTGTTTGGAATGTGAAGCAAGTTATAAATCTACAATGATAGGTTTTAGTATCTTTGTTACACACAGCATCTCTAATCCTAGAAACTATCTCAATTGGATAATTCTAATGCCTAAGTACTCCAACTTTCAGCCGTAAAACTTAGTATAGCTAGAAAAAAAATAATGTTTGCTCTGAAGTATCCAAAGAGTGAAGAGGAAACAATATCATCAGCTAATGACACTGTCACAGCTAAAATGAGCAGAAAGCCTGGTATTTTACTCAGTGGGTTCAGAACTGAAAGCACCACCATAAGCCCACATAATCTCTGATTTCCGGTGATCGCTTATAGCCACACATGCTAGCAGGTGTCCAGAGAACACCATAAACCATGGTGTCGGTAGTATCATTCTCCAGGTAGTAATTTCCCATACACTAATTTTCTCCACACTCTAATATTCATCATACACAAATGGTCCCTGTAATATTAGGATGCACTTTTGAAATGCCAGACAGGTTTCTCTATGATTTCTGTTTACAGACGAGGCTCAGATAAAATGAATGACTTGCTCACAGTCACAGACCTGTTTATGCTCCGGTTGGGTGTGAGTCCAGACTCTCTGGCACCAGAGCCCACATTCTTCACCCTTAAACCATAATGACTTCCATTGAACACAAGCCCCAAGTAACGCTGGTAAATGCACTTTATCAATTCATACCAATTGACATAGGACAACTTAGGATACACACACTGTAACTTCATAAAGTTTGTGGAAGATACAATTAAGAGGTAAGTTCATTATGTTGCAAAAAGATTTTGAAATCTATGCATATATGAGATCTCCAAAACTTCATAGAAAAATGTATTTAGGAAAAAATAAATGATGCATAGATTTCAAAACATTTTTGGCACAAAAATAAACTTGATTTTTAATTCCCAATTTCCAGGAGCTTTTTGAAGTACTATCATATTTCAGAAGGATTCATATGTCAGAATCTTCACAAGCAATAATTTCCAAATTGAAGGTGTTTATAGTTCCTGAACTGGCTATTGCCTTTATTTTTGTCTGCTTGTGAAATGGGAGTCATTCAGAGAAAAGCATTTCTCTGGGAAAAAAAAAAAAAGCCAAGAAGTTCAATCCATTAGGGCTACCTTATAAGAAAAGGTACATGTTTGTTTTCCCCATCTTTCCCATCACAATCACAGTCTATTAATAGTTTACTTAAATTTGTATAGATCATTCCCATAATGTTATTATCTCTTCAAACATTGTCTCTGTAGATGTATTTAAGAAATGTATGCACCAACATTAGGATTTAGGCAGGGAAGACAGGATCTGTATGGTGATCTTGTAACTCTTTAGTTCTATAAAGATCTTATACAATTTGCCACAATAGGTTTTTGAGAACTTCTAATACAAAATTAGTGATTATCTGCATGCAAAAATATTCATTGGCAAATCCATTTGTTTATTTCATTCTTGAATATTTATGAAATACCCCGTTTGAACAAGCATTGATCTTAGGAATATAATACTTAACAAGACAAACAGAAGCTCTACCATCATGGAGCTTCCATGGTGAGTGAATGTAGAAAGAGCTGAAGAAAGATTCTTGAGGAAAACAAAAAACAAAATTGAAAAAAGGAAAAATTACAGTATGGTTTTACATTCAGAACTGCCAATAAATGTACATACCATGCTAACAAAGGAAAAACTATAAAGGCACACCTATTTTCTATTGAATGACAAACTTGACTGTTAAATATGCCAGAATGAGTACATTGTCACCTGTTTTATAACACAGTTTGATCTTTAAAGGGCTTATCATCCTGCATTCTTTTATTAATTGACTTCAGTGTGTACACTGCTTGATATATATCATTAGAACATTCAATAGGCCACCCCATAAACTGGTAGCTAAGGGAATCAGAATAGAATTTACTTTTCTAGAACTAAAAATACAAATTTCAATGCTACAAAATTATCTACATAAATGAGTACTATAAAAATGTCATGAAGCATACTTGATAATTAAATCTTCCCTTGTTCACATTCAGCTGCTGGCCACCATCTTCGTCCACTCAGCTGCTTCAAGGAGAGGAATATTGAAATGAATTGCAACTATGGATATCAAATACCCCATAAGGTGAACTAGAATTGGGGACATTGAATTTAGGTTTAGCATAATAAGAGGGCCCTTATACTTCGAAATCTAGGAGATAATGGAAGTGAGGGTAGGGAGGAAAGTGTGAGTAGGATTTCTGTGTCTCCTAGTCCTGCAGAGTTTGTGAATAGAAATCTCATTGACTATTCTAAGCATAAATTTAGTATTGTCCTCCTCAGCTCATCCTATGGGTATCTGGTCAACCCAGGCACTGCACTCTTCTTTCACTTTTCTTAAGAAGGGCTTGTACTCTTCTTTTGTGCCTAAAATCTCCCTGCCCAATGTAGGGCTCTCTCTGCCTCTTTGCCTTGGCATTTTTTCCCAGAATCCTTGAGCTTAAGGTATAATGGGCTTTTTATACAAAATTTGACTTTCTTTCTTATGGTAACATAGAATGCAGGGGAACTGTTTTCTACACTGACCTTCATTTATGAGAAAAATTTGGGAAACAAGTTTGGCATCCTGGTTTTATATCTTGTGGAAAAATAAAAGGACTCTGAAGATATGGAAAATCCTTAATGACAAAAAAAATCCTCAAAATCACTTCCTGACTTAAAAGAAAATGAGTAAGATGGTGAGGATTTATTTTTTGCAGCAGGAAAAGGGCTCATATTGTCAATGTTTTCTGGACATCATTGATATTTAATAATCAGCCTTTACAGCAAAAAAGCACCAAGGCTGATGATCTTTCATTCATTAGTGCACACGATGGGACAAATGAATCATAGATGAGATGTGTATGAGAGTACACAGGAGACGTGAGCACAATAAAATCACCAAATGTGGGGAAACACGTAGAATAAATGTTTCTGTACTATCAAACAAGCCAATATTTCTTAATAAATGTATTTCTATAGCTGCTTGGACATGATCTTCAATTCAATAACTCTTATTTTTAAAGATTTATATTTGAAAAGCAGAGTGAGAGAGAAAGAGAGAGAGGGGGGAGAAAGAGAGAAAGTGAAAGAGAGAGAGAGAGAGAGAGAGAGATGGAGCAGGGAAGTGGGAAGGCAGAACATTACACTTGCTGCTTCATTCCCTAAATGGCCAGTGGAAATAGGTTACAGTGAAGCCAGGAAACTGGAATTCCATCCCAATCTCCCATATGGGTGGCAGGAGCCCAAGTACCTTTCCCATCATCAGGTTCCTTCCCAGGTGCATTATCAGGCAACTGAGCCAAAGTTCAGTAGCTGGGATTCAAACCAACTCTTTGATAAGGAATGTGGGAATTTCAAGCAATGGCATAACCCACTTACCACAACACTGGCCTCTGTTAGATAACTTTTCTATCTTTTTAAACCTTTTCTTTAACTTTTAGTTCTTTTTAAACTTTTTATTCTGAAATTATTTCAAATTTTCAGAAGAATATCATGAGTAGCACAAGGAATGCGATATACACTTTCCTCAGATAAATCCAGACATTCTTAATATTTTGCCATATTTATGCTGTTTAATCTCTTTCTGTCTCTTCCTGGTTGGCTTTCATAAAACTGATATTTTGAAGTGTTAGAGGACACTTGTATTTACAACTAAAACAAGGAGAAAAATTGGGATAAAAATTATTTTGCAGCTATCAAAGAAATGATTCAGGCAAGAATGATCAATATTTAGTAAATCTATTATGTAGAAATTGATTACATTTAAAGGATCTGGAAGTATTCCCTATAGACTACATATAATTGCAGAGAAGAAAATAGTAATATTATATTGTAATATCTAGTTAAATAATCAGAATTATTTGGCTAATACTTAATGGCTAAATAATCTTCATTGATACTACCAATGAAGGGACCAATTGACGTGATATTCCCATTGAATGTGATAAACCGAGAACACAACATCACTTATGATTTATTCCTAACAAAATATTTATTGGTAACATTGTAGTTACTGGAATGAATGCTAAAGAAGATAATCAAAACCTGATTTCTACTGGAGCCCACATTCTTAGGAGTATGGGAAGAAGAGAGGATTCCACTTAAGAAAAAGAAAACTTTGGGGGGGCGGAGCCAAGATGGCGGATAGTGAGGACGTGTGCCTTAGTTTGGGAAAATAAACTTTCATAAAAGCGGAATTACTGTAGCATCAGGAAAAAACTCAAGAAAAAAACTGCAGAGGAATCGCTTCCGGATCTTGTGGAGGAAACACAGAGGACTTACAGGGAACCCACCGCGTGGAAAACCAACCGAGACAAGCCGAGCGGCAGCGGCGGGAGAGGAGGCAGAGCCACAGAATCTCGCCAGCGCGGGAACGGAGGAGGGTAAGAAAGACAAAAGACCTGAGAAGTCCGAGACATTGGGGGGAGGGGGAACAGAGGCCTCTCCCTTCACTCACCAAGCAAAACAAAGAGCACCGCGATTTTACATATGTAAAGCTCAGCCAAACTCAGTATCTTTAGCGAAACTGGAGAACACATTGAGGGCTGCATAAACTCTTTGTGTGGTCCCAGGGGTAAATCAAACGAATACTCACAGAGGCTAGATTTCAACTACCCTCAACTCCACTCCCAACTGAGTCAAAAAAAAAAAAAAAAAAAAAAAAAGAGAGAGAGAGAGAGAGAGAGTCCCAGCAAGGAGCAAATAATCTGGGAGAGTCGCTCTTTACACAGCCTTAAACCTCAAGAAACAAGCATAGCTCTCTGGCCACACCCATCACAGCCCCTAAGGCTCCAACAAAACAGACAGCTCACTTAGAGGCATAGTATAACGAGAGAAAAAAAAACAAAAACAAAAACAAAAACACCACAAATTATCTCTAACTTGCCAAGCGGGAACGGAGGAGGGTAAGAAAGACAAAAGACCTGAGAAGTCCGAGACATTGGGGGGAGGGGGAACAGAGGCCTCTCCCTTCACTCACCAAGCAAAACAAAGAGCACCGCGATTTTACATATGTAAAGCTCAGCCAAACTCAGTATCTTTAGCGAAACTGGAGAACACATTGAGGGCTGCATAAACGCTGTGTATGGTCCCAGGGGTAGATCAAACGAATACTCACAGAGGCTAGATTTCAACTACCCTCAACCCCACTCCCAACTAAGTCAAAACAAAAAAAAAAAAAAAAAAGAGAGAGAGAGAGAGAGCGTCCCAGCAAGGAGCAAATAATCTGGGAGAGTCGCTCTTTACACAGCCTTAAACCTCAAGAAACAAGCATAGCCCTCTGACCACACCCATCACAGCCCCTAAGGCTCCAACAAAACAGACAGCTCACTTAGAGGCATAGTATAACGAGAGAAAAAAAAACAAAAACAAAAACACCACAAATTATCTCTAACATGCCAAGCAAGAAACATAGAAGCGGAGCTACCAAGAACAAGGAAGGCACTATGACGCCCCCAAGTGAACAAGACATGACAATGCAAGATTATGAAGATGAAGAGATAGAGCAAATGCAAGAAGCAGATTTCAAAAAATTCACAAGAACATTAAGAAGTTCTCAAAAACAAATTCTTGAACTACAGAAATCCTTAATGGACAAGATAGAAAATCTCTCCCGTGAAAATGAAATATTAAGGAGGAATCAAAATGAAATGAAACAACTAGTGGAACAGGAAATTGCGATAGTGAAAAAAAACCTCAATGAAATGAAGAACTCAATAGATCAAATGGCAAACACATTAGAGAGCCTTAAAAACAGAATGGATGAAGCAGAGGAGAGAATATCGGAATTAGAAGACAGAGAACAGGAAAGGAAACAGTCAAATCAAAGAAAAGAAGAAGAAATCAGAAATCTAAAAAATACTGTCAGGAATCTACAGGATACTATTAAAAAACCCAACATTCGGGTTCTAGGAGTTCCTGAAGGCATGGAAAGGGAGAAAGGATTAGAAGGCCTTTTTAGTGAGATACTAGCAGAAAATTTCCCAAGTTTGGAGAAGGACAGAGACATCCTAGTACAGGAAGCTCAGAGAACCCCTAATAAACATGATCAAAAGAGATCCTCACCACGACACGTCGTAATCAAACTCACCACAGTGAAACACAAAGAAAAGATCCTAAAATGTGCAAGAGAGAAACGACAGATTACTCTCAGAGGATCTCCAATTAGACTTACAGCTGATTTCTCATCAGAAACCCTACAAGCCAGGAGAGAATGGCGAGATATAGCCCAGGTACTAAGAGAGAAAAACTGCCAGCCCAGAATATTATATCCTGCAAAGCTCTCATTTGTGAATGAAGGTGAAATTAAGACCTTTCACAGCAAACAGAAATTGAAAGAATTTGTCGCCACTCGTCCAGCCCTGCAAAAGATGCTTAAAGACGTGTTACATACAGAAACACAGAAACACGGTCACCAATATGAAAGAAGGTAAAGGAAGGAAACCTCAGAGCAAAAGATCACAGGAATCTCAAACCAGATATTAGAAAATATCTTTGGCAAATGGCAGGGCAAAGTTACTCCTTCTCAATAGTCACATTGAATGTTAATGGCTTGAATTGTCCAGTTAAAAGACACCGATTGGCTGATTGGATTAAGGAACAAAACCCATCCTTTTGCTGCTTACAAGAAACCCATCTATCCAACAATGATCCATACAAGCTGAGAGTGAAAGGCTGGAAAAAGATATACCACGCCAACAGAAATGAAAAGAGAGCGGGCGTAGCCATCTTAATATCGGACAACATAAACTTTACTACAAAAACTGTTAGGAGAGACAAAGAGGGGCACTATATAATGATTAAGGGATCCATTCAACGAGAAGATATAACGATTATCAACGTATATGCACCTAATTACAGGGCACCAGCTTATTTAAAAGACTTGTTAAGGGACTTAAAGGGAGACTTAGACCCCAATACAATAATACTGGGGGACTTCAATACTCCACTCTCAGAGATAGACAGATCAACAGGACAGAAGATCAACAAGGAGACAGTAGATTTAAATGACACTATAGCCCAAATGGATCTAACAGACATCTACAGAACATTTCATCCTACATCTAAGGACTTTACATTCTTCTCAGCAGTACATGGAACCCTCTCTAGGATTGACCACATACTAGGCCATAAAGCAAGTCTCAGCAAATTCAAAAGAATTAGAATCATACCATGCAGCTTCTCAGACCACAAAGGAATGAAATTGGAAATTGGCAACTCAGGAATCCCTAGAGCACGTGTAAACACATGGAGATTGAACAATATGCTCCTGAATGAACAACGGGTCATAGAAGAAATTAAAAGAGAAATCAAAAATTTTCTGGAAGTAAATGAGGATAACAGCACAACATACCAAAACCTATGGGATACAACAAAAGCAGTGTTAAGAGGAAAGTTTATATCAATAGGTGCCCACATCAAGAAATTGGAAAGGCACCAAATAGATGAGCTTTCAAGTCATCTCAAGGATCTAGAAAATCTGCAGCAAACCAAACCCAAACCCAGTAGGAGAAGAGAAATAATTAAAATCAGAGAAGAAATCAACAGGATTGAATCCAAAAAAACATTACAAAAAATCAGCCAAACGAGGAGCTGGTTTTTTGAAAAAATTAACAAAATTGACACCCCATTGGCCCAACTAACTAAAAAAAGAAGAGAAAAGACCCAAATCAATAGGATCAGAGATGAAATGGGAAACGTAACAACAGACGCCACAGAAATAAAAAGAATCATCAGAAATTACTACAAGGACTTGTATGCCAGCAAACAGGGAAATCTATCAGAAATGGACAGATTCTTGGACACATACAACCTCCCTAAATTGAGCCAGGAAGACATAGAAAACCTAAACAGACCCATAACTGACACAGAAATTGAAACAGTAATAAAGGCCCTCCCAACAAAGAAAAGCCCAGGGCCAGATGGATTCACTGCTGAGTTCTACCAGACATTTAGAGAAGAACTAACTCCAATTCTTCTCAAACTATTCAGAGCAATCGAAAAAGAGGGAATCCTCCCAAATTCCTTCTATGAAGCCACCATCACCTTAATTCCTAAGCCAGAAAGAGACGCAACATTGAAAGAGAATTACAGACCAATATCCCTGATGAACATAGATGCAAAAATACTCAATAAAATTCTGGCCAATAGAATGCAACAACACATCAGAAAGATCATCCACCCAGACCAAGTGGGATTCATCCCCGGTATGCAGGGATGGTTCAACATTCGCAAAACAATCAACGTAATACACTACATTAACAGACTGCAGAAGAAAAACCATATGATTCTCTCAATAGACACAGAGAAAGCATTTGATAAAATACAACACCCTTTCATGATGAAAACTCTAAGCAAACTGGGTATGGAAGGAACATTCCTTAATACAATCAAAGCAATATATGAAAAACCCACGGCCAACATCCTATTGAATGGGGAAAAGTTGGAAGCATTTCCACTGAAATCTGGTACCAGACAGGGATGCCCTCTCTCACCACTGCTATTCAATATAGTTCTGGAAGTTTTGGCCAGAGCTATTAGGCAAGAAAAAGAAATTAAAGGGATACAAATCGGGAAGGAAGAACTCAAACTATCCCTCTTTGCAGATGATATGATTCTTTATTTAGGGGACCCAAAGAACTCTACTAAGAGACTGCTGGAACTCATCGAAGAGTTTGGCAAAGTAGCAGGATATAAAATCAATCCACAAAAATCAACAGCCTTTGTATACACAGGCAATGCCACGGCTGAGGAAGAACTTCTAAAATCAATCCCATTCACAATAGCTACAAAAACAATCAAATACCTTGGAATAAACTTAACCAAAGACGTTAAAGATCTCTACGATGAAAACTACAAAACCTTAAAGAAAGAAATAGAAGAGGATACCAAAAAATGGAGAAATCTTCCATGCTCATGGATTGGAAGAATCAATATCATCAAAATGTCTATCCTCCCAAAAGCAATTTATACATTCAATGCAATACCCATCAAGATCCCGAAGACCTTCTTCTCAGATATAGAAAAAATGATGCTGAAATTCATATGGAGACACAGAAGACCTCGAATAGCCAAAGCAATCCTGTACAACAAAAACAAAGCCGGAGGAATCACAATACCTGATTTTAGGACATACTACAGGGCAGTTGTTATCAAAACAGCATGGTACTGGTACAGAAACAGATGGATAGACCAATGGAACAGAATAGAAACACCAGAAATCAATCCAAACACCTACAGCCAACTTATATTTGACCAAAGATCCAAATCTAATCCCTGGAATAAGGACAATCTATTCAATAAATGGTGCTGGGAAAATTGGATTTCCACATGCAGAAGCTTGAAGCAAGACCCATACCTATCACCTTACACAAAAATTCACTCAACATGGATTAAAGACTTAAATCTACGACCCGAAACCATCAAATTATTAGAGAGCATTGGAGAAACCCTGCAAGATATAGGCACAGGCAAAGACTTCCTGGAAAATACTCCAACAGCAAAGGCAGTCAAAACCAAAATTAACATTTGGGATTGCATCAAATTGAGAAGTTTCTGTACTTCAAAAGAAACAGTCAGGAAAGTGAAGAGGCAACCAACAGAATGGGAAAAAATATTCGCAAACTATACTACAGATAAAGGATTGATAACCAGAATCTACAAAGAAATCAAGAAAATCCACAACAACAAAACAAACAACCCACTTAAGAAATGGGCCAAGGACCTCAATAGACATTTTTCGAAAGAGGAAACCCAAATGGCCAACAGACACATGAAAAAATGTTCAAGATCACTAGCAATCAGAGAAATGCAAATCAAAACCACAATGAGGTTCCATCTCACCCCGGTGAGAATAGCTCACATTCAGAAATCTACCAACAACAGATGCTGGAGAGGATGTGGGGAAAAAGGGACACTAACCCACTGTTGGTGGGAATGCAAACTGGTTAAGCCACTATGGAAGTCTGTCTGGAGATTCCTCAGAAACCTGAACATAACCCTACCATACAACCCAGCCATCCCACTCCTTGGAATTTACCCAAAGGAATTTAATTTGACAAATAAAAAAGCCATCTGCACATTAATGTTTATTGCAGCTCAATTCACAATAGCTAAGACCTGGAACCAACCCAAATGCCCATCAACAGTAGACTGGATAAAGAAATTATGGGACATGTACTCCATAGAATACTATACAGCAGTAAGAAACAACGAAACCCAGTCATTTGCAACAAGATGGAGCAATCTGGAAAACATCATGCTGAGTGAATTAAGCCAGTCCCAAAGAGAAAAATATCATTTGTTTTCCCTGATCGATGACAACTGAGCGCCAAAGAGGAAACCTGTTAAGTGAAATGGACACTATAAGCAACAATGAACTGATCAGCTCCTGTCCTGACTTTAGATGTACAATGTAATACTTTATCCTTTTTAGTATTTGTTGTTGTTGTTGTTGTTCTAGTACTATTGGTTGAACTCAGTAATTAACACACAATTATTCTCAGGTGTTTAAATTTTAACTGAAAAGTGATCCCTGTTAAATCTAAGAGTGGAAAAAGAGAGGGAGGAGATGAACAATTTGGAACATGCTCAATCGGACTGGCCGCAAATGGTGGAGTTAGAAATGTGCAGGGGATTCCAACACAATTCCATCAAGATGGCATGTACCAATGCCATCGCACTAGTCCAAGTGATCAATTTCAGCTCACAATTGATAGCTCTGATAGGTCTAAGAGTCAAAGAGATCACACAAACAAGACAAGTATCTGCTAATACTAACTGATAGAATCAAAAAGGGAGAGAAAGATCCAACATGGGAAGTGGGATACACAGCAGACTCATAGGATGGCAGATGTCCTAAACAACACTCTGGCCTCAGAATCAGCCCTCAAGGCATTCAGATCTGGCTGAAGAGCCCATGAGAGTATAGCAGGCATGGAAAGCCAAGATATCATGGGAAAAAAAAAAAAAGACCTAAATGAATGATCTCTGTGAGTGAGATCCCAGTGGAAAGAACGGCGCCATCAAAGAAGGAGATACCCTTCTCCGAAGGGAGGAGAGAACCTCCACTTTGACTATGACCCTATCTGAATAAGACCAAAGTCAGCGAACTCTAAAGGCTTCCATAGCCCTGGCAACTCATGACTAGAGCCTAGGGAGATTACTGACGCCATGAACAGGAGTGTCAAATTGTTAAGTCAGCAACAGGAGTCACTGTGTACTTACACCCCATGCGGGATCTATCCCTAATGTGTCGTCTAAAGCCAAGTGATGCTATGACTGGTACTGAAACAGTATTTTTATACTTTGCGTTTCTGTGTGGGCGCAGACTGATGAGGTCTTTGCTAATTATATACTGAAGTGATCTTCTGTATATAAAGAGAATTGGAAATGAAAAAAAAAAAAAACAACCTGGTGTTAAAATGGAAATGGCATAGAAAATTAATTATTTTGAAAAAAAAATTATGTAGGATCTCTGTCTTTAATGTGCTGTACATTGCTATTTAATGCTATAATTAGTAATCCAATGGTAGTTTTTTCACTCGATGTTGCTATATGGGCAAAATGTTGAAACCTTTACCTAATATATACTAAATTGATCTTCTGTATACAAAGAGAATTGAAAATGAATCTTTACATGAATGGAAGGGGAAAGGGAGCGGGAGGGGGGAGGGTTGCGGGCGGGAGGGAAGTTATGGGAGGGGGGAAGCCATTGTAACCCACAAGCTATACTTTGGAAATTTATATTCATTAAATAAAAGTTTAATAAAAAAAAAAAAAAAGAAAAAGAAAACTTTGGCAAACAATCCCAACAAGGTTGCGTGTACCAATGCCATCTCACTAGCCCAAGTGATAAATTTCAGTTCACAATTGATCACACTGATAGGTCTAAGAGTCAAAGGGATCACATAAACAAGACTAGTATCTGCTAATACTAACTGATAGAATATAAAAGGGAGAGAACAGTCCAACATGGGAAGCAGGATACACAGCAGACTCATAGAATAGCAGATGTCCTAAACAGTACTCTTGCCTCAGAATTAGTCCTTAAGGCATTCGGATCTGGCTGAAAAGCTCATGAGAGTATTTTAGGCATGGAAAGCCAAGACACTTTGGCAAAAAAAAAAAAAAAAAAAAAAAAAAAAAAAAAAAAAAAAAAACAACAACGAACAAACACCTAAATGAAAGATTTCTGTGAGTGAGATCCCAATGGAAAGAACGGGCTATCAAAGAAGGAGGTACCTTTCTCTGAAGAGAGGAGAGAACTTCCACTTTGACTATGACCCTGTCTGAATGAGTTCGAAGTAGGCAAACTCAAAAGGCTTCCATAGCCTTGGCAACTCATGACTATAGCCTAGGGAGATTACTGACGCCATAAACAAGAATGTCAACTTGTTAAGTCAACAACAGGAGTCACTGTGTACATACTCTTCATGTTGGATCTATCCTTAATATGTTGTCCAAAGTGAAGTAATGCTATAACTAGTACTGAAACAGTATTTTACACTTTGTGTTTCTGTGTGGGTGCAAACTGATGAATTTTTTACTAAATATACACTAAATTGACCTTCTGTATATAAAGATAATTGAAAATGAATCTTGATGTGAATGGAATGGAAGAGAGAGTGGCAGATTGGAGGGGTGCGAGTGGGAGGGGAAGCCATTGTAATCCATAAACTGTACTTTGGAAATTTATATTTACTAAATAAAAGTTAACAAAAAATAATTTTATAGACTAAAATATGTAGAAATATAAAGAGGTACTCATAGAATTTATAATTCAAATATGAATTTAATAAATCAGTAACTTTATAAATCACAAAAAAAGAAAACTGAAAAAGGAAAATTAAAATGAAATTAAAAAAATGAAAAATAAAAGGCAAAATTCAGAATCAAGTCAGTAGAGCTTGATACCACATTAAACATAAGGTAAAGTTTTAATGTATTGGAATATAAAATTTTCAAAAATGTCAATATCATGGAAAATGACAAAAAGCTAAGGGTTTTACTTCCTTGATTGTGAAATTTAGCACTAACTATATGCTTAGAAAATTTAAATAGAAATCAATTCATAGTTAGGAAAACTTTCATAGAAATAAACACTTTGACAGCATACTTCAGTTAAAGTAGTTGTGCGCTGAGCATGCCAATAATGCAATACTAAGGTTTTGTTGTCATCATAAATATGTTCACAGTTTGTTCTATTCTTTAATAGCCTATGAAACCTCTAATGGATTATAATCTGAAGACTCTTGACTGGATTAATAATTATACTATATATGCACAATTATCTGACATTGAGTTATTTCAGAAAAATTATATTAATTTTCAGTTTCAGAAAATGTCCTAATAGTAAATTAGAGTACATGAGAAGAAAGTAGAATATTAGAGTTTATTTATGTTTAAGATTGAATATGCAAATAATTGTGTCTATTAATAGTAGAGAAATATATGTTAGAATTTGATTTATAAGGAAATAACAAAATGGATTTTCATACAGATACTAAGTGATGAACTAATATAATATATTTATAAATTTATACATATATTTATATAATACATATATTTATATACATATATTTGTATACATATAATTATATATGTATATGTGTATATGTACATATATACATGCATATATTTATAAATTTATAATGATATATACCAAATATGTCAAAGTTAAAGTACTTGTTGAGCGAAATTGAGAAACAAGCCTTTTTTGTCATCTTAAATTCTTAAGTTATAAGTTTATTCTCAAGTTCAAAGGACATAAAACTCCATATTTCATATATTGCCAAATCGTAATAAAAAATTCCATTTATATTTTGATACAGAAACTTACCTCCAAGAATTTCATAAAAAATTAGTTTTCCCATGGAGATGGTACCAATATTGATGGGGCATTTGGGGAAATTTTACTAGCAATTTTGGTTGACATAACAATTGGAATGGCTACAGGAATTTTAAGTGATCGTGCCAGGTATTCATGTGGGTATAAAGGCTATTTAAACTATTTACAAAGTTCAGAACTGTACAACTTTTCATTTGATTATTGTTTATAGTGTTTGCCTATATTCTGGCTGAACTTTTTACATTTTATGTGTTGAACTCTTTATTTAGTAGAGCATTAAAACCCCTTGGATTATAATGTAAATTAAAAATATGTTATATCAAAGTGTAATTAAAAATTAAAAGAAAATAAATACACAAAGTAAATTATTGTAGATTCATACAAAAACAGCGTGTGGTTGAAATGTGTTTCCTGTAATGTTTTTGAAGAGGGGTTATGTTCCAAAAAGTGTGAAAATGTCTTATCCTGCAGTTGTAATTAAAATGAGTTGTTTTGCACCATAAAATATTAGTGTATACTTCATATAAAATATAGGAAGCATAAAATTATGTGAATAAAAAAAGAACTTTCTACAGTGTCATTTACAATTTTAGAAAATCATGCCACCAAAAACAATGCTGTTAATAGTGCCAGCTCTTATAGACTCATGCAATATATATTTCTGTCAATTTGTCAATTTTCCTTTTAAGTCATTGAATTGACATTCCTTTTAATTTTTTTTTTTTGACAGGCAGAATGGACAGTGAGAGAGAGACAGACAGAGAGAAAGGTCTTCCTTTTTGCTGTTGGTTCACCCTCCAATGGCCGCCGCAGACGACGCGCTGTGGCCATCGCACCTCGCTGATCCCAAGGCAGGAGCCAAGTGCTTATCCTGGTCTCCTATGGGGTGAAAGGCCCAAGCACTTGGGCCATCCTCCACTGCACTCCTGGGCCACAGCAGAGAGCTGGCCTGGAAGAGGGGAAACTGGGACAGAATCCGGCACCCCGACAGGGACTAGCACCCGGTGTGCCAGCGCCGCAAGGCGGAGGATTAGCCTGTTGAGCCACGGCGCCAGCCCGACATTCCTTTTAAATGTGCTTGCAAACCTCTTCTAGAGCAGAAACTAGCAAACTATGACTCAGCAAACACATGCCTGCCATCTGAATTTGCAAAGGAAGTTTTTTTGGAACAAAGTTATGTCTATTAATTATGTATTGCCTATGACTTTCTTTTGCATGTAATACCAGAGTTGAGTAGTTGCAATAGAATCTATATAGCTGGCAGACTCAAAAACATGTGCCATCCAGTCCCTCCTTATACACTGAAGCAATGTAGAGTCCATGAGCATTCTGACTCTGAAGGGCTCATAAAACCTGAATGCACATTCCACCACTTTCTTTTCCTGAGAGAGAAGTCAGGAGATGAGCTGTTTAGTCCTGGCTTGAGGGAGAGGCAATCATGGAAAAAACACACACAAAAAAAAAAAAAGAAACAGGCTCTCCTTCACTTAAAGGTGGCTCTTCAGCTTTGAGCTTTCCTGTGGTACTCCAACTTCTTAACTGATTTCTGAAGTTATCATAAAGATGTTTAAGATGTTTTCATCCATATTTGGTTGTTCACATAGTGTCTTTGCCGGAGAGTGGGTATTAGGATTTTCTGATTTTCCATTTTGATAATGTCATTCCTCTCACATGATATACTTTTAACTTTCAATTCCACTGGTGATGCACAAAGCACATATTCTCTGTCACAGTACATTCTCCACCATAATTTGAGAATGATAGAACTTTATATTTTCTCTCAATATCACTTGCCTTTGCAAATAGAAAAATATTATTTTATATCTCTAATTTTATGTCACATGTCAAAATAAATCTCTGGTTTCTTCTCCTATACCTCCCCCTAAAATATTCCAGCACTCAAAGTCCTTGTAAGTTGTTTAAGTCAGAAAATATGAAGTTATCTTTGAAGCATATATTTTTCTCTTTTTTTAAGAACTTATTTATTTATTTGAAATGCACAGTTACAGAGAGAGGGAGAGATCGAGAGAGAGGTCTTTCATCCACCGGTTTACTCCCCAAATGGCCAAATGCCCAGAGCTGAGCCAATCCAAAGTCAGAAGCCAGGAGTTTCTTTCAGGTCTCCTGTATGGGTGCAAGGGACCAAGCACTAGGGCTATCTTCTACTGTTTTCTCAGGCCATTAGCAGAGAGCTGCATCAGAGGAGGAGCAGCTAGGACAAGAAATGACTGGCTCCATATAGGCTGCCTACCCTACTTTGCCACAACACAACTCCACATATACTTCTCTTATATTCTATATTCTCCTGGGAAATTATGTGATTTTTATGTTCAAAATATATTTATAGGGGTGGGTACTGTGGCATATCTGTTTAAGCTGTCACTTGGGATGTCTGCTTCTTATATTTGAATGCCTAGGATAAAGTCCCACCACCAATTCTGATATAGCATCCTGCTAATGCACAACCTGTGAGTCAGTGTATATTGGTTCAAGTACTTGCATTCCTGCTACCCATATGGAAGATCAAGGTAGAGTTCCTGGCTCCTGACTTGGGCCTAGTCCAGCGCTGGCTGCTTTGGCATTTGAGGACTGAGCCAGTGGATGGCAGATTCTCTCTCTCTCTCTCTCTTTCTCTCTCTTTCTCTTTCAAAGGAACTATGTGCTTCAAATAAATTAAAAAAAAATCCAAAATCTCTTTAAAATAAATATATTTACAATATAAACATCTCATATCATCTTCACTGCTGTCACTCTGCCCTCAAAACACTATCATCTTTAACATGGACTATTGAAATAAGCTCCCAGTAGGGATCCTCTGCAGCTATCCTTGCCCTAATTGAGACAAGAAAGACATGTACAAAACTCTGCTCAGTTGGGGCACAGTATGTTGTTCTTAAGCCCAAACAATCTTTTGATTTGACTCCCAAGAATATCCTAATTCTCTAGTCTGCAAATCCCAGAACGTCTAGACCTCCTTCTTCTCAATGCATATCCTAAGTTAGCTTGACTTTCCTTTACTTCTTGTTATTTAACCATGCCCAGACATATTCTACTCCAGAAATCTTGTTCTGTTTTCTGGGTATTTACTCCCTATAACTCACTAAGTCCCATAACTCTTTCAAATTATTGTGCAGGTCTCATCCTCTCAAAGAGGTCAATTCACATCACCCTTTGTCATACTGCAAACTATCCCCCACTCAGGACTCCTAACCTGTTTTCACTCCTAACCTATTTCAACTTATTTTAGTAATACTAATGAATGGAGCGAATAGCACATATATGTGTTATCTCACTCAGATCTTTGAGTTTAATTGCAATATTTTAAAAAGATTTAAACAAAGGGTATATTAATTTTGTTAAAAATGAATTAGTTGGTAGTCATTCTGTGCATCACACATGATAATGGCAAGGTGTGTATGTGCATTCATTGCAGTACTACGTGAACATGAACCAATCAATAAAGACAATCTATTAAAACAACCATTGAGCTAAATACCAGTGGCTATAGGCAGAACAGCTTCTTGTTATAGGAAAATACAGAAGATAAATACACAAATAAAATCATGAATATAAGAATATTTAAAATTTTAAGTTTGTGATACAATAATGTAACCAGTTCTCTACTCCTTTAGTTGCTGTATCTCTCAATACTCAAATTGCTGTATCTGTCACAGAACCTGGTTAGCTCAATTTCAGAAAGAAAGAAAGAATACGGAAAAATTTCATGACACTCATTCTTTTTATTTAAGATTTATTAATCTTATTTGAAGGGCAAATTTACAGAGACAGAGAGAGAAGGAGAGTTGGGGGGAGGAGGAGAGAGAGGGAGAGAGAAAGAGAGAGAGTGAAAGAGTAAGAGAGGGAGAGAGGAGAGAGGGAGAGAGCGAGAGAGCAAGAGAGAATGAGAGAGAGAGAGAGAGAGAGAGAGAGAGAGAGAGAGATCTTTAATCCACTGGTTCACTCACCAAATGGCTACAATTTCCAGACTGGGACAGGCCAAAGCCAGGAGGCAGGAGCTTCATCTGGGTCTCCCACGTTGGTGAGGTCCCAAGTACTGTGTCCATTTTCCATTGCTTTCCCAGGAGCATTAACAGGTAGCTGTATTAGAAGTAAGGCAGCCAGGACTCAAACCAACACCCATATGGGCTGACTGTGTCTGAGATGCCTACATAACTTGCTATGCCACAGTGCCAGCTTTGACATTCATTCTTTTGATTCCTTGTCCCACAAATCCATTGAGTATATAGCATATCATAGATTGTGAGATTGGAAACTAGAACTACTGAGACAAATAAGATTATCATTTCAATTGTGGAACTCATGTGCTAACAGGGAGACAGATCCATACAAAACTGTTCATAAAATAGCAAGATATTTTATTCAAAAAATGTGAACAAAGGAAGAAGGGACTCTGAAGTGAGTAAATTATAAAATAATGTTGCAGACATAAACATTTTAAATTTCCCCACACTATTTTGGATACAGTAATGATTATAAACATCTCTGTGTATCCTGTATCATAATCATCTTTTTTCACCTTAGATTAGAAGGTATGATTAATACTAGCTTATTTTTACTACCTCATAGCTACTAAACAGAACGAATGTCATTTACTGGGCAAAGAAGGTATTGATTGCCCATAGAAGCAGGTATTAATCCTACCTAGGAAGAAAATGCAGGCATTCCAGCAGTGTTGTTAACGAAAAAAATCAATAGACCTCTCATCTCCTAACATTGTGGAACTTTGGTTATATGTGTAACTGCATGTGGTTTTCATAGCCTGAATACGTTTCTGAACCCTGAGTGCCACACATTTAAGATGACAGCCCTATGTTTATCCTGTCAAAATTTCAGGTTTAATATCTGGTTCACTTAGTAACTTCATATTACTGCTAGTAGGATACGGTAGGCAACTTAAAATGGCATATGATGGAACACTGATGCTTTCTTAGGAAATCTGGAGAAGATTCATGAAAATATATTCTGGAATGTATAGAAATGAAGTTTTTTTGATAAGTTGTTTAAAAAAATGAGTTAACATAATTAATTTTAAAAGACTATCCCTTGTGGATTCTTTCTCATAACTGAATTTTATAACAAGATAAAAATATGTCAGATTAGTGAATAAAATAAATGACACAAAATAATTTTGTTTCAAAGTGGGTTTGCCATAACCTCAAAAATTCATTCCTATAAAATAATGGAAGCAATAAAATCCTCTCTGTCTTCAAACTGCCACAGCTGGACTCTCCAATATCCAGGTTAACATATTTTTTGTTTTGTTTTGATTTGATTTGATTTTATATTTTGCTTTTGTTTGCATGACTTTTAAACCAGGAATGCAAATAAGGTCTTATTGGCAACCAATTGCTTGGTAATCAGCGTATAAATTCCAAGTCAATTGCAAATTTTCCCATAAGATAAATCATTTTAAAAGAAATATCAAGTATTGAGTACTCAAAAAAGTGCCACATAAAAAAATTATAAAACAAAGAGAACAACCTATGTGTCACACAGTTCCCAAACCTTCTGATAACGATTAAGTTCCACTGTGTTAAATTCTGAAAGATCTACATTTTCCAAAGATGTTTCTAATGGCTTTAAAATATAACTAGAGATTTAAATAGCTTTTTCCACCCTTAAGTTAGCAATTAAAATTCGCCAATTATATCATCAGCTTACTGGCCATCTATACAGTCAAAGCATTTTTTAACCTAGATATGACAAGAAAAGATAGAAAAAAAAAAATCGAAAGGATCATGAGAGTTTGAGTGGAGGCTACATAGAGCATATTAAATCCTGTCCTTAACAACGACATTCAAATGTGAATTTTTTTGGTTGAGCATAATATTAAAATAGCATCACCATAGCTCTCTGACAAAAAACCTTTAAGGCTTTTAATTTCTGGAAACTTTTATCTAGCTAAAAATGCACAGAATTTCAACACCAAATATTTTCCTAGATTTATTTTGCTATTGACATATTTCATGTGCCATATTTAATTAGATGATAATTACTAATTACTAATTACATTACTAATTATATTACTATATCTTTTTTTAAAGATTTATTTATTTATTTGAAAGTCAGAGTTACACAGAGAGAGGAGAGTGAGAGAGAGAGAGAGAGAGAGAGAGAGAGAGATCTCCCAACCTCTAGCTCACCCCACAAGTTGGCCACAATGGCCAGAGCTGAGCTGATCTGAAGCCAGGAGCCAGGAGCCTCCTCCAGGTCTCCCACATGGGTGCAGGGGCCCAAGGACTTGGGCCATCTTCTGTTGCTTTCTAAGGGCATACCAGAGAGCTGGATCAGAAATGGAGAAGTGGGACTCTAACTGGGGCCCATATGGGATGCTGGCACTGCAGGCAGCAGCTTTATCCACTATGACCCTATTGAAGTAGGCAGGCATACAGGCTAAAACTGATTAGGTTGGTGAGCTGGAAGACCACACCTTCACCACGCCCTTGTGTGACCTCATGCCCCTACCTGGCCACACCTGAGTGCCCACCAGCCAATCAGGTTAATTAACCACTTCCCTTTGGAGGTGGGTTAAAAGCCTGGGACACTGTGTGCCCTTCTTCTTTTCCCTGGCCTCTTGGCAGGAGGGGGCTGGCTGTAGCCCTGTGCCTCCAGGGCGCGTGGCATTCGGGCCACCAGCACTAGGCTTCCTGGCCTAGATGCTCTTCCATGTGGCTGGTTTCTGGTGTTCGATATGAACCCAGATTTACCCCTCTCTCTTAGATAAAGCCCTCACTCTCCTAGGTATCTTTCACACAAAATAAAAGCCTAAAATGTACCATGCTGCCTCATTTATTTATGCCAGTATTTAGAATTCTTCTCTAAATAATAGGCAAGAACCCTCTCAGGCTTATTAATATTGGGGATTTATTAAAAAGCATATGGTGATATCGTATGGCACCCCAAATTCCAGTAACATATGTGGCTCCCCAGACTCGACCTCTGGGGAACTTCAAGGGGTGACATTTTCATATATATTTTAGGGGGTCATTTTCGATATCACTTTTACTATATCTTAAAGCAAGTAACTTGCATTTCATGACAATTTTGTTCCTACCAAATTTTTTTAAGATTTTTAAAATTTATTTATTTGAGAGGTAGAGTTATAGACAGAGAGAGGGAAAAACAGAGAGATAGGTCTTCCACCTGCTAGATCACTCCCTAAATGGCTGCAACTGCAGAAGCTGTTCCTATCCAAAGCCAGGAGCCAACAGCTTCTTCCAGGCTTCTCACATGGGTGCAGAGGCTCAAACACTCAGGCCATTTTCCACTGCTTTCACAGGACACAAGCAGAAAGCTAGATCAGAATCGGCACCCATATGGGATGCCAATGCCACAGGTGGAGGCCAAGTTTACTATGCCACAACACTGCCCCACACAATCTTCTAATAAAACCTCATGCCAGTACACACACACACACACTAACACACACAGGTACTTTAAAGCAGTTTGTGGAAAACTGAAATTAGAAATATTCTATTTTATTCTTTTAGTATTTTTTTCTGCTTAATATCATCAGTTGAACTATTTACTTAAAAATTACTCTTAGTTGCATAAATCCAATTGAAAATTGATCCCTGTAAAAATAAGAGTGAGAATAAGAGTGGGAGGAGATGTACAGTACAGTTTGGCACATGTTCCCTCAGACTTACCCCTAAGTGTAAAGCTAAAAACTTACCATGGGACTCCATATCCCGTTAAGATGGCAAGTACCAATGCCATCTTACTAGTTAAAGTTATTAGCTTAAGTTCATAACTGATCATAAATATAGGAATAAGTGTCAAAGGGATCACATAAATAAAAGCAAGTGTCTGGTAAAAATAATAGATAGAATTAAAAAGGAGAGAACTATCCACCACAGGAAGCAGGCCACACAACAGACTCATAGAATGACAAATACCCCAAAAAAGCACTCTGGCCTCAGATTCAGCCCTTAAAGCATTCAGATCTAGAGAAAAAGCCCAGGAGAGCATTTCAGGCATGGAAAGCCAAGACAATGTGGCAAAAAATGACCTAAATAGAAGACCTCTGTGAGTAGGATCCCAGTGGGAAGAAGGGGCCATCGAAGAAGGAGGTACCTTTCTCTGAAGGGAGGAGAGAACTTCCACTTTGATTATGCCCTGTCTAAATAAGGTCAGAGTTTGTGGACTCAAGAGGCTTCCATAGCCTTTTCAGCTCATGACAAGAGCCTTGGGTGATCACTGAGGTCATAAATAAGAGTGTCAATTCTTAAACCAATAACAGGACTGGTGCAGCAGTTCACTAGCCTAATCCTCCGCCTGCGGTGCCAGCACTCCGGGTTCTAGTCCCAGTTGGGGTGCTAGTTCTGTCCCGGTTGCTCCTCTTCCAGTCCAGCTCTCTGCTGTGGCCCATGAAGGCAGTGGGGGGTGGCCCAAGTGCTTGGGCCCTGCACCCGCATGGGAGACCAGGAGGAAGCACCTGGCTCCTAGCTTCAGATGGGCTCAGCACGCCGACCGTAGTGGCCATTTGGGAGGTGAACCAATGGAAGGAAAACCTTTCTCTCTGTCTTTCTCTCTCTCAGTGTCTAACTCTGCCTGTTAAAAAAAAATCAATAACAGGAGTCACTGGTGCACTTGCTCCCATTATAGGAAATCTGTCCTTAATGAGTAACAGTAAAACTAGTCTTCAAACAGTATTTTGCACTCTGTGTGTCTGTGTGGGTGCAAACTGTTGAAATTTTAACTTAGTATAGAGTTGAATCTTATAAAATTGAATCTTAATGAAGAATGGGATTGGAGAGGGAGTAGGAGATGGGATGGTTTGAGGGTGGGAGGGTTGGTATGGGGGAAAGAACCACTATATTCCAAAAGTTGTACCTATGAAATTTATATTTACTAAATAATAGCTTTCTATGAACTCTGTAATCAATGCACAATCATTCTTAGGCATTTAAAATTAACAGAAAAGTGATCTATGTTAAACATAGGAGTGGGAATATGAGAGGGAGGAGATATATAGGTTGGCACATGCTCACTCGGACTTACCTCCAATGGTGGAACTAGAAATGTGCCAGGGGATTTCAAATCAATCTTACCAAGGAGGCAGGTACCAATGCCAGCGTACTTGGTAAAGTGATAAGTATAAATACACAACCAATCAAAAAGATAGGGTACATGTCGAAGAGATTTCACAAATAAGACCAGTGTAAGCAAATAATGAAGGATAGAATTAAAAGGGAGAGAATGATCCTGCGGGGGAAGCAGGACACACAGCAGACTCATAGAATGGCAAACGCCCAAAACAGCACTCCTGCCTCAGAATCAACCCTTGGGACATTCGGATCTGGCTAAAAGGTCCATGAGAGTCTCACAGGCATGGAAAGCCATGACACGGTGGCAAAAAACAATCTAAATGAAAGACCCTGGTGAACAAGACCCCAGCAGAAGGAACAGGCCATCAAGGAGAGAGGCGCCTTTCTCTGAAGGGAGGAAGGAACCTCCACTGTGATACCGCCTTGACTAAACAAGTTCAGAGTCGGTGAACTCAAGGGACTTCCATAGCCTAGACAGCTCATAGCAAGAGTCTCGGGTGATTGCTGACATCACAAATAAGAGTGCCAATTGTTAAATCAACAACGGGAGTCACTGGGTACATGCTCCCCACGTAGGATCTCTGTCCTTAATGTGTTTTACTATGAAATTTAAAAACACTACTAGTGGAACAATACCCTATACCTTGTGCGGTTGTGTGAATGCAGCCTGTTGAAATCCTTGCTTAGTATATACTAAGTTGATCTTTAGTATATGAAGGTGATTTAAAATGAAACTCGATAAAGGGCGGGATGGGAGAGGGAGAGGGGAGGGCCACGGGAAGGAGGGAGGTTGGGGGGAAGCCACAACAATACAAAAGTTCCACTTTGTAAATTCACATTTATGAAATAAAAAGTAAAAAAAATTTAAAATAAGATAAGTAAAATAAATAAATTAGGTCCCTTGAGGCATGGGGGCTTCCAAAGATAAAGACCTTCCCTTGAGGCCAGCTAAAGTAAGATTTTCTCTCTCATCTATGTGTTTTTATATCTAGTTGATATTTTCAGTGTAGTTGTCCCTCTCTACTTCTTTCTGAATAATTTCTCTGAGAGTTTTAATTTGCTATTAAACCTATACAATGTGTTCTTAACATTAATTATATTATTATTTCCAGAACTTTTCCATTCTTATGCAAATTTGCTGTCATTTTATATTGTTTGCTTTTGTTCATATGTTCAGGCCTGTCTTTTCTTTCCTTAATAATATAAATTAAGTTTATGTTACATAATCAATTATATAAATATATTTGAACTTTTATGATTGCAAAAAAAAGAATATATTTATTTTGGTACAAGATATTTTGAAATTCAATCATATGGGGGGATCTTCGAAAAGTTCATAGAAAATGTACTTTAAGAAAATGCTCTGATTTTCAATGTGGATTTTAAAATATTCTTACACTGAAATAAACTTGTCCTTTAATTCTATTTTCCATCAATGTGTAAATATATGTATGTACATACACACATTTATTTATTTATTATTTATTCATTTATTTATATAGGGATTGTCATGGTGGCATAGCAGGTAAATCCACCATCTGTGACACGGGCATTCATGTGGGTGCCAGTTTGTGTCCCGGCTGCTCCACTTCCTATCCAGCTCTCAGCTAATGGCCATGGAAAAAGCAGCAGAAGATGGGACAACTGTTTGGGTCTCCACCACAAGGTTGGGTGACCCAGTTGAAGCACCTGGCTCCTGGCTTCAGCCTGACTCAACCCCAGCCACTGCAGCATTATGGGGAGTGAACCAGCAGATGGAATCTCTCCCCCTCTCTCTCATTCTGTCTCTCATAACACTGATTTTCAAATAAATAAATAAATAAGTAGGTTTTTTTTAAAAAAATAATATATATGCATATTATATATGTGCATATTTATATATACATATATGTCAAAAGAAAACATCTTGTTCCACAAACCAGCTTTATATTCTTTATTTATTTCTGAGGTTTTAATATACCACAGATTCTCTTTTTATTTTTGATGAATTCATGAATACATATAGTCTTCCATTTTATATTGAAATTTTTGTCCTTTACACACATTTTGACACAATATAGTTTTACTTAATAATTTTAAGACATTAGTTTTGTTAGATTTCTGTAATGACTGAAAATATGTAGACTCACATAAGATGTGATTGGATTGCCCAGAAACACAAACAGTGGAAGTTGAAATTGTTAAACATAAGTTCATGGATATGCTCAATCTTACTTGAATATGTGCTCAAATTCCGTTCTGCCGCACTGAAAAATTGTCGTAATTTACAAGTAATAGATCATCATGCTTTCTACTTCAAATAAGAGTTTCTTCAAAGAACTTTTTGGCATATGCTTGTTTGCTATAATTGAGTGAAAAGTGGATATGTGAAAGCAAAACTAATAAAGTAAAAAGAAAATTCATGAGACTAATGATCAGAACAACATTTTGCAACATGTACAATTTGGGACATGCTCAATCGGACTTGCCCCAAATGATGGAGTTAGAAATGTGCCAGTGGATTCCAATACAATCCCATCAAGGTGGCATGTACCAATGCCATCTCACTAGTACAAGTGATCAATTTCAGTTCACAATTGATGACTCTGATAGGTCTAAGAGTCAAAGGGATCACACAAACAAGACTAGTGTCTGCTAATACTAACTGATAGAATCAAAAAGAGAGAGAACAATCCAACATGGGAAGCGGGATACACAGCAGACTCATAGAATGGCAGATGTCCTAAACAGCACTCTGGCCTCAGAATCAGCCCTTAAGGCATTCGGATCTGGCTGAAGAGCCCATGAAAGTATTGTAGGCATGGAAAGCCAAGACATTTTGCTTGAATTTGAAATAATTCTTATTCTTACCTTTTTCCAGCGTAGGCTTTTGCTTTGTTTTCTAGCAGGCTGCTTTTGTCATCCTGAAGACATTTTAGCTAGCAATGGTGGTTTTATCTGAGTACTGGCAAAAGAAGACTCACAAATGTGAAAGCCCAAAACAAAAGCAGGTGGAGTGTAAACTCTTCTCAGTGATAACAGTTGTTTATTGTCAAGTGAGAATGGCTTGTCTTGAAAAAAAACAAATAAAGAAAAAAACATTTAGAAAGTCTGCTTTTGATCCATATGACAGGCTTTTCAGCATGGGACTCACGCATCCACGCCCATGTTCTCCGCAGCAGTGCTACAAGTTCACAGGTGCTGTGAGGAGGTTTGTAAAGTTAAGTTCCACTACAGCTCCTATCAAATATCTCAATGTTTCTGGCATGACTTCACACTCTTAGTCCAAGTGTATCTTCTTTTACTTGAAGTAGCTTCCTTTTAAATTATTTGATTTATTTTTCTTTTTTTTTTTTTAATTTTTGACAGGCAGAGTGGACAGTGAGAGAGAGACAGAGAGAAAGGTCTTCCTTTTGCCGTTGGTTCACCCTCCAATGGCCGCCACGGTAGTGCGCTGCAGCCGGCGCACCACGCTGATCCGATGGCAGGAGCCAGGTACTTCTCCTGGTCTCCCATAGGGTGCAGGTCCCAAGTACTTGGGCCATCCTCCTCTGTACTCCTGGGCCACAGCAGAGAGCTGGCCTGGAAGAGGGGCAACCGGGACAGGATCGGTGCCCCGACCGGGACTAGAACCCGGTGTGCCGGCGCCACAAGGCGGAGGATTAGCCTAGTGAGCCGCGGTGCTGGCTGATTTATTTTTCACAAATACTTTGAACATGGAAAGGCATAAATCTTTTTTTTTTTTTTGATAGGCAGAGTTAGAGAGTGAGAGAGAGAGAGAGAGAAAGGTCTTTCTTCCATTGGTTCACCTCCAAAGTGGCCACCAAGGCCAGCACGTTGCGGCTGGTGTGCTGCGCTGATCCGAAGCCAGAAGCCAGGTGCTCCCTCTGGTCTCCCATGCGGGTGCAGGGGCCCAAGCACTTGGGCCGTCCTCCACTGCCTTCCCAAGCCACAGCAGAGTGCTAGACTGGAAGAGGAGCAACCGGGACAGAATCTGGCGCCCCAACTGGGACTAGAACCTGGGGTGCCGGTGCCGCAGGTGGAGGATTAGCCTAGTGAGCCGCTGTGCCAGCTGGAAAGGTATAAATCTTATGCTATGATTCTTAGTCTGCTATTTCAGGTATCTATCCAACAGTTATGTAATATATGCTTGATAACTCAAGAGTGCTAGTCACTGGAGAGATATGATTCTGCTTTAAGATCTAAATATTTGGGGAGAAATTAATAATATGCAAAGAAAGAATAGCATTTATGTTAGGATATACTGTGATTAAATAACGCAAATTATAAAAAATGGAAAGAGTGATGGTATATGGATATTTGAACCCTTTAAAAATATTAGAGACAACTCTTATTAGGAGGTGATATTGAACCAAAACTAGTGATGTGAAGAACACAGAATTGAGGTTCAGAGGAAACGTATAACTGTAGACACATTTTGAGTAAAAGGAAAATCAAGAACAAAACCAAGAAACCTTGAAGTTATCATATTTGAGAACAGAAGAAAACCATGACAGGTGAAAAAGTGAGTAAACAAGTAAAGAGGGATTTACTAGCCCAGCAGATACACAGGATTGGATCCAAGCACTGAGGTGATACCAAATTATATTCAGGAATTTAGATTTTATGCATGAATGTGGCTCAATTTAAGTAAGAATGTGATGTGATTGTTTTTAAAGTTCTATCAATTTTAAAGTTGAATTTTCTGTTCCTGAAATAGCAGGATGTCAGAAAAATCTGAGTCTTTTAGAATAGTTTTGGAAATCCTAACCTAAGGAGATTGAATGACATTAAATTTGAGTTAATTGAGTTAAATTTTAGTTAAAAAACATGATATTAGATTAGAGTAGTGTGTTTTAAAAATTTAAGGCATATGTATGATACTATGATTCTTGTAAATTTTGAATATTGTCATTAATATTACAGTCATGAATGGATTTTCTCATTGCTATTTCATGATTTTGCATTGCAGTCTTCTAAAATAATTAATTAACAGAACTATCTTCTTTACGAGGTAGGATGTGTAGTCTATTTATCTGGATTATCTACTTAGAAGGTTTTATTTCCCTTCCAAGTGAATGTGAAATCCATATCTTTCAAAATTTACATTTTACATTTAGATATATGATGATTTTTTATTCTCCCCAAAGTCATAAAAAACAGAGAAAATGTGTTTTTGTTGTTGTTGTTACAAAAATAGAAAGTTATTAGCAATATCACAGTATGTTATAATACAATAGTATATTGTTGAACATATCCACCCCTATTGCAAAATGAAGTGCAAGTAAAATTTTGTCAGATTGAGTAAGTACATTGTTAGGAAAAGAGTTCAGATTGGTGCCTTCCCTCATGGAGCACCAAAATATTAGGAAAAGAGACACAGAACACAAAGGAGACATAACATTATGACATTACTTGTAATAGGTCTTGTGACATAAGTACTCAGTGAAATGTGGTTCTGTACTGATCAAAAAAATCTGGTGGGGCCGGCGCCGTGGCTCACTTGGTTAATACTCCATCTGCAGCACCGGAATCCCATATGGGTGCTGGGTTCTAGGCCCGGTTGCTCCTCTTCCAGTCCAGCTCTCTGCTGTGGCCCAGGAGGACAATGGAGGATGGCCCAAGTGCTTGGGCTCCTGCACTCACATGGGAGACCAGGAGGAAGCACCTGGCTCCTGGCTTGGGATCAGCACAACGCGTCAGCCGTAGCGGCCATGTGTAGGGTGAACCAACTGAAGGAAGATTTTTCTCTCTGTCTCTCTCTCCCTCTCTCGCACTGTCTCTAACTCTACCTGTCAAATAAATTAAAAAGAAAAAAAAGAAAATCTGTTGAGTCAGAAACAGCAGTTTTTGGCCTTTGATAACTAATCTCTATTTATTTTCACTGTCAACATAGGCACATACTCTCAAAGAATATTTAGTGGGGAAAACACTGATAATCAAATCCAGGCTATTTTTTTCCTTTTTTAGATTTTATAAAAGAGATGATCTTAGACTAGTCATGTAACCTCTGTGAAATTTGTTTGCAAAATGAAATGACAAAACACAGTATTTGCCTGCTCTATTACAGTTAAGAAATAAATGAGTCAAAATAATAAAATACTTATAAGATTGTACATTAATAGTGTGAATGTTAATACATCAGATATTCAATGTGTATTATGGAGTACCTATAAATTCTAGCACACATTTTAGACATATTATTCAAGCAAAGAAAAAGTGAGACAGTTTCTACCCTCATAATCTCTGTATTTTAGGAGGGAAGAAACAGAAACTTAAATAAGCAAATTGCTAAATAGTGAAGTCTAGGGTAGAAAATAAAATATGAAAGGGGGAGATGGGGTATGGGCAGCTAAGTGGCATTTGAAGTCTAATTGAGTAGTGTGGAAGATCTTACAGGTAAGACAACATTTGAACAGATACCTGGTGGAAGTGAAGGAGTAAATCATGCAGAGAGCCTGAGGAGAGAGCTTGTTTCCAATTCAAAGGAACACAGCAGAAGTCAGAATAGCTAGAAAAAAGCCAGCGGAGCTACAGCGGTGAAAGATGAAGCTGGCAAGAAATAGAGAACCAGAAAATCTAAGGTCCTTACAAGTGTCTTGTGAAGACTCGTGGCTTAGCTCTGAACAAATCCATAATCAATAAGAGGGTGAGAGGAGTGCCCTGTCTTCACTCTCATTTTAAAGGGGGCCTGCAGGCATCTCTTTGGAAAACAGACCCCACAGAGAAGGGGGCAGATTTTTTAGAGGCAGCACTAGTTAACTCATCATATTGATTTAAAAAATGTAAAAGCAAATTATTCAATACAACAATTAATATATTAAAATTAAAATCATGTCTTTTCCAACAATGATTAAATTCATGCTGACATTAATGTAAGAATAAACAAACCTGGAATATAGAGTATGGAGATAGAATCAAATATATAATTATATATATATGTGTATATATATATATATATATATATATATTTCAGAGAGAGAGAGAGAATCAGTTGATTTTAGAAAGAGACATCAAATCAACTCAATAAGGAGAAAAATAATTTTGCCAATACTTTTGGATACACTGAATACTAATATGTTCCAAAAAAACTAAAATTGTGATGTCTATCTCACTTCATACACACTTGGAAATGGGGCATAAACCTAAATGCAAAATTCAAAATGTAAAAGGCTTTTTGAAAGGATTATAACACAATTCCACACAGATCTCTCTTGTTCTTGCATGTCTGGTGAGCAGAGGCCCTGACTTCTCCTTATTGTTCCCTGGCTTTTAAAGGATGCTTGTCTAGTATTCAGACTCTGGAACAAAGGGGAACTTTGCTTATAGCCTTTGATGATGAAGATACAGTCTGCTTTGGGAACAAAGGCATTGTACTGTCTAGCAGAATTAAGAGAGGCCAGTAAGCACACTGCTCATTACAGAACACTTAGATTCTCTATGCTCTCATCATTTCATAATGATGAGCAGAAAGATTACTGGGGGTTAGGCATTATGTTGCATCAGGTTAAGCTACTGCTTGTGATGCTGCCATCTCATATTGGAGTGCCTGTTCAAGTCTCTGCTACTCTACTTCGGATCCAGCGCCCAGCTGATGTGTCTGGAAAGACTGAAGGTGATGGCTCAGGTACTTGGGCCCCTGCCATCTATGTGGCAGACTCAGTTGGAGCTCTGGATTCCTGGCATTTGGGTAGTGAGCCATCAGATGGACAATCTTTCTTTATGTGTCTCACCCTCTATCTCAGTCATTATGGCTTTAAATATTTCTTTCTTTACTTTTTATGCTTCATTGCTGTTCTGTTTTGAATGACCTATGAGAGATATGGCAGAATCAAGTGCTTTGAATCGCTGACATTCGTAGCATGTGCCTAGCTATTGTCTCATAATTTTCCATTCTTCTTATGAAATGTTTCTGCTTCCTTTAATCAATCCTCATATGACACTATGCCTAGTCCATTACAGAAACTGGCTTTGCTCCTCTGAATATGCATGAGTTTATGTTTTTGTCATACAACAAAACTCCATTTGTGGAGTGACAACAGATTGGGTGAGTGGAGTGGGACCGACACTCCACACCAATTATTAGTAATAATGAAGTCTAAGCTTGTATCATTCTGGCAACCAGATCTCACGGTTAGCTCACATTTACTTCACAGTCAGAAAACCTCCAAGTGTATTGATATGTATATAAACTGGTCTCTCTCATACTCTATTGTACAGATGGACTGTTTTGGACAGAAGTCTGATGCTAAATTTATGTCTATTGAGCTTCATTTTGTTAGATTCAATTTTCTAGCACATCCTTGACTTCTTTGTGATTGCCAATGTTGATATTAAACTTATCTAACATGAGTTGTAATAAAAATGACATTTTATAAATGACCTTTACATAAAATTATTCACTATTTAATCAGTGACCTTTTGGAAGGAAATTCCCATAATTCTAAAATTTGAAATTATCTCCCCAATGTTTACTTCCTTATTAACCACAACCTATAACTTTTATCTTCACTGGATAGAGGAGAAGATAAAATAGAAGACATATCCCTACTTTTGTGCTCTTTCTGTTGAAAGCTCCAATATGCCATAAAAGTCTCTTTAGTTGGAAAATAAAAACATCTGGACAAAAAACCAACAATTTAATTGGAGAATATATCTTTATAACAAAATGAAAATAACTGGTTAGAAAAAAATACATAAATTTAATCTCAGCTGTGTACCAGGTCAAATATGTCTGTGATTTATAGATGAAATTCTACTTAATGCATTTTTTGAAACATTTTATTCTTTGAGTTAAGATCCATTTATTTTGAGGAATATATTTAAGTATATAATAATATAAGATACTTAAGTATATTTACTAGTTATACAGTTTTTAGCTTCCCCGTAAGTGGTTTATTCACATAAGGATTATTTGATTGATTTTATATTTTTTCCATACATCTGTAGTTTATTTTCTAAAGATTTTTATTTATTTATTTATTTGACAGATAGAATTACAGACAGTGAGAGCGAGATAGAGAGAAATGTCATCCTTCCGTTGGTTCATTCCCCAAATGGCCATGACGGACGGAGCTGTGCCGATCCGAAGCCAGGAGCCAGGTGCTTCTTCCTGGTCTCCCACGGGTTGCAGGGGCCCAAGCACTTGGGCCATCTTCTACTGCTTTCCCAGGCCATAGCAGAGAGCTGGACTGGAACAGGAGCAACCGGGACTAGAACTGACACCCATATGGAATGCTGGCGCCGCAGGTGGAGGATTAACCTAGTGCACCATGGCGCTGGCCCCCATACATCTGTAGTTTTATTGCTATTTGTTTCCTTAAAATTCTGCTTCCAGAGTTTGAACTTCCTTATAAAGCAATGCTGACTTATTTTTGTCTTAACCATTATTTGGATGTTCAGAATGTCATTCTACTATTAGAATGTGTTTTAGGTTCAACATAAATCAACTGTGATCTTTTCAATTTCAAGAAATAACACTTTGATCTTTGTTTCATATTTGGGCTTCCTTTGTTGGTTTTGTAACAAACAAACAAAAATGCATAATGAATCCAATTTCCTTCCTAGTTAAGAAATTTCCTGTATTTCCTGTATTGGTAGTATTTGTTTTGTATAACCTAGGAGAGTAGCTATTTTAAAATGCCCACCTGGCAGGTTTGCTCAAGGGTCCAGAAAGTATCCGCTCTCCCTGGACCCTGGGCCAACAGGCTCTTAGAGCTTCCTGAATTGACTGATGCTGAAGTCAAGCTCTGTTAAATAGAGCACTTCCTTTTTGTGAAAAGATTTTTCTTTCAGGTCTCCTGCTTCCTCTTCTGGGGACGCTCATTCTCTGATCTGCGCTGGAATATGTGTTGACCTCCAGGTCTCATAGGTGGATCTACCGCCATTCGCTGTTCCTTTTCTTCGAGTGCGATGTTGCTTTTATCACATTTTTTGAAAAAGGCCAGTTTTTCATCTTCCTTTTCTCTGCTGAATGTGTCAGATCCTAGAATATTTCCCTGAAGCGTTGTTACTGAGACCTCTGGTGCTGCCATCTCATTCTGAATGACCACAGAAAGGAAATGTTTCTTTTTGTCTACAAGAGTTGAATTAAGTTATTTTAAAAGCAACACATGAACTTGTTGGAAAATATTATGTCAACTGAGATACAAGTAAAACAGAGAGTATGTCATAAATTCCTGCAGTCATAGAGAGTAGCATATGGTCCTATAACTTAGGAGAAATAACCAGAAATGGCAACCTCAGGGCATTTAGATATATAGCAACAAGAGAGTTTCTACTTAAGGTGTACAGCCCCGTAACCAGAGGTTAAAGATATTGATGATGCCTCAAAAGACCTGGCAATGAAATCATTTCTCTCCTTTAGAGCTATTTTCAGAAGCCACTGGGAAGAAATCATTGCATTGTACTGTATGAAAAATGTGTTTTTGCTTTGTGTTTGTTCAAAGCAAAATATTTCATTTAATATACGGAAACCAGAACAAACAGCTTGACCAAAATTAAATAAAACAACAAAGAATCTTGTGGTTCCTTCATTTTCTACCTCATACCACAAGTCTACTGCCTAAAGAATCCTCTCTTCTCCGACGAATCTCTCCTTACTTCCTTCAGCTAGTCACCAGAATTTCCGATTTCATCTTCTTACTGTGTCTCTTTTGTTTCCACTGCCTTTCTCTTAGCAAGTTACCAATGAGTCTGAAAGTGAGAAGACAGATGTTTCTAAAACAACTAATGGCAATTTTTTCAGAAAAAAATATATGAAAATATTGTGCCATTGGCAATTTAAACAAGTTTGTGGAGGGAGATACAGAACAAGAAAGGAGTTTACACAAACCTTGCATCATAGATAATTAAGTTGCCAGATGATAAAAAGAGAAGTTATACTAAGCCTCATTTTTTTTTCCTTTTGTCTTCGCTGAAGGAGCATTCTGTTCAGTTGGGAATATTCTTTTAAAAGGAAAGCAAAAACTAGCCTATCTGATAAGTAGACTGTGCAAGCCTAGCTCTTCTGGGGGGGTGATATTTTTCAGCCAAAATCTATGTTAATTTATGGAATTCATAGATCAGATGAATGATATTTCATTATTAATTTCTGAGGACACTCAAAAAAAGATCCAAGGCTTGGCTCTCCTGGGTCCTGAATTAATTAACAGCATTACCATCTCAGCCAGCAGTCCAAGTCAAAGACCTGAGCAATGCCCTAGACTCATTTATTTTCCTCTCCATTCCAAACTGGATCTAAGAGATAAACCTGTACTGATTATTCCACTTAGCCCAACATTTTTTTTCACAAGTACTTTCTGGTTTTTCTTTTTTCTAGCAGGAATTGTCATACTTCGATAGCATTTTATTTATGAGGTATTTATTGTGTGCCTGCTAATATCCCAGGCTGTAGTACTGTACATGTAATAGAAAACAGATTTAACAAATTTCTGCATTCCCATAGAGCTCTTAAGTAAGTTTTCTTCTTCAGGTTCATATCTTCAAATATATCTTCCATGATGCATTCAGAGTTAGTGTTCTCTTTCATTACACATGACTCATTAAGATTACAATTACTGTAAATAAGAATTTAAAACTTTACACTCCACAAGAAGTACAAGTGTCCAAAAATAACTCTCAGAACTGTCTTGCTCATTTATGTTCAATATAGTAAAAATGATGATGATCTAAGGAAACTAGGGTATGCCCCTAGATAACATCTTCAAATTTACCTACTGCTTGGATTCTATTAAGACCTTTTTCTTAAATTGTCTAGAAATGTCATGATAAACTGTATCTTAAAAAATTAAATAAAAAATAAAAATATATAATCTGCCTTATAATTACCCTTACCAATATTTGTTACTAAATCCCAAAATTCAACGAAATATTATTGTTTTTGGCAATTTTCCCTAACTTATAACAATGCTCAGAGAATTAGAATCTCCCTGTGTTTCTTTAACTCTACATATATTTTCAAACAACTATCTTTAATTTATACAAATCTTACTTAGCAAGTTATAAAGTCTTTGAGTGAAGGAATAATGTCTTGTTCAGCAGTGCACACTCAAAACCTAAGCCAGAATGTAGCATACAATATTAAGGAGACACATAATAATTTTGATGCATGAATTAATCAGTTGCTAAATTCAACCAATAACTCTTATTCCACAATCCTGTTGTCCTAAATATCTTATAATTCTTACTAAATTTTCCAGGTTCACTGAATTCTATTTATTATGGTATGTCATTTACATATACACTATTTTCAACGCTTAATTTTTATTTACAATTACAATTTATCATATTGTTAAACACTTTTTCATTTAATTTGGTGGCAATAGATATGTAAAATGAAACTATTCAAATTAGGAATTGACCAGATTTTTGTCAAACTTCAGAAAGTGATAAAATTGCATAGTCCTAATTTTCTTTGTGCAAATTTCAGAAACAGTCCTTAGATATCAAAATTTGAGAAAAAGATATACAGCTTTTACATAACATCTTGCTCACAAGAAAATCTCAAAAAATTTTGTCATGTCTGAATAATGAACACATTGAAGAGAGGTATTTTATATAATTTATTTTCATACACCATATCTATAATAAAGGACTCAGTTTTGAGGTGAAATCTCTCATGCATTTATTCCAGACTTGCCTATTCACAACTTTGCCTCATATTTTCTAGATTTTTATATAAAAATTTCAGTCATAAAGCACATTAAGACCTCCCATTAAAGCATTACACATCTTGGGGCTGGTGCTGTGGCCTAGAGTGCATTAAGCTGCCACCTGAAATGCTGGCATCCCATATGGGCACCTGTTCAAGACCTGGCTGCTCCATTTCCAATCCAGCTCTCTGCTATGGCCTAGGAAAGCAGTAGAAGATGGTCCAAGTCCTTGGGCTCCTGCACTCACGTGGGAGACCCAAAAGAAGTTCCTGGCTCCTGGCTTCGGATTGGCGCAGCTCCTGCCGTTGTGGCCAATTGGGGAGTGAACCAGCAGATGTAAGACCTCTCTCTCTTTTTCTCTGCCTCTCCTTCTCTCTCTGTGTAACTCTGACTTTCAAATAAATAAATAAATCTTTTTTTAAAAAAAATTACACATCTCATTTAAAAGAATCCTAACTAAATATTGTAACTATTCTACTTTCTTAAGAAAATGGTTCTGGGGCGGGTGCTGTGGCACAGAAGATTAATGCCCTGGCTTGAAGTGCTGGCATCCCATATGGGTGCCGGTTCAAGTCCTGGCTGCTCCTCTTCTGATCCAGCTCTCTGCTTTGGCTTGGGAAAGCAGTAGAAGATGGCCCAAGTCCTTGGGCCTCTGCACCCACGTGGGAGACCCGGAAGAAGCTCCTGGCTCCTGGCTTCGGATCTATGCAGCTCCAGCCATTGTGGCCATCTGGGGAGTGAACCAGCAGATGGAAGACCTCTCTGTCTCTACCTCTCTCTGAAACTCTTTCAAATAAATAAAATAAATCTTAAAAAAAAGAAAATGTTTCTGGACTTAAAAATTTCAGTTGCTTAGTGTTACTAGAAGAGTTTAGCTAAAAGCTGTTACTTACATAATTTATCATTATTGAAAAAACTAAGTTTATACCCATAGTGAAAGAGGGGACAGGCATATTAAAGCACTTTTTTGGGGTGAAAAAATAACTATGGGAAGCAAAGCAAAATTAATATAATTCAAAAAGAAAACTAATCACTAAGTGTGCACTAATTAAATATAAATGCATATAGTCTCTCTACTTTCAACTAATAAATAAATGAATAATGAAAGGTGACTGACTCATATTGAAGGGCCTTGAACTTTGGAGATTCCTTCAGAATAGCCTCTTTGCCAAATTCTAGTGGTGACATTTTGTTTTGTTTTGTTTTTAAGGATTTTTTTTATGCATTTGAAAGAGTTAGAGAGAGAGAGAGAGAGATTCAGAAATAGAGAGAGATCTACCTCTGCTGTTTCCTCTTCCCAGCAGCAGATGGGGCTGGGTCAGGTGGAAGCCAAGATCCAAGAGCTTCCTCGGGGTCTCCCACGTGGGTTGCAGGAGCCCAAGCACTTGTTCCACCACCCGCTGCTTTTCCCAGTCCATTAGCAGGGAGCTGGATCAGAAGTGGAACAGCTGGGAGTTGAACCAGTGTTCATACGGGATGCGGTTTAATCTACTATACCACAATGCCGGCCCTCAGTTTGGTTTAAAAGCATGAGCAAACAAAATCTATAATTGGAGCATAATTTGCCTGAGATATTCATAATCTTAGAATTAATTATGAAGTGACAGCATACAGTACAGAAACTAACTCCACTTGGAGAAGGGTGAGGCTGTTCCTTTTTGGAGGCATATTAATTCAGACAATCCACATGTAACTGTGGTGAAACAGAATCAGTGCAGTTAAAAGAGGATACCATGATCTGCATAATCTCTCTTCACTTTATCCTCATAATTACCTAAAACATTTCGGGGGTTGGTACTGCATATGGAAATATTTCCTTACCAGTTTCTTGTCCAATGGGATGCACTACAAAAATAATTAAAGTCAGAGCAAAAATCCATGTATGTAGGTGGGAAATATATTTTTACTCATAAGTAAAATGAAGTGTATATGTGACAGAGAGAGGTGATAACATTATGATCATATCCAAATAACTATTTACCTTTCAATATGTAACGTTCATAAAAGAAGCAAGCAAGTAATAGTGTTTCTTAAAGATTTATTTGTGTTTGTTTGAAAGGCAGAGTTACAGAGAGAGGGAGAGAGAAAGAGAGGGGGGTCCCGAAGGATCTTACATCAAGTGGCTTACTCCCTATGTGTTCATAACAGCCAGGACTGGGCTAGTTCAAAGCCAGAGTCAAAGACTGCATCAGATTTTCCCACATAGGCTGCAGGGACTCATAATCTGCTGCTTTCCAGGTGTATCAGCAGGAAGTTACATCAGAAGCTCAGCAGTCAGGACTTGGCACCAGGCTCTCTGACATGGGATGCAGCTGTTCCAAACAGCACCTTAATTCACTGTGGCAATTGGGTTTTGAAAACCAATGATTGATGATTTTGTTCCATCATTAGACATTGAAGTTCTCATATCAGGAAAATAGTTCTGATTATTTTTTAAACTGAAGGTAAAGATGAGGATATAAGTAATTTTTCTGAAGTTCTAAATCTCTAAAGATTGAAAAGTAATTGTGTTTCTGATATAACACATGGAAAATAGCATTCTCTTGGCACAATCAATTTGTAGGTAGGTCTACAGTTAAATATTAGGTGTTCCTGTGCCATTTTTCTGGGTCCCAGCTTTGTCTCTACTGTTTTATATGTGAAATAAAAAACAAACCCAAAATCAGGACACAAACACTTAGAGCAACTGAACTCAAATTTCTATTGTTCTGAATTTCAACTTCAAGATAGTGAAACTGACTTCACGACTTCACCCAAATGTATATTCAATAGAAATTCAACATTTTTCCTTATTTAATTTGGAATCCACAAAAATATTTATTGATAAAGGGCAAATAATTGAGAAATTCATAAAATCTCATATGAACTCCAAATAAACTGATTAAAAAATGTTTTAAAGAAAATCACTTGGTGGTAAAAATGACCCATAAATTTACATGTTGAATAGAATCATCTAGGTATTCACGGAATCATCAGGTTTTCACGATTATATCCCTGTATTTTGAGGAAACTTGTTAATATTTGCAAAGAACATCTGAATTTTATATCAAGATTCAGCTTAAGAGTTTCACTTCTCATAATGAGAGAGGTATAGAAGAGAAGAATATACAGAAATTAAATTTTAGCGGTGTATTTCTTTTTATTACATCACTGGAGAGCAAAGGTTCTGCAAAAAAAAAAAAGAAAGAAAGAATGGAGACAAGGAAATATGGAAAAGTATAATTCTTAAAGGAATGATACTGGAAACCTCAATAACCATTTCAATATCAACAACGAAGTTTATTTCCATTCAGAAAATGAGAAAAGCAAATACAATGTTAGGGGATTGCATTGCAAGTTTAAATAATTAGTAGAAAGCAATGAGCAAACAAAATGAGAAGCAGCTTCTCTGACATCCTGACTTCACTACGATGATTTTTTTTTCCAGAAAGCTAATGTAAGAATGATATTTTCATCATATTGTATTGGCAAAATTTTAGGTAAGGAATCCATTGGTTTCATCAAGATAATCACCAATATTCTGGATTTGAAGACATGTATTTTCCTTCCTTTTACTAGTCTACTTCTCTTTCTCTGTCTCCCCTGAACACCTTTTCCCATTATTTTTCTTTTGAACTTCTCCAATTTTATCCTGATAGCTTATTGCACTTGCATAATCTCCACTTAACCTTTACTATTGCACATCCCAAATGAAATCAACATCAGTCAATTTGTCCAAGAGAACAAAGGGAAGATGGAGCAGAAAACATGCTGAGGAAATGTGTGTTAAGAATATGATAATTGAACAGATGTTAAACTACATCAAAAAAGATCAAAACGTATGAATAAATCAACCAAACAGAAGTCATCCAGACAGAAAGCAAAAGGTGTTGTTTCAACTGGATAAACATGTTTTTTTTTTTTTTCATTTCTGCTATTAAACATAGGCAGTTCCTTAAAATGTTTTGCGTGATTCCTAAGCGATATATTCAGACTACAACCCAATTCACTGCTAATACCTAAAGTGCTAAATAAATGTTTAAAAAAATATCTTATAAGCCTATGTAATCTGTTTTATAGTTGTATAAATTGTTAAAATACTAGTTTATTCTGCACTGCCTGATCTATATAGCATTGGTCACAGTGGCAATTAGCAGGGCCCTACAGAGATGCTGTTCGTGGTCACTAGGTGCATTAAGGTGACACTGGCACAGGTGAATGCATATCCTATGTCTACCCACTACTTTAAAGATGCTCAGTTTTGGTGGGGCAGTGGAGCAAATGACAAACAGGAAGCTTTTTGGAAGCAATAACAATAGTGTCAAGGTCTCTCTGAGTTCAGTCGTGATGGGAAGCACAGACCCAGAATATGTACTATCCAGGACAGGTGGCAGCGCACCTGGCCACACTCTGGCTGTGACAAAGTGACAGATGCTAGGAGAATAAGGCCTAAGTATTATGTAATTCCTTTTGTCAGATCATGGATCTGATAAGAAGAAGATTTACTTGGTGATGTCCCTTCAAATAACTTAGAAAAATCCACATAATTTGTAAATTACTGCAAGTATTTGAGAAATAATTTGCACTACACTGTATAATTTTGGTATTCAGGATTATAGTGTTTGTAATATAATTTTCAAACATGTAGTATCTAATGTAGAAGGCACTAATCACATAACTATTTAAAATCCAATTTAACTTAAATAAAATTAAGTGAAATAAAAAATCAGTTATTTATCACACTATCACCATTTGACCTATTAAATGGCCACATTTGGTTAGTGGATATCATAAAAACTAAAGTGGAATATATCATAATTTGTATATAATAACATGTATATTAATTTACAGTATTATCTTGATTGTTAAAATTTTTAATACGTCTTTGGAATATAATTAGCAAGTCAATTCCTGGCAATGATATCACTCCATGATGAAGCAATCTTTTAATTTTTTTAATCATGAGAAGAAAACATGATCGAAGTTGTTTTGTAATGCTTTATAAGCTTATCTATATAACATCTGCATTTGTTAACAAAGCTTGGAGTTTATCAGATCACCATTTAGAAATATTATCACTTCTCATCCTTTGTAAACAAATTCTCTGACCCTCAAAAGTTTCATTTTTTTCACCATTTAAATTATGGCCTCTGTGTTACAAAGATGTTGGCCCTCATGCTGGTCTGAGCAAAAAAAAAAAAAAAAAAAAAAAAAAACTGAAAAGAAAAGTTTTCCAGTTAACAACACATGTTAAAAGCCATCTAATTTGGCTGGTGCCATGGCTTAACAGGCTAATCCTCCGCCTTGCATCGCCAGCACACCAGGTTCTAGTCCCAGTTGGAGCGCCGGATTCTATCCCGGTTGCCCCTCTTCCAGGCCAGCTCTCTGCTATGGCCCGGGAAGGCAGTGGAGGATGGCCCAAGTCCTTGGGCCCTGCACCCCATGGGAGACCAGGAGAAGCGCCTGGCTCCTGGCTTCGGATCAGCGCGGTGAGCCGGCCGCAGCGGCCATTGGAGGGTGAACCAACGGCAAAGGAAGACCTTTCTCTCTGTCTCTCTCTCTCACTATCTACTCTGCCTGTCAAAAAATAAATAAATAAAATAAAATTAAAAAAGCCATCTAATTTAGAATGTTTCAACCCTAAATAAAACACTTCATAGTTTTATTAGAGGCAAATACGACATCTGAGACTTATTTTTATCTCTTTTACTACTGCAGATTTTGTGGGATCTCATTTTGTTGCATAGTAATATATATGTATCACTGTTTGAAAGTTAGTTATTATTGTCTCCTCTTCTTGTTAACAGGTGACACATTTTTTCCTAAAAAGTTGACTATATTTTTATAATCTACCAAGTATAAGAATGAGCACAATTATTTTCCACAAAGCCAGATTTTCATTTCCATAAAAATAATTCTTTAGGCCGACGCCGTGGCTCAGTAGGCTAATCCTAAGCCTTGCGGCGCTGGCACACCGGGTTCTAGTCCCGGTCGGGGCACCGATCCTGTCCCGGTTGCCCCTCTTCCAGGCCAGCTCTCTGCTGTGGCCAGGGAGTGCAGTGGAGGATGGCCCAAGTCCTTGGGCACTGCACCCCATGGGAGACCAGGAGAAGTACCTGGCTCCTGCCATCGGAACAGCGCGGTGCACTGGCTGCAGCGCGCCTACCGTGGCGGCCATTGGAGGGTGAACCAACGGCAAAAAGGAAGACCTTTCTCTCTGTCTCCCTCTACTGTCCACTCTGCCTGTCAAAAAAAAATAATTCTTTAAAATACTATTGATTATAAACAAGCATCCACCTTACAGTGTAAGGGTGTCTGGGCTTTTGTTTACTTGCTGTTTATTTTAGTTTGTGTATACGTTCAGCACCAAGAATAATAACTTTCACCAGCTAATTATTTTTTGAAGTCTATGTATTTCTTTATATTTATTTAAAAGGCAAATTGGTAGAGAAAGATAGAGGGAGGGATCCCTCTTCTATCTACTGGTTCCTCCTCCAAACACATGCAACAGTCAGTCCTGGGCCAGGCTGAAGCCAGAAGTCAGAAATTCCATATGAGTCCACCACATAAATGGCAGGGGCCCAAGAAGTTGAGCTACCATCTGCTGCCTCTCAGAGTGCACATTAGCAGGCATCTGGACCAGAAGCAGAGGAAGGAATCCATCCAGGCACTTAGATATGGGATGCTGGTGTTTCTCATGGCAACTTGACCAGCTGAGCCATAATGCCTGCCCACATTCATTTTATTTAATTAACTTACTAAATAATTTAATTTATGAGAGAGAGAGACTGAGCTCCTATGATGGGTTCATTGCCCAATTGCCTGCAGTGGCAGGGGACTGGGTCAGGTCAAAGCTGGGACCTAGAAATTCAATCTGGTCTTCCATGTTGATGGCAGAGCTCTAACTACATAAGCCATCTAACTACTGGTCTGCATTATCAGGAAACTGGAACTCAGAACAGAGCCAGCACTACAACCTAAGCATTCCAAAATGGGCTGCAGACATACTAAGCGGCATTTTAACAATTGCACCAAATGCCTTCCCCCATGAATTGGTATTTTATTATGAATATCATGTTTTAAAATCTAAATTTTATCAAATTCTGGTTATGAAAATTGTTATTTTCCTAAGTACTTTTAAATTTTTATTTTTTCAATTTATACCTACTCTACACTACCTAAACATTTTTATGAATCCTTTTATATACTACTTTTCAAAGTCTTAGTCACCAGTGATGCAGCCAATAATGAATTATTTGTGGGGCAGACATATAACAGGAAAAACACCCGTTCACTTTTTGTTGTATTTCTCCCTCCGTCTCGATAATTCCATGGTATTGAATTCCCTCTGTCTTGAATTCCATGGTCCATATGTTTTCAAAATATAAGTTAGAATAGAGTGTGATCTCTGGTATGTAATGTTCTGTATTTTAGAATTATCAACCTGTCAACAATGCTAGGTTATTAGAGAGATACTAGAGAAACATTGAAATCATCCCTGTTTTCTAAGAGTAGAACACTGAGACCCAGAGAGAGAGAGAGAGAGAGAGAGAGATTAAATAATATGGCCACATTGACATGGCAATAATTAGAAAGTATGTAATCACTACAAGTCTGTGAGAGAAAATCCTGACATGTGTTTGTAACTTTCATTTCTCTATATTAATTGTTAGAATATATATATATATATATATATATGAATTCTATATAAAATTGTTAGAATTTGAAGTGGAGGATGGCCCAAGTGTTTGGGCCCTGCACCCCATGGGAGACCAGGAGAAGCACCTGGCTCCTGCCATCAGATCAGTGCGATGTGCCGTCCCCAGTGAGCCGGCCGTGGCGGCCACTGGAGGGTGAACTAACGGCAAAAGGAAGACCTTTATCTCTGTCTCTCTCTCTCACTATCCACTCTGCCTGTCAAAAAAAAAAAGAAAGAAAGAAAGAAAGAATTTGAAGTGATAGTTGTGTCAGTTCATTGAAGAGGTCTAGTTGTCTTCTGAAAATCTAGCAAATAATGATACAAAAAGAAATGTAACTAATTATTACTTTTAATGAGAGCATGGCATGATATCAGGAAATTAAGTGAGACACTTTCTGCCTTAGTTTAGACTGAAACATGAAGAGAACACATTCTATATTCCAAAGCAGACTACCTTACAGATATTAGCAGAATCAGTTTAATTAAGAGGGACACAATTTCCTGTGACACAGATAAGACATCTCCAGTAGTGACATGTCTACACATATGCTTTTCTCCCCTGCACAGAAAAAAAAGGTATCAACTGCAAAACTAAGAAATTTTTAAAAGTATCATTTCATTACATTTCTTCTGCTTCTTAAAGTCAGTTCTGGAGAGACAAGTGTTTATAAATCAGAAAAATTAAGTAATACAGAAAGGAGCAAGTGGCAATCTCCCTTTCCTAACCATCACATGAGTGCATAAACCCTTTCCTGTAGAAAATGGAGAATGAACACCTGTAGCATCACAGAGCCGAGAACACTAACTCACACACAGAACCAAACACTCAAAGAGGATAGTTGAGGTTGTCCTGTGGAACTTAAAGTTTATTTCATCTTCATTAAACTTAATTAAGTATGGGAAGAAAAACAGATAAAATCAATGAGTCCAGAGGTAGTGGGTACATAGATCACGGTAAACAAATGTTCAAAGAATATTGGAAGACAAAACAGAATAGCTTTTGATTGAATTCCATGGTCCATATGTTTTCAGAATATAAGTTAGAATAGAGTGTGGCCTCTGGTATGTAGTGTTCTGTATTTCAGAATTATCAACCTCTCAATAATGCTGGGTTATTAGAGAGATACTAGAGAAACACTGAAATCATCCCTATTTTCTAAGAGTGGATTATTGGGTTTTGTTTTTTGGCTCCACTAGCATGCCAACCAACGCCTTACAAATCATGCTGCCAAGGAAATTCTCATTGTTTTGAAACAATTCTACTCTCTGTGGATGTTTTCATGTTTTTGCAGTCAGAGCAGAATGAGGAAATGGAAAGCATGATTTGGGCCTTAGAGATTGTATGTTGCTCTGGAGACATTTGCTTACGTTCACAGGAGGACTGATCCTTTCTTGCTCAAGGAAATCTGTTTGCATTTCAGAGCAAATATCTCCACCATCATCGCCCACCACGTCCCATCCCCTCCCCCCCCACACACACACACATCCTCTCTTTCTGGATTGGATGAGGAACATTCCAGCCACCCTATAAAAATTCTGATCTCCTTAGTTTGTGGTGCCCCTTGTGATGTAATTCCTACGGTGCGTGCAGAGGACATCTGGCCCTCATTGCCTTGCCCCAGGGGGAGTTGGAGCATGGGGCTCTGTGGCTGCTAACAACACTCTGTGAATAAATCAAAGGCCTGCTCCCTGATCCAGAGGGCAGACAGGGAGAAGAAGCAGGTGCAGATTGACTTATTAGTTTGAAAACAGGCTAGCATTTCAGATTCATCACAGCTTTGGTCTTGACATTCCTCCTCTAATACTTTTAGCAATCTTTTCCTGTCAGTGTTCTAGGCAAATCCAAAGTACAGCTAAAAATTCAATTCAATTCTATCATAAACTAGAAACCATTGATATTCATTCATCATATTGTCATAACAGTTTTTACTTTCCTTCACTTACCACCAATGCTGTCTCCAAGATGTACTATTCTAAGCGTATTGTGAATGTCTCCCACATCTACTATCCATAAAAGATGAAATAAGCTAAAAATAATGACCACCTTTTTGAGTAGTAAACAAATAACTTTGAGTGTTGCAAGAGAAAAGTGGAGCAGTAGACATGATTTTTGTCCTGAAGGAGGTGAAACACTAAAGAGCAATTATGGGGGTGCAGTGAGTTATCACATATGAGAACCAGCTGGAATCTGGACTGCTCAGCTTCTGATGTGGATCCCTGTTACTGTGCCTGGCAAAGCAGAGGAGGATGGCCTGAGTGATTGGGTCCCTGCCACCCATATGGGGGACCTGATTTCAGCCTGGCCCAGGCTCAGCCATTGTGGTCATGTGAGATGTGAACCAGCAGATGGCAGGTACTGCTTTCTCTCTCTCTCTCTCTTTCTGTAACTGCCTGCCTTTCTAATAAATCAATCTTTTGCTAAAAAAAAAGAGCTGATTACATGTACCACAATTTAAGTATTATTCTAAATACTAGTTAATTGCCTCTGTGCCTACATCTAGATCTACATTTCCCCCAATTTTGTGGCTCCTGCTATGTAGTATGTCTCATAAAACCATTCAGAGATAGCATCGATAAATGGTCATTTTGGTAAGCACCCACTTTTGGCTATTTTTCATTGCCAGTCATTTTTCTAGCAGAATACTAACATGATATAATTACACAGTACACACTCTTCACAAATATCTCTTAATAAAAAGAAAATAGGACAATAATTTTTAATCACATCATGTTCACCTGAGATGCTTTATCTCAAGGATTGGTAAATGTCAGTGTCATACAATCCCCACTTGGCTGCCTGCAATGCACAGTGTGACTTACTCAGTGTCTGTTTTCTTGTTTATCCTGGGAGGTGGTTGGGTATGGTTGGACTGCTCAATAGCTTCACCAAGTGTAACAGTGCTTTTTATATTTGTTTCTCTTTAAAAGAATGCATCCATACTTCTCAAGGCTGTATATTTTCACTATACTCATGGCTGTTTTTTCTTTCCTCTCTGACATCACACTTGAGAATGATATTAATCATTCCAGAAAGTCTCATGACATATCAAGAAGACCTATGAAGTCTTGGTTGACTGGTAATGTTTTCAAGCAGTCTTCTTTTTTCTTTTTTAAATCATGCAATGGAGCATAATTTCTTATTTGTTACTCTATTTAAGGAGCTCAGCAATAACAAGATAAACTAGATCTGGGAACACTGAGCACAATTCCCCCAGTGAGCAATACACAACATCCCTCCATCTTAATGATATCCCTTTCATTTTAATGTTATTTTCAGCTTGTTAAATTCCACATTTCCTGAATTGTGTGTTTCACACAATGGCAAAGATGACCAATAGATGGACACTGTTCCACATTATCTGGGGAGCAAAATATTATTCTCTGAACTTCTCATTTAGAGAAAGCAGAAGTCACAAAACATTATGAGAGGGAGTAAATGCCAGGCAGCTATCTTTCCGACTCCACTTATGATGCCCACCTGTGTCTCCTCAGCCTCAGTAGGAATTCACGTGGTTTACCAGCTGCTTACAGTGGGTGAAGGTCCGTGAAACAGCAAAGCAGAAGCTGCTCTAAGCTGATTCCTCCCGGGCAACAGCCTCGGGATGCTTCTGCCTCAGGACACTCATAGGAAGGAAAACCATCATGAAGAAAAGGGAATCTGAGAAACAAAGCAGAAATTTAAAAATTTTAACAGTCTGTAAACAGTATGGGCTGTACACATACTGAGCTAATCTTTGACAAAGTATATTTTTCCTACTGAAATTTAAGATAAAAAGTCCTTCAACAATTCTTCAGCATTACTTGCAGACTCCAGAATAGTTCTACTCCCACACCTTTCCCTTTGTCCTCGGTCAAACAAGGTTACTCTGATAAAGTTTCTAGTGCACATGATTTTTCTACCCTAACATGTCATGCCTGGAATGTCTAATTCCTTCTTTTCGGTAGCCCTGAACCACAGCAGAAATCAGTAGACAGCCAAGCTGAAAAGCTGCAAAACAGTAGTTTATGTCATTCCATAAAAGGGAGGTGATTTCATTACGCTTGTATAAACGATTTTTTTCTTTTTTTGAAAATCTTATTCATTTTCACTTTACCTGAAAGGTAGTGAGAGTGGCAACAAGGACACAGCTGCTGGAGCCATCACCGACTGCCTGCCAAGGTGCTCATTAGCAGGAAGTGGGATCAAGAGAGGAGCAGGGAATACAACCCAAGTACTCTGATATGGAAAGAGAGTTTCCCAAACGGTGACTTAACCACTGTGCCAAATGCCCAAACTGGAAACGATTTTTCAAAGTTTTTGTCACAAAGTTTGTCTTTAACATCATTCATCATTTGTTGTAATTTTTAGTAGAAACTGATATCTTCAAAATCGCTGCTCTCTAAAGTTCAGGATTTTCAAAGCAGTTGCTGTTATCTTTCTACTATGATGGTGACTGACCTTATGTTTGCCTTCATAGGCTTTTGGTTAGGTTAGGTAAAATGGTAATAATGTATCTGTACCAGATTGGGTATATGTAAATAGATTCATAGGTAGGTCACTTTTTTTTTTTTTAAGTTCAAAATAGTTTAAACATGGATCATTAGTCAATAAATGGAAGCAGGCGCTGTGGCTCACTAGGCTAATCCTCCGCCTTGGGGCGCCGGCACACCGGGTTCTAGTCCCGGTCGGGGCACCGTATTCTGTCCCGGTTGCCCCCTCTTCCAGGCCAGCTCTCTGCTGTGGCCAGGGAGTGCAGTGGAGGATGGCCCAAGTGCTTGGGCCCTGCACCCCATGGGAGACCAGGAGAAGCACCTGGCTCCTGGCTTCGGATCAGCGCGTGCACCGGCCCCGGCGGCCATTGGAGGGTGAACCAATGGCAAAAAGGAAGACCTTTCTCTCTGTCTCTCTCTCTCACTGTCCACTCCGCCTGTCAGGAAAAAAGAAAAAAGAAAAAAAAAATGGAATGTCAGATTTCCATATCAATTATAAGCTATAGCTGTGGAATTCTCATAGACTATACATAAGTAACTGATTTAAACTTTAGTAAACGCACAATGGTTTATTTGTTACATATTCAAGTGAGTTTAAAGCATTTTCCTCATAAAGTATAAAAATTATCCAGGCCAGCATTGTGCTCTAACAGGTTAAACCTCGTCTGTAATGCCAGCATTGCATATGGGCTCCAGTTGAGTCCTGGCTGCTCCACTGCTGACCCAGCTCCCTGCTGATGTGCCTGGTAAAGCAGAGGATGATGGCCCAAGTTTGTGGGCCCCTACCCCCATGAGGGAGACCAGGAAGAAGCTCCTGGCTCCTGACTCCTAGCTTCAGTCTGGCCCAGCCCTGGCCTTTGCAGCCATCTGGGAAGTTGGCCAGCAGATGGATGATCCCTTTCTCTCTGTATCTCTGCCTTTCATATAATTAAAATAAACCTTAAAAGAAATGATCAATGGAAAAATGCATGATTTACTAATGTACAATCCAAGTCCTTACTTATATAATTTTAAATAATACCAATGTACATTTTTAAGATAGTAGTGACCTATAAATTTCATTTTCAAAAAACATATTTATATTGTGTTTTGCTAAGTAATACACTGCTCATAGCTATTACCTACCTACAATAGCTGATAGAGATTATCTACATTTCTAATTGAATTTTAAATGAAATGGTTAGTTCATATTCAAATTGGCAAAAAAATTATTAATTTTATTCTAGACTGTAAAGGAATGGTGAATTATAAAATTAAAATAAAATTAAAATTTTATTTACCAGAAAATTTAAGAGAAAATATTTATGGAGAGTCATTTATGCTAAAACACATTGTTTATGTTCATTAAACAATTAAAATTTTACAATATGGTGAATTGATACATTTGCATATCTTTAATAAACAGATAAAGGGAGTGGAACCCATGGAAGAAGTGAAGGATGCTCTTTTCTCTCCATGACTCAGTTTTCCTGTCTGTAAATTTGCATTGTATGGATAGAACACTAGGTTTTTTTGTTTTTTTTTAAGATTTAAATGCTTTAGAATATCTATGTTTAGGGTCTGTCAAGTTAGATTTAATTTGAATCATCACTATCAAACATATATGGAATATTTTCTTCATCTCAAAAAATATTTAATTAACTTCATTATAAATTGTACAGAAATTTTTCTGAGATTATTTCAAGGGTGCAATTCACTGTAGGAAGCAATATAGAGCAACATAGGCTGGCACTCACACAGATTCATTGGAGCTGACAGACCCAGGTCTAAACTTAAGTGTTGTGCTTCAATTCTGAGAAATAGGAATATATAAAAGCACACAAGTAAAATGATCAAAAAAGTTGGTAATATTTGCCAAGTTCAAAAATTTAAAAAGAAAATTTGCTCTCGGCTTTATCTTCTGTTTTTCTCTTCACGTCATTCCTATTTTCAGTGGTCTACAGCCTCAGCTCCTGGTGTACTGTGTTTGATTGTATTTGCCCTCCCTCTTCAGGTTCTACTTTAATGAATTTGTTAATAGAAAGAAAAGTGGCTAAACTTATAATATCTGCTCCAGTCTAGCCACTGCTTCCTCAGTTTCAGTAGATAATTTATTAAGTATTTATAGAATAGAAAATACATAATTTTGGAATGAACACACACACACACACACAGAGAGAGAGAGAGAGAGAATGAGAGAAAAAGAGAGAGAGAGAGAGAGAACAGAGAGGGAGAGAGAGCCAGAGAGCCAGAGAGCCAGACAGGATTTCACAGACTGAGATGATCATGAATTGTTAGCTGAAATTTTTCAGAATTTTTTTCTTTTTTTAAAAAAATATTTATTTGAAAAGCAGAGCTACAGAGAGAGAGAGAGGGAGAGAGAAAGAGAGCCTCTGTCTCGTGCTTTACTCCCCAGATGTCTGCAATGGCCAGGGCTGGGCCATGTAGAAGTCAAGAGCCAGGAGCTTCATTCTGGTCAGTCAAGTGGGCACAGGGGTCCAAGCACTTGGGCCATTCTGCACTGCTTTCCCCAGTACCTTAGCAGGGAGCTTGATCAAAACTGGAGCAGCCAGGACATGACCCAGTGCCCATATGTGATGCTGGCATTGCAGGCTGTAGGTATACCTGCCATGCCACAACACCGGCCCCTCGGGAACTTATTTTTTTTTTTCATGAAGACTATGCTGTGTGTATTTTTATCCCAGAATTTCCATTTAACATTTAATTAAAATTCATTTTTTTGTTTTTATAAGAATATTTATGGGTCATAAATTAGTGCTATAATTTAATTTAATGATATAATCAACTATGTACTTTGTGCTATGATTTAATTAGTGGTTATATCTTGTGGAAAGATTAACCTATATATATATATATATATATATATATATATATATATATATTCACACATATAAACAGAGCTATTGCAAATATTTTCTCACAGTAATCTTGAAAATTGGATTTTTAATTTTTATTTATTTTCATTCTATTTTAAGCCAAAGAGAGAGAGAAAGAGATAGCTCTCCTATTTACTGGCTCGTTCCTCAAGTGCCCACAACTGCATAGTAGAGCCAGATTCAAGCATAAGCCAAGAATGAAATCCAGGTCTTTCACTTCGATGTCAAGTAGCCAACTGCCATTACCTGCAGACTCCTAGAAGGAGCACAAGCTGAAATCTGGAATTGGGAGAGAGCCAGGACTTGAACACAGGCAATCTGATATGGAAGGCTAAAACACTATGCCAGATGCCTTCCCCTAGGTCATTTTATTAAAGATAGTATACTTTTGACCTTATGTATTTCAAGTATTCTTGTTACATTTGATTGTCTCCCATGTGACCCACCTAGATCCCAAATGGGAATGTATTATTATATTTACATTCTTATTAAGTTGAGAACCAGTGAATCACACTGTGGTTGGATGTCATTGATTTCTTGCTGCCAACCAGAGAACTGCAGAGATTTTCATTTTCTGAAATTGCTTCAATGTTTGGCTTTCATGTTGTCATTTTATCCTCCGTTGAGACATTCCTCATGCAAAGGAATATTAATGACAAACACTATTATGATTCCACTAAATACATATAGTAGTCAAATTGACAAAAGCAGAATGCAGATTGGAGGTTTCCAGGGACCACGTGGAAAATCTACCGAGCAAGTATTGCTGGTGGGTTTGGAGTTTCAATCTGGAATGACCTAGACGGTCTAGCAGGGCAGGTGTTTGTCCTAGAGTTTAGCACGTTCACATGCACATCAGAGTGGCTTGGTTCAATGTTAGTTCTGCTCCTGATTCCAGGCTCCTGCTAATGCACAATCTGAGAAGCAGCAGTGATGGCTCAGGTAGTTGGGTTCCTGACACCCAGTGGCTGGCATGGATTGAGGTCCCAGCTTCAAGAATTGGCCCCCAACTGTTGTGGCCATCTGAGGGAGTGAACCAGCAGATAGGGACACTCTCTCTTTCTCCTTAACTGTCTCTGCCTCTCCAATACATTTCTTTAAAACGTTCTGGAAATGAATATTTTGATGGTTGCCTAATAATATGAATATACTTGATACCACTAAACTGTATACTTAAAATGATTAAACAATAAATTTTATGGTATGTATGTTTCACCACCATAAAAAAATGAAAGCAACTCTTTTCTGATATCTAAACAGAGTGAAATAACTTCTGATACATGGCATATTTTATTGATTCTGATTTCTGGAATGAAGGAAAAATTCTTATCATGTTAACTTTCTTAATATTTTCTTCAGTTAACTTTTTATTGAAAAACTATGAATGTAATAGTAAGTCACACAATGAGTCACTCTGGTAGCTTTTCCTGACCCAGCTACTTCCTATTTCCAACTTAGCATTATTATATGAACTGTGCTTCTGTCTTCCTCTTCAGCCAAAGGGCATGCCTCATTTATGCTAATTGTGCTTGCAAAATGAATGTTTAAAAATGGAAAGGCCATTGCATGACAAAAATCACTTAAAATTTTCCATTTTATAGTAGGTATAGAATCTGAGTCAGAAGGAATTCCTGGGTAAAGATTGCATTGTCCCCTGAACCTCTGACTCTCCATCATGTATTAAAACTAGTAAAGGCATTAGATATATTGGATTTGTAGGATAATAATTTTAGGGGGTCGTCAAAAGTTATGTTATGGAACTTGGTCAGTGGGAAGGCTGAGTTATGACATTTGTATACATTTACTTCTTTCACTACATGCTTAGAAGAAAAACACTTACTATCTTTACAGAGATACACTTCATTTAAGGCATGATCTTCACAATTCTAGACTTTCGGTGGGAATACAGTCACATTCTTATATTTTAATCTACTAATAAAAACATTTGACTTTCAAAAATAAAGGGGATTCTGTATACCCTAACAATTTATGTGAATCAGACACATGTAGCCATTTTTCCACAAAAAACCTGAAAGTATATCATTGTAAAAATTAAAAGAAAAATAAGAAACGAAGGAGGAGGGAGGGTGGGAACATCAGAAAGGAGGGTTGAGTAGGAAGTATCATTATGCTCTTAAATGTGTATATATAAAATACATGAAATTTGTTCTCCTAATATAAATAAAAAATTAAAAACTAAAAACTGTAACTTGCACACAACACTGCTGCTCTCACTAATATTCACTAATGTTCCATATAAGAAGTATTTTCTAACATTAACCTTTACTTATGCATTTGATCTATGTTTGTGTTACTTTAAGAAAATGTTCTATCAGTTAGTATTAGCAGACACTAGTCTTGTTTGTGTGATCCCTTTGACTCTTAGACCTATCAGAGCCATCAATTGTGAACTGAAGATGATCACTTGGACTAGTGAGATGGCATTGGTACATGCCACCTTGATGGGATTCTATTGGAATCCGCTGGCACGTTTCTAACTCCACCATTTGGGGCAAGTCTGATTGAGCATACCCCAAATTGTACATCTCCTCCCTCTCTTTTTTCCCACTCTTATATTTAACAGGGATCACTTTTCAGTTAAAATTTAAACACCTAAGAATAATTGTGTGTTAATTACAGAGTTCAACCATCAGTATTAGAATAAAAAAAAATACTAAAATGGATACAGTTTACATTGTACATCAACAGTCAGGACAAGAGCTGGTCAAGTCACTGTTTCTCATAGTGTCCATTTCACTTCAACAGGTTTCTCCTTTGGTGCTCAGTTAGTTGTCGCCTATCAGGGAGAACAAATGATATTTGTTTCTTTGGGACTGGCTTAATTCACTCAGCATGATGTTTTCCAGATTCCCCCATCTTATTGCAAATGACCGGGTTTCATTGTTTTTGACTGCTGTATAATATTCTTTTTTTTTTTTTTTTTGACAGGCAGAGTGGATAGTAAGAGAGAGAGAAAGGTCTTCCTTTTTGCCATTGGTTCACCCTCCAATGGCCGCCGCGGCCGGCACATCGCGCTGATCCGAAGCCAGGAGCCAGGTGCTTCTCCTGGTCTCCCATGCGGGTGCAGGGCCCAAGGACTTGGGCCATCCTCCACTGACTTCCCGGGCCATAGCAGAGAGCTGGCCTGGAAGAGCAGCAACCGGGATAGAATCCAGCGGCCTGACCAGTACTAGAACCTGGGGGTGTGCCAGTGCTGCAAGGCGGAGGATTAGCCTGTTAAGCCATGGCGCCGGCCTGCTGTATAGTATTCTATAGAGTACATGTCCCATAATTTCTTTATCCAGTCTACTGTTGATGGGCATTTGGATTGGTTCCAGGTCTTAGCTATTGTGAATTGAGCTGCAATAAGCATTAATGTGCAGACGGCTTTTTTATTAGCCAATTTAATTTTCTTTGGGTAAATTCCAAGGAGTGGGATGGCTGGGTTTATGGTAGGGTTATATTCAGGTTTCTGAGGAATCTCCAGACTGACTTCCATAGTGGCTTAACCAGTTTGCATTCCCACCAACAGTGGGTTAGTATCCCTTTTTCCACACATCCTCTCCAGCATCTATTGTTGGTAGATTTCTGAATGTGAGCCATTCTAACCAAGGTGAGGTGAAACCTCATTATGGGTTTGATTTGCATTTCCCTGATTGCTAGTGATCTTGAACATTTTTTCATGTGTCTGTTTGCCATTTCGATTTCCTCTTTGGAAAAATGTCTATTGAGGTCCTTGGCCCATCTCTTAAGTGGGTTGTTTGTTTTGGTGTTGTGGAGTTTCTTGATTTCTTTGTAGATTCTGGTTATCAACCCTTAATCTGTTGCATAGTTTGCAAATATTTTTTCCCATTCTGCCAGTTGCTTATTCAATTTCCTGACTGTTTCTTTTGAAGTACAGAAACTTCTCAATTTGATGCAATCCCAAATGTTAATTTTGGCTTTGACTGCCTGTGCTTCTGGGGTATTTTCCAAGAAGTCTTTGCCAGTACCTATATCTTGCAGGGTTTCTCCAATGCTCTCTAATAATTTTATGGTGTTATAGATTTAAGTCTTTTATCCATGTTGAGTGAATTTTTGTGTAAGGTGAAAGGTAGGGGTCTTGTCTGCTAATACTAACTGATAGAATCAAAAAGGGAGAGAACGATCCAACATGGGAAGTGGGAGACACAGCAGACTCATAGAATGGCAGATGTCCTAAAAAGTACTCTGGCCTCAGAATCAGCCCTTAAGGCATTCGGATCTGGCTCAAGAGCCCATGAGAGTATTGTAGGCATGGAAAGCCAAGACACTCTGGGAAAAAAAAAAAAAAAAAACTAACTGAAAGATCTCTGCAAGTGAGATCCCTGTGGAAAGAACGGGGCCATCAAAGAAGGAGGTACCTTTCTCTGAAGAGAGGAGAGAACTTCCACTTTGACTATGACCTTGTCGGAATAAGATCGAAGTTGGCAAACCCTAAAGGCTTACATATCATTACAGATATGTTTATATACATACATCTAAATAGTTCATTCAATGTTAAAACTGTATCCATGTAAAACTTGGAATGTGTATTGCTATACCTAGAACTTTACTACATTTATGAATTGTATTTGTATCCACTTGCATACTAATCATACGATTGATACTGGACCATGAATTTCTAGTTCAGTTGCATGATTGTAAACCCAGACTGATATTTTCATTATTTATAATCAAAATAATTGGACCAACATTTCTTTTGCCTAAGTTAACTGATGATTTAGGATAATTGAATGTGAAAATGATCAAGTCCATTCTATGAAAACTAAATCTCATTGTTAATATAACTTGTAAATCAATTGAGAAAAAAAAATTCTCACCTCTCAAGAGGGATTGAGTTTATATGGTTTGTTTTGGGGATTGGGGCTTCTAATAACGTTTCACTATGATGGGAGAGAAAACATCCCTACTAAAATTCAATTTTAGAGATTAAGATATTTATGGTCTTTAATTATATGTTTAAAATATCTTTTTTTCTGTGCCTTGAAAATAATTTTACCACAAAGTTGCAGGGTTGGTGTGGTGCAGCTGGTTAAGCTGTCTCTTGGGACATCCGCATTGCATATTGGAGAGTGCCTAGATGGAGTCCCAGCTACCCTGCACCTCACAATTTCCTGTAATGCATCCGGAGGGCAGAGGATGGATTAATCAAGTATTCGGACCCCTACCCTCTATGTGGCAGACCTAGATGAAGTTCCTGGATCTTGGCTTTGGCCTGGCCTAGTCCTACCTGTAGTGGAATTTGGGAAGTAAACAAGTGATGGGAGATCTCTCTGTGTCTTTCTCCCCCTCTTTCAGTAACTCTGCTTTACAAATAAATAAATAAATATTTTCAAAAATAGGATTGATATATCTTACAGTTCTCATAGAAACATTAACGTCTTCCTTCAGAATTTCCCACTACCTGATAAATCTGGCTCCAGTCTCCATGTTTACGATGTAAAACTGATTTGTCTTATTTTTTTAAATCACATCTCCATTATCCCAGCCATCATTTATTGGGCAGAAATACAAATCAAGGTAAGCCAGTCAGATGATCTTTCCATCTAACCAATAACTGGGATTATACCACTTGATGATCAAGAAATTAGAAGGTAAATAGTAACCTGGAATGTATTTATACTGGAAAAGAGAGGAAAGTAATAGAAGATCTCTAATGGTGGCATGGTGGAGAGATGGAAAAGTAAATGGGTGCAAACTTGCTAGCTCATAGCTCCTAGAGAAGAAATTCATTCATTGTGGCTAGCAACTTTTGAGTTTATATTTTAACTACCATGAAAAAATGTGTCTATTTACTGCTTTATAATAATTTAATACTACTCCAATTCTACTTCTAACGATGGCTGGGTTACAATCTTTGCAATTCATAGTTTATTTGATACTTCTTGATTAACTCTCCATGTCTATGAAGGAACTATTCTTTCACTTGAGGATTTTTTGTCCTACCCAAAGTGATACAAAATTAAGAACTACTGTCATGTTGTCCTGTAATGGAAAAGGTAATGTGGTATAGCAGGTTAAGCTTCTGCCTGCTGAGCCAGTATCCCAGATGCATGCTGGTTCAAGTTCTGGCTGCTCCAATTTTAATCCAGCCCACTGCTAATGCCGGTGGAAGATGGCCCAAACACTTGGGTCCTGCACCCATGTGGGAGACTGGAAGGAAACTTCTAAAGTCCTTGTTCCTGGCTTCAGATTGGCTCAGCTCTGGCCATTATGACCAACTGTCAAGTGAACCAGTGGATGGAAGACCCCTCTCTCTGTCTATAACTCTGCCTCTCAAAGAAATAAATAAATCTTAAAAAAAAAAAAAAGAAAGAAAAGAAAAAGAAAGAAAACCAAGCCTATGATTCTCACTCAGCCAGTTTCCTGATGATTTCAGCTGTGGGATTTTCATCTCATCTGCTCAGGTAACTCCTCTGAAATAGTTCTGCACTCTTTCCAGCTCTGTAGTTTCTGGGATAAATTTTGTTCTGGCTTTTGGCTGTTTGTCACCAACAGAATTTTTTTGACTTTTCTTATACTAGAATCTGACCTTTGTAAATCCACATCACTTTGGCTTTCAAAACTATTGACTCTGCTATGATTTTCAAGATGTTATTTGACACTTTTTGCTCAATAGTATCAGTCTTCTCTTGAAAAGGGTGCTTATAAGAATCTATGATTGCTGCCTGGATCATTGGTATGATGGCAGGGTGGAGAGACGATAAAAGGAATGGGGAATAAACCTCAAATATTATCTCACAAATTCTTTTACTAATATGACCACTAAAAATTTACTAACCATTATGTGCAAATCAGGATACATAATAGTATCTATTAATACATGTTAATTTAAAGCATACACTAAGATTTAAAGAACTCATGTATCAGTTCAAAAGGGAGTTGATGAGTTTAGTTCTGAGATTGAAAATAAATACAAGGACACTTAAAAGAGTTTGTGAAAAATGAAATAAAAATTTGAAAATCCATGCATAGTTTTTTAATGATAAACATTTTATAACCTTTTTGAATAAACTTAGTATGCATTTATTTCAAAATTTTTGAACTGAAATAAAGTTGTCTTTTTACTCTATTTTACATGAACTTTTGAAGTTGCTTCATATTTTCTTTAAAAAAGTAAATTAGCAGATCACAAGATCATCATCATTATTATCATCATCATAAAAATAATGATAATAAAGCTGAATGAGGTAGAGATAAAGTGCAGTATAGTACCTTTCCTAGTAAAAAAAACTCCTTTGTGAGTGTTATTTACTTATTTTTACTTAATTTAAAGATAAAGTGAGAGAGACAGAGACAGAGAGAAAAAGACTTTCCATCCCTTGATTCACTCCCCAAATGCCCACTACAACCAGGACTGGGCCAGGCAAAAACCAGGATCCCCCTAACTCCATCCATGCTCACAGGGACCCAAGTTCTTCAGCCACACCTGCTGCCTCCCAGGGTTCACATTAGCAGGAAGTTGAATTACAAATGGAGCAGGGATTCAAACCCTGGCACTGGATAGAGGATAATGTGTCCCAAGTGGCATCACTCTTTTCTTTTAAAGAAGCATCAATTCTATCTCTAAAAAAGTTATGCAATGGCAGATGAAGTTAATCTATGGATCGGTATTCCTTTCAGGTCATTTGATATCAGTAAATTTAATTTCTAGGCTATATGTGTTCAGATTTTTATTTTACTCTTAATTCAAATAAAGTAAAGCATTATGAATACACGCACAAAAGTGAACAGAGTACAACAAATGCTCACAATCATTTTTAAAACATAACTTCCTGTAAGTATGGGTTATTTGGACCAAATGTTTCCCCAAATCCCTTCCAACTTTAACAGTTTGTTAATGAGTGACATTAACATTACCTTTGATTAACTAGTAGATAATCATAAAATAGATGAAAATGTTATTCACTTAAATTTTAATCTCCTTAAATGTCTTGATTTCAATGCATTCAGTGTTACAGAATAAACTAAAAATCATTTTACAAAGAACACGTGAGAGTGAACATGGAGAGAAATGGCATTGGCAGTGTAGAGAAGAGAGAGCTGAGAGAGACAATGCTGTTCTTTTGGCATTCTTTAACATCCTTAACATGTCACCTGCTGTTCGAGAACAAATAAACCATTGCCTTTGTCTGTACACGAAGTCTTCATTTCAGAAGTCCCTTTGAAGCCATGTTACTTGTTCTCTATCATCCCAGCAAAAATACGCATTTAGACTAGAACAGAAATTATTAGAAAGAGATTATCTCAACATACCAGTATATTCAAAATGGGGGGGGGGGTGAAAACAGGCGTATTGTGCATCTATGGTTAGCTGTCTGGGGGCAATTGCACTGAGGCAGCTCTGAGAATTTTGTGAGCTTCAAAGAACTCTGCAAAGGCTGTTTTTTACACAAACACAACAGTATTTCATTAAGGTCTTCAACATTTTAAAAATTTTCTTATTTAGAAATATGTTTTCTTGCACTAGTAAATAATAAATAAGAAAACAATAATATCTGTGTATATCAGAAACCATATTTTCTAATTATTTCTGGCTTTTAGTCACAAAATATTTAAAACTTTTGTAAAGCTTTAATTTCTTCTCACTTTCCACCTGTTGAATATTGGAATAGTTAGATGCACACCAGAGGAATTGGATTACAATGAAATGAGCAACCATACTCTATAGTCCAGGATAATAGAACGCTGTACTGAATTGTTGAAATTTTATTCACATATTTATATACACAAGAAATGCCTCAGGAATGAATCAGAAAATGCCTTTGTTAAGTGCATGCAATGTTTATCCACAATCATTAAATAAGAAGCCGCTGTCCATTTATTGGTTACTCAAGTTATCCTTGCTGTATTTGTCTCACTTGTTGTTAGAAATCTCCTATACTTCCATCATTAACTTTTGTTAATGTCTTCCAGATTAGTGATTTTAACAACACAAAAATTAGAACACAAAAATATTGGATTCTTTTATGTTAAAAATTATACAACAGACAAACCCACAGCCAATAAAAATGTACTAATGTTGCCTTACAAAGGATTCATATATATAGATAAATACACATGTAACATAAATTAAGTGTAGTATGTATTTAAATACTTAATATAATATATTTGATACAAATATGCAAAACCTTTATAAAATTTCATTATGTTTTTCAATGTTTATGATTTTGTCAATCACTAGTATTTAATATAAATAATATGTGGCTGGTGCCGCCGCTCACTTGGCTAATCCTCCACCTGTAGCACCGGCACCCTGGGTTCTAACCCCAGTTAGGGCGCCAGATTCTGTGCTGGTTGCTCCTCTTCCAGTCCAGCTCTCTGCTGTGGTCTGGGAAGGCAGTGGAGGATGGCCCAAGTCCTTGGACCCTGCATCCGCATGGGAGACCAGGAAGAAGCACCTGGCTCCTGGCTTTGGATCGGTGCAGCGCGCCGGCTGTAGAGGCCATTTTGGGTGTGAACCAATAGAAGAAAGACCTGTCTCTCTGTCTCTCTCTCTCTCACTGTCTAACTCTGCCTTTAAAAAAATATAAATTATATGTAATGTATATTTGTATATATAAATGAATTTTACAAGAATATAACTTTTAATATGAAAATTAACTGTTATTAACTTTCTGCCATTACTTTATTTGTTCAATGGACTTAAAAATCTTTTGTAATACCTTATTAATTGTGCTTTCCACTCTTAATAAAACAAAATAACATATTTAAAGTCACTGAGCATGTAAAGACATTGAGAGCAAGATGATAATTTCTATACAACAAAATGAAGCCAGTAGGTCTACTACACATTGATAGCAATTCTCCATTGTCATTAGTGTAAGAAGTCTACTATTTCTTTTTTTTTTTAAGATTTATTTATTTACTTGAAAGTCAGAGTTACACAGAGAGGAAAGGCAGAGAGAGAGAGAGAGAGAGAGAGAGAGAGAGAGATGTCTTCCATTCGATGGTTCACTGAGAGAGGAGAGGCAGCTGGCTCACACTCCAGTTGGCCGCAACAGCCACAGCTGCACCGATCCAAAGCCAGGAGCCAGAGCTTCCTCCGGGTGTCCCACATGGCTGCAGGAACCCAAGGACTTATGCCATCTTCTACTGCTTTCCCAGGCCATAGCAGAGAGCTAGATCAGAAGTGGAGCAGCCAGGTCTTGAACCAGTGTCCATATGGGATGCCGGCACCCCAGGCCAGGGCATTAACCTGCTGTGCCAAAGCCCTGGCCCCAGAAGTCCGCTATTTCTTAAACTCGGTAGTTCAGTTATTGTGAGAAAACATGTGAATGTAAAAATTAGTAAGTTCAAAAATTATGTTGCCAGAAACCCATCAAACAGTGTACATTTGAAAAAAGTGTTAAAAGGAGATAAAATTTTACTAAATTTTTATTTTACTTTTATCTCTAATATTGTAGTGAAGCTACATTTTGTTCACTTCAGTAGCTATATCTGTGCTTATAAATAGAATGTAACTTAAATCATTTTTGTAAATGCTAAAATATTAAACTGGTATTTTCATATGAAAACAAGCAATGGTGTTTAGGGCTTCTGAAATAATCTCAAACTGCCCCATCTCCTCCTGTGGGTAAGCACATAAATGGTATTGCTCTTTTCTAGGATGGCTCAAGCTACCTCTGCAATTTTCAAAGTGTGCCATATCAATTTACAAGTAATAGAGAAGACTTTCAATTTTTTAAATTAAAGCCATTTATACAGAATATCAATCTGTCCCCCTACCAAGGTTATTTGTTACATTCTTGCTATTATTGGAAAACAATAGTTTTACTCTTTTATATTTATTTTGATCCCACTGAGCTACCTGTTTGAAGAATAATGCTTTCTTGAATCTCATTATTTGATGATGTGATTGTGATATTGGATTTCACTGAGATAATCAACATAAACATGACTGGAATTTATGCATACTCTACATACCTGCTGTTTGGAAAATGTCATAAAAATAAAAGTTTTCCTTACAGTATGCTATTTTATTTAAAAGTGAACTGATATCAAGTACTTCTGAAACTTTTATTAAACAATTTAAAAGCTCTCTTCCCCCTCACAATCAAGGTCCATTATAAAATCTCTAAATATACAAGATTACTCTATATGAAATACACTATGCTCTGTATTACAGTTGATTAAATTCATGCATATGTCATGACAGCAAAAATTACAGTTCAAAATTAACCTAATTTCTCATTTCATTTTGCTCAATAAGTGTTAATCCCAACATTTCTACATTTCGACCTGGGTATGAATTAAACTTCTGTTTCCCTCACATCACCTATTTCTTTTAGAGTAGTACAAAGATGCACAGAAAACCTCAGAGCCGGGTCATTTTATTTAACACTTCTTTTTTGTCTGAGTAAATTTCCCTCTGACCTAATGAGAAATTACAAATGAACAATCTAAAATAATCATTGTTAGGTTTTAGGATGCTTAGGGTTCCAAGAAAGTGAGGAGGTGGCCAGTTAGAATATAACAGACTTTTATTTTAGCAGGGACAGATTAGGGGGAAAGAGTGGGGATTCAGCCTGCCAAAACAGAGGGCAGAGGGTTTGAAGCCAGGCTTCATTTCATCTGTGCAGGGAGTCGAGTCCCTTTTTAAGCTGCTGTTGGGGGAGGGCCTATGGACATTCAGAGTGTCAACTGGACCTTGATAAGGTGGGTGGGGCCATGTGGACAGGCAACTTTGTGAAAGATGTGATGATAGTCTTATTTGGACTGTCCCCTGTGGGGGGCTTTGCAGAGCAGTAAGCACTCCACTTGTTAGTAAAATGGTGCAGCCTTACCTATGGTGCGATCTACACCCTGACACCATCCTAGGCTCCAGACCCTCTCACCATTGCTGGAAGCCAGGTGGCCACATGGCCCAACCACCAGTGTCAGCTCCACCCCCCACCCTAATGGGATTCACAGCTCCTACTTCCCTGCCTGAGCTTTAAAAGGACAAAGTTTTAAAAGGACCTGTTCCTGAAACATGGCTCTCTTTCTCTCCATCTCCTGATCTCTGTCTCTCTCTGTCTCTTTCTCTCTCTTAGGCTCTTCAGGCTCTTCTTTTCCCTCTTTTCCATCTCCCCTTCCCTCCAGCATTGGGTTTCCCCCAATAAACCTTTCCTTTACCCCAGTGTTTGGTGTCTTTTGTGGTAGCCTTACACCACTAGCCTTTTTAGATTTATCTATCCCCAGTTTCATAGGGTTTAGGGGTTTAGACCTCAGTGGTGTAACAGGTTCCAATAATATTAATTTTGTAAATGCAGAGTCAGGATATCTGCACGTATTCCCTAACATTTTTAATATAAACCTCCTTTATTTCTCATTCCTGCCATAATTTTGATGGAACATGTGTCAGGTGGCAATCTAGATTTAGTTCAATACAAAGATTTTTCCTAGAGTAGACTTCAATTTTCCAGTAAGGGCAATAGAGACCTCTCCTCCCACTGATTTGTGGACATTCTTCCCTGGCAAGTGATATGAAACCAATTAGGGAGATAGGATTAGGCTCATGAGCTGGAGGCCACACCCTCCCTGTTCTCTTCGTGATCTCCACCCCCCTGTCAATCAGACTGTGTAAACACTCCCCTTTTAGAAGTGGATAGAAGGCTGGAGCATGCTGAGCCAGTGCTATCTTACCACTTCTCCTGCCTGTACTCTCGCCCACGTGCCCCCTCTTGTTTGCAGTCTCTGGGCTGCTCCCTGGAAAAGCCTGGTGTGGAACTCCCTGTTTACTCTTTCTGACTTGCCTTCCCTTCGTAAAACCCTCACATTCCTTTTTTTTTTTTTTTTTGGACAGGCAGAGTGGATAGAGAGAGAGAGAGAATCAGATATGAAGGTCTTCCTTTTTGCCATTGGTTCACCCTTCAATGGCCGCTGTGGCCAGCGCATCTCGCTGATCTGAAGCCAGGAGCCAGGTGCTTCTCCTGGTCTCCCAAGCGGGTGCAGGGCCCAAGGACTTGGGCCATCCTCCACTGCCTTCCCGGGCCATAGCAGAGAGCTGGCCTGGAAGAGGGGCAACCGGGACAGAATCCGGCACCCCAACCGGGACTAGAACCCGGTGTGCCAGCGCCGCAAGGTAGAGGATTAGCCTGTTAAGCCACAGCGCCAGCCTAACCCTCACATTCCTGTGTGTTTCTTGCACTTTCCAAATAAATCCTGAAATTTACCACATTGTCTGTCTAGTATGGACCTGGTGCTTAGAATTCTTATCTAAGTAAAGAGCAAGAACCCAAAATATTAAATTTTGGATAACAGTAAACCATAACAGAAGAAGTAGAAGAGTGATGAAGTGGTGAGCTCAGTATGAAACTGAATCAGAAAGGTTAAAATTTTTCCACGTTCCATTATAAATGCCCATTAGGAAAACATGTAGATTTTCTATGCTAGTAACAATAGAACTGCTAGGGTATGGTCCTATAAGAGAGTTGCATGGGCTTTGTGATTAGCAATTTGACTAAGAGACTAATGAACTCAGTTCACTGAGTGTTCCTTTAAGTTTGAATAACCCCAGGTCTCCTGGGAGCCTCCCAACTGTGTTGTTGCTGATGCTGCCTCTGCTTCATCCCTGTGTCAGCCTCCTATTGAAACAGCTGCCTCTCCCCCAGAAATTAGATCACCTCCAGAACACTGTAGGAAGGAGGAAGATGTGGTAAACAGTAGGGAAGAATCCCTGGTGTAGCAATCTGCTTTCTGTCATCTGACTTCCTCATCCAAAGCCCTAGCTCTTTTTTCAGCCCCTACCAGCCCCAAACCCTAGGTACTAATTCTTCTTATTTTATTATGCAGATTTTCTTCTTGCCTGCCTAGAATCCCGGCAGCAAGCCACCAACTGTGCTCTGCATTTTAACCTCCAGGCCAAGAAAAGCTGTTGAGGCTGATTCCCAGCAGAAGCAGGTGCCTCCCTAGAAGACATTATCCAAGCAGCTGCTTAGGAAAAATCATTTTGTTTGATTTTTTTAAACAACTAAATATTTGAATCAAAGTATGTTTAGAATCTGTCCTCATGATTTCAATACCACCACATTGATCCAGGGTACCTGCTTCTATCTGTCCTGAAGAGTTATCAATATCTCCTAACTTCTCTGCTTGCTCCTAACCTTGCCTGTGGACTATGTTCAGCAACGTGATAGACCATTATGAGATGACAGATTATGGCCCAACTGTATTTAAGATGTTCCTGGTGTCCCATCTCATGCAGAGTGAAGAAAGCCTGTCTGATCTTCCACTTAATCCTTGGCCAAATCTCTCTAGCTTCCTATGCTTCCTCTGACACATCTGAGCTGCTCTCATGTCAAGGACCTTTGAAGCTGATATTCCATTGCCTAAAATGCTTTTTCTCAAGATATAAATACAAGTTGTTCCTCCTTTAATTTGTTTAATGCCTCAGATCTGGTGTCATTTTAACCGTAGGGACTTCAAAATACAGCGACTAATTCCCGCCGCTTCACCAGTAAATATTAGACCCTGGTAGGCCACTGCAACAAAAATGCTTAACCCCAAACCCTAAGAAACAGGGCCCACTAATCTAAAAGCTAGTGGAAGCTGGAAACCAGCCCCCTACCCCTCCCTGGCCCCAGGACATTCCAAACTGCTAAGACAATACTTCACCCACCTATTCTATCCCTCCTACAGTAAAAGTTTTTTCTGCTTTAACTGGCCACCTACTCACCTTCTTAGGTTACTAAAACATCCTAAATCCTAACATAAACACACTTATGACTTCTAATCACCCTTAACTCATTTTAGTTTTCTTCATAACATTCATCACCTATCTTGTTATTAAAACTAGTGTCTTGGCCGGCGCCGCAGCTCACTAGGCTAATCCTCCACCTTGCGGCGCCGGCACACCGGGTTCTAGTCCCGGTCGGGGCACCGATCCTGTCCCGGTTGCCCCTCTTCCAGGCCAGCTCTCTGCTGTGGCCAGGGAGTGCAGTGGAGGATGGCCCAAGTGCTTGGGCCCTGCACCCCATGGGAGACCAGGAGAAGCACCTGGCTCCTGCCATTGGATCAGCGCGGTGCGCTGGCCGCAGCGCGCCTACCGCAGCGGTCATTGGAGGGTGAACCAATGGCAAAGGAAGACCTTTCTCTCTCTCTCTCACTGTCCACTCTGCCTGTCAAAAAAAAAAAAAAAAGAAAAAAAAAACTAGTGTCTTAATAAAGAGCAGTTAACTACTGACTTAACTCTTAGATATATTCTGCATAATACATAAAAATATTCTGATAATACAGAAATACATATAATACATATTTCATTTATGTATTCATTTATTCTACAGCTTATGTACTTATTGTTTTCTCAGTTTATATCAGGAAATATAAATTCAGATGTTATGTTTGAAAAGCTTAGTGCCTGGCATAGAGAAAATTACCAATAAACGGGAACAATTTATATTACAATTTTCTTGAGGACAGGTAATAACATTAGTAACAATAGAACTAAATGACAGCATCCTTGTTTCTCTCCGTGGGTACTTTCATGTCTTAGATCTGCTTCTCAAACTGTAGAGCCTGAGAAGGGGTTTTTTGCTCTCAGATGAAAATAGTGAGAAAATAACATAGTGGAGGAGAAAAAATTAGCAAGTGTGATATCTGCTAGAGACCACCTTCAACCTTATTTCACAGGGAGCTTTGATGCTGAATTGCAGCAGTGTCCCCTAGAGCACGGGGGCCCAATTGCTGTGCTCCCTTGGCTGCCTGACAAAGCAGCCTCCAAGGGCATGAAGGTGAATCTCTGGAGAAGCAGGGAGCTGTGAGTTGTTAGCAGACAGTATTCCCGGCTACTAGAGATAAGTACATCTCAGGAAATGGGTTCAAAATTCTGTCATGATTTCAGAAATTTAAACACATTGAGTGCAGAGTTTAAAATTCACTCATGGATGTTTCCATATGTATTCAAATAGTGAGAACTCACATCCTTTCTATTCTCTTCCTACCTTGTAATTGAACTCCAATTTAAGATTAGTGATCACAGGCAATTTCGTCTCCTCCTAGGAATCTCTGAAACTCAGGGAGCATGCTGTGGGATGGTGATTGATTTCTTTGTGTTTCTTTGCCTGAAGTTTCAGGAGATTAATAGAAGGAATGTCAGATTCAAATGAAGCTTTATTGTTTCAAGGGAAGGAGCACCAGTTAGATTGTTGTCTAAGTAGATGAACCCCTACCTCCTCCACATACTCTTAGGACATGCAACTATAGATTTTAGGCAGCTGAAAGAGCAGTAGAAACATCCTGGGCCATTGATAAAACCTTTTATCTTTGAATTATACTTTCTCTTGAATCCTTTTGCCAATAATAATAGCTCTTCTGTTTCTTGTTACCTAAATATATGCTGAATAGAACACATTTTAAAGATTTTGGCGCCCCATGTTAATAGATGATAAACTGAAAAAAATTTAATGATGAAAATGTCAACACGTGCAAAGCAGATCATAAAGCAGCTGATGCAGCAAGTAAATAACAGGAATGGACCTGGGGGCATTGAGAATTCATGACTGATTTTAACGCCCACTTTAAATAATTCAGAAACCACATAAGATTTAGCACCCATGAACCTCGCCCTGACTCAATGTTACATCTTCAGTCTTACAAAAATAGATGTATTGAAAATAGCCAAATAGCCATTGTATTTGGTAGCCAAAATACAATGGTTTATACTCCTGTACATTTTAGATCAATTCCAGTTAGAAATTAATTTTATTTGAAAATTAATGTTAAAGCAGGTAGATAGATATTGGCCTATGTGTGTAACAGGGGCTGAAGAAAATTAGAATTTTTAAAGAAAACAGATTAATGAGCAATGGATAAGGAAACAAATCCTGAAAGCAGGACCCAGCCTCTTGTTTGTTCTCCATAGTCCAACATGTCCTTGTCTGTTCTTCATCAAAAGTAATTCACTGAATGAGGGAGTGACACAGCTGGCCCTACTGTACTGAAGGATTCATTTTCTTCTCCAATAGATAAGAACTCTCATGGTCAGTATTGTCTGGAAATCTGTGTTTAGGGGAATTTCAATTCCAAAATCCTCTACCCAGATTTTCCAAGAAGAGGGAAAAGGGGAGAAGAAACAGGGTTCCCATACTCATGTCCATAAAATCCCCATCTGATTGCAGACTGGGCTCTCAGTCCTTTACTGAGATGCCAGGCCATCCTGGTCTATCAGGTGTATAATTTTTGTATCTTCACTTTATCCAGTAAACTATATCGTTTGTTCATTCCTCAGCAACATTATACATAGTGAATAGAACAAATTGCTGGGGTTCAAATTAGTGGTAACACTAGTCAGCAAATTTATGCTGAAGAATCTACAATACTCGGTCAAATATCTCAAAATATTTGCACATAAAATATAGAGCAGTGAGATAAAAGGAAACATATGAACATATGTTTGTTTGTTTATAAGATAGCACCATAACACTTAGCCAGAAAGTTATTATGAGAGATTACACTGTGATTTGTAGATTATTTTGCAATATCTCCAACTCTTACTAACTAATTTGAAATAGCTAAAAATATTTATATATTAAACCAACTTGTGACAATCAACAATGTCTCCAGATGTTATTAAATGGCATATGGGGCATGCAAAATCCTGATTCAGGACCACTGCATTATTATAACTCATGTGTGATGAAGCATGTAAAATCATGTGAAAAATTGAGGGTGGTTACCAATGAGCCAAAATGGAGAGTTGGTCAATATTCACCAATATTTTTTTAAACTTTTCTTTAATAAATATAAATTTCCAAAGTACAGCTTTTGGATTACAATGGCTTTTTCCCTCCATAACCTCCCTCCCACCCACAGCCATCCCATCTCCCGCTCCCTCTCCCCTTCCATTCACATCAAGATTCATTTTCAATTCTCTTTATATACAGAAGATCAATTTAGTATATACTAAGTAAAGATTTCAACAGTTTGCACCCACACAGAAACACAAAGTATAAAGTGCTGTTTGAGTACTAGTATAGCGTTAATTCACGTAGTACAACACATTAAGGACAGAGATCCTACATGAGGAGTAAGTGCACAGTGACTCCTGTTGTTGATTTAACAATTGACACTCTTGTTTATGGCATCAGTAATCACCCTAGGCTCTTGTCATGAGTTGCCAAGGCTATGGAAGCCTTTTGAGTTCGCCAACTCCAATCTTATTCCGACAGGGTCATAGTCAAAGTGGAAGTTCTCTCCTCCCTTTAGAGAAAGGTACCTCCTTCTTTGATGGCCTGTTCTTTCCGCTGGGATCTCACTCATAGAGATTTTTCTTTTTTCTTTCTTTCTTTCTTTTTTTTTTTTTTGCCACAGTGTCTTGGCACTGAAATACCTGAAATACTCTCATGGGCTCTTCAGCCATTCCGAATGCATTAAGGGCTGATTCTGAGGCCAGAGTGCTATTTAGGACATTTGCCATTCTGAGTCTGCTGTGTATCCCACTTCCTATGTTGGATCATTCTCTCCTTTTTAATTCTATTAGTTAGTATTAGCAGACACTAGTCTTGTTTATGTGATCCCTTTGACTCTTAGACCTATCAGTGTGATCAATTATGAACTGAAACTGATCACTTTGACTAGTGAGATGGCATTGGTACATGCCACCTTGATGGGATTGAATTGGAATCCCCTGGCACATTTCTAACTCTACCATTTGGGACAAGTCTGATTGAGCATGTGCCAAACTGTACCTCTCCTCCCTCTCTTATTCCCACTCTTATATTTAACAGGGATCACTTTTCAGTTAAATTTAAACACCTAAAAATAATTGTATGTTAATTACAGAGTTCAACCAATAGTATTAAGTAGAACATAAAAAATAGTAAAAGGAAAGTATTCACCAATATTACTGTTCATCACAAGGCAGTTGAAGGTAGAACCTTCAGGCTAAATGGATAGCCATGAAATCTGGGTGTTGGAGAAGACAAATGACTTTGAGGAGGATGTCAAATATATATTCTCTAGTGCCAAACAGTGCTTGCTTGACTTCCCAGAAGCGCTCTCAAAAAAAAAAAAAAAATTAGGAAACCCACCTGCATTCAGAGGATTTGGAATCATATTATGAGCAATGTGCATGCATCACTAGAAACTATGTTGTTATTTTTGTATTTATAACCTCAGCACCATCCTGCTAAAATGTGGGAGGAAAGGACTATGTTTCGTTTGTTTGCTTGTTTGTTTTTTCTAACATCGTGAATAGAGAAGCTGGGCATACACTTCCTTCTCCATGGACAAGACCCAAATAAGCTGTATCTCCGGGAGAGTGCCCAAGGAAAAGAAAGTGAATATAGTATGGGGACCGTGATAAACAGTATGTCTCCATCCTGGCATAGCAGCATAGGGAGAGGAACAACAGCAATCAGTAGTGACAGAATCCTGGGCCCATGGCCAGTGAGAATCACTGTTGCAGGGGAAAGTGTGGACAGAAAAGCCTCTAAGGAGTCCATTTGTGTGTGCAAAACCCTCACTAGAGAGAAATCCAGACACCTCAGTTCATCAGCTTAGTAAGGAGAATTCCTTGGAAAAGTCATAGCCCTTTTGCTTCAGAGAAGAAATCTTCATTTTCCCTTCCATCAATCCTCAGAGCTGAGCCAGGGTGGCACCTTTTTGAGAAAGGAGTCACTCTTGGAAATCATACTGTGCTCAGATTCAGAAACCCTTGCATATCTCCTACATAGGGGGTCCCACAGACTTTCCAGAGTTCTAGCAGGAGGTACCAAGCCCCACAGGTTCAATTGAGTTCAACAGAGCAATGGCAACTCCAATACCCTAGCCTACAAAATGGTCTACACAACAGGGGACAGTGGGAACAGGCAGTAGCTGGGATGTGTGGTCCCTAAGAGACCATAGACAGTGGGGGCTTGCCCTCTCAGACTTGAGGATCATGATATTCCCCTCAGCCTCATCTCCCCTAATTCCTCAAATCACCATTGATTGCTACTGTAACCTGCACCCACTGGGACTCAATCATGATTCCAATAACCCATCTCAGTCCTCTTACAAAGAATCAGAGCTCCCTGTGCAATAGGGATTTTTTTTTTCCTACAGTAGGGTCTGAACACTCAATAGGGAGTGTGCAGATATTCAGGATAGAGCACAAATGTGATAGGATTAAACACTCAAGATGCATGCTTATTATGAACTGTGAAACAGCCCACTGCCCACACCCGCAAATAGAGGGGCCTGCAGGCTAAGTTTCATACCACTCAGCTCCATCCACTCCCACTGATAGTAGCCAGAGTTTCTGCATGATATCCATCCAAGACATATTCTAGATTCTTAGCGTTACACAAATAGCAGCCCGGGCTTTCTGGCCCTACCCGGTGCATACACTTTTGGCTCTAGCCTGAAATTTCCATGCCTTGCCTAGTACAGCACATAGTGAACCCACTTCGGCTTTTTTTTTAAGATTTATTTATTTGAAAGGCAGAGAGTTACAGAAAGGCAGAGGCAGAGAAAGAGAGAAAAGTCTTCCATCTGCTGGTTCACTCCCCAAATATCCACAAGGCCAGAGCTAGGCAGATCCAAAGCCAGGAGTCAGGCGCTTTTTCTGGGTCTTCCACATGGATACAAGGGCCCAAGGACTTGGTCCATCTTCTACTGATTTCCCAGGCCGTAGCAGAGAGCTGGATTGAAAGTGGAGCAGCTGGGATTTGAACCAGCACCCATATGGGATGCTGACACTGCAGGAGATGACTTTACCCACTGCGCCACAATGCCAGCCCCCCATTTTGGCTTTGACCTGGCCATTCTATTCCTCACCTAGTTCATCATACAGAGTTATTAATCTTTGGACTTTGGACAAGGTTATTTGTGCCCCTCTAGTACAGCATGCAATGTGTTTGTTCAGGGCTTTGTCATAAACTTTCTGTCCCAGATCCAACCAAGTGCCCACTAAGGTCTCTAACCCAGTTTCCACATTCCACCTAGGCCTGGTATATGACACATGGCTTCCACCCTTTCCATGAAAGCTTCCAGGTATTTCTCTGCATCTCCAAGGTTTGCACAACCAACTTGGCTTATGACTCTAGTTTGGCAATCTGTCAACCCACCCAGCTCAGTAAGCAGGTCACAGAAAGTGTCCCAGGACTATTTGTTATGCAAGCCCATAGCTAAAGTCACTCTTATGAATCCAGCCACTCTCTGAGAAAGCATCTGTGCGAACCAAATTTGCTACCCAGCATTAGCACTATTCTGGGTGTTCTGGAATTGACTAGTGGTTGAGAGTTCATGACACCATCCCATTCCTTGAGGCACTGATAATCTCATTGTTCTACCTCCTGTCTTGGGTCCTACCAGGCTGACTCATTGCATTCTCTGGGCCTGCTTTCAACACCTGAAGAGATCCTGACTCTAGTCCATAAATTGAGAAATGACTGAGGGCCTGTAACAGGGATCCCAGCAAAGACACTTGCCACAGGAACACTCCAGATCCCTACTATTGCTACCATCAATTATAGACAAAAAAACCAAGATAGGAACAAAAGAAATACGACAAGCAAGCCAATATTATGCACAAAAAGGAATGCATTAATGTATTAACATCAGACCATGAAGAAGGGGACATGGCTAAAAATGCTTGAGAAAGGGCTGGCACTGTGGCATAGCAGGTAAAGCTGCTGCCTGCAGTGCCAGCATCCCATGTGGGTTCTGTTTCAGGTCCCAGAAGCTCCACTTCTGATCCAGCCCTATGCTATGGCCTGGGAAAGAGTAGGAGATGACACAAGTCCTTGGCTTCCATATCTACATTGGAGACCCAGAAGAAGCTCCTGGTTTCTGGCTTCAGATCAGTCCATCTCTGGCCATCATGGCCATTTGGGGAGTGAACCAGCAGATGGAAGATTTCTCTCTCTCTCTCAGCCTCAGCTTCTCTGTAACTCTGGCTTTTGAATAAAAAAATAAATCTTTAAAAGAAAAGAAAATGCCTGAGAAAGAATTTAAAGAAAATATTGTAATGTTACTGAAAGAGATACAAAAGAAGACAGAAAAGCAGTTGAATGAGGTAAGGAAATTAGTACAGGGCATGAATGCATTCAGTAAAGAGATAGAGATAGGGAGAAGACCAAAGAGAAACAATAGAAATTAAAAATTCAATAAGTATAAACGTTATTGATGGTAATTGTACACTACGACAGTTTTAATGACTCTGTGACAGTTTTAAAATTTGCTCAATAAAAGTGAAGTTGAACATCTTTCCATTTGAGTATTATTATTGCCCTTGGTTGTTTCCTGGTGGATGATGCTTTTTTTACATTTTATTTGTTTAATTGTATATTTAATAGAGCTAGCAAGTTTTTGATTATAATGTATAATAAAAATATTTTAGTGAGTATTTTTGCATTTATGTTCATTAAGAATCTTGGTCGGCTGGCACCACGGTTCAATAGGCTAATCCTCTGCCTTGCAGCACCGGCACACCAGGTTCTAGTCCCTGTCGGGGCACCAGATTCTGTCCCAGTTGCCCCTCTTCCAGGCCAGCTCTCTGCTGTGGCCAGGGAGTGCAGTGGAGGATGGCCCAAGTGCTTGGACCCTGCACCCCATGGGAGACCAGCACTTGGCTCCTGGCTTCGGATCAGCGTGGTGCGCTGGCTGCAGTGCACCGGCTACAGCAGCCATTGGAGGGTGAACCAACGGCAAAAAAGGAAGACCTTTCTCTCTCTCTGACTGTCCACTCTGCCTGTAAAAAAAAAAAAAAAAAAAAAAAAAAGAAAGAAAAAATCTTGGTCTATAGTTCTCTTTCTCTGTTGTATCTTTCTCAGATTTAGGAATTAAGATGATGCAGGCTTCAAAGAAGGAGTTTTGGAGGATTCCCTCCCTTTCAGTTGTTTTGAATAGCTTGTAAAGAATTGGAATCAGTTATTCTTTTAATGTCTGGTAGACTTCAGCACTGAAGCCATCTGGTCCTGGGTCTTTCTTTTTTTAGGAGGATCTTTATTACTGATTCAGTTTCCATCATGGTTATTGGTCTGTTTAGGTTTTTATGTCTTCATGATTCAATATTGGTAGATCGTATGTGTCTAAGAATCTATTCATTTCTTCTAGGTTTCCCAATTTGTTGGCATACAGTTCTTTGTAGCAATTTCTGATCATTCTTTGTATTTCTGTGGTATCTGTTGTTACATTTCCTTTTTAATCTTTGATTTTATTGATTTGGGTTCTCCCTCTTTTTTTGGTTAGTTGGGACAATGGTGTATTGATTTTTTTTTTTTTTTTAAATACCAGCTCTTCATTTCACTGGTCTTTTCTATTGTATTTTTGGGAGGAGGATTTCAATTTTGTTTATTTCTTATCTAATTTTAATTATTTCTTTCCTCCTATTAATTTCAAGTTTTGTTTGTTGTTTTTCTAGGTCCTAGAGATACATTGATAGCTCATTTATTTGGTACTTTTCCAATTTCTTCATGTAGGCACTAATTGCTATAAACTCCCCTATTAACACTGCTTTTGCTCTATTCAATTAACTTGATATGATGTATTGTTATCTCCACTTGTTTCCAGGATTTTTTCATTTCTCTTATTATTTATTCTATGACTGCTTGTTCATTCGGGAGTATGTTGTTCAGTCTCCAATTGTTTGCATATGATCTAGAGATTCTTGAGTTGTTGATTTCCAGCTTCATTCCATTGTGCTCAGAGTAGAAGCATGGTATGATTTCAATTATTTTGAATTTGCTAAGACTTGTTTTATGGACTAGCATATGGTCTGTCCTAGAGAAAGTTCCAAACATTGATAAGAAGAAGGTATATTGTGCAATTGTAGGGTGAAAAGTTCTATAGATATCTGTCAGGTCCATTTTGTTCATAGTGTCAATTAGCTCTGTTAGTTCTTTTTTGATTTTCTGTCTATTTCATCTGCCCATTATGTTGAAATCCCCTGTTACTATTTTATTGGCATCTATGTCTCCCTTTAGATCCATTAACATTTTTCTTAAATAGTCAGGCACCCTGTAATTGGGTGTGTATACATTTATTATAGTCACATCTTCCTGTTGAACTGATCCCTTAATCATTACATAGTGTCCTTCTTTATTTCTTTTAACAGGTTTTATGTTAAAGTCTATTTTGTCTGATATTAGGATGACAACACATGCCCTTCTTTCACTTTCCATTAGTGTGGAATACCTTTTTCCATCCTCTCACTTTCAGTCTGTGTGTAGCTTTGTTGATGAGATGTGTTTCTTGTAGACTGCAAATAAATGGGTCTTGTTTTTTAGTCTATTCAGAATTCTGTATCTTTTAACTGGAGTGTTGAAACCATTTACATTCAAAATGTCTATTGATGAGTAAGGACTTGGTCCTACCATTTTTTCATAAATATTCCTATTGATTATTTTGGATTTCTTTTATACTTTTATTTGGGGATTTTGTGCCTTCACATTTTCACATAATAATGGTTATCTTTCTGTGTTTCTGTGTATAGCACATCCTTAAGCATCTTTTGTAAGGCTGGATGAGTGGCAACAAATTCTTTCAATTTCTGTTTGTTATGGAAGGTCTTTTATTCTCCTTCATTCATAAATGAGAACTTTGTAAAGTATAATATTGTAGGTTGAAATTTTTTTTTTTACTCTTGAGACTTAGACTATATCTTGCCATTCTCTTCTAGCCTGTAGGGTTTCTGATAGGAAGTAAGCTGTGAGGCTAGTTGAAAATCTTGTGCACATTTTAGAGTTTTTCTTTATATTTTACTGTGGAAAGTTTGACTAAAATGTGTCATGGTGAAGTTCTTTTTTGGTCATATCTGTTAGGAGTTCTATGTGCTTCCTGTACTTGGAGGTCTCTTTCTCCACATTAGGGAAGATTTATATAATGATTTTGCTAAATAGACCTTCTACTCCATTCCCTCTTTCTACACCTTCAGAAACTCCTAAGACCTGTATATTGGGTAGTTTGATAGCATACCATAAATCTCCAACACTGTTTTTAAATTTTCTATTTTATTCTTGTTTTTTTTTTTTCTTTTTGGTTTAACTGCAAGATCTCCATAATTGGTCTTCTAGTTTAGATATTCATTCTTCTGCCTCACTAAGTCTGCTGTAAGGCTTTCTACTGCATTTTTATTTGATCTATTGAATTCTTCATTTTTAATATTTCATTTTGATTTCAATCATGTATGGTTTTCCTTAGTTCATGGATTTGCTTCTGATTGCTTTTGAGTAATCCTGTGATTAATTTTTTGAATTCTATTTCTCGCATTTCCTCAATCTCTTCATCTTCACATTCTAATATAGAAACTCTGTTGTGTTCCTTGGTGAGGGGGGGGGAGGCTGGTGGTGGTGGTGGTGGTGGTGGTGGTTATAGTGTCTTCCTTATCCTTATTTCTTGAATTTCTGCATTTGTTTTTAATCATTTGTGGGGTTGATTTTTTTTTCCTCTGATGCCTTTTATCTTTAAACTATGCCTTTGTGCTTTAGTGAAGTGTCCAGTGGTTGTGGCCAGGGATCTCTGATTAGCGCTCCAGGGTGGGGCAAGTGTCCAGGGTAACATCCAAGTTGGGTGTGGGAGATCTCAGCACTTGGGTATTAGTCTCCAACGTGTTCTGCACCACTGTATGAACTGCATAATGATCTGCACAGTCCTCATTGTGAACACAGTGACTGTGTGGAGCCACACCAAGTGCTTGCACTGAGAGCCAGAAACTCCCTGCTACTTCTCATGTAACCACCAAGTCCCCACCGTCTCTGCACACAAGGTTCCCATAGTCACTGGGTATAGAAGTTTCTCTCTGTCCTGCCAGCCTTCCCAGTTAACAGAGAGGCAGATATTCCTCGAGACAGCTCCACCCAGGCATCTTGATCCTGCGAGGCTGTGGGCACCTCACCATCCTATGTGGTTGCCCAGGTACTTCCCAGCCAGGCTTCAAGTAAATGAGGACTGCGGATTGTTCTGTTAGAGTCTTGGATCACACAAGTACACAAGAGCCACTGGTTGAATGTTGCTGTCTCCCCACCACTACTGCCAGTACTGCTGATAAGATGGTGTCCTGTCTCCACCAGTCTCTGTGTGCACACATGCATTCCTCCACATATCCTTCCTGAACCCAAAATGGCACCCACCGTTTCTCAGCTGGGAAGCAGGCTTTGTTGTGGGGAAGCTGGGGAGAAACAAACAAGACTCTTCTACTTCCACCGAGTCCTTGGGCATTTGCTAGCAACTGCTAGCCCCCAGCTCTCTATTCCAGACTCACACCATGCTCTCCTCCTGGTTATGTCACCATGGGTTGCTCCAGTACTGTCTCACCCATCTCTCCAAGGTGCTGCCTGCTCAGGCTTTTAGCTGCTGCAGCTGTGCATTGTGTTTGTGCTGTGCTGCATGTCTGGAACCTCTACACAGGTCTGGAGCATTCCTCTTCCTCTTTTAGCATCTTCAATGCAGTTTTCTCTCCAATTCTCCCCTGGGAGTGCGCTTCCTACACCCATTTTCTTCACTGTTTATCCCTAACTGAACACACTATGTTGTTCCCAAATCTGCCATCTTGACATCCCCATGACTGCCTTTCAAATAAATAAAATAAAGTCTTTAAAAAGTTACATAAAAAATGTTAAATTGGAAAAAAAATTACAGTGGAAATCTTAAAAACATTCTAGATCAAGCAGAAGAAAGAATATATGATTTTGAAGTAATTTTTAATCATTTCAGTTAGAAATAAAGAGAATGAGAAGAAGAAGAAGGAAGAAGAAAGAGAAGAAGATGAAGAAAATAAAGAATGAAAAGAGCATTCAAGATCTCTCGGATACCATCAAATGAACTAATATTCTAAGTTTAGAAATGTATGAAAGAATAGAAAAAAAGAATGAATTAGAAAAACTGTTCAGTGAAGTAGCAGTAGAAATCTTTCCTAATTGGGAGAATGATATGGACATCCAAATACAGGATGCTCATTGGACCCCAATATACTTGGTCATAACACAACACATTCTACTCAAACTTTAAACTACCTACATGACAATGAAATCTTCCCTTACTCTGTGATCATTGTCATAAATTCCACATTTTGTAATATTAATATCCTTATTTTAGGAAAAGTATTATATATGTACGCATATAATATTTATATCTGAATAAATTTGGCAAAATACTAAAATTATTAGATCACAATTTAAAAAATAAATTTTAAAAATACAATAAAATTTAAAAATGAAAGTTATGAGAGAAAAGTGCCAGATCAGTTTTAAAGGAAATCCCACTAGTAGGACAGTAGATTTCTAAAAACCAACTAAACAAAAAAATTACATGGTAGGAAAGAAGGGAGAAAGACAGTGTAAATTCTGAAAAACAAAAGAGAACAAAAAACCTGCCCACGTTATATAGCAAAGCTATCTTTTATACATGAAGGTGAAATGAAGACTTTCCAAGACAAGCAAAAACTGAAAGTATTTGTTACCACCTGATCAACCTCACAAATTATGCTTAACCATGCACTACATGCAAAAACAAAGCTATTTGCATCATAAAAGAGTGTGACTGTCTGGAGACCACTAGAAAAAGGCAAACAATATTAATAACAAACACAAGGAATTTTTTTAAATGACAGAATGAAATGTTTACTTATCAATAATAAATTTTAATTTAATTGGACTAAATTTCTCAAGAAATACAGATGTCTGTGAGAAATACACTGTATCTGTAAAGATATACACAGGCTGAAAGTGAAAGCAAGGAAAAATAAATTTTATGCAAATAGAGAAAAAGTGATCAGGAACAGTTATTCTTGTATTTCACAAAATAGACTACTTTTTTTAGATTTATTTATTCATTTGAAAGAGTTACACAGAAAGAGAAGGAGAGGCAGAGAGAGGTCTTCCATCCGCTGGTTAATTCCCCAATTGGCTGCATTGGCAGGAGATGCACTGATCTGAAACCAGGAACCAGGAGCTTCTTCTGGGTCTCCCACGTGGGTGCAGTGGCCCAAGAATTTGGGCCATCTTCTACTGCTTTCCCAGTCCATAGCAGAGAGCTGGATCAGAAGTGGAACAGCCAGGACTCGAACCAGCACCCACATAGGATACCCGCACCGCAGGCAGCAGTTTCACCTGCTACACCACAGCGCTGGCCCCACAAAATTGACTTTAAAAAATACAAAAAATAGTCTTTAAGAAAAAACTTGTTAATAAGAAACAAAAAAAGTCACTATATAATGATCAAGGAATCATTTCAACAAGAATATGTGACTACCATAAACTTCTATGCACCTATTTCCAAAGCATCATTATATAAAATAAATGCTAGTAGATGTAAAATGAGACAGAAACCCTAATATAATAATATTGGGAGATTTCCACTTCCCACTTTCTTTAATGGACAGATCACCCAGTCAAAAATATCAACATGAATCTAAAGAAAACTTTAGTACAGTTTAACAAAAATTATGGGATACAACAAAAACATTGCTAAGAGGAAAGTTTATAGAAATAAGTGCTTAAATCAGAAAAATGAAAAGGTATTAAACAAATCCAAAATCACTAGAAGGTGAGAAATAGCAAACATTATAGAATACACAAAATAGAAATTTAAAAATTAACACACAATTACTCTTAGGTGTTTAAATTTAACTGAAAAGTGATCCCTGTTAAATATAAGAGTGAGAATAAGAGAGGGAGGAGATGTACAGTTTGGCACATGCTCAATTGGACTTGCTCCAAATAGTAGAGTTAGAAACGTACCAGGCAACTCCAATTCAATCCCATCAAGGTGGCATGTACCAATGCCATCTCACTAGTCAAAGTGATCAGTTTCAGTTCATAATTGATCACACTGATAGGTCTAAGAGTCAAAGGGATCACATAAGCAAGACTAGTGTCTGCTAATACTAACTAATAGAATTAAAAAGGAGAGAAGGATCCATCATGGGAAGCGGGATACACAGCAGATCCAAGGAATGGCAGATGTCCTAAACAGCACTCTGGCCTCAGAATCAGTCCTTAATGCATTCGGAATGGCTAAAAAGCCCATGAGAGTATTTTAGGCATGGAAAGCCAAGACACTCTGGCAAAAAAAAATATTATTAATATTTATTAAATTTAATATTTATTAAATTAAATAAAAGTTAAAAAAGGCAATACAAGACATTAATGAAATAAACAGCTGATTGTTTTAAAAATGAAGTAAATTAACTATTAGACTAATAAATAAAAAAGACTAAAGATTCAAATCAATATGAAAGAGAAGATATTCCAATTTATATCACAGAAATACAAACAATAATTAGGAGCTATTCCAAACAATTCTGTGGCAACGAATAGGAAAACCTAGGAATTTTTTTTTTAAATGGATAGTTTCTTGAAAGGTAATTTATGCAAATTTAATCATGGAGACATAGGAAATTGGACAGGCCAATAACCAACAATTAGATTAGATTGATAATACAATAATGAAGAGTTTCCAAATAAATTTCCAAGACCAAATGGATTCACTGTTGAATTAACTACATTTTTAAGAAAGAATTAAAACCAGTTATTCTCAAATTATTCCAAACAATTTCAAGTATTATAGCCCTGCAAAACTCATTCTCTGAGGCCATTATTACTTTAATTCCTAAACTAGACAAAAATACGAAAGAAAAAGAAAAATAGATCAACATCCTTAATATTGAACTCTCCACCACATAGATGCCAAAATCTTCAACAAAATACTACAAAGCATTAAAGATCATCTACCAGCTGGGATTTATCCCAGGGATACAGGATGGCTTAATATATATAAATTAATAAATGTTATACATCACATCAACAGAATGAAAGATAAATGTCATGACCATTGTAATCAATGCAAGTTATTGCAAACTATGTACCTGATAAATAATTAGTATCCAGAATATATAAGGAGCCAGGAAATTAAACAACAAAATAAACAATGCAATTAAGAAATGAGTAAAAGATTTAGACAATTTTCAAATGAAGAAATATGAATAGTCAAGAAATACATTAAAACTTGCTCAGTATTACTAGTCATCAGCAAATGCAAACAAAGACCCCAATCCAGCAATATCTCATTCCAATTAGGATTGCTGTCATCCAGGGGTCAAAACTAGCAAATGCTAATAAGGATATAAAGAAAGGGGCATCCCAACACACTGTTGGTGTAAATGATAATTAATACAGCCATTATGGGAAGCAATATGGAGATTTCATCAAAAAACTAAAAATAGATATAGTGTATAGATGCAGCCATCCCTCTTCTGGGAATAAATCCAAAGGAAATAATTCTTCATATGATAAAGATATTGTATTCCCATGATTATTACAGCACAATTCACGATAGCAAAGGTTTGGAATTAATCTTGATGTCCATCAATGGATGATTGAATACATACAATGGGATATTACTCAAGCAGAAAAATGAATGAAATCCTGATATTTGCACCAAAAGTGATTGAATGGGAGATCATTACGCTAAGCGAAATAAGTCAGATATGGAAAGACAAATTCTACTCATTACCTCTCATATGAGGAAGTTCACATTTATACTATATGCACAGATATATATATATAAATTGTGTGGATGCCATATTATTTTGGTAAATTGATATTTATAAGTGTTGTCTTCATTGTATTACACCCATTTTATAATATGCCCTTATTTCTTTACTTTATGATGTTTGTCATGAATCTCATGTTATATATTAATATATCCATTCCAACTTTCAAAAATTATACATGTGTGTACAAGTATGGGAAATGAATATGGTAATGCTAATAATTATTATGTCTATGTGTTAATGGAACATTTTATACTTTTATGTATTATTTCAACTATTTTAAAATAAAAATAAAATGGCAAACAAAATTTTAGAAGGAAAACGTCCTGTGATTAAACTTTTAAACATAAAACTGTAATCTCTAACAGTTTTATAAATCAAAAATTGTCAGGAGAAATTCTCTGAGTCGGTCCCATTTCTGTCTTGCCAGCAGAGAAAATGACTGCCTTTATTCTCAACTATTTTTAATAAAAGTTTGTTTAGGAAAAAGTTCAAAAGATAGCGATAATATCTTCACACAGAGGTGAGGGCAAATGCTTACTGTCTGTTACTACTCTCTTTGAAGCAAAATTAAGTAACTTTATTGCCTGTTCAAAAGATTCAGAGTTCCCTAAACTCAGATTTACTGGCCTATAATGCAACTCACTGTGTGTGAAAGTGCACTCATATTTTTCACATCATCCTGTAGGGGTTGAGATTCAGGAAAGAGGGCAAAAAAATGCCAGTATTCTGACGACAGCTATTGCTCTGAGTAATAGAGTCCTTTGTCTCTGACCTAGGGATATTACATCTTCTTTCAACACACTTGAAACTGTCAGGAAAACTTTTATTTTGTACTCCTTGATGCTGTTTCTCTGTGCACCTTCTTTCTTCGTTAAGCTTATAGTCAAGCATAGTGATCAGCCATCTGTTTGTCCTGGCTTCCTTGATTTTAGCACTAGAAATTTCACACCTAAAGAGAAATCAGAATATTTGGTCACCCTACAACACGTACAAAAACTTCATTCCCAGGCCTGATGTTGTGGCATATTGGGTTAAGCCAATGCTTTTGACACCAACATCTCATATGTGCTCTGGTTCCTATTCCAGCTCTCCACTTCCAATCCAGCTTCCCGCTAATGCACCTGGGAACACAGTGGGAGATGGCCCAAATGTTTGGGCCCTTGCCCCAACGTGGGAGACTTGGAAGAAGTTCCTGACTTTTGACTTTGGCTTGGCCCTGCTTTGGCCTTTGCTTCCAACTGGGTAGTGAACCACCGAATGGAAGATTCTTTCAGTCTCTCTCTTCTCTCTCTCTTTCTCTCTCTCTCTCTGGGGGGTGCATGTGTGTATCTTTGGTTTTCAAATAAAATAATTTTAAAAATAGTCATTCCTCTTTTTTCTCTCTCTCTTCTCTCCTTCCCTCCCTCCCTTCTTTTCCCCTCCTCCCCCCCATTACTTCCTTTCCTTCCTTCCATCTATTATACAACTAGAATTTTAAAATATAGACACCAAAAGAATTAGCTTCAAGTGTCAGGCATCAGTAAAACATAAAATTAGGATAGTAACTCTTATTTGTATACTTAATTAGGAAAGCAATAGAAGCAACATCTTGGCATTTAAACAGTTTAGCTCTTATCATCTATTATGTACAAATAACTTTGTCTCATATGTAGAAATTCTATGTTCTGAACTGTATTTTATAATCTTCTCAAATATTTGCTGCCTTTCCTTGTATTAAGTTTGATTTTTCATCCCATTCATTAGACTGAGCCTTATGATTTGCAGTGCCCCTTTCTGTGGGGAGGCTTTACCTACCCACCACATTGGAAATGACAATTGCACAGTGGTTAACGTTAGCCAAGGCAGTGTAAGCAAATATCACATTGCTTTTCCACGGAGAACATTCATGAGGCAGTGCCAGACTAGCGGTGTACCATGTATGATAGAACCTATAACTTAATTGGTTCATCTGCCTCTTCAGTACATTGATGCAATCACACAAAACACCAAAGAACATATATATTTTTGTTAATATTTTTTCCATTCTGTATCCATTTTAGTTTGGGAAGAAAGAATCATTAACAACATAAAACAGAAGTACAACATTGCTTATAAGTTTGCTAGTGTAGGTCAGTGACAACAAGGAAAGAAATCAATTTGAATATGATAAACCATTAATTTCTACATTGTGAGCCATGTTCATTCCATGGCTACTTCAAGTATTTGAGGAAGTCTGGTCTTTCAGCTATCCTAAAATTCAGTGTGCAAAGTTAGTTAATATTAATTTATGAAATTTTAAATGAGAACACCCTTAAGAGAATCTTGTCATGACTGATTTTCCTAGCTAATTAATTAGTTATTTGATCATGTATAGGTCACAGTGGCATTATCTATTTATTTCCCAATTGAAGTGTACAATGATTGAGAGGGTCTCTACAGTTCTTTCAGTTCTAACTTTTAGTGATCTCTCTCCAGAGTGTTGTTGACTTTTATGATGGCAATTTCACTTTAATGAGAGAAATGTTTTCTTGATAATATCATTTTCTGATAAATTGAGATTACTCCTCCTTTCTTAAAAATCTTGAGTGTTCTGGTTCACTTAGTCCATACATGCAAGTGTTCTTTGCCATTTTGGCAAAATTTACAAAGGTACATCCAAAGTTTCTGGAAAACACAATTAAATAATTAGTTTATTTGGTGCAAAGATTCTTAAAATTCATTTGTGGCAGCAGTCTGCAAAAATCTGTGAAAATACATGTTATTAAAATATATGCAAGGATTTAAAAAATGACTAGGCACCAAAATAAATTTAAATTTTAATTCCATTTCTCCATGAAATTCTAAAAATGTCTTTGTATAGTTTAGGGTTTTTTTTTCAATAATACAATTTTTCAGTGAATACAGAAAGACAAGGTAGCTAACTAAGCAGATGTATGCATGTATTGTTCTTCACAGATAATTGTGGACATAGTTGCATGTAGTTTCAAACTGCTATCACCCAAGTTTATTATTGAATATAGGTGAATAAAAACTCAGTAGAAATCATGATGTCTCACTTCAGTAGGAGCATGGTTGTCATGAGTCATCATTTGGGTCAAATCACCACCTCTCCAAATGACAAGCTGGCTCTCCATGGGTGATAACAATAAGCTGTATAAGTGTGGAGCCATTTTGACTTGTTCTTTCATAAGATGTGAATCATTCTCATTGAAGATGGAATTTGCATATAGATCAATGATGGCTGAAGATGCTAAATAAGGTGTTCCTGCAAAGATTAGGGACTGATAGGAAAATTACACTCTGATGTTCAAGCTGCAAAGATTCAATATACATCAATGAGATTAGCCATCTGTAGAAATGACCCATTCTAACAGATGGATTCTAAATGTGAAAATGATTACACTAGAGTGCTTCTCGAATCCCATTAAGGAGAATAAAATAAAGCCAATGTAAAATAATCTGTGACCTAATTAATTGCTACTTTTTCAACAGAATGTCAACAGAGGCTAAGGCATGGCTGAGGTCTGGTGGTGGTCATCGGGGTGGGAGAAGAAGCAGGAGAGCCAGAGCACTGTAATTTTACATGGCTATTCATAAATGCAATATTAATTTAGCACCTATTTTTGAGCTAAGCATTATGCAATACTTTGGCTTATGCTTGAAGAATAATAAAGGCAAATGTTTGCATTTCCTTGGAAAATTTTTTTCTGGTCTAGAGGGTTGGATAAAACTAGCAGATTTTTAATATGGTATATCAAAACTTGGTAAATCCCCCCATTCAGATTTTTTCAAAAATTGGGAAACTGAATAACAAGCATCAATTTTTAAACTCCATTTTTTTAAATTTCAGCAACTTTGTTTTTAAGGAATATAATTCCTTCCATGAAAATTTTTATTTGGCTTACATAGCCAAATAATCTTCTCTTCAAATTTATGGAAAGACTGAAAGGTTACTTTTGTGCTGACAGATTTAGAGACTGATTGATTATATAACAGAGTCCCTTTGAGTAAGTAGCCTCCCAAGAACATTGATAATCTAAAAATTTCAAGCACCATGTGGTTTTCTGTGTATCAAACCAATAAATTCATTAAAATAACACTAAGTAAACCCAGTCACAAAATAATGAAAGTTCTAACAGTCAGCAACTTTAATTAAATTGCATTTTTACTGAGATAATAATTAGAAGGCATTTCATGTTAACTTATAAAAATATAAATAATAAGTATATACTGAAATATTATTTGCTATCTTTACAAAGGGTAATTGATGAGGTAATGAAACTTAAGAAAGAAAAGTTGCAGCATTAAGCAAAAGGATATAAAATAGAGATAATGATTCCTTATTTGGCATTTGGAAGAAGAAAGCTGAAGAGAAGTTTTCACAGCATGAACTAAACCTGAAAGGCTATAGAGAGGATTAATAACACTGTAAATTAAGGGTGTAATGTAGCTAATGCACAAAAGCAACACAAGGTGAAACTAGAAAAATATTCTGGAATGTAGCAAGGAGAGAGAAGAACAGTAGTAGATAAGGGTAGAAAAATATAAGGAATAAGGCCATCATGCTTTATATATCACAATAAACACACTATATTTAATTGTAAAGAATTAAGAAAACCACTGATATTTGAGTTTTTATATAAATGGAGATCATAGTTAAATATTTGAATGTCTCCCATACACTTACAAAATTGCTTTCTAACTTTTAAATTAATCTATTGTTACTTGGATGAATATACTAGCAAATTAACTTCTCTCGATAGATTGATAAAATCAATACCCAGATTTTAAATTCTGAGAACCTGACTGTGGTCCCATGGTATAAACTATGATGAAGTCATAAGATAGCAAAAAGTTATTAATAGATGTTTTGCCCACCCTTTCTTTACTGTAGAATATGATAAGACTCAAATTTTTAAAGCTTTATTATCATTGAATTAAAAACTGAATGTAGCCAAACTATGATACATTCAGTGAAATAATAATTTTTCATTAAAAGAAATTCTTTTTCCCTCAAAGCTGCTAATAGTAGATAATTACTTTATTGTACATGTAGTCTCCTTAGAATTGGAAATTTTGCATACTTTAGATTGGAACGTTTTTTCAGTGATCAACTTCCTAATGAAAAACCTATCTTCTGAGAGTAAGTTTTTAAAACATATTTAAATTTACACTTCAAATCAGACATTACAGTTTTAAAGTACTTCTACACTGAAGTTTTTTCAATGAGAAATTAATGACATTAATAATTCTACATAGTTGCTTTCCTTTTTCAAATGAATCTCTGAATCAAAAACCCAAGAGTCTACTTACATACACGTAGAGATCATTTTTGAGAAGGTTATCAAAAACATTAAAAAAATAAAAGTAACCACTTTATTTATTAAGTGAACTGTATTTATAATCACTTTTTCTTGTTTAGATTACTTGATTCAATCTTTGAAAATATGTGTTTAACGGCCGGCGCCGTGGGTCAACAGGCTAATCCTCCGCCTTGCGGCACTGGCACACAGGATTCTGTCCCGGTTGCCCCTCTTTCAGGCCAGCTCTCTGCTATGGCCCGGGAGTGCAGTGGAGGACGGCCCAAGTGCTTGGGCCCTGCACCCCATGGGAGACCAGGAGAAGCACCTGGCTCCTGGCTTCGGATCAGCGAGATGTGCCGGCCATAGCGGCCATTAGAGGGTGAACCAACGGCAAAAAAGAAGAGCTTTCTCTCTGTCCCTCTCTCTCACTATCCACTCTGCCTGTCAAAAAAAAAAATGTGTTTAACATTACTTATTTCAATACAATGTAAAACATAGAAATTATTTCATACTTGTATATCCCAAGATTATCCATCATATTATTAACAACTTTGTAATTTATAATTTATAATTCCCTAATGAAAGGATATCACTCCCTTCCTGGGAGACTGGTCATCTGTCATCATAGATATCACCATGTTCATAAAACAGAAAATTTAAAAATATAGGAAATTACTTCAATACTACCAAATAAAATGGAGAAACAGGATTGTCCAACAGGCTTATCGAATGTCAGGCAGCCAAAATATTGACAGTGCTATGATTTTTCATAACTCTCACTCATGCTAAACAGCAGATTATTTCAGAAATCATTGTCCTCCAATAGCCCGATGTCAGGTCCTGAGCCTAAGACTCATATATGGGCTTGTATGTCTTTTATCCATTTCCAACTATGTTGCCACTTCCCTTATACCACAGCCAAGATTGGCGTGTGTGTGTGTGTGTGTGTGTGTGTGTGTGTGTGTGTGTGAGACAGGGATGTTGGGATGGACAGGTACGTTTTTATCCTACGTGTTGCTCATCCTTCATACCAGCAACATTAACCTCATCTCTTCTGCGGGCTGCATACTGGACGTTAGGCAACTTTCCAAGTACTGTGCTGTAGGTTGATACATTTCTTACTTAAAAATGTTAAAATCATAACCCCTAGTCCTTGTAATAGTGACCTTATTTGGAACTAGAGACTGTGCAAAAAAAAAAAAAATCAAGTTAATATGAGGCATTGGGATGGATATTAATACAACATGACTTTGTTCTTATGAAAAGGGGAATTTTGGATCTACAAAACAAAGACATAGGGAAAATCACAAATAAATATTGGAATTATGTTGCCATAAACTAAAGAACACCAAAGATTAACAGCAAGTCACCAGACAGAATTGGAGTAGTTCTCCCTCCTTACAGTCCTCAGAAATAATCAATTGTAGCCTTCAAAACTGTGAGGAAATAAAAGAAAAATCTCTTCAAGGCAACATGTGTATGTTACATTATTATGGAAAGCCTCAGAAACTAATATAAGTCAGCATGGCTATCCCCTATTAAAACATTTGAAAAATTTCCCCATGTGGACATACAATATGTACACACATATAACATAGCATAGTAGACCAATATAGCAATTTTAATAATAGCTTTTAAGATCTTTAACTCTTTTTGTAGATTGCCAATTGATTTGAATTGCTTTTTGTTTTTAGTAACCTCAGTTAACCATACTTTCTCTCAGTTGGTACTGTTAATACATTATTGGCTTCATCTGTTTACAGAGCCATCCCAAAGTACTGAATACAATAGAAGTGGCTGGAAAAAGTCTATAGGAACCTATAGGAGGACAGCTAAACACAGAACCAACAACGCTTTAGTTTTATGAGCAGCACATCATATATAACTGTGGATGACAAAAGACTTTAAGTCGCCATGTTTAAAATTATAAACTCATCAACCAACAAGAGGCACTTGCTTACTTCACAGTATTTTTGAAAGCACCTGTAAGATTTTACAAGTATTTAACCCTTTAGGCCTCTGGGGCTTTCTCATTAAGATAATTATCATGTCTAGTAACACAAGATCATTAGACTTTTTAATTCTTAAACATTTGTATTAATAGCATTTTCCATTATAGAAACTTAAAATTTGGTACCACGTCACATCTTGACAGTACTTCTAATATAATCCAAATAGCCTGATTAGTCGGTGTCTCTATAAGATGAGAGACATAGGTCCTTCGATTTTTTCAGTTGGGCCCAAACTGGAAAAACCAAAGTCCAGGATTTACTGGAAATTTTAGAGACCAGATTGTTTGAAACTTTGATTTTTTGAATGCCTGTCAAGAATGCCACGAAGGCTCAAAATCCAAAATATCTGGTTGAAATAAGATTCCTTAAAATCATGACATAACATAGACCAAATTTGATCATTGTTACAGGTGATTATTCAAATCTTTGAAAATAGGCACATATTTCAATAACCCATAGCTCTTAATAAAAATTCAGCTGTTTTTGAACAATTAGAATTTAACAGACATCAAGAGAACATCATAGATTACTGTAACACATTCCTTTAACAGAGCATCAGAGTTTAATTCTATGTCAAAGAGAAGTTGAGCTTCCTGTGAACTTTTGCTGTGAGGTTTCCTTCCTTTACCTTCTTTCATATTGGTGACCATGTTTCTGTGTGTAACACATCTTTAAGCATCTTTTGCAGGGCAGGATGAGTGGCAACAAATTCTTTCAGTTTCTGTTTGCTATGAAAAGTCTTAATTTCACCTTCACTCACAAATGAGAGCTTTGCAGGATATAATATTCTGGGCTGGCAGTTTTTCTCTCTTAGTATCTGGGCTATGTCTCGCCATTCCCTTCTAGCTTGTAGGGTTTCTGATGAGAAGTCTGCTGTGAGTCTAATTGGAGATCCTCTGAGAGTAATCTGACGTTTCTCTCTTGCACATTTTAGGATCTTTTCTTTATGTTTCACTGTGGTGAGTTTGATTACAATATGTCATGGTGAGGATCTCTTTTGGTCATGTTTATTAGGGGTTCTATAAGCTTCCTGTACTAGCATGCCTCTGTCCTTCTCCAAACCTGGGAAATTTTCTGCTAGTATCTCACTGAAAATGCCTTCTAATCCTTTCTCCCTCTCCATGCCTTCAGGAACTCCTAGAACCCGAATGTTGGGTTTTTTAATAGTATCCTGTAGATTCCTGACAATAATTTTTAGATTTCTAATTTCTTCTTCTTTTCTTAGGTTTGCCTGTTTCCTTTCCTGTTCTCTGTCTTCTAAGTCTGATATTATCTCTTCTGTTCCACCCATTCTGTTTTTAAGGCTCTCTAATGTGTTTGTCATTTGATCTATTGAATTCTTCATTTCATTATGATTTCTCGTCACTATCACCGTTTCTTGTTCCACTAGTTGTTTCATTTCATTTTGATTCCTCCTTAACATTTCATTTTCACGAGAGAGATTTTCTATCTTGTCCATTAAGGATTTCTGTAGTTCAAGAATTTGTTTTTGAGAACTTCTTAATGTTCTTATCAATTTTTTGAGATCTGCTTCTTGCATTTCTTCTATCTCATCATCTTCATAATCTTGAATTGGGGTGTCATTTTCATTTGGGGGCGTCATAGTGTCTTCCTTGTTCTTGTTACCTCGGTTTTTGCATTTGTTGTTTGGCATGTTGGAGATATTTGGTTTCTTCACTGTGGTGTTTTTTCTTGTTACACTATGGCTCTATATATAAGCTGTACACTGGAAATTTATATTCATTAAATAATAGTTAAAAAAAATTTGAAAAAGTTGCTGTACCATATCAATCAGCACTGTCAATCAATGTGGTGAATTCCAACCTCTCCTAGTCTGATCTTAAGCCCTGCTGGACAAGGGACAGGCATTTTTGCCTTGTTTCCCATCCATCATGGGCAGAAAAGAGTTGGCTACTTCTCCGTGGTTCTAGCTCCTAGGAGAGAAGCTTACTTGCCTCATTCAGTTCTCCCCAGGGTTCTAGTATACTGCCTCAGCTCTGTTTCTATCTAAAAATGTATTTATTTGAGTAGAGTGACAAAGAAAGGTTGGGGGAGGGAGGGAGAGATAGAGAGAGAGAAAGAGGAATCTGCTAATTCACCCTCCATGTGGTTTCCACAACCACATCTGAGCCAGGCTGCAGCCAAGAGCCAGGGAATCCATAAAGGTCTCCCATATTGGTGGAAGTGGCCCGAGTACTTGGATCTTCTTTCTCTTCCTTCCCAAGCACATTAGCATGCGGCTGGATCAGAAGCAGATATGGGATGGTAGTGTTGCAGCTGTTGGCTTAACCAGCTACATCACAACACTGGCCTCACACTGATGCAAATTTTGAAGGAACGTTAAATTGTTCAGATATTAACTCCTCAATATTTCTATAACAAATTCCTTGGAAAAATCCATTAGAGATGCTTGCGGAAATGCCCTTTTTTGGGGTTAAGTCATTATGAAAGCATCATCTGTGGTGTATAAGGCCAAAGTTTGTGATAGTTTGAATACAGTGTCCCTTCCAAAATTCATGTTTAAACTTAACCCCCGATGTACCAGGATCAAGAGACATATACTTTGGTGATGGGGGGGCTATCAATAAGTGATGAGAGCTCTGCCCTTGTGAATGGGGTTAGCAATCTTTAAAACATATTGAAATTCTCATTCCTTTATAATCATAACCTCGACTCTACCTCCAATGGCTCTACTCTCAACCTGTGTGTACTGATGGTCCTCTACCCCACTTAATGCTGTATAATTGTTCAGACCTGGTTGATGCCACTCTTAGGATCATTGGTTACTATCCTCACCCTGTCTTTTATGACCTTGTGTAAATATGATCAGAGTCGGCGAACTTGGAAGGCTTCCATAGCCTTGGCAACTCATGAGGACAGCCTAGGGTGGTTACTGGCGCCATAAACTAGAGTGTCAATTTGTTGGGTCAACAACAGGAGCCACTGTGCACTTGCTCCTCATGTGGGATCTCTTTCCTGAATGTGCTGTACATTTTGATTTAATGCTATAACTAGTACTCCAACAGTATGTTTCACTTTGTGCTTCTATGTGGGTGCAAACTGTTGAAATCTTTACTTAATGTATACTAACTTGATCTTCTGTATATAAAGAGAATTGAAAATGAATCTTGATGTGAATGGAAGGGGAGAGGGAGCGGGAGAGGGGAGGGTTGCGGGTGGGAGGGAAGTTATGGGAGGGGGAAGCCATTGTAATCCATAAGCTGTACACTGGAAATTTATATTCATTAAATAAAAGTTTAAAAAAAAGGAAAAAAAAATATTGAAATTGAAGGGAGTGGCCTCTTGTGTTTCCACAATGTGATAACACAGTGTTTTCTTATCTTCAGGACACAGCAAGACACTCTGGGAAGCAGAGAGCGCTCCTCACCAGACTTCAGTCCCCATTCCTTGATCATAGGGTTCACTGCTTTTAGAACTGTGACACAAAGTTATTTTCTTTGTAAATTATCCAGTGTCAAGTATTTAGTATAGAGCTCTAGTAACAGACTAAAACCATCAGCCTACACTTAGGGTAGGATATTGGCAAGACTGATGCCAAGGAAATCTTGTTTGACTGATTAGAGCACAATGACAACGCCTAGACCACTGTCCAGATGTTGTCTGAGCTGAGGAAGCAGCTGTTACAGCAGTAAAGCTCTCTGTCATGTTTGGTCCTGGGCAGACTTCTTCTCTGGTCATTGTAACCCCTGCTGTGCTAAAATATGACAAAAATAAGTATATTAGTTTCCTTTCATTAATTTTCTGGTATGAAAATAGTTGCAAAAGTATATATGTCCTCTATTTCAATTCCTAACACTGTTCTCTTATGTAAAAAAAAAGACAATCATAGATAAGTTTTCATAACTAAAATGAAAACTTTTTAAGTGGAATGAAATCAGAACCAATGCTTCTTAAACCAAAGGAAAATACTTTTGGGATTGCTTATTTACATTCCAATGACATTAATGTTCTTTCTATGGAACAAGAAAATTAGCAATGAGGGATGACAAAATAACTACAATGGGTGAGTGATCCCTTTTCACTTTGCATCTCATGCTCTTTAGTTTAAGGATGGAGGCTATGGCTCTAACTTGGAGGCACTTGTACTTCTCAGTACCTAACACAGTTAAGCTAGTCATTTTTTTGTTGTACTGCTCCTCAAAGATGAAACATTCTGTACCTCTGCTGGATTTTGTTTGTTTTCTTGCCTCTTTTTTGTTTCTATTTCAAGATCAAATGGTGTTGTTGGAGCAGATCCTTCCAAAGTTAATGTGTTTTCACAGCACATTGGGTTGCTACTCACAGCACCCCATGGTTTCACAGCCTTCTCCTTTTAAATGCACTGGTTTAATGATACATTTTTGCAATTCTCTATTACATTTCTTTAATCCAGCCATTGAAATCACTCATAAATAATGATTGGCATGAGCTGGAGAATGTCTGTTCCATGCTAAAATGATCTCGACTTTAGGCCTGTGGAAATGGTATGTGCTATGTATGTCGACTGAAATCTGAAGCTTTGTTTTTCAGACATACTTTCTATAAACAACCTGGTCGAGAGGACAAGGCTTTTTTCATTACAAATCAATACATACACTAGATGTTTTTTCTGCGTCAACAGACAGTGACCATGAGGCATGTCTTGTCTTTAAGAAATTCAGAGAATAATAATTCTGTCTTGTCTTTACTCACTAAGAAGAAAACAGTTCAAAATGAAGTCAGTAACTTAATTTTTCTTCATGTTGAAAAGAAGCTATTTGAAGGAGAAACTACCCATGTGAGCAGCTCTGATATCATTGAATCCTACAGAAATCTGGCCCTAGAGGCTGGGATGGACATTTTCAAATTATTTTATTAGCTTCACCCAAGCTATTTTTAATGAGTGATTATTGTGCTTCTAAAACCACAAAACTGGGCTAAGTAATGCAGGGAATTAAAGAGAATTATCATGGTTAACTCTAGCCCTTAATCAGTTATAAGAGTTCATTTAGCTGACTCTACCTCCCATCTCTTATTTAGAAAAGATTGTTTCAGGAAAGACAGTGAAAATAAGCTTGGACGTAACAGTATGTCCTTCCTAAATTCCTAGTAGGAGGCACACACACACACACATACATATATACACACATCAATAATCTTAAGTATTCCTTATATGCTTCTCTTGGGATAGCAATTTGTATCTAATGCAATAGAAGTTCAGATGGCCAAAGAAATCTATAATAATCAAAGAAATCACTAGAATTTGCCAAAATGAAGTAGATAAGTCTAGCCCTTGGCTTTTTAACTCCCCAATTCATTTTTTAATGTAAATAATTATCAAATGCAGCTAGAGATCATTTGTAAGTTGGTCTTTATTTTGTGTTCTATTCCTAGCACCATGCTGAAGTGGTAAGCTGGAAACATTGCATAATAGTCTATTACTAAGTATTCATTAACTAAATTATAATATATAATAGCTGGACTATCTGTAGTGATTATTCACGATGTTCCAATATATTGATTGATGACATATAACCAAGTACATGAATGATAGGTAGAGTAATAGTTTCTCAAACATATCCACATCCTAATCCCTGGAAGTGGTGAATGCATTACCTTACATGTAAAAAGAGAGTACATAAATGTGATTAAGTTCAGGATTTTTAGATTTAAAGCAATTTCTGGATTGTCCATTTAGGAAAATCAAAATCCTGAAAGAGAAGGAGGCAGGCGAGAAAGAGAAGGAGAAATGACAAGTAAGTAGATATTTTTAAAGACATATTTATTTGAAAGAAAGAGAGAGAGAGAGAGAGAGAGAGAGAGAGAGAGGGAAAGGGACAAAGAGAGAGAGAGAAAGATGGGGAGAGAGAGAGAGAGTGAGAGAGAGATTGTCCACCTGAGGGTTCGTATCCCACATAGCTGCAATGGCCAGAGATGGGTCAGTTCATAGCCAGGAGCCAACAGCCTCTTCCAGGACTCCCATGTGGTTGCCAGGAGTGCAGTTACTTTGGCCATCATTCACTGCTTTCCCAGGCCATTAGCAGAGAGCTGGATTGGAAGTGGGGCAGCCAGGATATGAACCTGTGCCTATGTGGGATACTGACATCACCGGTGACAGTTTTACCCACTACACCAGAATATCAGCCCCAGGTAGATACATTTTGGAATGATGTAGCCAGGTGCAAGGAACAGGAGTAGCAGCAAATGCTTTCTCCCCTGGAATCTCCCAGAGGAATACACCTATACCAATTACTTGATTTTTAGACCTATACAACCAATTTTCAAACTTCAGATTTTTGCACTATAGGATGACACATCTCTGTTGTTGTTAGCCACTAAGTTTGTTATAATTCATTACAGATACAACAGGAAATAATTCAATCTTTAAGTGAAAAATGTTATATTTTTGTTCATGTTGGCATAAGGAGCAACTATAACAGCCTTCTGTTTACCTTAAGTAGCACTACCATGAAGTATAAAATGTTATAATATTACAGTAGTGTGAAGTTATATATGTATATATATATCTATATATCTATATATATATATCAGATGGATCATCACCATGCATACACCCTAAAAATATTTTGAACATGTTGAAAATCAAAACGTGCATGAAAGAATAATCAGGAGTAAATGTTTGGCCTAGTGGTTAAGATGCTCACATTTTACATCACAGTGACTGGATTTCTTTTTTTTTTTTTTTTTTTTTGACAGGCAGAGTGGACAGTGAGAGAGAGAGACAGAGAGAAAGGTCTTCCTTTGCCAATGGTTCACCCTCCAATGGCCGCCGCGGAAGGCGCGCTGCGGCCGGCGCACCACGCTGATCCGATGGCAGGAGCCAGGGGTTTCTCCTGGTCTCCCATGGGGTGCAGGGCCCAAGCACTTGGGCCATCCTCCACTGCATTCCCTGGCCACAGCGGAGAGCTGGCCTGGAAGAGGGGCAACCGGGACAGGATCGGTGCTCCGACCGGGACTAGAACCCGGTGTGCTGGCGCCGCAAGGCGGAGGATTAGCCTAGTGAGCCGCGGCGCCGGCCGGATTTCTTTTTTTTTAATAAAAACTTCATTTATTTGAGAGTTGGAGTTACTGACAGAGGGGAGACAGAGAGGTCTCCCATTGCCTGGTTCATTCCCCAAATGGCCACAGCAGCTGGAGCTGGGCTGATCCGAAGCCAAGAGCCAGGAACTTCCTTTGGGTCTCCCATGCAGGTGCAGGGGCCCGAGTACTTGGGCCATCTTCCACTGCTTTCCCAAGCCATAAGCAGAGCTGGGTGGGTAGAGGAGTAGCTGGGACTAGAACCAGCGCCCATATGTCATGCTGGCACCTCAAGCAGAGGCTTAGCCCACTACACAACAGTGCTGGCCCCAGCAGCTGAATTTCATACTAGGTTCTGGTTCTTGATTCCAGCTTCCTGCTAATGTTGAATCTGTAAGGTAGTGGTAATGGCCCACCTAATAACCATCCAGTCTACAAATGGCAGGATGGGAAAGGCTTGGAATGACCAACTTCATTTTAGCATGCATTAGGTATATGTGATAAGTTTTCATTGGGGAACAGGTTAGCTTTGTTCTTGTTTGGCTTTTGATGTATTCCTTCTGTTATTGAAGAGGTATATGATTTCTCCTTGTAGTATTTCTGTCACTTTCCTTTCAGTCATCCAAAGTTTGCTCACTATGAAGTATATTCCTGAGCCATCTGTAGCTACAATTCAGAGCCCGTTCATATACAGATCAGCAAACTGTGTTTCAGTAGACATAAGTTGAATGATGATGGATTCAGAAGTGACACTAATGTAAATGCTCAAAATATAAGATTTGCTTTCTTTTGCATAGCCAAAAATTATAGCCGCATTGGAAATTATGTATGCATGCTGCATGAGGCCACAAGCTTAAAGAGGATTTTTATCCTAAAACGGTTACAAAGAAAATGCAACATGATTTCAAAAATGGAATCATTCAAGAACATAGGCAACAGGCCTTGACAACCTTTGTGTGCAGTTCTATGTGTTTCCATAGCAGTCACTCTTTTACTGTAGGAATGAGGTGTTAAAGGAGTGAAGGAATGAGGTGTTAAAGACTCCCCCCAAAGAATGATTTCTGAATGGACCTGAAGTTTAAAATCAATGTTTACCCTTGTTTTTAATAGTACTTTGCTTTCAGCATTGATTGAGTTTATTGAAAACTCCCACTGGCCGTTTTTGAGTATCAAGTTAAATTGAAAGTTCCCAATGGTGTTATTGAAACCTACAACTAGCAGGCACCCTTGGTTTTTCAGAGAGCCAATGACCCTGACTATCATTGCTTGCTTAAACCCTTGGCAAGCAGCCACAGGATTTCTGAAATTAGCTGCTTTACTGGCTTGTTTTCATTGAATTAAAAAAAAAAGCTTTATAGAAAGTAATTACCAAGTCTTTACATTAATTCTAGTAATTAAATGTGACTATACCTATTATTATTAGCTTCTGTTCTTTCCTACATTACTAGAGGCAAAGCAGATCAACATAGGAGTTTATGCCTAGCTGGCCATGAATTATTTAAATCAAGTAAATGGACATACTACAAATGAATTCTATTTGATAAACTTGGGAAAATGGCAATTTTGTTTTGAGTGACAGCAGGATGTTTTAATTTCATAATTAAAGTAAAGTTGTATGTAATGAAGTAAAGTTGTATGACAAGGTCAAAAACACTAAAGTGACCAAATCACATTTTCTTGCTTCATTTTTTATAAATGGAAATAGGATTGATAATAGTAAGAATTTTGACACTAGCAGAAATAGATTATCTTTTCTAGTTTATCTAATATCAAGTTGAATACACACATTTGGCAGAAAAAGCATGAAGTATCTTCCTCTTTTCCATCATGTTTTTTAAGTATGTTAATTTTTAATTAGTTTTTAACAGATTCAATGTTATTTGTAGATACAATTCTAAAATAATGATATTCTCTTCTTCTCTCACTCTCTCTCCCTCTCACCCTACTACCTACAAATAGTACTTTCTCTTTTCTTTCTTTTGTGAGGATTAGTAAAAATGTCTTTAAAAAACTACCTTCTCCCTTTATTTCTGTCTTGTTTGTAGTTTTTGATATAACATATTTTAACATATTTTAAATTTATATTATGTTAAAATGGCATAACAATATGTTTAACAAGTAAACAGCAAAAAGACCCTGATTTAGTGGGATTCCAGACAAAGGCTATAAACAGTACTAGAATGGCAAAATGACTATTTCACCAATACACTGTAAATTTTAAAGTATTCACAGATCGTTAAAGTTATAGTAGTATAACATTCTTAACCATTGGTTTGACAAAGTGTAAAACAAACTTTTACAAAACTATATTGTACCAATTATGATATGCACAAATAGTTTTACTTTTTTCTTCTCCTTTTTAAAAATTGTAATCCATAAGCTGTACTTTGGAAATTTATATTCATCAAATAAAAGTTTTTAAAAAAGCAGATACTGAATAGTGATAGATTCCTAAAAAAAAAAAAAAAATATCTCCCACACATAAGGGAGAACATGCAGTGTTTGCCTTTCTGGGTCGAGCTTATTTCACTCAATATAATATCCTCCAGTTGCATCCAATTTGTTGCAAACGGTAGAATGTTATTCTTCTTTATACCCAAATAATATTCCATTGTGTATATGTGTGTGTGTGTGTCTGTGTGTGTATATGTGTGTGTGTATATACACCATATTTTCTTTATCTATTCAGCTGATGGAGGACAGCTTGGTTGATTCCAAAATTCGGCTATTTTGAACAGTGATGCTAACAAACATAGTGGTGCAGATAGCTCTTTGATACATTTTATTCAAGTCTTTTGGGTGTATGTCCCTATATCCAGTAGTGGGATTGCTGAATCATATGGCAATTCTATTTTTAGTTTTTTTTTTTTTTAAAGAAATCTCCACACTGATTTCCACAGTGGATTCACTAATTTACATTCCCAAAAACAGTGTGTAAGTATCCACATCAGCAGCAGCATTTTATTTGTTTTCTTTTATTGTGAAAATTTGTGTGAATCAGTTTGAAGTCACTTGAATTCTACTCCTCAAGAACTATTACTGTTATAGTAATAGAAGAGACTAATAAACAACAAAGTTAATTGTGAGCTTCATAAAATATTTTTAAGCAAAGTGAAATTTAACAAAATTCCAAAATGCACTGGTTATCAATCTGAATATCACAGCATGGTTATGAGCTATAAGCCCTCTGCAGTCATATCAACAAATTTTAGTTAATCAAAATTGAATATTATTAGAAAAAATAAGTAAGATCATTGTTTTGTTATCCGCACTTAAAATACCAGTGTTATACTAGACCTTTATATTATGCCTATTACATTATGCTTAGTCTTAGTCAGTTGTGCTAATCAATACATTGAACTTTAAGAATGTTCACTTATAAATAACTTTAGCAAATCTAAACTTTGAGTAACTACTAAAAGAACTTCTTTTATCTATATTTCAATCAATTCCAACTTCTTTTCCAAATAGAGTAACGAAACTCAGAAATATGCTTGTATTGGTGAAATCAATGGCTTGTTAATCATTATAATGAATATGAATAATGAGCTCTCAATAAAATTAATAATATTTCAGATATGCAAATTGGCAAAAATAATTCAAAATCACTCCTTTTTTTTCCATAATCAGAGCATAAAATTCTCAAAAAGTTTGACTATTAGTCTTATTTCCAGCCACTGGGTTCAAGAATTTTTAATTATCTGATATCCACTAACACAGAATTAGAATCCTGACTCCAGAATATTAGCATGCCCACCTTATGTGAACTGTTCCTTCAAGCATGAAAAGGTCAGAAACTTGGGATTTCATGAAACATACAGAATAAGTAGCATGAACTATTTTATGTCTATTTATTTTTTAAAAGTTTATTTAGTAAATATAAATTTCCAAAGTACAGTTTATGGATTACAATGGCTTTTTATGTCTACTTATTATTTACTTTTTGCTAAATAAATGTATTTATATATGGCAGGATTAGACTTACAAGTTGTTTTTATTTCAAGCTTATAGCAAGACTATGCGGAAGAGCAATGTAATTCACCTCAAAATTCTCCAGAGACTATCATCACCCAACAAAATTAACCTAAGAGTTTGCATGACAATAATGGATTAGATCACTTTATAACACCCAGAGTTAAAACAATATCTTTCAGACACAACATGGTGATGATGCATTTGAAGATATGGTTTAGCCTGAAATAGAACTTGTTTCAGGAAATAGATAAGAATTTTAATTTTCTCAAAGGTGATATTGAGATGAAAATAGTTAGATTCCAATGGTGACACAAAGCTAAATAACCACTAACTGAATTATATTAAGCCTAGAGTTATACATTTCTCCCAAAAGTATTTATAACTGGATTTATTTTAAGTTGATGTTTAAAGTACAATTTATATAAGTAATACCTGAACACATTCTTACTCCAAAACATTAATTTTAATGTTGTGCATAAAAATGAAATCAGTACAACTATTGCTTATAATCACTACCGATCTTGGTTTCCCTATTGTTTGCTGAATGCTGTGTATTTCTAGACTGTTTCCTATGCATTTAAAAGCCTGTATACATGTATGTATACAGATAAAACATGGGAAATATGTTACATATCTTTGGAGGGAGAAAGAAAACGAATTTGTTTTTTTCATTTAGCATCATCTTAGCAAAGTGACACACATAATTCCAACTTATATATCTAACTTGATGATAATGGTGATGTTTATTGGTTTTCATCATCTGAATTACCAACAATGCTATGCTGAATGCCTTTATTACTTCCCCTTGTGCTGATATAGGAGAATTTTTGCTAGCCTAAATTCAGAGTTTGAAGTAGGATTGCAAAATCGTAGAAACTGTAAATGTAAAATTTTAAAATATATGAAGGAACTTCAAAAAGGTTGTGGAAACACAAAATTAAAACTTGAATTTAGTTTGCTGCAAAAATCTTTGAAACCAATGCAAAGATTTTCATGATATGCATTTTTCATGAACTTTTTGCAGACTCCTCATATGCACAGATTTCAAAAAATTTTGAACGAAAATACACTCATTTTTAAAATCTACTCTCCACAACTTTTCAAAATATCCTCATATTGCCAGATTGTCCTTAAAGTGCTTCTCCCAGAGGATGATGGAACCTCTTCTATATACTGACTTCCTTGTCAGTGTATAGCTCAGCTTATGAATGAATTCAATATACCATTAATGCTTTAATTAGTAATTCTCTGATAATTTCCAAGGATAACAATTGTTTCATGATGTAGTAAAAGATTAGAATTTCCATTTCTAGGAATCTCCTGTTATCTTTTTAGCAGAGCTACACATTCATAGACACGTATAATTATTGTTATACAACATTAGTAATTAATAATGATTTCAACTTCCTATGTGTTTGGGTACTATTAATTCCATAATTGTATCACATGCCAAAAATAATCTAGTGTTTTAAAGGAAGGCTACATAAAAATTAATGTGAATTACTGCTGAAACACACTAAATAATTAACCATGTAAATTTTTATATCATTATAAAAAGTGTACAACCTTTCTAGAGAGGGTATTATGTGAAGACATTACTATCCTATTTTCCTAATTTTTCTGCTTTTCTTGATATTCAGAAGCATGAATAATGGAAGTTTCTTGCATAAATCCCAATCAAAAAATTACAAACATAGAAGGTTTAGTTTTCAGTTGAAACTGTCATTTCTTATTTGATTATCAAGAAAGCCCTCACATGGACACACACACACACATACACACACCAGAAACATTCTGTGTGTTACAGCGGCATCAAAATATAGCTATGAAAGATTAGATGTGAACTATGTAAGTATTTATGGTTGTGATTCTAATTTTATTTGTGTAACAAACGAATTGCTTAACCTATACGGTTCACATTGTCTTCATTTGCAAAGTGGGAAACTATTTACTCATGTTGTTATTGTTTTAAATTATTATACTAAGTATATGAAGAAATTAAGCACTGCAGAAATAACTTGAGATTAAAGTGTAAGTAAAATTTTCTCATTATATTAAGAAGAGTTGAAAACAAATACCCCCAAAAAAATGTAGCTTGGGGAATCCAGTGAATTTATCTTCTCCTTAAGCTTTAGATAACACTTCTGTCTTTTCTAAAAATTTAGATTTTTAAGCAGTATTTTAGCTACATTCTAGCCCATTTTATTCTAACATATCCTTAAGGCATTTTGTCTTTGAGTTTTCTTAGAATATTTTACAAAAGAGACACAATAATTACTGAAATGCCTTAAAATTTGTATAATGAAAATTCGAATTTAAGGCTGCATTAGTTAAGTTTTTCATTATTATAATGAATTACCTGAGGCAGGCTACTTATGAAGAGAAGATTCGTTGGCTCACAGTTCTGGAGGAATAAATTCCAGTGGCTACTTTTGGTGATGGCTTCCTTGCTGGCCAAGTCCTGAAGAGGCACAAGACATCACCTGGCAGAAGACATGGAACATGCACCAATATATGTGAACCTCTTCATCTGTACTCTTTCCATTTTCTTGTAAAGTTACCAAGATTCAATCATGATGCTCTTCCCTAATGACATTATCTAATCATAGTCACTTTTGAAAGACTTCATGTGTAAACACCATTGTCAGATTAAATTTCCACACCTTAATATCTCACACTGAGGATTAAATTTTAACCATAAAGCCTTGGGGGACAATGAAACTATTTTCAAACAATGGCAAGTATTGCTTAGAAATTTTTTCAACAAGTTGCATGTATTTTCACTATTTCCCTCTTTCTTATTTTCTAAAAACAGCTAGTTCTTTTATTGTACAAAAATATATCCATCTTCATCTTAATTGCTTTAGTAATGTCATGAAGTCATTGTCTCCCAATATATGGTAGACATTATCTAATTAGATAATAGGGTAAGAGATTTACTGTTTGCCTCTTGCTTTTATAGAAAACTTTTATTTAATAAGTATAAATTTCAAAGTACAACTTTTGGATTATACTGGTTCTTCCCCCTATAACTACCCTCCCACCTGCAAACCACCCATCTCCTACTCTCTCCCATCCCATTCTTTATTAAGATTCATTTTTAATTATCTTTATATATAAAAGATCAACTCTATACTAAGTAAAGATTTCGCCAGTTTGCACACAGACACACAAAGTATAAAGTACTGTTTGAAGACTAGTTTAACCATTAATTCTCATAGTACAACACATTAAGGACAGAGGTCCTGCATGGGGAGCAAGTGCAAAGTAACTCCTGTTGTTGATTTAACAATTGACACTCTTACTTGGATGGTTTGCCTCTTAATAGAGGGAATTAGAAGTAATTTTTTGGTAGTTTTAGCCTATAGATTGTCCCATCATCTCTAATATATTACATTTACACTAACCATTCTATAAGATTTCTGATTATTGAAATGAATGGTGACATTGTAGTTTATTTGGGGAGTATTCTTTTAGCAATAATGCAGCTATTTTTATGATAGGCATCTTTGAATGTTCAGGGTGACCTCCAAGGAAATTTCATGTTTTATAATTTTTTTTTTAAGATTTATTTACTTATTTAAAAGGCAGTGTTGAGAGAGAGAGAGAGAGACAGAGACAGAGAAACTCCCAACTGTTGATTCACCCCTCAAATAGCTGGATCTGCCAGAGCTGGGCTAGATCCGAGACAGAATATTAGAACTCCATCCGAGACTCCTACTTGGATGGCAGGGCCCAAGTGCTTGGACTCCTTCCACTGCTTCCCCAAGTGCATACACAGGGATCCAAATCTGAAGTGGATCCAATGGGACTCGAGCTGGCGCCTACATGGAATGCAGGCATTACAGGTGGCAGCTTAGCCCACTGCCCCACAATGCTGGCTCAAATAGAACTGTTTTAAACAACATGAAGTATCATTCTATGTGTCAATATGTCAAGCTGATATTTCCATGGACTTTCAGAAAAATTATTGCGGGATTTATTAAAGCAATTTAAGTTATGGCCCTTATTATGTTCTCTGCCTCTCAATAATATATCTGATTAGAAAGTAACTGACTACGTCAAAAACTTATATAAGGGGACGGTGCTATGGTGCAGTGGGTTAAAGCCCCAACCTGTGTTGCTGGCATCCCATATGGACGCTGGTTCTAGTCCCAACTGTTCCGCTTCTGATCCAGATCCCTACTAATTCACCTGGGAAAGCAGTAGAGGATGGCCAAGACCTTGGGTCCTTGCACTCACATGGGAGACCTTAAGTAGCTCCTGGCTCCTGGCTCCTGGCTCCTGGCTTCAGATTGGCCCAGGTGTGGCAGTTGCAGCCATTTGGGGAGTGAACCAGCAGATAGAAGAAATCTCTCTCTGTACCTGTCTCTGTCTCTGTCTCTATCTCTCCCTGTAATTCTCTTTTAAATAAATAAAATAAATCTTGAAAAAAACTTATACGACAGTTATGGAAGTTACATAAATTTTAATTTGGACAGTGAGAACATTTTAAAATTAGTTGATTATATTTTAGATTGACTTAATTAAATGTCAAGTTAATACCAGTGGAAAACTAAACTCTCTTTTGTATCATAAATCAACATTAAATTATTAAAGGAAATTACAAAAACACAGTGATGACTTTATTTTTTTGCCACTGGGTGGACATCTACAAATGGCCTGAAAACACATTATTTTAATTATCCCTGATGATCGTCCCTTATTAACACTTTTGCTTTCAGGAAAAGATTCTTTGGATATAGGAATGATGACTCATGAATTCTAGAGATAGGCATGAGTGGACAACAGGGCTTTAAAAGATAATGTAATATCACACCAAAAATATCTAACTTAGGTTGAATGACTAGATCAACATCTTAACAATGGAAATGTCATTCCCTAATGTTATGTGTAAATTGTTGATTATATACATTAAGTTCTCATGCATAACAAAAAGTAAAAAAAAAAAATACTTTCACTACTCCATGTATGAATGAGAATTTTGAAAGCAACAATATTTTCTCCAGGAAATGATGGCTGTAATTCCTTTAAGGTTGTTCTTTTTCATTTTATTTTTTTCTAAGATTTATTTATCTACTTGAAAGTCAGAGTTACACAGAGAGAGACCAAGAGGCAGAGAGAGAGGTCTTTCATCCTCTGGTTCACTCCCCAGTTGGCAGCAATGGCCAGAGCTGGGCCGATCCGAAGCCAGGAGCCAGGAGCTTCTTCAGAGTCTCCCATGTGGGTGCAGGGGTCCAAGGCCTTGGGCCATCTTGTACTACTTTTCCAGGCCATAACAGAGAGCTGGATCAGCAGTGCAAGTGGAGGAGCCAGGACTGGAACCGGCACCCATATGGGATGCTGGCACTGCAAGTGGCGGCACAACCCACTGTGCCACAGTGCTGGTCACTAAGGTTGTTCTTACATGGTGTAACTTAAGCTTTTTAAAGATTTTCTGTTTTTTGTTTGTTTGTTTGTTTGTTTGTTTTAGTTTTAGCAGAAGTTAGAAAACTATACAAGATGGGAAATGATGCAACTGAATACTATGCTTTTCAAAAGTTTATAGAAATATTATTGCTTAGATGTTTTCCAGCCTGGATGTTTAAGTACAGCACTGATAGCAGCAAATGATATTTTTTCTTATTGTCATATAGACCTAGTAAGTATGATAAACTAGAAATAGAAAACATTGATGAAAAAAGATACTTATTTTCTTTATGTCTTCATTAAAATTAAAAGGATTGGTGCAAATAATGTAATTCCTGGTTATGTCTCTTACATGAATCCACAAAATGACAATTAATGTAGTCTGGAGACAACTGTGCACACAAAAAGATAGAAGACAAACACATCCAGTTTAAAATGTACATCATCACGATTTCAGTTCAGTCAAACCAATTCATACTTACTTCTTGAAAAGTAATTTATGCAACTCTTAAGAAGTTCTAAAGGACTATAATTTTGGTATGCTTTTCTGAATACTGCATTTTCCTCAAAGCCATTCATTCTGTAACAGAATATAAGGATAGAATGGTTCATTTTAAAAGCCCATTCCTTTCTTATGTGGGTTTTTCTCAGACAAAAATGGTCCCTGGGGGAGAACACACAATTCAATTAATCACTTATGTAGCAGGGAGTCCTGTGCTAAGTTGTGAAGATTCAAAGCAGTTGGTATGAAACCAGTCTGACAGAGTGTGCCACATAAAAAGAAACAGAATTATAAGCAATTCATGACGATACAATGAAAGCATTAATCTAGCACCATGACTGAAGTACTTATAGAGCCACGAGAAAAAGAACAGACTAATCTCTGAGTGGAAACAATGAAATTGTGAACCCTCCAAAGAAGCAAAGCTATTTGCTCTGGGTCTTGCAAGGTGACCAGAATTTTGTCAGGTGTAGAATGAATACAAATGGTATTCTAAGAACAGGGCAACTAAGGTCACAGGCCCTACAGGTAGAAGTTGCAGAAAATTAAGTCAGATTATAAATAGCCATGAATTCATTTGGAGAATGGTTGGCCACATAAAAATGACATGTTATGACAATGATAATCACTGTGGATATTCAAGAAGGAGAAGAACTGAACAAGAATGCTGTTAAGACCACACTAAAATTTTGTAAGCAAGAAATGCTATCAACTGCATAATGATAAATAGATATGGAGTGAAATGAGCCCTTGGAGGTATTTCAGCCATTAATTTACTGTTTTGATTTTGATTTATCTCTCTATGAAACTCTTCTCATTCATCAAAATCTGGTTAAACAGTATCTCCTCAGTAAGTATTATAAAATACAATATACTACTTCAGTACTTTATATTTTTACTTGTGTTATTGTTTGCTTACATTCCTGCCTCGTATGTGGAGAAAACCACATGTTGAATCTACATGATAACATTTTCCAAACACCTCTAATTATTGCTAATTTCCACAGATGGCTTTTCTGGGCTGTGTATAAAATTTTTAAACAGTGTTTCCTTTAAATTTCACACATATGTACAGACTCAAAACTGATGATGAACTATTAGTTCCACCTTGTGCATTAAAAAACAAGTTCAGGGTGGTGTTGTGGCATAGCAGAAAAGTCACCACTGTATCTCCGGAATCCCAGATGGGTGCCAGTTTCAGTCCCAGCTGCTCCACTTCCAATCCAGCTCCCTACAGATGTAACTGGGAAAGCAATGGAAGATGACTCAAGCCCTTGGCCCATGCATCCATGTGGGAGACCTGGAAGAAGTTCCTGGCATTTGATTGGACCAGCCCTGGTCAATGCAGCCATTTCGGACATGAACCAGTGGATATAAGATCTTTCTCTCTCTCTCTCTCTCTCTCTCTCTCTCTCTCTCTCTCTCTTTCTCTTTGTGTCTCTTCACTGTGTAACTCTGCTTTTCAAATAAATGAATAAATCTTTAAAAAATCAAGTTCAGATATGTTAGCAATATCAAAATCCATGAAGATTGTGCTATTGTGTGCATGTTTGTGTGCCACAAAATTTCATATGTTGAAATCTAGTCCCTAGAGCTATGCTATTAAGAGGTGAAAACTTGGACAATAATTAGGTCATGAAGATAAGGCTGCATTGATTGATTAACTGTTCTTATTATAGCGGCCTGGGAGAACTTGTTTGATCTTTTCGCCATGAGAGGGCATAGTGAGAAGGCACCATCTATGGACAGTAAGAGCAAGACCTATCTACTAATTGCATCTGTTGGGACATTGATCTTTGACTTCTCAGGAAACAGAACTGTTACCAAAAAATTTCTGTTGTTTATAAGCTAAGTAATTTATAACAGCAATCCAAATAGACTAATGTAATAAACAATATAACAAAACAGCCTATATCTTCCCCTTAATTCTTATTCTTTATTTCTTTTTATTTTAAGATATCTTTTTTTATTTATTTGAAAGGCAGAGTTACAGAGAGAGGAGGAGCGGCAGTGAAAGAGATATAAATCACCCATCTGCTGGTTCACTCCCCAAACTGCCCTAACAGTAAGGGCTGGTCCAGGCCAAACTCAGAAGCCCAAAGCTTCTTCTTCTTCTGGGTCTCTCATGTAGATGCAGGGCCCAAGCCCTTGGGCCATCCTCCACTGCTTTCTCAAGCACATTAGCAGGGAGCTGGATTGGAAGTGGAGTAGCCAGAACATAAACAAGTGCCCATCTGGGACGCCAGCATCTCAGGTGAAGGTTTAACCTGCTAGACCACAACACTGGTCCCTTGTTTCTAATTTCTATTATTAATCTATCAAAGTGTAGTAGTCTTACATTGTATCTGATATTTAGTAGGCATTTTATATATCTTGTGGAACATAATAGAACTACTATAAAACATTATCGTATGATATTACATTATATTTCATTGCATTGTAATGAGATACAATGTCATGACTCTTTGATCTTCAAGGTTAACTACTTGGATGTCAATGATGAAATGGGAAGTCTGATCCATCTTCAGTTATTTTGTGTAAAGTAATGAAAAAACAGCAATGAGTCATTCGCAGAAAAAAATCAATTGTGAAAACTAAAACAAGCAAGGTTATATAGGTCTGTGGTTTTCTTAAAATTATAGAGCTTCCAGATAAAAGGATGACAATATACAAATGTAAAGTAGAGCCTAGAAGATTAAATTTTAGGAGTATATTCTGAATTTTATTGGACTTTTGTCTATTACATATTTGTCATCTGTATTATGGCCATGGAAGGGATATTAATGATTACTGCAATCATTTCTTAAGAATAGTCAAAGTTAAGAGCAGGAAAGATATTTTTTATCCTGCAGACTACAGTAAGAGTTATATTATTGTGTCTTCAACAGTAAGAATCAACTAAGAGAATAGTGAACTATTTTTTATTAAGAACTGATCTGTGATTTTTATTTTTTTAAATTTTTTTTAAAACTTTGATATAATGAATATAAATTTCCAAAGTACAGCTTATGGATTACAATGCCCCCCCCAAACTTCCCTCCCACCCGCAACCCTCCCCTTTCCCGCTCCCTCTCCCCTTCCATTTGCATCAAGATTCATTTTCAATTCTCTTTATATACAGAAGATCAATTTAGTATAAAGATTTCAACAGTTTGCACCCACATAGAAACACAAAGTGAAACATACTGTTTGAGTACTAGTTATAGCATTAAATCACAATGTACAGCACATTAAGGACAGAGATCCCACATGAGGAGCAAGTGCACAGTGGCTCCTGTTGTTGACCCAACAAATTGACTCTCTAGTTTATGGTGCCAGTAACCACCCTAGGCTGTCGTCATGAGTTGCCAAGGCTATGGAAGCCTTCCAAGTTTGCCGACTCTGCTCAAATTTAGACAAGGTCATAAAAGACAGAGTGAGGATAGTAACCAATGATCCTAAGAGTGGCATTTACCAGGTTTGAACAATTATACAGCATTAAGTGGGGAAGAGGACCATCAGTACACACAGGTTGGGAGTAGAGCCATTGGAGGTAGAGTAGAGGGTATGATTACAAAGGAATGAGGCCCAAGTGCACTAGACAGGGCCTAGAACAAAGGACAGAGTCATTATTAGAGGAGCTAAGAAAGGTGCTGTCTAAGCTACAATTAAGTTTTCTGATTGAGAGGCAAATAGAACCTGACAGAAGGGCTTGATAATAATCTGGTGGGCTTTAGGCCTTGTAAGTTAAGAGGCCCAGACCTATCTATCTCTTCACATAGGGTACATCCTAAGGGAGGTGTGAACCTCCTAGGGGAAGGCACTCTGTTGACTTTCATTACTTGGCTGGCCTGGGAGGAGAGCTGGCCAGGTAAAGGCAGGGGGCATCTCTAACAAGAAATTTACAGTTCTGCCTGCAATGTTGCTGACCTTACTTGACCATCCCCTCAGCTGCAGTGGTCATTTTGGAAGCTGGGCTGAGTGAAGGGCTTTTCAGCTTAGAGCCAATAAGATCTGTGGCTCTGACCTGGGCATCCTTCGACTCCAGGGCAGGTCCATTTCCAGTGATCCAACTCTTGGCAGAGCTGCCAGGGCTCTTCACAAGCTGACTTCTGCTGAAGCCCAGGCTTACCACATTGAAAGCCACTGCAGTGGACTGGCCTGTTGGGTCTCCTTGAGGGCAGATCACTGTACAGATCAGCCATCAATAGGCCTGCCACCCATTGCTTCTGATGCCTAGCTTTCTTTTCCTCCTGGTTTGTGTTAAAGCAGACCAGAGGATGCAAGTCAAGGGAGTGCCCAAGTCCCATCTCTAATCTTCGGTGGCCTGAACTACAAGTCTATAGTCACAGGCATGTTCTGTAGTAGTTTTTCTAAGGTAGACAATGTCATTAGGAAAATTTTATTCTCACCTAAAAACTTTCTTTCCCTTTGGTCTAATTTTATATAAAATTTTAAAAATTATTTAATAAAGGTCTAGACTATTCATTTTTTGCTCCTAAATTTTCTACATGCATTTTTCTTGAAGTTCTAGCATTGAAAATATGTTAGAGACACCTTAAATAGCTGTCTAGCCACAGCTTACTGAACCATACAGTGTTCCATATATTCTACACATATTTTCTTATTGAAATCTCATAAGAACCCTATTAGAGAAATAATACTTCATTTTCATTTTACGAAGAATTTTGTCAAAGTTCAAACTGACTATGAGTATAACTATACCTAGGTAATGTGGCTGTGAAATCTACAAACTTAACCTTACTCTAAGCTTGTATTAATAGCTACCACCTATTTATCAAATATGAGTACTGTATGTCCATTGGTGCTAATGTGTTTTCCATTTCATTCTTTATCAGCCCAGCTGCACAGATTTCAAATCTATGGGTTGCAGAGTTCAAGTTAAAGTGATTTACTGAAAATTTCAGTGACTGTCACAATTCCTGGCAACTAAGATAATATGTTAACAATTATTATGAGTTGGTTGTATGTATACATTGTGCGAGCTCAGGTCCTTCTAATTCCAACTAAGTTTTATCTGTAGCTTAGAAACAATGAAAATTTTTACTTCCAAGACCTTTTATTCTTGAAAGAAAAAAATGTATTTGGTGACACTGAAGATGCTTCTTATGTTATGTTTAGATTCATCTAAATGCAGCAGTCTTTTTTTCATTGTTGTGTTGCTTTGTTCCACTTTGAATGGTTCTACTGCAGAAGAGAATGGCCATTGTAGAAGCATTAGGACATGTCACCATCCCCTGGAAATGAATATGGGAACTATTTTAGAGATCTGCACTCCTGCATAGACTGCATTATAATAAAATTATGTAGAGCAAAATGCCTTAGGACAAAGATACCCAGCTGAGAAACAGTAAATGCCTGTCTGACACTCAGACAGACAAAAACCTAACCTGGTACGCACGTCTCATGAATCACAATGTGAATGTCGGTAGATTTCATGTAACACTACATTTTTAAAGATGGATTGGGTTCTGGAGGCATTTAAGTGTGAAGAAGAATTAATTCTATGTTAAAATGAGTTACATGTATTTTAGGGATAATACCTAAAATACTTGTCCTAACAGGTTAATATCATTATAAAATACAAAAGAAAAATAGTAGTACAAAAGACCCCTACACTATTTGATAATTAAACACCTGGAGAGAGAAGGAATAAAGTTATTTATAACATATTCATTAGACATTAAAATTACAGGTTGGAAAAATTGTGCAAGTTTAAAAATAAAGTAACAAAATACAAAGAATAAGAATTGGAACACCATACTGTTTTCCTGTTAATTTTCTAAGCTCTCTTTTCAAGGAAATTATAACATGGCATAAGTAAGATTTATTTCTTGTCAGCAACAGTCCAATAAGAGGTCAACATGCATATAGTATTATGGGTTAACTTAAAGTCTTGCAGCCAACACATCTCCCCAGAGATAAGGTTTCTCATTCTAAAGATATATTTGAGATTTTGTTCCCTTCCTCCCATCTTTTATCAAAATCAAGATCATTCACTCAGCTCTCTGCATAGCACTTCATTCATTGTAAGAAAGATAAACATTTTACTGAGTACACAAACTGATAGGTTTAGTACCAAAGTAAGATCCTAGACCTGACAAATTAATATATGTGATCATGAACAATAATTTCTGAATATAAGCAAAAAAAATTGACCTTAAAATTTTAACAGTGTATCAATATGAATATTTTTAAAATATATATATTTTAGATTTTAAATGTTTAAGAGAAATTAATTTTTCGGCATATAGTAGAAAACAACATACAAAATCTTTTTATTTTTATTAGGAGAACTGTCATGCTGTGGAGTATTTAGATAACTCTTATAGTGGTGTAGGTAGGGTACAAATGAAAATCAGGACTGTTGGTTGGGCCTAACAATTGAGGCAGCAGTTAGGATATATGTAATCCAAATCAGAGTTTTTGGGTTCAAGTGCACTTCTGCTCCTGACTCTTCTCTAATGAGAACCTTGGGAGGCAGCAATGATGGTGCAAGTGATTGGATTCCTACCTGAGGAATCTGTATTGTATTCCCAGCCTCTACCCCAGGGCTCTTGTGAACATTTTGGGGAGTGAATCAACAGACTAAAGTGCTCTTTCTCTGCATTTCTGTCTTGCTTTATCTGCCTCTCAAATATTATTTAAAAATGTCAAAAAAGTACTATTATTAATAAGAAAAAAGAAAGTCTGGCAAATGGCATTTTGAAAAATATTTATTTACTTGAAAGGCAGAGCTATAGAGGGACAGATGGAGGAGTTAGATTTTCCATCTGCTGGTTCACTCCCCAAGAGGCCACAACAGCCAGGGTCAGACCAGCCTGAGGCCCGTATCCAATCCATCCAGGTCTCATATGTGGGTGACAGGGACATAAGCACCTGAACCATTTTCCACTGCTTTCCCAGGTACATTAGCTGGGAGCTGAATCAAAGTTGAACATCTGAGACTCAAATAAGCATTCATATGTGATGCCACAATGCCAGCCCTAACAGATTTATGTTAGACAGACCTGACTATCTTTGAACATAATTTATAAATGCTGAATATATGGCTTTAATTTTAAGAATAATATAAAGCAATAATATCCGTTAGACATGGACTTTTAATTTTGTACTCTAAGCTTTAATTTTTCTTCCTATTTTTAAAGAAGTATGGACATGCGTTCAGCAGGAAAATATATTTATAGATTTTTGTGTTTATATTCTTAAAAGCAAACAATACATGAATTTCATTATTCTGGATGATAAATTACTCATTAATTATATATGCTGGGCAGATAAAAAAGTCTCTATCTTCATATTCAGATAAGAAAGCCCATCATATTTCTTTCATAAATAATAAATATTTATTTGTTTATTTCTATTAAATATATTTATATATAAAATTATATTCTGAGCACTTACATAAGTCCCTGGAATAAATTATTGTTTCTAATATAGTGTAGAGTGTTCAGAATATTCTGTAAGCTATTCTACAATTAACTGTCTGATTTTTCTGCTTAAGTGCAACTCACATTTTCATGTTATTTTTATTTATATAAAGTAATTTTGATGCTGAAGTATACATTTCAAACTCAACATCATTTTGATTTTCTCATTAAAGATAACTTGTGATTTTCTAAATAAAATACGAGTACTACAATATATTAAAACATTATTTTCATCATAGCTAGTCATTGGAATTTCAAAATAAAATAAATGTGTTTCTTACTATTTTATACTCAAAGAAACGTTAATACTGCCAGTTCCATCTATCACTCCAGTTTTAGTCCACACTTAAAAATATTAGTGTGCAAGTTAGAATAATGCTTATTTTTTCACTTTCATGTATAAGTATTTGTAAGTCAAATTCATCTAAATGTGATTTATGAAAAATTTTAACAATTCTAAAATTTCTTATCACATGATTTATTTTTAACATTGGTAATTGTTTAAACTAATCTATAAATTTCTTAACTGATTGCATAATATTAAAATGGTTCCTTTTCTATGAAAATGTAAGATTATACGATCATTCAGTGTGTTTACATAATTTTTTCTATGATGATAGAGTCAAAGAGATTTCATTATCTGCCTTAAGTTAAAATTTTATTGGTGAAAATATATTTGTAACATATTGTAAATATATTCCTAAGGAACAATGTTACTACCAAATACCAAACACACACATACACACACAAATACTTGCAGTATTTTAGTAGTAGTTTAGCAGTAGTTTTCATTTTAAATATTTTTCACGTGCTATTTCTGTTTTCTTTTGATGGAGAATACTGCAGAGATAAGCTTTAGTGTTTCAACAATATTTCGCCCTTCAATTCAGTCTTTGAATCAAATGTCTTACCTTTTCCCTAAAAATATATACAGACATAAGAACATCCTTTTGTCTATTGTCTCCTGAATATTCTGGTGGAGAACAGCTTGTCTGCTAAATTGAGGAGTGGATGTAAGTTGATGAGATTCCCATCTGCTATTGAAGGAAATTTGTCACAAATATCTTTTGCTCTTTGAAGAATAACAGCGTATCTTTTCTCTTCTGTCACACACTATGTTAAGCTACTGTGCACATAAGCAACTGCTTTTTGTTTTTTTATGAAAATTCTGGACACTAAATATAGGTGAAAAATGCATAGATTCATGCAACAGTATCATAGCAACCAAAATTCTTTTTTTTTTTAATTATTTTTTTTTTGACAGGCAGAGTGGACAGTGAGAGAGAGACAGAGAGAAAGGTCTTCCTTATGCCGTTGGTTCACCCTCCAATGGCCGCCGCGGTAGCGCGCTGCGGCCAGCGCACCGCGCTGTTCCGATGGCAGGAGCCAGGTGCTTCTCCTGGTCTCCCATGAGGTGCAGGACCCAAGCACTTGGGCCATCCTCCACTGCACTCCCTGGCCACAGCAGAGAGCTGGCCTGGAAGAGGGGCAACCGGGACAGGATCGGTGCCCCGACCGGGACTAGAACCCGGTGTGCCGGCGCCGCAAAGCAACCAAAATTCTAAACTAATCAGAAGGGCAAAGTGATGTGCTCCATACAAGTAAACCAAACAAATGTGTGTGACAGTAACAAATCGTCACCCAATCATATCCAATGCAGTGATTTCCCATGAAGAGACAATTTCTTCCTCTGGATTTCAAATACTTCCACGCCTAGATTCTTTTACAATGATAGAGAATATAAAGCTAGATATTTTAATCTCCCCAATCCTGGCCTCATTTAGGACAGAAGGATCCAACTGATTCACATTTGTCAAAGTAGCTACTATAATTTCATAGGTAGAAATTATTTTTCTAGTGGAGAAAAATGTAGATCACATCATGAAAGAGATAGCTGGAAAACTCAATCCATTTAATAATTATTATTGCAAAAACGAAATAATGGAAAAGATGGCTACTGGCATGAAAGTGCTTCATTCTATTCATTTTAAGACTATAGTTTGTTTATTTTGTTTTGCAAGCCATGCTTACAAACTAAATATTCATTCAGAAAGTGAGTTTAAACTAATGGGAAGCCAAAAGGAGGAGGCATACAGGAATACATATCTGAGAGAAATAAAATGAAATCATTCTAAAATGAAGTTAGCAAAATGAATGTAGCCACAGTTGTTTAGAAGCAAGGAATGCAGATGCATTTTCAATACATCTGTAACAATTTTTGAAAATAGCATTGCTTTAATTGTCCTTTTCTGACCCTCTAGAGACTCCAGATACATCTGTCACAAAGTTTTGGCTTGATATAGGGAGATTCAGTTAAAGATGATTAACCAGCGCAAGTAGTCAAGAATCTTAAGTTGCACTTTTGGATGTTATCTGTATTTTTTTCTACAAAGACAACTAAATGAATTAACATATCAGTATAACAAACAAACAGAATTTGTTGTCATGACATGCTTTGTTATTAAATATTTTTATCAAACATTCAGATCAATATCTAATACTAAATAAATAATTTAAATATGTAAGAAAATGTGCGAAATTAGAGCTTCAGAACCTGGAGACAGAGAATCAATGACATAAAGGGTTCCTCTTAAATTTGTATAACTCTTTTACATTAATTCTTTATTATTAAACTTGATAGGAGAGTCTAAGATATAATGTTATCAGAAATTTCTCTGGGCAACTATACCTTGTGAAACAGAAGTAAACTTTTTTATAAGATGTCAAGCTAATTGGCTCTAATTCTAACATTATTTCTGGACCTGTACTAATCTAATAATTTTCTATGATGTTTAACAAGTTACCACAAAGTTACTGGCAAAAACAATGAACATTATTCTTTCCACATTTCTTGCATCTGGAATCCTGGCTTGGCATAGTTGGCTCTTCTTTTCCAGGTTTCACCATGCTGAAATCTAGAAGGAGCAGGTTGTATTCTTACCAAAGGTTTACATGGGGAAAGAATAACTTCAAAGTTCCTTCAGAATAGTAGTCTTCAATTCCTTGCAAGGGATTCTGGACCCTCTTCTAAAGGGCTCACCTTTTGATTAATATAAATAAAGAGATGTACAGTTTGGGACATGCTCAATCCCAAATTGACTTGCCCCAAATGGTAGAGTTAGAAATGTGCCAGGGGATTCCAATTCAATCCCATCAAGGTGGCATGTACCAATGCCATCTCACTAGTCCAAGTGATCAATTTCTGTTCACAATTGATCATAATGATAGGACTAAGAGTCAAAGGGATTACATAAACAAGACTAGTGTCTGAAGATACTAACTGATAGAATAAAAAAGGAGAGAACAATCCAACGTGGGAAGTGGGATACACAGCAGACTCATAGAATGGCAGATGTCCTAAACAGCACTCTGGCCTCAGAATCAGCCCTTAAGACATTCAGATCCGGCTGAAAAGCCCATGAGAGTATTTCAGGCATGGAAAGCCAAGACACTGTGGCAAAAAAAAAAATGACCTAAATGAAAGATCTCTGTGAGTGAGATCCCAGTGGAAAGAATGGCCCATTAAGGAAGGAGATACCTTTCCCTGAAGGGAGGAGAGAACTTCCACCTTGACTATGACCTTGTCTAAATAAGATCGAAGTCAGCAACTCAAAAGTCCTTCATAGCCTTGGCAACTCATGACAAGAGCCTAGGGTGATTACTGATGCCATAAACAAGAGTGTCAATTTGTTAAGTCAACAACAGGAGTCACTGTGCACTTACTCCTCATGTAAGATCTCTGTCTTAAGTGTGCTGTACATTGTGATTTAATGCTGTAACTAGTACTCAAACAGTATTTTACAATTTGTGTTTCTGTGTGGGTGCAAACTGATGAAATCTTTACTTAATATATGCTAAATTGATCTTCTGTATATAAAGATCATTGAAAATGAATCTTGATGTGAATGGAATGGGAGAGGGAGCAGGAGAGGGGAGGGTTGCAGGTGGGAGGGACATTATGGGCAGAAAAAAACATTGTAATCCATGAGCTGTACTTTGGAAATTTATATTCATTAAATAAAAGTTAAAAATAAATAAATAAACTCTCTTGATTTAGGTCCTGGTTCATTTTTAAATTTTTTTTAATTTTTATAGAAAGCTTATATTTAATAAATATAAATTTCATAACTACAACTTTTTTAGATTATAGCAGTTCGTATCCTCCATACTTGCCCTCCCAACCCCAAACCATCCCACCTCCTACTCCCTCTCCCATTTCATTCTTCATTAGGATTCACTTAATTTATCTTTATATATAGAAGTTCAACTCTAACTAAGTAAAGAATTCAACAGTTTGCACCCATGCAGACACACAAAGTTTATAGTACAGTTTGAAGACTAGTTGTACTGTTAATTCTCATAGTACAACACATTAAGGACAGAGATCCTACATGGGGAGTAAGTGCACGGTTCTGCTGTTATTGATTTAACAATTGGCACTCTTATTTATGACATCAGTAATCACTCGAGGCTCTTGTCTTGAGTTGCCAAGGCTGTGGAAGCCTCTTGAGTCCACAAAATCTGGCATTATTTAGACAGGACGATAATCAAAGTAGAAGTTCTCCCCCACCCTTCAGAGAAAGGTACCTCCTTCTTTGATGGCCCTTTCTTTCCACAGGGATCTCACAGATATCTTTCATGTAGGTCATTTTTTGCCACAGTGTCTTGGCTTTCCATGCCTGAAATGCTCTCCTGGGCTTTTTAGCCAGATTCAAATGCCTTAGACGTGAGTACACCTATTTATTCTTAAATCTTTTCCATATTTTATTTATTCAAAGGAATAACCAGACCTGCTCACACTCGAAGGGAAAGGACAATACAATGGTTTAGATTGCTGGCTGTCATCTGAGAATTTGCCTTATTTATAAACAAGATATTTGCAGTATGCAATCAAAACCTAAAACTTGGGCTGGCACCTTGGCTCATTGGTTAATCCTCTGCCTGTGGTGCCAGCATCCCATATGGGTGCCAAGTTCTAGTCCAGCTCTCTTTTGTGGCCCGGGATGGCATTGGAGGAAGGTCCAGGTGCTTGGGTGCCTGCACCAGCGTGGGAGACCAGGAAAAGCACCTGACTCCTGGCTTCGGATTGGAATGCCTGCCGTAGCAGCCATTTAGGGGGTGAACCAACACAAGGAAAACCTTTCTCTCTGTCTCTCTCTCTCTCACTGTCTAACTCTGCCTGTCTAAAAAAAAAAAAAAAAAAACTAGAACTTTTATCTCCAGATGTTTTATTGAAAGTTCTTTCACCATCCTGAGACATAAAGTTGAAAACAACTTTAAATACACACAAATTTAACTAATGCTATAATTAAAATTTCCAGGCATATCTAAATAACAGAACTCTAGTATCATTGACAAATTGCATTTAGTAGATAGAGTTTTCCATTCTTTTGAATTATTGGTGGCCCCTCTAAATCAGTTTTCAGAATGTGTTTTAACTAAGTTGAATCTTCAGATGAATGTAAGATGAATTTTAAGAGAATGAAACATAAGCGTGCATTGGAGCAAACATGCTTTCTTGAGTTTTAAATATAGTATATAGGGTTACAGCATATAATACTAAATATTTTTAATTTATGTTCCATCAAGGAAATGAATGCTTTGTGACATATTAATGTAAATTGTTTTTTAATTTGTGCTCATATTGAACAATCATTTTACTATATTTTCTACTTATTTTTCTAAGGTTTTTACAGTAGTTTAGTATGCTAAACCTATCCTTAGTTAAAAAATACATTTTCCATGTTGTTAACTAGGTCATGAATGAAAATGTTAAATAGAACTGGGCCAAGTCTCAACAGAGCATTTCTTATTATGTCTTCTGTTCTCACCCTGAGCTATTGATAATGATGTTTCAGAAAATTCACATACACACTCATTCTACAAATGCCTGTGAATCTAGCAGTTCAGTGGAAAGTTTGCATTTTCCCAATATATTGATGAACATATCATGTGGAACGTAATTAAAAGTTTTTTCTAATATGAAGATTAATTACATTTATTAATTTTCTTGTATCTTCCAGTCAGTATTTGATATACAGGGGTTTTTAATGTTTGAGAAATCTTTTTGCTTACCTCTCTATATTTAAAAATGTTGCTACTTTTGCTATTGTGGTTGTTAAAGTGCCAGCACAATCCAAATAAATATCATTTTCAATGAAGCTTTTTATCATTTTTGTCTTAGCCACAAAATGCTGACTCTTCAGATGTCTTATCGAATCTTAATGAAGTAGGAGAAATAAAGTCCCCAAGCTTCTTTCATGTTCAAATTGCCAGTGCATTAGTACATTTGAATGCTCTTTATCTGATTCTTTACCTAATCCATTTGGCTGGTTTTCTTTTGCCCATTTATTTTATAAGTTTCTATTTTCTGTTTTTAAAGGTAAAAGTTAAAACAAGCAACATTAAAGATCTCTCCCATTTCTAGTGTTCCATAATTTTATCTAATATTTTGCAGTTATTCAACCTACCATATGAAAAGAACATTTTAAAAATTGCATTTTGATTTACTTTAATTTCTTCTCATTTTTTCTCTAAGCATCAAATAATTAGTTCCCTTAGGTTTTTTTTTTTATAATTTAATAGCTTCCATTTTTGGACAGTCTCCATGTGTTAAAATTCTACTGGGTTGTAGGTTTAACCAAGTAGATTTATTATATCATCTTTTAGGTACAATGATTGAAGTATATAATATATGTCTTTTGAAAATATTTACTTATTTTTATTTGTGTGTGAGAGAGAGTCAGAATAAGAAAGGAGACACACATAAAGAAAAAAAAAATTCCCATCAATTGTTCTCTTCCCGAATCTTTCAATTGGGGCTGGAAGCAAGGAAGTAGGAAATTAAATCCAGATCTCCTATGTGGGTGACAGGGGTCCAGTACTTGGGCCACCATCTGCTGCTTTCCAGGATATCCACTAAAAGGGAACAGGAAGTGAAAACAGAGCCAGAATTTGAACCCAAGCACTCTGACAGGGAATGTTGATGTCCCAAGAAGCAACATAACTACCGTGTTAAATAGCCACTGCCATGCATGTCTAATAATATTTGTGTGAATCATTTCCCACATACGAGGGAGGATAGAGGAGAGAAATCTTATTCAATGAGAAAATGCTTCATAATTTGGAGAAAAAAGGGATGACAATCCATTTGGTAACACAGAATGACTTTTTTAAAAAAATTCTCAATGAAATTGCATCATATTAGTGTGCAAAAATGTGCATTTTTGTCATAAAAATGGTATTTCCATGCCCAAGTCAATATAATGACAATGTAAGCTTTTGCTCATTGTTTCAAATCTCAAATATAATAAAACCAGAAATGGAAGAGATATTCTAATAGATGTCTCCAAAATAAAAGGTAACAGGAGGGATCATTAGGTACAACTACATTTGAGAAAATTAGATAAACTAGTAGAAAACTACCACTAAGAGATTGCTGGGTCTCATAAGAGAGTTTGGTAAATATGCAGTATATAAAATCAATGCACAAAAACAAGTGATGTTCATATACAAAAATAGTCCCAATGTTAGAAAGAACTAGTAAGATCAGTCCTATTCACAATAGCTAAAAAATTTAAATACTTTGGGATCAATTTAACCAAGGAGATGGAAGATTTCTGCAATTAATATTACAAAGCAGTAAAGAAAGAAATAGAAGACATTCCAAAATGGAAAAATTTATGGCCATGGATTGGAAGTATTAATCTTGCCAAAATGTCCATATTATCCAAAACATTTTGTAGATTCAATTGGAACCAAATTAAAAAAAAAAAAACAACTAAGGACATTCTACTCAGATCTAGAAAAAAAGATGCTAAAATTCCTGTGGAAACACAAGAGAGCTCAAATAGCTAAAGAAATTTCAAACAACAAAACAAAGCCGAAGTCATCATAATACCAGACTTCAAGACATATTATAGGGAATTATAATCAAAACAGGGTAACACTGGCACAAAAATACATATGTAGACTAATGGTACTGAAAAGAAACACCAGAAATAAATCCATACATCTAAAACCATCTACTTGTCTTTGCCAAAGGAAATAAAATCAATCCCCATAGAAAAGACAGTCCTTTCAACAAATGTTGCTGGGATAACTGAATCTAAACATGCAGAAATCTGAAAGTATGAAACAAGCCACCTACTTTACACCTTATACAAAAATCAGCCAAAATGGATCAAGGATCTAAATCTACAACATGATACCATCAAGCTATTAGAGAAGAACATTGGGGAACTCTGAGTGATATTGGCATAGGCAAAGATTTCTTGGAAACAACCCTAGAAGCACAGGATATAAATGCAAAAATAGACAAATGTGATTGCATCAAGCTGAGAGCCTTCTGCACTACAAAGGAAACAATCAACAAAGTGAAGAAGCAATGGACAGAATGGGAGGAAATATTTGAAAACTATGTTGCTGATAAAGGATTAATATCCAGGATCTACAAAGAGATCAAGAAATTCAATAACAGAACAAGAAACCTACTTATGAAATGGGCAAAGGACATGAAAAATTTTCAAAAGATGAAATACAAACTTCCAACAGGCACATCAAAAAATGATCAGCATTACTATCAGCAGGGAATGAAAATTGAAATCACAATGAAATTTCACCTCACCCTAGTTAGAATAGCTATCATCCCAAATTACAAAACAATAAATGCTGGTGAAGATATAGGGAACAGTTACGCTATTTCACTGTTGGTGGAAACGTAAACTAGTTTAACCATTATGGAAAGTAGTATATAGATTTCTCAGAGATCTGAAAATAGGTCTAAAATATGACCCAGCCACCCCCCTGAGAATTTACCCAAAGAAATCAAATCAGTATATTAAACAGTTGTTTGCATCCCATGTTTTTGTAGATTCATAATAGCTAAGATATGGAATCAATCCTGATGTCTATAAACTGATGATTGGACAAAAAAGTGTAATATATACACACTTTGGAAATCCTGGCTTTTGCAACAAAATGGATGCAACTGGAAACCATTATGCTTAGTGAAATAAGCCTGTCTAATAAAGACAAATTTCATACATTTCCTCTGACATGTGGTTGTTAATATAGAATTTGAAAATGTATATGGATTGGGGGCTGGTGCCAAGGCTGACTTGGTTAATTCTCCACCTGTGGCGCCAGCATCCAATATAGGCACTGGGTTCTAGTCCCAGTTGTGCCTCTTCCAGTCCAGCTCTCTGCTGTGGCTCGGTAAGGCAGCAGAGGATGGCCCAAGTGCTTGGGCCCCTGCACCTGCATGGGAGACCAGGAGGAAATACCTGGCTCCTGGCTTCAGATCGGCATAGCTCTGGCTGTGGCAGCCATTTGTGGGGTGAACCAATGGAAGGAAGACCTTTTTCTCTGTCTCTCTCTCTCACTGTCTAGCTCTATCTGTCAAATAAAAAAAATGTATACGGATAAAACTGGCATCTTTTGATATGATTGCTATTTTCAACTTTTGTTTATACCCCTTTGAAAATGTAGTTTCCTACTTTTTAATTGTTGAATACTGTGGTTAGTGTTTAATTAAACCTGTGATTATAGAGAGGATTAAAATTATACGTTTGTAAAAATCAGTATGAAGAAGGGAAGGGAAGAGGGGACAAATTGGGAAAGAGGAAGGGAAGTATAATTAACTTCTTAGAACTGTATTTATGAGATACATGAAATCTATTTTTATATAAATGAAAAATTATCTAATTCTCAAAAAAAGAAAATAAAATCCTTCTAATTGCAAATAAACAAACAAACAAGAATTGTTAGAACTAACAAATGAATTCAGCAAAACTGTAGAACAGAGAATTAGTGAATAGAAATCCATGGTGTTTCTATGCACAAAAAATAAACTATTCAAAAGGGAAATTAAAAAAAATTATAACAATAGAAAGAATAATATACTTATAAATAAACTTATATGAAGAGGAGAAAGTTTTATGCATTAAAAATAAAAATGTGTTGCTAAAAATTAAAGAAGGTAAAGATAAAAGAAAAGACATCCAAATGAACGGACTGGATCCATTAATATTGTTAACATGACCATTTACCAGAAGTAAACTTCAGATTCAATGCAATCCCTATTAAAATGCCAATAGCATTTTTTACAGAAAAGAAAACATAATCCTTGAGACCAAAGCCATTGCATGGTGGGTAAACCTAATGCCTGCCATGCTGGCATCCCATATGAGTGCCAATTTGAGTCCGCGATGCTCCACTTCTGATCCAGCTCTCTGCAATGGCCTGGGAAAGCAGTGTAAGAGGGCCCAAGTCTTTGGGTCCTCGCACCCATGTGGGAGACCTGGAAGAAGCTCCTGGCACCTGGCTTTGGAAAGGCCGGGTTCTAGTTGTTTCAGCCATTTTGGATAGTGAACCAGCAGACAGAAGGCACCTCTATCCCTCTCTCTGTCTCTGTCTCTCTCTAACTCTGCCTTTGAAATAAATAAATAAATTTAAAAATAAACCCTAGAATCCATATAGTGATAAAAACACAAAATGCCAGTCATAGCAAAAATTATCTTGAGAAAGAAAAAGAAATCTGAAAACATCAAACTGTTTCAAGATATAAAGTGAAAGTAATCAAAACAAAGATGTAGTTGCACAAAAAGAGGTCAAAGGTTGAAAAGAGAGAGCCAGAGGTATATTCTTATCCTTTTATTCAACTGATTTTTTGATAAAGATATCAGTAATGCACAGTTGGAAAATAATAATCTTTTCAATACATAATATTATTTGTTCATTGTGCTAATCATATACTTTCCTGAGTTTTTCTAATTTCATCATCTATTTTAATGTCAACATATTGGAGATGAGTTGATCCATGAGGAATTAGAAAATCTTTTCATGTTTAGCCATGAGACATTATTAAAATTCAGTTGAACACACATTCATCTGTATTTTAGATTGGAAATTATTTTTCTATCGTGTAGTGAATGTTTTATAGTGCTATTTAAATGATGTAATAATGATGAACAATGAGAAAATAGAACAATACATAAAGAAGAAAAGTTTGGTGAATATGAAGCAAGAAGTACTCTTGTATTCTAATGTGGGAATATGATTTTCTGAAAGAACCTTGGCTATTCATCTAGAACCATTGATTGAAACATAATATATGAGCAGATCATTCTAGGCCTAGATATATACAAAACAGAAAAGCATGTATTATATATACCTTTCAAACTTTTGAAGGAAAAATATTATGAAAAAAAACTGCTTCAAAAACTTTGAACAGAATAAAATTCCATTGTTATTAGTTTTCTGAGGTTCCCTTCACATATGAAAAATAACAACCCCAACTGATTCAAATAGGCTCAAATTATAATTCCTCATAGTAGGAAAAACTAGAAAGGTGGGCTTTGGCTGGACAAATGACTGCCTCTTAGGCATTTGCCTCTCATATTATAGGGTTTGGATTTCAACACTTGCTGCACTCACAAGTCCAGCTTCCTGCAAATGTGCACCCTGGGAATAGCAGGTAATGCTGGGTCAAGAGAACCTGGACTGAATCCCATTTCCACAGCCTGATCCAGCCCTACAAATTATGAGTATCTGGGGAGTGAACCAGTGTCTGCGAGATCTCTCTTTTTCTCTGTCTCTCTTTGTGACGTGTGTGTGTGTGTGTGTGTTGTCTAACAATCTATTTGAATTGATTTCTAACAAGTAGATTGTCAGAAAACAATAGAACTAAGATAATGAACATCAGCTGTAGAGAAGATGAAGAAAATGTGGTGTCTTAAGGTGATTTTAAAGTAATGAAAAAACATTATTTCACAGAATTATAAAATAAAACCTCACAAATATAATTCTAAGAAGCTATAACTATGTAAATAAATGCTTATAATTTCATTTTTAGAATTTTGAAACTAGGCAAAAGCAATCTTTGTTGTTATAGCTAGTCTCAGGACAAACATTTGGCCTAGTAGGAAAGATGAATGTGTCCCAAATCACAGCATGTGGATTCTACACTCAGCTTTGACTTCCAGGTCCAGCTTCCTGCTAATGTGCATCCCGGGAGGCAGTGGTGGAGGCTCCAGTGATTGGTCCCTGCCACTCACCTCTGAGGCCTCTATTGATAGTCTGGTTCCTGGTTACAGACTGGCACAGATGGCCTGCTGTGGACAATAGGAGTATGAACAAACATAAGGGAATCATCTCTCTCTCTCTCTCTCTCTCTCTCACACACACACACACACACACACAGCCTTCAAGATTTATATTTTAAAGGCAGAATGTGTCAGAAAGGGGAGAGGAGAGGGAAAAAGAGAGAGAGAGAGAGAGAGAGAGAGAGATCACATTCACTGCTTCATTTCACAAAAGCTTGCAACAAGTAGGACTGGGCCAGGATAAAGCCAGGAGCCAGTTCAGGTTTCCCACATGGATGTCTGGGACCCAAGTACATAAACTATCATCTGCTGCATCTTAGAAGAGTGTGCAAGAGTAGGAAACTGGATTGGAAATGGAACCAGGCCCTTCCATATGGGATGCAGATTTCTCAAGCAATATATTAACTTCCGCACCAAATGCCCACCTCTATGCTCTATAGTCTATCGAATGTGAAATCATGTATGATAATTAAAAATCCTTTATTGCTAACAAGTGCTAACAGTCATCTGAACCTTCATTGACTCAATCTTTTTGCTGGTGGATGATCTTGTCTCAGTGATGGTAGCTGCAGACTAATGAGGGTTGTGGGAGCTGAAGTTTGGGGCAAATGTGGAATTTTCCTCAAATAAGACAGCAATGAATTTTGCCACATGATTTACTCGCACAAAATATTCTTCCACAGCAAGTAATGCTATTTGATGGCATTTTGCCCACAATAAAACTTCCAAAATTGCAGTCCGTTCTCTGAAACCACACTTCATCTATGAAGTTTATTTAATATTCTAAATGCTCTGTTGTCATTGCAACAATATTGAGAGTTTTCACCAAAAGCAGATTTATTTTCAAGAATCCACATTCTTTGCTCGCCTACAAGAAGTAATTCAGCATCTTTTTTAAAAGATTTATTTATTTATTTATTTGAAAGAGTTACACAGAGAGAGGAGAGATCTTCCATCCACTGGTTCACTCCCCAATTGGCTGCAATGGCCGGAGCTGCGCCAGTACGAAGCCAGGAGCCAGGAGCTTCTTCCAGGTCTCCCACAGGGGTGCAGGGGCCCAAGCACTTGGACCATCCTCCACTGCTTTCCCAGTCCATAGCAGAGAGCTGATTCAGAAGTGGAGCATCCAGGACTTGAACCGGTACCCACATATGATGCCAGCTCTGCAGGCAGACACTTTACACACTACACCACATGCTAGCCCCAGTATAATTAAGACTAAGACCTCTGCTATTCTGCAAATGTTAAATGAGAATTAACCTAAAAGTTACATATTTGTTTAATTCCTAAATGGAGAGTCAGACTTTCCTTTCAAGCCAGGCAGACTTTTCCTCCTTAACTATGAAAATCTTATGTGGCATTTTCTTCCCAAAAAAGGATGTTACCTTCATAGAAAATCTCTTGTTTAGTGCAGCCATTTTGGACTATACCGCTCCATGCAGTTTCCATATCAGCACCTGCCATTTCACCTTGACTTGTATGTTATGAAGAGGATTTCTTAAGGATTGTAGACCAAGCTCCTCTAGCCTCAAATTTTATTTTGCATTTTCTTCACCTTTTTCATGCTTCATGAAATTAAAGAATTAGGGCATTGAACTGGATCAGGTTTTGTTTTATGGGAATTTGTGACTGGTTTGATTTTCTATTCAGACCACTATAACTTTCTTCATATCAGCAACAAAGTTGTCTTTTTTTTTTAAATCATTCATGTGTTCATTTGAGTAGCACTTTTGACTTACTTCAATAAGTTTTCCTAATAATAACTTGGATGATTAAGTGAGAAACACATAATTCTTTCACTTGAATATGTAAAGAGCAAGGTAGATTTCTTACTTTATGTTATTTAAGAATACAAATTTCATTTATTTCATGTATATAGATTCAGAAACATAGTGATACTCCCCCACCTACACTGCCTCTCCCACATAATTCCACCTTTCTTCCTCCCACCTATCCTATTTTTGCAATGATTTACTGTCAGGTTACTTTATACTCAAAATTAAAGCTACACTAAGTAATGAGTTCAACATGTAAAATGAAGAAAAAAACACTGTTCCTCAACAGTACAGGCAAGGCTTGTAAACAATCATTGAAGCTTGAAACATCAACTTCAGTTGATGGATAATCTGGTCAGATGGTTGAATTTTTCACATATTGACTTCATTTCCCTTGGGTAAATTTCCAGGATAGGGATTGCTGGGTCATATTGTATATCTTTTTTCGTTTTTTTTTAGGTATCTACATACTGTCCTCCACAATGGCTGTACTAGTTTACATATCTACCAACAGTAGATTAGGGTACCTTTTTCTTTACATCCTTGATAGCATTTATTGTTTGTTGATTTCTGTAGGAGAGCCATTCTATCTGGTGTGAGTGAGGTGAAACCTCACTCTTGTATGAATTTGCATTTCCCTGATGGCTAGTGATCCTTAGCATATTTTTCCTGTGTCTATTGGCCATTTGAATGCACTCTTTTGAAAAATGCCTTCAAGTCCTTTGCCCATTTTTAACTGGAATGTTTATTTTGTTGTTGAGTTTCTGGAACTCTTTATAGATTCTTTATATTAACCCTTTATCAGCTTCATATTTTGCAAATATTTTCTCCCATTCTGTCCCTTGCCTCTTTGCTTTATTGAGTGTTTCCTTTACAGAGCAGAAGCTTCTCAGCTTGGTGTAATAGCATTTGCCTATTTTGGCTTTAAAAGCTTGTGCTTCTGGTGTCTTCTGCAAGGAGACTTTGCCTATGCCAATATCCTGCAGAGTTTTCCTGATTTTTTTTCTCCAGCAATCTGATGGCTTTATGTCATAAATTTAGATCTTTAATCCATTTTGAACTGATTTTTGTATAATGTTTAAGGTAGGAGTCTTGTTTCATACTCCTGTACATGTAGATCCAATTTCCCCAGCGCCATTTGTTGAAGAGATTGCACTTTCTCCAGGTATTGATTTTAGCTCCTTTATCCAAGATTAGTTAGTTGTAGTTCCATGGACTGATTTATAAGGTTTCTATTCAATTCTATCGCTCTACGTATCTACTTTTTGCCAGTACCAGTCTGTTTTGAATATAACTGGCCTGGAGTATATCTTATAGTCTAGTTTTGTGATGCCTCCAGCTTTGTTTTTGGTGTATAAGATTGCTTTAGCTATTCAGAGTCTCATGTTCTAATGTGAATTTTAACGAAATTTTTTCCAAATCTGAAAAGAATGTCATTGGTATTTTATTGGTGTCACATTGAATCTGTAAACTGTTTTTGGTAGTATGGACATTTTGGTGATATTAACTCTTCCAATTCACGAACAGATTTTCCGATTTTTTTTATCTTTTTCTGTTTTTTTCTTTAATTTTTCTAAATTTTCATCATGAATATTTTCACCTCCTTGATTAAATATATTCCAAGGTATTTAATTTTTTCTGTAGCTATTTATCTTTTCTTGTTTTTCAGATAAAGTGAGAAACAAAGAATTCATTCTGTCACTTGAATGTTTAAAGAGCATGGTAAGGTTTTTAATTGGCCTAATTTTAATACTGTGTTTCAGAGAATAGGAAAGCCTGAAGACAGAGACATGAAGAAATTGTTGTTGGAGAAGTCAGAATTCACACAACTATTTAAGTTCATCATCCTACATGGTAGCCAAAGGAATTATAGGAATAACATCAAGGATCATTGATTATGGATGTCCATGGCATATATGATAATAATTGAGAAGTTCTGAATATTACATGGATTACCAAAATGTAACATGTAGATATGAGTTTGGCACATAATATTAAAAAAATGACACTCATAGACTTGTTCAATGCAGGTTTGACACAACAGTTCAAATTGTGTAAAAGGCAATACCTACAGATGCCTTCAGTAAATTGAAGTGCAATAAAACAAGCTATGCCAGTATTCCCTAAAAATATAACTAAATTGTCTTTTTTCTTTTATTTTCAGTATTAAATCATGGCTTCTGTATAATCAGCCAGAAAATGAATTAAATAAAATAAGAATAGCAGCAGTAATTAAATCTCTTATATTACTTCCAATTTTAACAAGAAATGATTTTATTTTCACAATTACATTTAAATTTTATTGGAGTTTTTTTGTTGTTATTCCTTATATTGTTATCAAGAGTTCATTGTCTATTTTTACTATTTTTACATCTTATTTTATTATTTGCTTATGATGTTTATACATATTTAGAAAAGTAAATGCGTCTTTGAATTTTATCATGCTTTGTTCCTGAAAAATTTTCATATACTTCACAAAAGTGAACTACTCAAACAAATAACTTTTTGTATTATTCAGAAAATATCATAGAACATAAAGTCTGTTTTTTTTCTTGAACATTTGATAGAATTAACTTATAAAAAATAGTCAGGCTGCTTCATTTATTTATTTACCAAAGAAAGAAATGTGCTGATTTTTGGCAATTGGAAAAATTTCTATAACAAGTATAGATGTATTCGGAATGTTTCTCTTTTCAAATTGGAATCTATAATTTTTGCTTAAGTGTGCCCATTTCATTTGCATATTTTTCAAATGTCATCTGATATGAACCACTTTCAGTACCACCTTTCTACTCTGTTTTAGTTTTACTTATTTTTCTTGCCATGTTGAATGGTGAAGATCTCAAATATAATGAAGTGGTGAAAGCAGACATTTTATGGTTGGAAAATGATAAAATATGGTTTCCCACTTGAAAAAAATGGTTTTGGATGTTAGATATAGTCAAGTACTACTACAAAAGTGATAAATTCCACATTATTAATAAAACAAAGTAAAAATCTTTAGCAATTTTATTTTAACTTCAAATAAAATATATTGCATGTAAGCCTGGGATTTCTACGGCTGAAATCATTTTATGATAAGAAGTATTAGTGATGTCTTCTGACAGCACTAAAACCTTAAAAAAATTAAATACCTAAAATATGTCATAAAATTGAAGGTATAGAGTCTTATTCTTAATTTTCTTAACTAGAACTATTGCATTATAGAATGGATATGAAGGGTCATTTAAATTAATCTTTCAGCCCATTTAATATCTTAATTTCTTCAATCAAGTGTTTGAATATTTCTATTGAAAAATAATTCATTATTTTCTGGAATAATTCATTCCACTTTTGAAGTACTAATTGTTTGCATAACTATTGTCAAGCCTTTAGCTGAATTATTTCTTTCAGTATTTTCTACCAATTGTTATTCTGTAATCTTTTCTTTCTCTGAGACATCTTTTCCCAATGTTAAGCATCACAAGTGGCACTGAAAAGTATTATAATAAATTCTATATCTCTCTCTCCTTATCTGTCTTCTTTGAAAGTAATTCAACTTTATAAATCCCTGGTAAAAGTGAGATATGCAGAGCTGACTGTCCAGGAGTTCTCTCATCATTGTAAAAGCACTAGGTTTTGATGGGTGGATTAAAATGATTTTTTTTTCTTTTAGTAAATCCTGCTTCTTTAAGTTGAAGTAATCATCCTCATTTTATGTATGACAAATAAAGAACAACCAGCTCATTAAAATAGAAGACTGTTTGATTTATGCATGTCTGTAGTAGCTTTTCTGTATATCTGCAATTATCCGTAGAAAAAATACTCCCTGTGTGAAAATACAGAATTCAAACTACTTTTGTGTAATTTCTATTACACAAATATGTATCAAATGTGATCAAATATGTATCACATTTTATGTTGAACAAGGTCTGAGCTAGCTACCAGAGTTATAAAATGAAGAAAGAAAAGTCCTTGCTGTCAGGATTTCACAAACATGAACCTTTATATTACAACATAATTACAATGTAGTAAGCGCTGTAAAGAATCATATATAAAGACAGTGGCAAAAAGGTGAGAGATTATTTTTTTCTTTTTTTATTTATTTATTATTTTTAATTTTTAAACTTTTATTTAATGAAGATAAATTTCCAATGTACAGTTTATGGATTACAATGGCTTCCGCCTCCCATAACTTCCCTCCCAACCACAACCCTCCCCTCTCACGCTTCCTCTCCCCTTCCATTCACATCGATTCATTTTGAATTCTCTTTATATACAGAAGATCAATTTAGTATATATTAAGGAAATATTTCAAGAGTTTGCACCCACATAGAAACACAAAGTGAAACATACAGTTGGAGTACTAGTTATAGCATTAAATCACAATGTACAGCACATTCAGGACAGAGATCCCACATGAGGAGCAAGGGCACAGTGACTCCTGTTGTAGACCCAACAAATTGACACTCTAGTTTATGGCGCCAGTAACCACCCTAGGCTGTCGTCATGAGTTGCCAAGGCTAGGGAAGCCTTCCAAGTTCACTGACTCTGATCAAAAAAGACAGGGTGAGGATAGTAACCAATGATCCTAAGAGTGGCATTAACTAAGTCTGAAAAATTATACAGCATTAAGTGGGGAAAAGGACCATCAGTACACACAGGTTGAGAGTAGAGCCATTGGAGGTAGAGTAGAGGTTATTATTAGGAAGGAATGAGGTCCAAGTGCACTAGACAGGGTCTAGAACAAAGGACAGAGTCATTATTAGAGGAGCTAAGAAAGGTGCTGTCTAAGCTACAATTAAGTTTTCTGATTGAGAGGCAAATAGAACCTGATAGAAGGGCTTGATAATAATCTGGTGGGCTTTAGGCCTTGTAAGTTAACAGGCCCAGACCTATCTATCTCTTCACATGGGGTACATCCTAAGGGAGGTGTGAACCTCCTAGGGGGAAGGCACCCTGTTGACTTTCATTACTTAGCTGGCCTGGGAGGAGAGATGACCAGGTAAAGGCAGGGGGCATCTCTAACAAGAAATTTACAGTTCTGCCTGCAATGTTGCTGACCCTACTTGACCATCCCCTCAGCTGCAGTGGTCACTTTGGAAGCTGGGATGATTGAAGGGCTTTTCAGCTTAGAGCCAATAAGATCTGTGGCTCTGACCTGGGCATCCTTCAACTCCAGGGCAGGTCCATTTCCAGTGATCCAACTCTTGGCAGAGCTGCCAGGGCTCTATACATGTTGATTTCTGCTGAAGCCCAGGCTTACCACTTTGAAAGCCATTGCAGTAGACTGGCCTGTTGGGTCTCCTTGAGGGCAGATCACTGTACAGATCAGCCATTAATAGGCCTGCCACCCATTGCTTCTGATGCCGAGCTTTCTTTTCCTCCTGGTTTGTGTTAAAGCAGACCAGAGGATGCAAGTCAAGGGAGAGCCCAAGTCCCATCTCTAATCTTCGGTGGCCTGAACTACAAGTCTATAGTCACAGGCATGTTCTGTAGTAGTTTTTCTAAGGTAGACAATGCCCATGAGGAAAATTATATTCTCACTTTAAAACTTTCTTTCCCTTTGGTCTGAAAGGGAGGTTTTTTCTGCTTACTGTTTACTTCGCTGATGGCGAAGTAAATCTAGCTATGAGATTATTATTTAAGTTCTTATTTTGGCTATGCTATTACAGAAAAATGTTAGCCATCTCTTTTATAAGGTCTAAAGATTAAATTGTGCATCCTACAGATTCCTTCATAATAGAATTAGTTTCCTACCTTGAAGAGAATAGAGAAATGAAAAAAACAAGTTGGGCTTAGAATAGAGAAATGAGGGAGCAAGTCCTAGATCGCTTGCTGACAATAGCAATATTACATGAATACTTAGCAAACCGTTTCAACCATTAGATGACAACTTAAGAAAACATTTACCAGAAGGTCCAATGCCTTTTATACATTTTAAGAATCATGTATTTGAAATCGCCTCTTAAATATCTAACATGGTGTAGTTTGTTTAACCAGTAAACTTAAGCACAACCATCTAAAATGTTTTTAGTTTCTTTCTACCAACAAGTATAAAACATATGATACACAGATTCAGGTCCCACAAATTAAAATGTATCTTTGATTGATTTTAGCAGCTTAAATTTATGGAAAATCTTATCTATAAGCCAATTAAAATAAAATTCTTAATAAAATTTTGCCATGTGGACATACAATATGTACACACATATAACATAACATAATAGACCAATATAGCAATTTTAATAATAGCTTTTAAGATCTTTAACTCTTTTTGTAGATTGCCAATTGATTTGAATTGCTTTTTGTTTTTAGTAACCTCAGTTAACCATACTTTCTGTCAGTTGGTACTGTTAATACATTATTGGCTTCATCTGTTTACAGAGCCATCCCAAAGTACTGAATACAATAAAAGTGGCTGGAAAAAGTCCATAGGAACCTATAGGAGGACAGCTAAACACAGAACCAACAATGCTTTAGTTTTATGAGCAGCAAATCATATATAACTGTGGATGGCAAAAGACTTTAAGTCGCCATGTTTAAAATTATAAACTCATCAACCAACAAGAGGCACTTGCTTACTTCACAGCATTTTTGAAATCACCTGTAGGATTTTACAAGTATTTAACCCTTTAGGCCTCTGGGGCTTTCTCATTAAGATAACTATCATGTCTAGTAACACAAAATCATTAGACTTTTTAATTCTCAAACATTTGTATTAATAGCATTTTCCATTACAGAGACTTAAAATTTAGTACCATGTCACATCTTGACAGTACTTCTAATATAATCCAAATAGCCAGATTAGTTGGTGTCTCTATAAGATGAGAGACATAGGTCCTTCGATTTTTTCAGTTGGGCCCAAACTGGATAAACCAAAATCCAAGATTTACTGGAAATTTTAGAGTCCAGATTTTTTGGAACTTTGATTTTTTGAATGCCTGTCAAGAACCCCAAGAAGGCTCAAAATCCAAAATATCTGGTTGAAATAAGATTCCTTAAAATCATGACATAACATAGACCAAATTTGATCATTGTTACAAGGTGATTATTCAAATCTTTGAAAATAAGCACATATTTAAATAACCCATAGCTCTTAATAAAAATTCAGCTGTTTTTGAACAATTAGAATTTAACAGACATCAAGAGAACGTAGTAGATTACTTTAACATATTGCTTTAACAGAGCATCAGAGTTTAATTCTATGTCAAAGAGAAATTGAGCTTCCTGTGATCTTTTGCTGTGAGGTTTCCTTCCTTTACCTTCTTTCATATTGATGACCATGTTTCTGTGCTTCTGTGTGTAACACATCTTTAAGCATCTTTTGCAGGGCAGGACGAGTGGAGACAAGTTCTTTCAATTTCTGTTTGCTATGAAAAGTCTTTATTTCACCTTCATTCACAAATGAGAGCTTTGCAGGATATAATATTCTGGGCTGGCAGTTTTTCTCTCTTAGTACCTGGGCTATGACGCCCCCAAATGAAAAAGACACCCCAATTCAAGATTATGAAGATGATGAGACAGAAGAAATGCAAGAAGCAGATCTCAAAAAATTGATAAGAACATTAAGAAGTCTCAAAAACAAATTCTTGAACTACAGAAATCCTTAATGGACAAGATAGAAAATCTCTATCGTGAAAATGAAATGTTAAGGAGGAATCAAAATGAAATGAAACAACTAGTAGAACAAGAAACTGTGATAATGACGAGAAATCATAATGAAATGAATTCAATAGATCAAATGACAAACACATTAGAGAGCCTTAAAAACAGAATGGGCGAAGCAGAAGAGAGAATATCAGACTTAGAAGACAGAGAACAGGAAAGGAAACAGGGAAACCAAGGAAAAGAAGAGGAAATTAGAAACCTAAAAAATATTGTTTGGATTCTACAGGATACTATTAAAAAACCCAACATTCGGGTTCTAGGAGTTCCTGAAGGCATGGAGAGGGAGAAAGGATTAGAAGCCCTTTTTAGTGAGATACTAGCAGAAAATTTCCCAGGTTTGGAGAAGGACAGAGGCATGTTAGTACAGGAAGCTTATAGAACCCCTAATAAACATAACTAAAAGAGATCCTCACCATGACATGTTGTAATCAAACTCACCACAGTGAAACACAAAGAAAAGATCCTAAAATGTGCAAGAGAGAAATGTCAGATTACTCTCAGGGGATCTCCAATTAGACTCACAGCAGACTTCTCATCAGAAACCCTACAAGCTAGAAGGGGATGGCGAGACATAGCCCAGGTGAGAGATTATTTAACTCTACATCCAGGAATCTAGAATAAGATGGGACATTTCATCTGACAAATGCATAGGATTTGTGCAAAGCAACTAAGCTGAGAATGGGTGGAAAGGCATTTTAGTCCAAAGGAACTGCATATGTGACAAACTGAGATATGGCAACACAAGAAGATATACAGGGGCTGGCGCTGTGGCACAGCAGGTTGAAGCCCTGGCCTGAAGCGCCAGCATCCCATATAGGCGACAGTTCTAATCCCGGCTGCTCCTCTTCGATCCAGCCCTCTGCTATGGCCTGGAAAGGCAGTAGAAGATGGCCCAAGTCCTTGGGCCCCTAATCACACATGGGAGAGCTGCAAGAAGCTCCTGGCTCCTAGCTTCAGATCGGCGTAGCTCCGGCAGTTGAAGCCATCTGGAGAGTGAGCCATCAGATGGAAGACCTCTCTGTCTCTCCCTCTCTCTGTAACTCTGTCTTTCAAAAAAAAAAAAAAGTTATACAAATTGAGTCCTGAAATCTTACATACATGATATCTGAATTTTCACTTTACTGTTTTTATTTGTTTGTTTAGGCGTGTTAACTTCGTATCTATCTTTGGAAAGTGACTGCAAGATTAGCTATTATTGAAGACACTGTGAAATATAAGCTAGGGCACTTCTCCCATTTATGTATGGATTTAAATATGGAGGAAGTGCAATACTTTATTTTGTCTCATAAAGAAAAGCCCATTTTCACTATTTTTTCTAAATCCATCATTGATAGGATATACAGAATGAGGAGAGAGATAATTTCAGTTTCAGTCGATCCAAAAAATGGTATGAATGCTAAACAAGACTACACTGTAGATCTGGTGAAGGCCTTATGGTGATTCCAATTGAGAAGGGCGGCGTCACTGGATTGATGAGAAGTGTCATCATAGCTTATACAAATGAAAATAAAAATCTTTTATGAGAAGGCTTAGCATTAGTACTTTTAGCGGCAATGGCTGCTCTGTCTGTCTTTGCTTTAGCAGCTGTTTCATGTAGGTGACAGCCTGACAGGAGAACAATCAGGGGTTTATTTCTGGTTGAATTTTAGTTTCTTTCATTTGTGGGTTATTGTCTGAAAAGAAGCAGACTCGCAGCCTCTGCTTTGTCAGCAGTCTTCCTTTTCAAGTTTTTGAAGCTTGTCATAGATAGCTGGGAAACAACTGAACTTTTTTAAGCTTTTTATTGTATGTGCATGATGTCCTGTATGACTTTGAGTTCGAAATAAGTAAAATAAAGTTATCCATGCTTAAAAATTGGATTTTGGCATCTATGTAACAAAACTAGTTTAACCTGCATAATTACAGGTATCACTGTAGGATTGTGTTCCTGTGGCTTGCGTGCTGCACTATTGGCACTCAGTGAATGTTGAAATACATCATAACAACGGGCTTTCAACTCTGACAAGAGTTGAAGTAATTCCACTTATTTTGAAAAAGTCAGTTACTTTAAGAGTGTGAGGATATTAACCCCATATCATCATTAGATGACAAATTTATTTTCAGGATTTGTTGCCATAAGTGTGACATTTTTGAAGATACATTAATGCTCTCTATCTAGGGCAATGATTAACTCAGAACAAATGTAATTTCCAAAATTATACCATAATGAACTGAAAGAGTTAATGACATCACTAGTTACCTTAGGAATCAATACTCTGACAGAAAAATTCTAGATATTTTCCACACAAAATGATTTAAAGCACTACTAGTTGAAAAATTGAAAAATTCAATTAACGCAATTTTTTGTCAAAGCCCAGTAATGATGGGCAGTACATTATAAACTTAAGACACTTCAAGTTTAATATTAGAAGAGATTTGCACCTCTACAGACTTGGCAGACAAAGGATTGTTGTGACATTACAGAATGCAAATTATTCCATACAAAGCAAAACATGTATATTCTCTTGTTGAAATTCATGGGCAAAGTGCTTCTAATCACTTCAAAATTATGTTTATTAAATATTTTTATGCACTATATATGCTGCCTTAAGTATATTGTTTTGCTTATTTTTCTCATGAAATATAACAAAGCAGAAATTATTACCATCTTTTCATAGACAAATGAGTCACTTTGCAGAGAGATTAAGCAATCTGAGATCACAGCTACTTTCATTGCTCTTAGCTATTTCACTAACAGCATGGCCAAGATGCGGTGCACACATGGCAGATGATGCTATATATATTGCTATAATATTCTTTTATATTATTAAGAATACATCTGGGGGCCGGCACTGTGGTATAGTTGGTAAAGCCGCAGCTTACAGTTCTGGGCTCCTATATAGGGACCAGTTCAAGTCCTTGCTGCTCAACTTCCGATCGAGCTCTCTGCCTTGGCCTGGAAAAGCAGTAGAAGAAGGCCCAAGTGGTTGGGGCTCTGCAGCAGCATGGGAAACCCAGAGGAAGCTCCTGAATCCTGTCTCCAGATCAGCCCAGCTCTGGCCAATGCATCCATTTGGAAAGTGAAAACAGCAGATGAAAGATTCTCCCTTTCTCTCTCTCTCTTTCTCTCTCTCTGCCTCTGCCTCTCAGTAGCTCTGCTTTTCAAATAAATAAATGTTTTTTTTTTTCTTTTAAAAAGATAATACGTTAGTTGGGGTCCACGTTGTGGCTTAGACAATTGGGCCACCACCTGCAATGCTACATCACATGTGGATATTGGTTCGAATCTCTGCTGCTTCACTTCCAATCCAACTCCCTACTAATGCACCTTGGAAAAGAGATGATCCAAATGCCTGGGCCCTTGCACCCACTTGGGAGACCAGGAGGAAGCTCCCGACTCCTGCCCTCAGCCGGGCCCAGCCTCAGCCATTGAGGTCATCAGGGGAGTGAACCAAAGGATGAGGATCTCTCTCTCTCTCTCTCTCTCTCTCTCTCTCTCTCTCTCTGTGTGTGTGTGTGTCTCCCCCACTCTCTCTGTAACTCCATTTTTCATATAAATATATAAATCCTTATTTGATACACACACACACACATTTTAAGGTGGGCAGTTAGGCCAGTGGTTAGGATGTAAATTAAGACACCTACATTCCTCCTTAGAGTGGGTTTTATTATCAGTTCCAGCTGATGAGTGTAGCTCCTTGCTAATGCAAAGACTGTGCAGCAACAGCGACAGCCCAGGTAATTGGATTCTTCCATCCACATAGGAGATCTGGACTGAGTTCTCCAATTCAGTCCAGTCATGGCAATTGTAGGTGTAGGGGGAGTGAATCAGTGGATGGAAATACAATCTCTCTGTCACTTTCTCTCTCTTTTGTTCTCTCTGTCTCTATGCCTCTCAAATAAAAAATAAAATCAATATACTTGTTATTTTAGTAATATTTTATTGAGAATTTATTACATTGTGAAGCATTTATTAGATAACTCTAGGAGATTTAAAATTATAATGTGTTCTATGACCTGATAATCCTAAAAAATTATTAGCCTGAAAAGAATGAAATTTAAAGTAAACTAAATTACTAATGGATGTACCTATATTAGATGTGGGATTTGTGAAAGGAAAAAAAATGGATCATTAAGATTCTTTAGATTTGTAAATATAAGTATATTCCCAGGATCACATGCAAGAACGAAATTCATTTAAAGTAGATTTTGCTTTCATTTTAAATAGTATCCAAACATTTTAGGAGAATGATGTAATGTGCTACTTTCCTTATACACATGGTCCTTTTCTTTCCAGTTAGAAGTAAAAATACTCATAAATATTTTTAAATTAGGCTGAAAGTAAATATAACAAATAATGTCTTAAAATATAATTAGTGGGTGGGAGGGAAGTTATGGGAGGGGGAAGCCATTGTAATCCATAAGCTGTACACTGGAAATTTATATTTATTAAATAAAAGTTAAAATATATATATATATATATATATATAATTAGCAACATCCACATTTTGAGCAGGGTAGAGGAAGAAGAGAGGATTGAGGTTCACAGGTAAGAAGGGAGGAAATTAAGGGAGAAAGGAGAAGGAGGTGTTAGTGCCTGGGGAGAAGCTGCAAGCAGGGTTTGGTCGGTACAGTCCAAGGCCACAGTGACTGAACAGGTGAAGCATCTGAAAAGAGAAGTGCTTCTCTTTGGAGGTGGAGAAACAGTAGCCTCTGAAAAAACAGGCACACTCCATGGAACCATGGGGCAGTCCTTGAAGGAGGGCTCTACACCTTTTGGTTCCTTCAGATAAGGGTGCAAAGATTTGACAAAGGAATTCCCCTTGAGGGAGCCTTCCCTTTGGAGAGTGAAAGGTTGGGATAACCCAGCCTATCATCTATACTAATTACCATGTCAGGGCCCACATGCAGGAGGTACTACCTCCAGAATTCAGATCTCCCAGGGATCTGGAAAATGCCCAACACCAGGCTCTCAGAGGGATACATTTTTTTAATGTTCTAAGTTTTTTATTCATTAATGATAAGAAAAAGGCTACAAAATAGAGACAGTGAGTGCAATTACAGAATGTGAATCCTTTTTACATAATTATCACATGTGTTATGTAGCCTATTATTGATTTTTTTCTTTTTCTTTTTTTCTATCTTAGAATCTTTTTTTTTTAACTTTTATTTAATAAATACAAATTTCCAAAGTACAGCTTTTGGATTACAGTGGCTTTTTTCCCCCGTAACCCCCCTCCCACCCACAACCATCCCATCTCCTGCTCCCTCTCCCATCCCATTCACATCAAGATTCATTTTCAGGCTGGCACAGCAGCTCAATAGGCTAATCCTCCACCTGCGGCGCTGGCACACCGGGTTCTGGTCCCAGTCGGGGCGCCGGATTCTGTCCCGGTTGCCCCTCTTCCAGGCCAGCTTTCTGCTGTGGCCCGGGAGTGCAGTGGAGGATGGCCCAACTGCTTGGGCCCTGCACCCCATGAGAGACCAGGAGGAAGCACCTGGCTCTTGGCTTCAGATCAGAGCGGTGCGCTGGCAGTGGCGGCCATTGGAGGGTGAACCAACAGTAAATGGAAGACCTTTCTCTCTGTCTCTCTCTCTCACTGTCCAATCTGCCTGTCCAAAAAAAAAAAAAAAAGATTCATTTTCAATTATCTTTATATATAGATTAATTTAATATATACTAAGTAAAGATTTCAACAGTTTGCACCCACACAGGAAAAAGTATAAAGTACTGTTTGAGTACTAGTTATAGCTTTAATTCACACCATACAACACATTAAGGACGGAGATCCTACATGGGGAGTAAGTGCACAGTGACTTCTGTTGTTGATTTAACAATTGACACTCTTGTTTATGGCGTCAGTAATCACCCAAGGCTCTTGTCATGAGTTAAGGCTATGGAAGCCTTTTGAGTTCGCCAACTCTGATCTTATTTAGACAAGGTCAGAGGGATACATTTGCCTGAGTGCTGTCTGCCCTCCCAGCGTTGTCACTGAAGGTGTCCATCTGCCAGAGCTGCCCTAATAAAGCAAAATGAACTGAATGATTGAGAACAATAGAAACGTATTTGCTTATGGTTCTGGAGGTTAGAAGTCCATGCTGACTGTGAAAGCTCTAGGGAAAAGCATCCTTTTGCTTCTTCATGGCTCCGGTGGCTTTTTGCAATCCATCATCTTCTCAAATGGGCAAACTGAATGGCGAGCCAAATGGCCACAGCAGCCTGGGTTGGTCCAGGATGAAGTCAGGATCTCACAGTTCCATCTGGGTTTCACACAGGGGTTGTAGGAACCCAGGTACTTGGGCCATTTTCTGCTTCCTTCCCCAGTACATTGGTAAGAAGCTGGATCAGAAGCGGAGCCGGAACTGGTGATGTGGCATAGCAGGTTAAATCACTGCCTACAGCGCCAGCATCATATATGGGTACCATTTCATGTCCCAGCTGTACCACTTCTGATCCAGCTCTCTGTTGATGGACCTGGGAGTGCAGCTGAGGATGGCCCAAGTCCTTGGGCCCCTGCATCCATGTGAGTGACCCAAATGGAGTTCCAGGCTCTTGGTTTTGTCCTGGCCCAGCCTTTGCATCCATTTAGGGAGTGTATCAATGGATGGAAGATCTCCCTGACTCTCCCTCTTCCTCTGTTTCTGCCTGTCATTTAAATGAATAAATATTTTAGAGAGAAGAAGCAGAACAACCAAGACTTGAACTAGTGCTCTGATATGTGACGTCATTGCAATTGGCATCTTCACCCACTGATCCACAACATCAGCAATCTGCTTTCTTCAAGAAAAAATTTTTAAATTATTTTATTTTTAAAAATGTTAAGGGGAGAGCATTTTACATAGAGCATTTGGTATAGTAGTTAAAACACTATCTGGGATGTTTGCATCTCATATTGGAGCTCCTGCTTTCAAGTCCTTATTCTGCTTCTTTTTTTTTATTTTATTTTTATTTTTTTTTTATTTTTGACAGGCAGAGTGGACAGTGAGAGAGAGACAGAGAGAAAGGTCTTCCTTTTGCCGTTGGTTCACCCTCCAATGGCCGCCGCGGTAGCGCGCTGCGGCCGGCGCACCACGCTGTTCCAATGGCAGGAGCCAGGTGCTTCTCCTGGTCTCCCATGGGGTGCAGGACCCAAGGACTTGGGCCATCCTCCACTGCACTCCCTGGCCACAGCAGAGAGCTGGCCTGGAAGAGGGGCAACCGGGACAGGATCGGTGCCCTGACCGGGACTAGAACCCGGTGTGCCGGCGCCGCAAGGCAGAGGATTAGCCTGTTGAGCCACGGCGCCGGCCTTATTCTGCTTCTGATTCCAGCTGCTAATGCACAGCCTATAATGTAGCCTGTGATTGCTCAGATGCTTGGGTCCCTAACTCTCATGTGAATATCCCAGGCTCCTTACTTCAGCCTGACCCAGCCCAAATTGTTGTGGCACCTGAGGAACAAACTAGGGGATAAAAGAATGAGCATTTGTCACAGAAGTTAAATCACAGCTTGAGACACTTGTATTCCACAAAAGAGTGCCTGTATGGGATCCCAGATCCTCTAAATCCAATCCAACTTTCCTTTAAAGTAGATCCTGAGAAGCAACTGAGAGGTGTTGGATCAAATACTAGGGTCCCTACCACCCACATGGGATACCCAGACTGAGTTTTGAGCTCCTGGCTTTGACCTGGCACAGCCCTGGCTGCTGTGGGAAGCTGGGGAAATCTCTCTGTGTGTGTCTTAAAATAAAATAAAAGTAAGTTTAAAATTACTTTATTAATTTGAAAACTTTTTACATTTTATGGAGTATAACGCAATATTTCAACATATATACACAATATAAATCAAACCAAACTGACAACTGGTCTTTCCATCTCTGTATCGTTTCTTTGTGTTTGAGGCCTTCCAGTTCCTCTCTTCCAGTCTTTTTTTTTATGATTATGTATTTTTTTTATTAGATGGGCAGAGTTTGCAGAGAGGGGGAGACCAAGGGAATTCTTCCATCCTCTGATTCACTAGCTAGTTGGCTGCAGCAGCCAGAGCTGGGCTGGTCCATGGCCAGGAGCCAGGAGCTTCTTCTGAGTCTTCCACGTGGGTCCAGGGGCCCAGGGGCCTGGGCCACTTTCCACTGTTTTCCCGGGCATATTGGTGGGCAGCTGGGATGGAGGTGGAGCATCTGGGGCTGGAACCAGTGCCTATATGGGATGCTGGTGTCCTGGGTGGCAGCTTTACCGCAGCACCACAATGCCAGCCCCTCTTCCAATTCTATATAGAGAATATAATGCATCACTGTGAACCATAGTTGCCCCAATGTGAAATGGAGAAATAGACTTGTTCCTTCCATCTGACTGTGTTATGGTGTCCATTATCCAACCTCTCTCTAACCCTCCCAGGCCCTTGGCAACTCATTAATTTCCATCCTGTCTCCCTGGATTTGCCTACTCTAGACATTTTTGTGTAAATGAAATCGTATAATGTGTGGTCTTTTGTGACTGGTTTCTTTCATTTTCTGTTGTATTTTCAAAGTTCATTCAAGTAAATCCATGAATCAAAACTCCATCCTTTTCAAGGCTCTGTTGTATAGTGATACCACTGCTGCTTCATTGATTAGTTGATGAGCTTTGGGGTTGTTTCCACTTTTTCGACTGTTATGAATAATGCTGCCATTCACATACAAGTTTTTACATAGACATATGCTTTCAATTCTTTTGGATATAGACCTACATAGACCTAGGCGTAGAATCTATAAGACAAGGAAGAACTATACATAACTTTTAGAGGAACTCAAAAACTCGGCTAGGGGCCAGCATCCCGTATGAGCACAATTCAGGTCCCAGTTGCTCCACTTCCCATCAGCTCCCTGTTGATTTGCCTGGGAAAGCAGCAGAAGATGGCCCGAGTATTTGGGTCCCTGCCACCCATGTGGGAGACCTGGATGGAGTTCTTGGCTCCTGACTTCAACCTAGCATAGCCTGGCTGTTGTGGCCATTTGGGGATTGAACCAGCAAATGGAAGATCTTTCTCTGTCTCTTTTTATCTGTTTCTCCCTCTCTCTTGATAACTTTGTCTTTAAAATAAATAAAATGGATATTAAAATAAATAAATAGGAGCCGGCGCCATGGCCTAATGGGCTAAGCCTCTGCCTGCAGCGCCAGCAACCCTTATGTCGCCAGTCCATGTCCAGATCCAGCTTTCTGCTGGTGACTTGGAGGAGTGCCGAAGGATGGCCCAGGTGCTTGGGTGCCTGCACCCACGTGGCAGACCTGGCAGAGGCTTCTGGTTTCTGGTTTCCGATCGGCCCAGCTCCGGCTGTTGTGGCCATTTGGGGAGTGAATCAGCTAATGGAGGACCTCTCTGTCTCTTCCTCTGTCTGTAACTTTACCTCTCAAGTAAATAAATAAACTATTTTTTTTTAAAGAAAAGCATAGGACAAGATATAATCAAATTTTAAATCACATTACACAAGGGTAATCTCAATCAACATTGTTCTATATACCTGCTACCATTTAATTCATGTACACAGAACTGCTCATAAAGCACATATAATGTACAAGAAATTTATAAATAAAGAAGAATATGTACAGACTTTAATGAATAGCTTGATTTAATGAAATAAAAGCTGGGTGAGTATCTATTCAGAATTATAGTAACATTTGCTTTATAAGGAGGATAAGACTCTAAGCTAGAATTCCTGATCATAAAAAACTTCCCAAATCAACTAACGCCAAAATAAGGACCTGTTGAATGTGAGCTCATGGAAAGGCTAACTGTAGTGAAGAGAGAAGGAAATGTTTCTCTGACAAAGAGAGTAACATTCTGAGAGTTTGGGATATGACACAGAGAACAACAACATAGTCAAGGACATTAAATCTGTAAGTTCAGTTTTCTTTAACAATGTTTCCTCTGATTACAGTGGAGAGAAGTCAGGGTAAAGAGAAAACATGAGAAAGTTCATAAGGGGCTTTTAAAACCATAAGAACTTTTGGTTTCATCCTTTAAAGTAATGGGAGCAAAAAAAGAACAGGCAGGTAACATAGCAGACTCACATTTTGGAGCGACTGTGTTGAAGGCAGTAAAACATAGTGGCAGTCATTCTATCTAGAATGCTGAAGCAGTAGCTCAACAAAGAGACAGCAATGGCATAAGCTAGGTTGATGAGAGTGAGGACAGCAAGAAGGGAATTAATTGGACATCTTTCGTTATAGTTTAGAAAGAACTTGTTGATGTTGAAACTTAAGAGAGGGAAATAATCCTAGAATGAAGACATGGTTTCTGACTTGAGAAACAAGGTAAATAAAGTCAGACCTGGCAGAGATAGATGATCCAGTTGCAAGACAGATTTGAAGATGACAAATTCATTTCAGAGCTGCTACACTTGACATGCTGGTGGGAGTCAGTGTATTTGATAAGTTTGACATATCGAAGGGATATGCCCGATGGGTTGCAAAACGGGAGTTTACTTTGAAGTAGAGACTTTTGAAAGTAAGCTGTCTGTTTTGATCTCTTCTGGAACCTCACCATTTGGCTTGTAGATGGCCATCTTCTCTCATGTCTTCACATTGTCTTTTCTATGTGGATGCTAGTGCCCTAAACTCTTGTTCTTATAAGGACTCAAGTCATATTGGATTTGGATGCAATCAGTGATCTCATTTAACCTTATACCTCTTAAAAACCTATCTCCAGTAACTATGAAGCCGTGAGGATTCAGACTTCAGGATCTGAATTTGTAGGGTGTTGGGTACACAACTCAGCCTGTAACACTCAAATAGAATTTTTTCTCTATTTTATTTAAGACTTATTTATTTATTTATTTGAAAGGCAGTGTGACACATGGAGAGAGGAAGAGAGAGAGAGAGATCTTCCATCTGCTGGTTCACTCCCCAAATGGCTGCAATGGCTAGAGCTGGACCAGAACAAACCAGGAGCCAGGAGCTTCTGCTGGTTCTCCTATATGAGTGCAGGGACCAAATCACTTAGGCCATCCTCTGCGGTTTTCTCATTATAAGGGAGCTGGATAGGAAGTGGAGCAGTCAGGATTCAAAGTGGCACCCATATAGGAAGTGGCATCACAAGCAGCTGCTCTAATCCCTACACCACAGGCGGCCCTTTAAATAGAACTTTTTTTTAACGATTTATTTATTTATTTGAAAGTCAGAGTACACAGAGAGAGGAGAGGCAGAGAGAGAGAGAGGTCTTCCATCCGATGGTTCACTCCCCAGATGGCCACAACGGCTGGAACTGTGCCAATCCGAAGCCAGGAGCCAGGAGCCAGGAGCCAGGAGCTTCTTCCAGGCCTCCCACATGGGTGCAGGGTCCCAAGGACTTGGGCCATCTTCTACTGCTTTCCCAGGCCATTGCAGAGAGCTGGATCAGAAGTGGAGCAGCCGGGTCTCGAACCGCCGCCCATATGGGATGCCAGCACTTGAGGCCAGGGCATTAACCCGCTGCGCCACAGTGTTAGCCCCTTGAATGAACTTTTAAGCAGACAATTGGAAATGTGGATCTGAGAGAATCCCAGCATAATTGTAATCATTAGCATGTTTGCTTTGGGAATTGTTTAGGAGATTGAGTAAAGAATAAAATCCACGACATAATCCATGTTTACTATATTCATTAAATTTCAAGTTTCAAATTCCTATTTTACCTTATGTTGTAATATAATCTAAACATAATCCAACTTATTTCTTGATGTTTCTTGAATATCCCAATCACTTTTTTCCCTCAAAGCCTTTGCAGCTCCTTTCCCTCTACGTTGGATATCATCCATTTTGATATATTCCTTAAAATATTCATGTACACACTATGTTTTCAGAGACTTTCCTCAGAGCTGTCTATTTCCTCGTTGTACTTAGCACAAACCAATCTGTAATATACTTTTGTGTGTTCTTTCTATTTCTATAATTTATAGTTCCAAGATGAAACATATTTTAGTCATTTTCTTCGTTTCTGTATCATAGTGTCATAAAACAGTGCTTGACTCATCGTAAGCACTCAGTAAATATTTGTTTAATGAATTATTTGCTGGGTCACTTGTCTCCTATTGTGTCATTCATTTTTCATAGTGTCACTAATTCATAAAGTTAAGGAAAGAACTATGATTTAATTTCAGAATCTTAAACATTTACATATGTGCATACAGAGATATAATTTGTTATTTAGGGAGATAAGGGAGAATGCTATTCTTTATTAGAATGCAAAACAACTTTTTTTTAAAGATTGAATTATTTATTTGAAAATCAGTGTTACAGAGAAGGAGAGTCTGAGGCGTAAAGAGAGAAGGAGAGATCTTCGAACTGCTGGTCTACTCCCCAAATGCCTGCAAGGCCAGGACTGGGCCAGGCTGAAGCCAGGAACTAGGAGCTTCTTCCAGGTCCCCAACTTGGGTGCAGTGGCCATCTTCTGCTTCTTTCCTAGGTGCATTAGCAGGGTGCTATGTCAGAAGCATAGAAACCAGGACTTGAACAGGTCCCCATATGAGATGCCAACACTGCAGATGGAGGCTTAACTTTCTACACCTCAGCACTGGTCCCCTAAAACAACTTTTTAAAATAGATAAATAGAAGAAACAATCAACATAATTATTTTATTGTTTCGATTGTTATTGTTTGAGGTTTTATTTCTGATTTCTCTGCTGTGTTGCATGTATTTCCTCTCTGCAAGATACTTAAGGTCTGCTCCATTTATTTATTCAGATTTTATGCACAGGGATAAGTTATAACTCCCTGAGACAGAGCATCTCATTTTCCAAGACACCCCACAGATATCAGCAATTACACTGCTAAACAAAAGATTTTCATCCAAGCAAATAATTTGTTTTCTAGTGAAAAATAAAGGATATCTCACCTCTGAAGAGAATTTTTCATTGTTTCTTTCATAACTGTGAATGACCTGTGAGACCCATCTGGTCCTTCCATAAATGAAGAAAAGAAAACCCTTCAAGGGTAAAATATTACTTATTCTATGAGTAAACAATTTTAAATTAAAAAAATAAAATGTTTGGCTTGTATCACAGCAGGTGTCTGATTTGAGTCACTTTCAGCTGGTCCTTCTGTACCCACTTAAAACATTTTGTTATATAACACATATATAGAAGAAAATATTTTATTTCAGATAGGCATTTGAAATAAGTATGAAAGGTATTCTCACATCATCAAAATAAATGAAATATTGTTGTGCATGAATATTGTATAGCTTACTGACAAATAAAGTCAAATGATACATATGCATGTATACACAGTTTTTTATGAAAAAGTTCCAAAATAACCCTAAAATTTGTCTCTCATTCATAGAGTGGAAGTAGTAATAGCCATTTTGCAATATAAATATGATAATTGAAATAGACAAAACAAAATAATTCACCCATGATTGTGGAAAGCACATAAAGTAATCTTAATTATCTTTATTTTTAAACTTTTTTTCACTATTCTTGCTTATAGATAGTACTCAGTTTCTCAATTATTGCTTCGCTTTTGTGGGAGGCCAATATTCTAGGTTACACAATATAGATTAAAAGACAGCAGATCTTTTTGTAAAAGCATTCAGATTTCTTTCCTTCATGACTTCCTCTGACTCAAATCTTCTATTTCATATTGATTTTCAAGTCTCCCAATATATCTTACTGTCAATAATTTTAATTCAAATAAATTTTGAATTCAAATAACACCAAATATCACTTTGAAATAATTCTCTCATTTTGTGGAAAATGAATCACAAGGGTTTTGTTAAATCTGAGAAAATTTTGTTGAACACATCAGTAGATGAATCTGTTAACCTTACAGTTTCAGTATCCTCATCTGTAAATTGAAGGTGATGTTAGTTCTGGCATATCTGTGAAAATAACGCAAGAAAAAACTTGCAAGACACAACAGGGTGGAATATGTCAGCTATCTAAACACCACGAATTCTCTTCTATGTGACAGAAATTATACAAACCTACTCCCTGACCTCTTCCCATCATTCTAATTATAAATTCTTGGGCTTGCATTGTGGCATAGTAGGTAAAGCCACCACCTGCAGCACCAGCATTGTATGTGGGTGCCAGGTCGAGTCCAAATTCTCCACTTCTAATCCAGCTCCCTCCTGGTGGCCTGGGAAAGCAGCAAAGGATGGGCCAAGTGCTTGGGCCTCTGTCCACGTGAAACATCCAGAGGAAGCTCCTGGCTCCTGGCCTTAGCCTGGCATAGCTCCAGCTATTGTGGCCATTTGAAGAGTGTATCAGTGGATGGGGGAATCTCTCTCTCTCTGCCTGTCCTTCTCTCTCTCTCTCTCTCTGTCTCCCTCTCTCTCTCTCTTTCCTTCTCTCTCTCTCTCTCTCTCTCTCTCTCTCTCTCTCTCTGTAACTCTGCCTTTCAAATAAATAAATAGACTATTTTTAAAAATTAAAAAAAGTTATGAATTACAAGGCGTACAAACTCCAAGATATGTCTACATTTTCCAAATCATTTCTTCCTATCCTTTCTCCAAAATGCACCTGAGGCTACAACAATGGGTAGTAAGGCCATGAAGTTATAGTCACAAAATGTACTGTTTTTTCAATTATACATAATTTCATTGTTGAGAACATATTGTGTTTTGTCACTCAGGGTATTTTTGAAATCAGAACCTTCCACCATAGTAAACTGCTTAGAAAGTTATACCCTTAAACCTACCTTTGCTCATATATTCCTTACAATATCTTTGTGTATTTCCAAGGTACACATACTCAATTTGAAGACAACAGGACTGAAGAATAAGCCAGAAGTATTATCTTAATAGATAATAAGGATCAATTTAGTTCTAGAAAAAATTTTAAATGGTAATGATCTATACAACAGACTTACAAAATCAGATATAATACTAATAATCTATTAAAATATGTTGCTAATTTTCTAGACAGAAGAAAGACAAAGCTTAAAAGAATGATACATATTAGCATATTTCTTAAATCTCTGATAAGTTGATGATAAAATCATCTTCAGTATTTTTATCTCCCTTTCCATCTGAGCTATTTCCAGTGTAACTTTCACACCCCTTCATCAAGAGTCAGTGTACAGGGACCAGCATTGTGGCACAGAAGTTAAAGCAGCCACCTGTGATGCTGGAATCCCATTTGGACACCAGCTTATGTCCTGGATGCTCCACTTCCCATCCAACTCCCTGATAACGACCTGGGAGGAGCAGTAGCAGATGATCCAAGTATTTGGGCCCCTGCCATCCACATGGGAAACTTAATGAAATTCCTGGCTCCTGTTTCAGCCTGGCCCAGCCTGGCCCAGCCTGGCCCAGCACTGGCGTTTGTGGCCATCTGGGGAGTAAATCAGCGAATGGGAGATTCTCTCCATCCCTCCTTTCTGTACCTCTGACTTTCAAATAAATAGATAAATCTTTAAAATAAAAGAGTCAGAGTGCATTCTCCTTCTCTTTGAATACAGGCTAGGATTCTATATAAGTCCAATTTTCATTGCTTTAATACACAAGGGGAGTTTCTTGGAGAAGACAGGTTTATTTCAGCTTACAGTTAGTAAGTCACAGTTCAGGATCACACAATCTTGGCTGCCTTATCTGTGGACACTGTTTATGGAGGATGCAGAGGACCAATCACATGATAATCCAGGAAATAAGAGAGCAGTTAGGTAAATTTAAACTCTACTAATCAACCTTCTTATGAGAATGACAGTCTGAGGGCCTTCTCTTAGTGACCTAGAGGCCTCTCAGCAGCTCCACTTCTCAGACACCATTAACTAGATCAAGTGTCTGCCACGATCATTGAGACATCAGAGTTTAAACATCTGCATTAATTTTGGGAGCCAACTCCTACTAAGCCTGTAACAGATTTTGGTTAAGTTTGGGTCGATAGAATGTTCAATGAGGAATTCTAAGCATGGACATCAGAGGTCTTGAACAATTCCAATAAGACTTGGGCCACTGCAAAGTGAACAAGTCTAAGCAAGCCTAATGGAGTATTATAAATGGTATAGGAAAGAATCTAAGTATCACAAATGAAGGGATTATAGACTAACTTAAAGGTATTTGACATCCAAACTTGCCATAAAGCCCTTCTAAAATTAGCAGAGCTGCCTACTCAATACAATGTTGACCATGAAGTCATGAGTGAGCTCAGCCTAGACAGGAAGAAGAAACCAGATAACACATAGACTCATGAAAATTAACAAATGAATACTATTTCAAGCTGTAATGTTCTGGGATAGCATCCTATAGTCATTGCATCAATATTATTAAATCAGATTGTACATTATATTAATATTCAAAGACCTGTATCAGGGCTGGCATTGTGGTTCAATGGGTTAACATGCCTCCTTGGCTCCCAGCATCCTATATTGGAGCACTGGTTCAAGTCCCAATCTAGTTCCTTGCTAAAGTGACTGGAAAAGCAGCAGAAAATGACTCAAATTCTTAGACCCCTGCCATTTATGTGGGAGATGCAGGTGGAGGTCCAGGCTTCTGGCTTCGTCTTGGCCCAGCCTCAGTATAAACCAGGAGATGGAAGATTCTTTCTCTCTGTGTCTCTCTCTATCACTCTTTCAAATAGATAAAATAAATTTTAAACAAATGAAAAAATGAAACACCTATATAAAAACAGACCTGTATAAAGGAAAAAGAAAAATTTGAACATAAATTATATATGTATATATTATATATTGATATATTTCTTTTTAATGTCAATTTTAAAAGCCTTCTTTTCACTATATATTTAGTCAGTTAACAATGAATGTAGAAATCAGTATTCTAGCATTAGTAGTAACTTCAACAAAAGAAATATACTGAGTACATCCTCAGGGAGAATATAGCTGGTGTAGGGAGTGGAGTTTTTAAACTTTCCTAATACAGTTTGCCAGTGTAGTTATTTAGTGAAGCTTTCCATGAAATGCATGCTGTCCATAACCTTAGCAAATGGGACAATTATTTGTTTTTATTTCAGATCCCAATCAAGAAGTTCCATTTTCTATCTCCTGCCCCCACAAAAAACGTACTTAACAACAACCTGCTATTCCAAATAAATCCACTGAAGTACCAGAATATAGCAGAACACGCTACTTAATGATATGCTTCCCAGGGTTAAACAGAATGGACACTGCTGCAGCTCCAGAAACCCTTCCTGGGGTCTCAAAGCACGGTAATTACTCATGAGCTTGAAGTTTACAATGCAAGGCAGAGAATCCAGGGGCCATCAATTTGGTGTATCAGGTAAAGCAGCTGCCTACAGCAACAGCATCACATAAGAGCACCGATTCAAGTCCCAGCTGCTTTGCTTCCAATCCAGCTCCCTGATGATGGCCTGGGAAAAGCTGCAGAGGATGTCCAAGGTGCTTCAGCCCCTGCCACCCATGTGGAGGACCTAGATGAAGCTCCTGGCTATTGGCTTTGTCCTGGCTCAGCCCTTGTAATTGAGGCTACTTCAGGGAGTGAACCAATGAATAGAGGACCTTTCTGTGTCTCTATATATATATACCTCTGATTTTCAAGAAAAATAAATAAATCTTAAAAAAAAGGATGACAATCCATTTTAAAAATAATGTTGAGGCTGGCCTTGTAACACAATTGGCTAAGCCAAATTTCGCAATGTCTGCATCTCTATCAGAATGCCTGGGATTTATTTCAGCCTCAGCTTTTGATCTAGCTTCCTATGTGCACCCTGCGAAACAGAAGATGATGGTCTAAGTACTTGAGTGTCTGCCATCCATAAGAGAGAGCAAGATGGAATTCTTGGCTATGGCTTTGAGCTGATCCAGCTCCAGCCATTGCAGCCATTTTGAGAATGAACCAGGAGATTGAAAATCTTATTTTCTCTCTGCCTCTCCCTCTCTCTCTGTTACTCTCTCATTCAAATGAATAAATCTTAAAAAGACAATAATTTAGATGAGCACTCATTATTTAAATTAAAGTTAAAGCAAGTGGATGTGAAAAGATTAAAAATCCTGGCTGACATAGTAATGAACATTTTGATATAGGAAAATGTGACCAATTTAAAACTCATACAGAATTAAAATACCTGAGATCTTCCAGAAAAGGACATTATATACTATATATGAATATTACCATACCAACCATATTCATTAAAAATTTCCAGAGAACACATTAAAAATATTATTGAAGAGAGTATGGGAAATTTATATTAGAACCCCATTGCATAGACTCTAATTGATTGTAGTTCTGCTTAAATTTATAGTGTAGTAATATTATATTATATGCTGTATAAGTTATTTCAGAGTATATTGTGAAATTATTTTGCTTTTTAAAATATTCTATAGATGTTTATACCAATTGCACTCTCTTTGATACAATTATTACTTGATAAATATTACTTGATAAACATTATTTGTTTCTGTGTATTTAGTGTCATATGTTACAAAACCCATCTCTTATCAGTATTGGAAAAAAAGATTAACAGCACAATCGCCTGCACTGATAAACTGTCAAACTTTGAAGCTTCTACTTTATTCCTAAAGAGTGGCATTAAAATGGAAAAGCACTAACATAGTAATAGTCTTAAAAGTAAGTATCATTTTACAATAATTCCTATTCCCTGGGTTCTGTTTGAAATATTTTACTTTTTGTAAAGCCATTTATTTATCATAACTTCTGTCAATTGCTGATTATTGTCAACATTATTTTAAAATAAATTTTTTTTAAGAAGTAGGGCGGAGTGGGTGTTGTGGTTTAGTATGTTAAGTTGCCACACTGGAGACCCGCATCTCTTATTGGAGTACCTTGGATTGAGTTCCGGATATTCTGATTCCCATCCAGCTTCCTGCTAAAGCAGATGACACTTAAGTGTTTGATCTAAACCCTGCACATGGAACACATGGGAGCCCTAGATGGAGTTCTGGGCTCCTGCCTTCAGCCTGGCCCAGCCCTGACTATTGTAGGCATTTGGGGAATGAGCCAGCTGTTCAAAGGTTTCTCTTGCACTGTGCATGTGTGTGCATGTGTATGTATGTGTAAGTGAGAGACAAAGGGGGGGACTATTTCAATTAGATAAAAATAAATAAATAAATATAAAAATGAGACACAGCGGAGTAATTGCCCATGGGAACCCAGATAGAATAGAGATAAACTGGAATATGAAACCACCCAAATCATCCCAGTTGTTTTCTCTTAGCAATTATGCTAGGCAAAATACTTTTTATTATCAACCACAGGTTCTGATAGTACTTTGCAGAGGTATTTTTGTTAGAACTTTCTAAGTGTTTTTCCTGACTTGCATCTCCATTACTTATCCATATTGCTACAGAGTTTTGATTTTGAAGTCAAATGGATGAGTTTTGAACCCTGAATTCACCTATTTCTATGAATGTCATATTGTAAAATTTAATTATTTTAACTGTGAAATAAAGTGTTCTCAGTTCTAAATCACAGGACAATACCCTCTTAGCCAACTTGCTTTCAGCACAGCAATGGCGGACAGCTCCTAACACACCTTCCCACTGTTCTTTTTCTGCCTTATGTGGTTTGCCAAAGCAAAAAACTCCCTAGCACTAGCACAGAGGTGCAATTTGGTATAGGGAAATTCACAAGCAATAAAGTGTGTCATTTTGTCATCAGTTTTGAGAGATTACTCCAAGGAGTATTCTACAAAGTTATACAAAATGGGATTGAACTTAAATTATTTATTATAGTAAACAACTCAATACCATTCTTCATTGGCTTTTTCTCCTCTCCATTGCTTTTTTTCTTTTCTTCTAATTTTTGCTTTTTACCACTTATAACCCCTTAAGCAACCTTCATGCAAGATTATGTCTGAAGCATTGTTTCAGATTTTCAAAGAGGCAAGTATTAAAGAATGTTTAATGTTTAATTTATGCATTTGAAAGGGAGGGATTGAGGCAGAGGAAGAGGGAGAGAGAAGGTAGAAAGATAAGAGGGAGGGGAAGAGAGAGAGACTCGATCTTCTATCCAATCAGTCCTGATTGCCTATATGGGTGGCAGAGGCCCAAATATTTGACCCATCTTCTGCTGCCTTCAATGCTGGCCCTGATAGTATATTCATAATGATAATAAAATAATAATATTACAGACTATGAAATTTTAGAGTTTTGGAAAATATCTTTGTTTCAAGTTGTTATCATTAATTCCCTTAAAGACAGGAAGCTGCGGACCAACCAGATGATGGCTGCATAATGAGTGAAAGAAGTAAAGCACTTGGATGCACAAGGAAATTCACTTCATTTCTCAAGAATCCTGATAATCAGAACTGCCAAAATGCTTAAAGGGAAGTCTGAAAGATCTTATTTGTTTCATATTGTCCTAAATATGTTTGACTCATAATTTTTTAAAGAATTATTTTATTTATTTGAAAGACAGAGTTTCAGAGAGAGGTAGAGCCAGAGTGAGGGAGGTCTTCCATTCTGCTGGTTCACTCCCACATGACTGCAACAGCCAGAGCTGAGCTGATCCAAAGCTAGGAGCCAGGAGCCTCTTTCAGTCTCCCATGTGGGTATAGAGGCCCAAGGACTTGAGCCATCCTCCACTGCTTTTCGGGCTGTAGAAGAGAGATGGATCAGAAGAGGAAAGTTGGGACCCGAAGCAGCACCCATATGGGATGCCGGCACTGCAGGCTTGGGCTTCAACCTGTTGCGCCACAGCGCTGGCTCCGCATTGATGTTTTAAGAAAAAAAAAAAAAAGAGGGCTGGCTCCGTGGCACAGTAGGTTGATCCTCCGCTTGTGGCGCCGGCATCCCTTATGGGTGCCGGTTCTGGTCCTAGCTGCCCCCTTCCAGTCCAACTCTCTGCTGTGGCCTGGGAGAGCAGTGGAGGATGGCCCAGGTCCTTGGGCCCCTGCATCCACATGGGAGACCTGGAGGAGGCACCTGGCTTCTGGTTTCAGATCAGCACAGCTCCTGCCATTGCGGCCATCTAGGGAGTGAACCATTGGAAAGAGGACCTTTCTCTCAGATTCTCTCTCACATTGTTTGTAACTCTACCTCTCAAAAAAAAAAAAAACTATTAGAAATTTTACTAACAACTCATGTCAGGATAAATTATTGGGGACATCTTAATATAGATAGGAATAGTGAATAGGTATTTTGATTGCATTATAAATAAAAGCTTCCTTTGTTGATTCAGAAAATTGATTTAAATGTATTCAAGGTCCAATGAGGCTAGTTTTCAAGTGTTGCCTTTTCAAAAAGATTTATTTATTTATTTGAATGTCAGAGTGATAGAGGGAAAGAGACAGAGAGAGACATTTTTATCTGTTCACTCTCCAAATACATGAAACAGCCAGGGCCGAGATAAGAGCTGAACCCAGGAGTCCAGAACTCCATTAGGTCTCTCACATAGGTGATAAGAACCCCAGATACTTGGGCCAGGAACCTTGATTGAAAGCTAAGGAGCTGGAATGTGGTGGACTACCCCCCGGCATTACAATTCTCATGCTCGTTATAACAGTTTTGTAAATAAATTTAAAATTTGAGTTCAGCCCAAAAGTTCAGTTTCAAGTTTCCCCTTAGATTTGAAGGAGTTTCCCTACCCTCTTTACTTCTCCATTTGGCTTCTTCTCAGCTCAGTTTGGTGTTCTTGTTTCATTTTGTTGTAATCTTTTTTTTTAACTTTTATTTAATGAATATAAATTTCCCAAATACAGCTTATGGATTACAGTGCCTTCCCCCCGCCCAATAACTTCCCTCCCACCCGCAACCCTCCACTCTCCCGCTCCCTCTCCCCTTAAATTCACATCAAGATACATTTTCAATTCTCTTTATATACAGAAGATCAATTTAGTATATATTAAGTAAAGATTTCAACAGTTTGCACCCACATAGAAACACAAAGTGAAACATACAGTTGGAGTACTAGTTATAGCATTAAATCGCAATGTACAGCACATTCAGGACAGAGATCCCACATGAAGAGCAAGTGCACAGTGACTGCTATTGTTGACCCAACAAATTGACACTCTAGTTTATGGCACCAGTAACCACCCTAGGCTGTCGTCATGAGTTGCCAAGGCTATGGAAGCCTTCCAAGTTTACCGACTCTGATCATATTTAGACAAGGTCATAAAAGACAGGGTGAGGATAGTAACCAATGATCCTAAGAGTGGCATTAACTAAGTCTGAACAATTATACAGCATTAAGTGGGGAAGAGGACCATCAGTACACACAGGTTGGGAGTAGAGCCATTGGAGGTAGAGTAGAGGTTATGATTACGAAGGAATGAGGCCCAAGTGCGCTAGATAGGGTCTAGAACAAAGGACAGAGTCATTATTAGAGGAGCTAAGAAAGGTGCTGTCTAAGCTACAATTAAGCTTTCTGATTGAGAGGCAAATAGAACCTGATAGAAGGGGCTTGATAATAATCTGGTGGGCTTTAGGCCTTGTAAGTTAAGAGGCCCAGACCTATCTATCTCTTCACATGGGGTACATCCTAAGGGAGGTGTGAACCTCCTAGGGGAAGGCACTCTGTTGACTTTCATTACTTGGGTGGCCTGGGAGGAGAGCTGGCCAGGCAAAGGCAGGGGGCATCTCTAACAAGAAATTTACAGTTCTGCCTGCAATGTTGCTGACCCTACTTGACCATACCCTCAGCTGCAGTGGTCACTTTGGAAGTTGGGCTGAGTGAAGGGCTTTTCAGCTTAGAGCCAATAAGATCTGTGGCTCTGACCTGGGCATCCTTCGACTTCAGGGCAGGTCCATTTCCAGTGATCCAACTCTTGGCAGAGCTGCCAGGGCTCTTCACAAGTTGACTTCTGCTGAAGCCCAGCCTTACCACTTTGAAAGCCACTGCAGTAGACTGGCCTGTTGGGTCTCCTTGAGGGCAGATCACTGTACAGATCAGCCATTAATAGGCCTGCCACCCATTGCTTCTGATGCCTAGTTTTCTTTTCCCCCTGGTTTTTGTTAAAGCAGACCAGAGGATGCAAGTCAAGGGAGTGCCCAAGTCCCATCTCTAATCTTCGGTGGCCTGAACTACAAGTCTATAGTCACAGGCATGTTCTGTAGGTAGTATTTCTAAGGTAGACAATGCCCATGAGGAAAATTATATTCTCATTTAAAAACTTTCTTTCCCTTTGGTCTGAAAGGGAGGTTTTTTCTACTTACTGTTTACTTCGCTGATGGTGAAGTATATCTAGCTATGGGATTATTTAAGCTCTTATTTTGGCTATGCTATTACAGAAAAATGTTAGCCATCTCTTTTATAAGGTCTAAAGATTAAATTGTGCGTCCTACAGATTCCTTCATAATAGAATTAGTTTCCTACCTTGAAGAGAATAGAGAAATGAAAGAACAAGTTGGGCTTAGAATAGAGAAATGAGGGAGCAAGTCCTAGATCGCTTGCTGACAATAGCAATATTACATGAATACTTAGCAAACAGTTTCAACGATTAGATAACAACTTAAGAAAACATTCACCAGAAGGTCCAATGCCTTCTATAAATTTTAAGAATCATGTATTTGAAAACACCTCTTAAATATCTAACATGGTGTAGTTTGTTTAACCAGTAAACTTAAGCACAACCATATAAAATGTTTTTAGTTTCTAAAAAGATTCAATTTCAATTATCTTTATATACAGAAGCTCAATTTAGCATATATTAAGTAAAGATTTCAACAGTTTGTGTCCACACAGAAACACAAAGTGTAAAATACTGTTTGAGTACTAGTTATAGCATTAAATCACAATGTACAGCACATTAAGGACAGAGATCCTACATGAGGAGTAAGTGCACAGTGACTCCTGTTGTTGACTTAACAAGTTGACACTATTGTTTATGGTGTCAGTAATCATCCTAGGCTCTTGTCTTGAGTTGTCAAGGCTATGGAAACCTTTTGAGTTTGTCAGCTCTGATCATATTTACACAATGTCATAGTCAAAATGGAAGTTCTCTCCTCCCTTTAGAGAAAGGCACCTCCTTCTTTGTTGGGCCATGCTTTCCACTGGGATCTCACTCACAGAGATCTTTTATTTAGGTCATATTTTTTTTGCCAGAGTATCTTCGCTTTCCATGCCTGAAATACTCTCATGGGCTTTTCAGCCGGATCTGAATGACTTAAGGGTTGATTCTGAGGCCAGAGTGCTGTTTAGGACATCTGCCATTCCATGAGTCTGCTGTGTATCCCGCTTCCCACGTTGGATCGTTCTCTCCCTTTTTTATTCTGTCAGTTAGTATTAGCAGACACTAGTCTTGTTTGTGTGATCCCTTTGACTCTTAGACCTATCAGTGTGATCAATTGTGAACTGAAATTGATCACTTGGACTAGTGAGATGACATTGGTACATGCCACCTTGATGGATTGAATTGGAATCCCCTGGTATGTTTCTAACTCTACCATTTGGGGCAAGTCAGTGTGAGCATGTCCCAAATTATACATCTCTTCCCTCTCTTATTCCCACTCTTATATTTAACAGCGATCACTTTTCAGTTAAGTTTCAACACTTAAGAATAACTGTGTATTAATTACAGAATTCAACCAATAGTATTAAGTAGAACAACCAAAAAAATACTAAAAGGGATAAAATAGTAAGTTGTTCATCAACAGTCAGGGCAAGGGCTGATCAAGTCACCATTTCTCATAGTGTCCATTTCACTTCAACAAATTTCCTTTTTGGTGTTTGGTTAGTTGTTACCTATCAGGGAGAACATATGATATTTGTCCCTTTGGGACTGGCTTATTTCACTCAGCGTGATGTTTTCCAGATTCCTCCATCTTGTTGCAAATGACCGGATTTTCTTGTGTGTGTTTTTTTTTCTGCTGTGTAGTATTCTACAGAGTACATATCTTATAATTTCTTTATGTTGTAATTCTTTTATAACATCATTGTTCATGTCTTAGTTGAAAATAGCAGGGAACATTCACAATAATATAAGACTTGAAGTCCCACTAGCGTATTTTCTTTCTTTCTTTCTTTCTTTCTTTCTTTCTTTCTTTCTTTTCTTTCTTTCTTTCTTTCTTTCTTTCTTTTTTGACAGGCAGAGTGGACAGTGAGAGAGAGAGAGACAGAGAGAAAGGTCTTCCTTTTGCCATTGGTTCACCCTCCAATGGCCGCCGCGATAGGCGCGCTGCGGCCGGTGCACCCCGCTGATCCGATGGCAGGAGCCAGGTGCTTCTCCTGGTCTCCCATGGGGTGCAGGGCCCAAGCACTTGGGCCATCCTCCACTGCACTCCCTGGCCACAGCAGAGAGCTGGCCTGGAAGAGGGGCAACCAGGACAGAATCCGGTGCCCCGACCGGGACTAGAACCCGGTGTGCCTGCACCGCAATGCGGAGGATTAGCCTGGTGAGCCGTGGCGCCGGCGCATATTTTCTAATACAGAAATTAAGAAGAGATCACAGTAATTGAGAATAATGATAACATAGAATAGCTGATCCCTGAAGTTTTATGAGACAGAAAGAAAAATAGAAGATTGAAATATACAGCTGTAAGAACACCAATATCTGTAAGGAGAAAATATTTTCAGTTTATCTGGAGCCAAATGATTCCTAGAATTACACTGATAGAACTAACTCACTAGGTGCCAGCTCTGAGGCATGGTGGGCTAAAACACTGACTGCAGTGCTGGCATACCATATGGGCACCGGTTCTAGTACCAGCTGTTCCTCTTCTTATCTAGCTCTCTGCCTTGGCCTGCGAAAGCAGTGGAGTTATGGCCCAAGCACTTGGGCGTCTGCACCCACATGGGAAACCTGGAAGAAGCTCCTGGCTCCTGGCTTCAGATCGGCTCAGCTCTGGCAGTTGCAGCCATTCAGGGAGTGAACTAGTAGATGGAAGACCTCTCTGTCTCTCCCTCTGTCTGTAACTCTGCCTCTCAAGTAAATAAATAAAACCTTTTAAAAAAGAAACCGGCTCACTAAAAGCCATGAAAAACAATTCAAAGAATTAGAGACCACTTATTGAAATATTTAACTTCTTTACTGTCTCAGCAAAAATATTTATATATACATTATGTATAGATTATTTTATATAAAATATTAATTAGTATGTTTCATTAACCACTATATCATGTATGTCATAAAACATATACAAGTTTTAAAATTAAAATGATTACATACAGATGAGCTAAGTATTTTTTAAATGTGAAACTACAAGTGATGCTACAATTAACTAATATTCCATGACAAAAAATAGTGTATTTAGAGCAATGTTTGTTATTTACTCAACATATATTGAAAATTGCAATTTTGGCTGATGTTTTGTTAAATCATGTTGTCAATTTTTTTTTTTTTTGACAGGCAGAGTGGACAGTGAGAGAGAGAGACAGAGAGAAAGGTCTTCCTTTTTGCTGTTGGTTCACCCTACAATGGCTGCTGCGGCCGGTGCGCTGCGACTGGCGCACCGCGCTGATCTGATGGCAGAAGTCAGGTGCCTATCCTGGTCTCCCATGGGGTGCAGAGCCCAAGCACTTGGGCCATCCTCCACTGCATTCCTGGGCCACAGCAGAGAGCTGGACTGGAAGAGGGGCAACCGGGACAGAATCGGTGCCCCGACCGGGACTAGAATCCAGTGTGCCGGCGTCACAAGGTAGAGGATTAGCCTATTGAGCTGGCCATGTTGTCTGTTTAAACTGTATATTAACAGCATACTTTCTGAGTTCATAAATAGTGCTAAGTGAAATGTTACCATTAAACCTGCAAGTTTATCTTGCTGTTTCTCTATAGAAATCATTTTAAATACCATAGATGATTCATGATACTTTCATTAAAATTAGATAATATAAAACTAAGAGTCATTCAGCTGGATACAAATAAATACCCATCCCTTAGTGTACCTTCGATAACATCTATATCATGTGCATGAACATAATTTTGATTATAATTTATTAATAATGAATAATTATTCATTTTAAGTCAAATGTTGACATAAAAATTAATTTTAATGTTTCCTTCTCTCACTATGAGTGCATTCAAATTTAGAATCAAAACTTAGAAGGACATACTATAAAATTTGATTTGAACAACAGAGAATAATTATAATAAACTGAAGAGGATGCCTGGCACTGCGGCTCACTAGGCTAATCCTCCACCTGCGACGCTGGCACCTCAGGTTCTAGTCCGGTTTGGGTGCCGGTTCTGTCCCGGTTGCTCCTCTTCCAGTCCAGCTCTCTACTGTGGCCTAGGAGTACAGTGGAGGATGGCCCAAGTGCTTGGGCCCTGCACCCACATAGGAGACCAGGAGGAAGCACCTGGCTCCTGGCTTTGGATCGGCGCAGCGCACCGGCTACAGAGGCCATTTGGGGGTGAACCAACAGAAGGAAGACCTTTCTCTCTGTCTCTCTCTCTCTCACTGTCTAACTCTGCCTGACCAAAAAAAAAAAAAAAAAGAGAGAGAGAGAAACAAAGAAACTAAAGAGGAGATAGCCAGTTCCTGTTAAAAATAAAGAGGAAAATGGCTTTCTTTTGTATAAGTTGATAGAGAAGTACTCACAGGAAATCTGATTAAGAAAGAAGAGTTGACTGCACTCCTCTTTGCCATATGCCATCTCTAACTGTCATGCACACACCTTTCACTATGATTGTTGATGCTATCATGGTTGCTCCCAGATTTTCAAGGGTTTTTGAGACTTACTTATAATTTCAGTACACAATATCCAATTTGAAGTATCTATCAATCAAGACATCTTGTAAATTATTGAAAATAAGTTAGAATATGATAACATACATCTACAAAAAGACTTGAGGTGACCCAGATACAGGAAACAATGATATTTGCTCTGTGTAAACAACTTCAGCTTTCAGCTTACCTCCTTCACAGAATGAAAAGAAAAGATAAACATTTCAACAACTTTGATAAGGGAAAGAAGGGCATAATTCTGGAGGTAAGGTCTTAGTCGACCAAAGGAAAATGTACAGGAGAAACAAAAAGTTGGTACAAGAGAACCATATATCAATTCAACACCTCTAAACGTATTGCTGAGACAGAAAAAGGGAAGAAAAAAATCTGTACAGCAGAAATGAAGAAAAAAAAAACTCTACATTCAGAACCATATCGGAGACCAGCGTAAGAATGAAGGGTTTAACTTCTTTAATATTTGGTCTTTAACAGAATCTATAGTTTTCTCTTCTGCCCTTCAATAGGCAAGGTCTAATCCTCTCCAGTTAATGTCTAACCTTGCCAGTAGAAACTTGCAGAAGTGATATCCCAGAATTGATATCCCCAGGTCAGAAGAAACACAGATTCTGCCTGCATTTGTCTGCACCCTCACTATTGGATTCCAGCTGCAATGCTGGGAATCTAAACTCATGAAACTGCAAAGAGATTCTGAGGTGGAAAGTCATGCTTCCAATGAGGAATCTCAGTTGAACTAAAAGCTAACAGAACACATCAATTTGACAGTCATGTCCATAAATAAACTCAGAAATAGACTCCAGCCCTGCTGAATCACTTTTACTTATGCCACATCAAACAGAAACAAACTTCCATTACTGAGTCCAGTGAGAATATTAGATTTATAAATAAAATAAATTAGTATTATTGACAGAGCCCAGTAAATTTTGTGATTGTTTGTAAAACAGCAGTAGATAACCAAAACAATGTGTTGGAATCAAAAATACCCAAAAACTGAATGTTCTTAGGAATAAAAGTTGATTTTCTCACTGGGAAAATCCAGAACTTTCTAAGTTTTCACTAAACTTAAAGAAAAGAGCTGAACAAAAGACAAAAGAATCAGCTTATTAATTAAATTGAATGAAAGAAAATTATTTGCCACAGAAAATTAATAAGAGCTATGAACATGATTGTTGTATCACCTGAAGGAAATAAATTACTAAAAACAAGAATATAAAAACTAGAAGTGGGAATCTTACATGGCCTTTTCATTATTCAATTCTTAGTATCTAACACGTTGGCACACAGCATATACTGGATACTTGTTGAATGAATGAGTAAATGCAGATAATGTTATGGTAAAAAGCATATTAACTTAGAGGAATAGACAAAGATATAGAAATATATTTTACGGGGTCAACACTGTGGCAGGCAGGTAAAGGGGCTGCCTGCAGGGCTGGCATCCCATATGGGTGCTGGTCGAGTTCCAGCTGCTCCACTTCCAATCAAGCTCTCTGCTATGGTCTGGGAAAGCAGTAGAAGATGGCCCAAGTCCTTGGACCCCTGCACCCGTATGGGAGACCCAGAAGAAGGTCCTGGCCCCTTGCTTTGGATCAGCCCAGCTATAGCAGCTGCTACCGTTTGGGGAGGGAGCCAGTGGATGGAAGATATCTCTCTCTCTCTCTCTATCTCTCCCACTGCCTCTACCTCTCTGTAACTCTGCCTTTCAAGTTAAAAAATAAATCTTAAAAAAGAAATACATTTCAAAATAAAATTGGTAAGAATAAAGGAAAATAGAGGGAGGCGGCAAGATGGCGGAATAGGCAGGGAGCACACTTAGTCCGGGGGGAGAGAAAGTTTAATATAAGTGGAGATACTGCAGGGTCAAGTAAGAGTAGGGGATGAAACAGCAGAGGAAACTCTTCCGGAACTAGTGATTCACAGTGGACCTGCGTGGAGAGCGTGGGAGCCCAAGTTCGGGACACCAGCGGCAGACTCAACGCACCAGCGCTGGAACGCGAGGTGAGCCGAACCTCCATAGCCCGAGATACCAGCAGGCAAGCGGAAAGAGGAGGCTAGAGGGAACGAGGCTTGAAACTCCGTGGGGAAAAGTTCACCAGGCTAACTAGAAGAGAGAGAGAAAAAAAATAAAAAAAGTGACTGATACGGACACAAGTTTCTCTCTCTCCGCTCACCTCTCAAAGGCGAGCAAGACAGAGCAGGCGCCATTTTGGACATACGTCATAAGCAGGGCGACCTCAGGTCTGCACCAGCCCTGAGCCTAGCAGAAAAACCTGACTCTGGGGGGAGGGGTGAAATAACAGGAGATTAGCATCTAACTTGGCAACCCAGTGGGAGACTGCAGGAGAATTGGAGCCCACACTGAGGGCAGCAGAGATTCCCTGTGTGGTCCTTGGGAAAGAGCTTCCGATCTCTGGCTCCTGTGGGTATATCATTTGCCTGCTAACTACCTCCAATTACGTTCAGCTGTGCGGAATTACTTCCCTTTTAAATCAAAAAAAGAAAGAGAGATTTACCACACCTAACCTGGGAGTGTCATCCTTGACAAACCCTCAACCCTGAGGAACCAAACACAGCTCTCAGTCCACACTCATCTCAAGCCTCTAAGGTTCCACTGAAAGCAGACAGTCCACTTAATATAGAGCCATAGCGTAACAAGAAAAAACACCACAGTGAAGAAACCAAATATCTCCAACATGCCAAACAACAAACGCAAAAACCAAGCTAACAAGAACAAGGAAGAAACTATGACGCCCCCAAATGAAAAAGACACCCCAATTCAAGATTATGAAGATGATGAGATCGAAGAAATGCAAGAAGCGGATCTCAAAAAATTGATAAGAACATTAAGAAGTTCTCAAAAACAAATTCTTGAACTACAGAAATCCTTCATGGACAAGATAGAAAATCTCTCTCGTGAAAGTGAAATATTAAGGAGGAATCAAAATGAAATGAAACAACTAGTGGAACAAGAAACTCTGATAGTGACTAGAAATCATAATGAAATGAAGAGTTCAATAGATCAAATGACAAACACATTAGAGAGCCTTAAAAACAGAATGGGTGAAGCAGAAGAGAGAATATCAGACTTAGAAGACAGGGAACAGGAAAGGAAACAGGCAAACCAAAGAAAAGAAGAAGAAATTAGAAATCTAAAAAATATTGTCGGGAATCTACAGGATACTATTTAAAAACCCAACATTTGGGTTCTAGGAGTTCCTGAAGGCATGGAGAGGGAGAAAGGATTAGAAGGCATTTTCAGTGAGATACTAGCAGAAAATTTCCCAGGTTTGGAGAAGGACAGAGGCATCTTAGTACAGGAAGCTTATAGAACCCCTAATAAACATGACCAAAAGAGATCCTCACCACGACATGTTGTAATCAAACTCACCACAGTGAAACATAAAGAAAAGATCCTAAAAGGTGCAAGAGAGAAACGTCAGATCACTCTTAGAGGATCTCCAATTAGACTCACAGCAGACTTCTCATCAGAAACCCTACAAGCTAGAAGGGAATGGCGAGACATAGCCCAGGTACTAAGAGAGAAAAACTGCCAGCCCAGAATACTATATCCTGCAAAGCTCTCATTTGTGAATGAAGGTGAAATTAAGACTTTTCATAGCAAACAGAAACTGAAAGAATTTGTTGCCACTCATCCTGCCCTGCAAAAGATGCTTAAAGATGTCTTACACACAGAAACACAGAAACATGGTCACCAATATGAAAGAAGGTAAAGGAAGGAAACCTCACAGCAAAAGATCACAGGAAGCTCAATTTCTCTTTGACATAGAATTAAACTCTGATGCTCTGTTAAAGCAATGTGTTAAAGTAATCTATTATGTTCTCTTGATGTCTGTTAAATTCTAATTGTTCAAAAACAGCTGAATTTTTACTAAGAGCTATGGGTTATTTAAATATGTGCTTTTTTCAAAAATTTGAATAATCACCTTGTAACAATGATCAAATTTGGTCTATGTTATGTCATGATTTTAAGAAATCTTATTTCAACCAGATATTTTGGATTTTGAGCCCTCTTGGCATTCTTGACAGGCATTCAAAAAATCAAAGTTTCAAACAATCTGGTCTCTAAAATTTCCAGTAAATCCTGGACTTTGGTTTTTCCAGTTTGGGCCCAACTGAAAAAATCGAAGGACCTATGTCTCTCATCTTAAAGAGACACCAACTAATCTGGCTGTTTGGATTATATTAGAAGGACTGTCAAGATGTGATGTGGTACCAGACTTTAAGTTTCTATAATGGAAAATGCTATTAATACAAATGTTTGAGAATTAAAAAGTCTAATGATCTTGTGTTACTAGACATGATAGTTATCTTAATGAGAAAGCCCCAGAGGCCTAAAGGGTTAAATACTTGTAAAATCCTACAGGTGCTTTCAAAAATACTGTGAAGTAAGCAAGTGCCTCTTGTTGGTTGATGAGTTTATAATTTTAAACATGGCGACTTAAAGTCTTTTGTCATCCACAGTTATATATGATTTGCTGCTCATAAAACTAAAGCATTGTTGGTTCTGTGTGTAGCTGTCCTCCTATAGGTTCCTATGGACTTTTTCCAGCCACTTCTATTGTATTCAGTACTTTGGGATGGCTCTGTAAACAGACGAAGCCAATAATGTATTAACCGTACCAACTGAGAGAAAGTATGGTTAACTGAGGTTACTAAAAACAAAAAGCAATTCAAATCAATTGGCAATCTACACAAACAGTTAAAGATTTTAAAAGCTATTATTAAAATTGCTATATTGGTCTATTATGCTATATTATATGTGTGTACATATTGTATGTCCACATGGGGAAATTTTATTAAGAGTTTTATTTTAAATGGCTTATAGATAAGATTGTCCATAAATTTAAGCTGCTAAAATCAATCAAAGATACATTTTAATTTGTGTGACCTGAATCTGTGTATCATATGTTTTAGACTTGTTGGTAGAAAGAAACTAAAAACATTTTAGATGGTTGTGCTTAAGTTTACTGGCTAAACAAACTACACCATGTTAGATATTTAAGAGGTGTTTTCAAATACATGATTCTTAAAATTTATAGAAGGCATTGGACCTTCTGGTAAATGTTTTCTTAAGTTGTTATCTAATGGTTGAAACGGTTTGCTAAGTATTCATGTGATATTGCTATTGTCAACAAGCGATCTAGGACTTGCTCCCTCATTTCTCTATTCTAAGCCCAACTTGTTCTTTCATTTCTCTATTCTCTTCAAGGTAGTAAACTAATTCTATTATGAAGGAATCTGTAGGACGCACAATTTAATCTTTAGACCTTATAAAAGAGATGGCTAACATTTTTCTGTAATAGCATAGCCAAAATAAGAACTTCAATAATAATCTCATAGCTAGATTCACTTCGCCACCAGCGAAGTATACAGTAAGTAGAAAAAACCTCCCTTTCAGACCAAAGGGAAAGAAAGTTTTAAAGTGAGAATATAATTTTCCTCATGGGCATTGTCTACCTTAGAAAAACTACTACAGAACATGCCTATGACTATAGACTTGTAGTTCAGGCCACTGAAGATTAGAGATGGGAAATGGGCACTCCCTTGACTTGCATCCTCTGGTCTGCTTTAACACAAACCAGGAGGAAAAGAAAGCTCGGCATCAGAAGCAATGGGTGGCAGGCCTATAAATGGCTGATCTGTACAGTGATCTGCCCTCAAGGAGACCCAACAGGCCAGTCCACTGCAGTGGCTTTCAATGTGGTAAGCCTGGGCTTCAGCAGAAGTCAGCTTGTGAAGAGCCCTGGCAGCTCTGCCAAGAGTTGGATCACTGGAAATGGACCTGCCCTGGAGTCGAAGGATGCCCAGGTCAGAGCCACAGATCTTATTGGCTCTAAGCTGAAAAGCCCTTCACTCAGCCCAACTTCCAAAGTGACCACTGCAGCTGAGGGGATGGTCAAGTAGGGTCAGCAACATTGCAGGCAGAACTGTAAATTTCTTGTTAGAGATGCCCCCTGCCTTTACCTGTCCAGCTCTCCTCCCAGGCCAGCCAAGTAATGAAAGTCAACAGAGTGCCTTCCCCTAGGAGGTTCACACCTCCCTTAGGATATACCCCATGTGAAGAGATAGATAGGTCTGGGCCTCTGAATTTACAAGGCCTAAAGCCCAACAGATTATTATCAAGCCCCTTCTATCAGGTTCTATTTGCCTCTCAATCAGAAAGCTTAATTGTAGCTTAGACAGCACCTTTCTTAGCTCCTCTAATAATGACTCTGTCCTTTGTTCTAGGCCCTGTCTAGTGCACTTGGGCCTCATTCCTTTGTAATCATAACCTCTACTCTACCACCAATGGCTCTACTCCCAACCTGTGTGTACTGATGGTCCTCTTCCCCACTTAATGCTGTATAATTGTTCAAACCTGGTAAATGTCACTCTTAGGTTCATTGGTTACTATCCTCACTCTGTCTTTTATGACCTTGTCTAAATATGATCAGAGTCGGCAAACTTGGAAGGCTTCCATAGCCTTGGCAACTCATGACGACAGCCTAGGATGGTTACTGGCGCCATAAACTAGAGTGTCAATTTGTTGGGTCAACAACAGGAGCCACTGTGCACTTGCTCCTCATGTGGGATCTCTGTCCTTAATGTGCTGTCCATTGTGATTTAATGCTATAACTAGTACTCATAGTTACATGTCATGGTTACTCATTTTCTTCTTAATCAAAAAATACTGAAGACCAAATATACTTTTAAGTGTCCCTGGGGAGAATATAACAATGGAGATTCTAACTCTAAGAAGTTTTGATGGAAAGACTACAGAAATAAGAGCAAACTGCATGTAATCCCAATAAATACTAGCTGTCTACAGTGGCCAAAGTACATCCAAAAGAATGCTAATCGGTCCAACATCCAACAAGTATCTGAAATGCATTATCAAATTTTAAATTTTTAATAAAAATGACAATTCATATCCAATTCATTATGAGTAATAAAACATATTACATTTCTCTTCTTTCTTTTTTCTAATGTGCAATCTCTTTTCCAATATTCTAATTTATTTCCTTCTACAACATCTCCAAAACTCTCTTCTAAAGCAAAGACACTGATTTCAATCTTTCATTGTTATTCATCTCCTTTTGACTTATTAATCGATCCTCTGACAGATCTATTTTTGTCTATGTAAATCTGTGAAGATTGGAGGGAGCATTTGGTCTAACATATGCCTGTTTTGATGCTCCTTTCCCTTAGGGAGTCCCTGGGTTTGATTATTGACATAGGCTCCTAATTCCAACTTCCTGTCACTGAGGACCCTGGGAATCAGGAGCTGATGGCTTGAGCAGCCAGAACTGGATTGAATTCCTGGCTCCTGACTTTGGCTCAGCATGGCCCAGTCTTAGCCATTGTGACATTTGGGGAGTGAAGCAAAAGCTGGGGAGAGAGAGAGAGAGAGAGAGAGAGAGAATGCATGATTCTGAATTTTTTTTTTTTTTTAGAGAAGCAGAAAGATCTCTATGCTTGCTAAACAAAGGTACTAAGCATTAAAAAATGAAACTTATCACTCTAGGATAGGTCACTTGACCACGTTCTAAAAAGACTCTTACTGTGGCATAGTGGGTAAAGCTGCCACCTGCAGTGCCGACATCCCATACGGGCGCCAGTTAGAGTCCTGGCTGCTCTACTTCTCTACTGTGGCCTGGGAAAGCAGTAGAAGATGGCCCAAGTCCTTGGGCTCCTACACACATATAGGAGAGCCAGAGGAAGCTCCTGGATCCTGGCTTCGGATCAGTGCAGCTCTGGCCTCTGCAGCCATCTGGAGGGGTGAACCAGCGGATGGAATACCTCTCTCTTTCTCTCTCTCTCTCTTTCTCTCTCTCGGCTTCTGCCTCTCTGTAACATCACCTTTCAAGTAAATAAATAAATCTTTTTTTAAAAAGACTCTTATTTGATTAAAAATACTATTCTTTTTAAAATTTTAATTTTTTTTTATTTATTTGAAAGCAAGAGTTATAGAGAAGGGGAGAGACAAATATTTCATGTGCTGCTTCACTACACAATGGCCACCATGGCCAGGGCTGGGCCAGCCAAAGCCAGAAGCCTGGAACTCTATTGGTATATTGCTCAGCCAGGCAAACCAGCAAGGAGCTGGATCAGCAAAGGAACAACCAGGACTGGAATCAATGCCCATATGGGATGCCCATGTACCAGGTAGTGGCTCAAGTCAGTGTACCACAACACCAGCCCCCCTGTTATTTTTACTTACTTTGGTTATATGTGTAATTTTCACTCATAAAAAATGAACCCTTATAAGTAAATGATATAGTCCAATGGTTACATAGCTCATTCTCAGAAGCTTATTGAATCATTTTTGAATTTTAAGAACATTAAGTTTCAATTTCTTCTTACATGACTTTAGCCCTTGCTTGCTAATGTTTGGGAATGGTTTGAGCATGTTCCTGAAAGGTTGAGGTGTTGGTGAGTTGGTCCTCAGTGTGGTGATATTCAAGATGGTGTGGTCCTTTAGGAGTGAGGCCTAAGTGGGAGGTCATCGGTTCATTGAGAACAATGCCCCTGGTACAGATTGAAGTATTCCTCATGGGAGTGATCTGCTTTAAGAGAGAATTCCATCCTGAGTTGTTCTCTGGGTTCCTGTCTGCTGTGTGATCTCTTCTTTCACACATGCTCCTGCCATTCAACATGAGGTTGTTACCAAAGCGGAAGTGATTCTAGTGCCACTCCTTTGACTCTAGAGGTAAATAAAACTCTTCAAAAGTTTTCCTGCATTTGATATTTCATAATAGTAAAATAAATCAGAGAAAAATGTTGTTGTTTATTGGTAGATTTTGAGCTCCTTCTTTTTCACTTTTATCTAGAGCTGCTCTTTCTAAACTTTTGATTTTACCTCAGTGGGATTCAAGCTTTCCCAATTTATACCTATCTTGGTGCTTTGGCCTCACTAACTTTCTACATTCATCTATTCTTTTGGAAATCAAATAGTCAACTCTATTTGAAATTTGCAATGCTCTTATTTACAAAAAGAAATCTGGAACCAGTTCTGCATTGGTAAATACTCTTCAATTTCACTTTTTTCCCCCTACAGTTTTCTCTATTACTTAACTGAAATCCAAATGATTTAGATAGCTGTGTCCAAAAATCAATAGTTAGAAACCATTATTTTCCCTCTTTGAGGTATAATGATTTTAGCAAGATTCTATTGCTGTTCTTAAAAGGTACATAAACCTTTCCTATGCATTTCAGTCACCTCAAATGATTCTAGATTGAACTGTATTTGGCCTAACAGGCACCAACTTCATTAAAGTTTACCAAGAATCCAATCATTGTATAACCACAAAGAATATCTGAATTTTGTTTTTAGTGTAATCCACAGTCGTATTTTACCAATATTCCCTTTAGTAAGACGAAGTTATTTTATCACTTTCAGATGCCATTTGTTACAGGATACTTTATCTTTTGTTTCATAAAAGTGTATTAAATCAATAGAATTCCAAGATGGCTGAATAGGGAAAAGATGTTCTGCTGTTGACCAAAGGAAAATAGCAGAAGAATAACAGAAGTGAAGTTCCAGGGGAGAGTTGGAGAAAAGTTTGCAGTAGAAACTCTACAGAAAGAAGAGAAATGCTATGGAGCAGCATGGGTGCAGAAACCCAGCAGTGAGTTGGGGACATAAATAGCTATCTACCACCACTACTCCCACAGATAGGGTCTGGAAGAGATATGGCACTGAGACTTAGGGGAGAGGAGACAGTATTTTTCTTAAATGAATTTCCAGGATCTTATTTGAATAAAGGGTTTTTTATTAACTATTTTTGGTGTTATAATTAAGTATGTTTAACTCTGTGTTTGCAATTTTTTTCCCTTTTATTTTCCGTGTAACTTGTTCTTCTTTTCTAAGTTATTATAGCTGTTCTGATTCTTGCATTTAAATGTGAACTTTAGAATCAGTTTGTCAAATTCTACAAAAATGATTGTTGAAACTTTGATTTAGATTTCTGGATATAAAAAGAAATTTTGGGGTAACACATAATTTAGCAATATTGAATCTTTAGCTCTATGAACATGAAATATACATCCATTTATTAAATATTCTTTAATTTCATCCAAAATATTTCATATTTTAATGTATAGGTCTTGCATTTCTTTCATAATTATCCTAATTTATTTCATACATTTCTTAAATTTCAATTTCAATCATACATTAGGAATATATAAAAAGTTTATTTTTACATATTGATGTTTCATTTTATAAAATTATTAGCTTTACAGCATTTTTGTTCATTCCATAGGATTTCTACATAGATGATTTCCTGATAATGTAGATAATTGTATTTCTTTTACTCAATATGAGTATTTTTTTAAAGATTTATTTTATTTATTTGAAAGAATTACAGAGAAAGGTAGAGACAGAGAGAGAGGTCTTCCATCTGCTGGTTTCACTCCCCAGATGGTCGCAATGGCAGGAGCTGCGCCCATCCGAAGCCAGGAGCCCGGAGTTTCTTCCGGGTCTCCCACACGGGTGCAGGGGCCCAAGGACTTGGGCCATCCTCTATTGCTATCCTAGGCCATAGCAGAGAGCTGGATCGGAAAAGGGGCAGCAGGAACTAGAACCGGCTCCCATATGGGATGCTGGCACTTCAGGCCAGTGCTTTAACTTACTGTGCCACAGCACCAGTCCCCTTCTTATTTCTTGTAGATTTATTTTATTTATTTTGAGAGTTACAGAGAAGCAGGGAGAGACAGAGCAACAGAGATCTTCCATTTGCTTGTTCCCTCCCGTAGATGGCCATATCACTAGGTTTGTCTGGGCCATGCCAAAGCCAGGAACCAGGATCCACCTCCAGGTCGCCCATGTTTGGGGCAGGGACCCAAGCACTTGGGGTCAAATTCCATGGCTTTTCCCAGGTCATTCTCAGGGAGCTGGATGGGAAGTAGAGCAGCCCAGACATGAACTGAGACCCATATGTGATGCAGGTGACACAGGCAGCGACTCTACCCGTTAGGCCACAACTCAAGTTACCTCTCTCCTTCTTATACTGCAATGTTGAATAGGAATTGTGAGAACAAGATTACTGAATTTTCTTCTTAATCTTAAATGGAAAATATTCTTTCAAAACTAAGTATGACATTGGGTGTGAGTTTTTCATAGATAGTCTTTATGAATTTGAGGATTATATTTTATTCCTAGATTGCTGACTTTTTTCTAAAACATATGGTTTTGATTTTTGTCATTTTTTGTTTTTTCTACCCTCATTGGAAATCATAAATTTTCTGTTTAATTTTTTGAACAGTAAGCCAACTCTGCATTCTGTAATCAATCACTTAGTTGGGATAGAAAATCATTTGTGTTATTGGATAATTAGTGGTATTTTAACTTAAAATTATTATAACTATGTTTTCTAATCTTGTCTCTAATTTTCTTATATCTTTGTCCTATTTTGGTATTGAGTTCATTCTGGCAACATAGAAAGAGTTTGAAAATCTTCCATCCTCTGCAATTTCCTCCAAGATTTAGTTCAGAGTTCTTTCTTTGAATACTTCTTTCATGGCATTTGCCATATTTGATACTAAGTTCTGTCATCCAATAGAATTTATCCTTGTGTATCTTGTTACTACATATTTAAGGACCAGAAGAACGCTGGCTGTAGAAAAGTAGCTGAAGAAATATCAGTGCCCATGTAAAGAGTAAAAAACAAAATCAGCAATACAATAAATGACAGTCTATTTTAATCCTTGCTGTTAAAGAAATGTTTAGTTATCTTCTCTTCTTAACATTAATTCAAAATCTATTTCCACTAATTAACTTCAACTGAGTGCACCAGAAGTCTTATTTTATTTATCTCTCTTTTTTTTTATATATATCGAGTATAGTTTCAAGAATAGAGTGGAAAATTTCTTTTTGAAAGTAATCAACAGCTTCCTTATGTGGACATACAAGTAAATATCTATTAACATTTTAGTCTTTAAAAATAATGATATTAGTTTAATTTTTATGTTTATGTCGTACTATAAGAAATATAATATTTTAAATGCCCAAATATCATCTATTGCACATGCCAAAGAATAAGTGGTTTTAAAAGTGTGTTGTCAACCCTGTTTGTATTTCAACAACATCCAGTGTTTCTGTTCAATTCAACTACTTAGTATAAATTTGCAACTTCAAACTAGTATTTACTAATTATCTCCACCCTGACAACTGATTTTTAAAAATAATTTGAATTTGTAAATCACTTCAAAATCTAATGGAACTCAAATGCTATTACAGCTGAAACCACTTAATAGAACCTTGTTAATAAAGACAATCTAGATAAATTAGGCACTTTTGGTGAACATATTTTATCTTGGCCACTTGTTATGATCCACAATAATAATAATGAGTAATAAGTACAGCCTAATTAAAGGGATATTTCTCTATTAACTATTTCCTGGGGTTGTTGTATTTTTTTTTAACTTTTTACTAATGGATTTGAGAGATTCTATTATTAATTCTGATTTCTGATTTTAAAAGGAGAAAACAAGCACTCATAAAGATATCAGCATAACTTCATTGTGTATACAAAAACCTATTCCACAAAGTACACTTAGTATAACTTCCCAGAAAACTAAATGTAGACTCCTCTTGAAATAGGTCATGGCTATTTTTATTTTAGTATTATGAACTATCAGAATTAAAAAATAAGAGCTCTTAGTTAGTATCTTATCACATGAATAAAATGCTTTGCAAATTGTAAGATAATACTGTTGTCTAGTTTAAGAGCCTTCAGACAAAATACAAGAGTTGCAGAAGAGCTAATAATTTCAGAAAGCTATCATACACATTAAAAAAGTGTGTCTTATTTAAGACAGTGTTTATTTTTTGATCTCTTCTGAGAAATTTAGTTACACATTCAACAAGCACACCTACTTAAACACTATGAGACTTCATTCAAGTGTTTTCCATAAGTACTCTTTAAGAAAAAGGAAGTCATTTCACTTACAGACCTAAAAAAGCTTGCTTAGTATCCTAATGTTCTATTAGTTTCCTTGTTCCTATAGTCTTTGAGGGTTAAAATCAATTGTGCACCTAACCCTTTATCAGAACTCATTCATTCATCATTTTTTTTTAAAAGATTTTATTTATTTATTTGAAAGGCAGAGTTACAGAGAGGGGGAGAGACCTAGTGTGGAGTCTTCCTATCTGTTGGTTCACTCCACAGATGGCCACAATAGCATGGGCTGAGTCGATCCAAACCCAGGAACCTAGTACTTCTTCTGGGTCTCTCATTCAGGTGCAGGGACTCAAGCACTTGGGCCATCTTCTACCACTTTCCCAGGCCAAAGCAGAGAGCTGAATTGGAAGTGGAGCTGCCGGGACTAGAACTGGGATGCTGGCGCCACAGGCAGAGGCAGAGCCTGCTGAGCTACAGTGATGGCCCCACATCCCTTCATTATTTATCAAATACATACTACATGCCAAATATTATTTATGCTCTATTAACATAAGTATGAATTGTGCAAGGTTTTCCAATGTAGATCTGGTATTATTATGCAGTACTACAATTTATCCTATAATAAAGAAGCAAAAAAATTATATTTATCAGGTTTTTATTTACTATTATTCTGGTTTAAAGTGACAAATGAGAGGGCTCTTCTGTGACATCTTTAATAGAAAAATAAGCCATTTTTCCGTAGTTGCAGCTGCATGAAATGAAATTAGTTCATCTACAAAGGCTTCTGGCTTGCATACGTCTTTTTTGGAATAACTTGTGAACAGAAAACTGACATGATTTGTAGGGACTTTCCTTGAATTCCAGATTGAAATGTATGCAATCTTTCAGAAAACAGTCACTTACCATTATTGGTGTCACCAGAAGAAAACTCCCAGGAATGGTTGCACGTGCACATATCTTAAAAATTTCCTTTGGACATTATGTCCCAAGAATTTCAAAGGGTGCATAAGTTTCTTATTCCTGTTTTAAATAATTTCATACCTCTGTTTTTAGTCACAATGGATCATAATAAATTAATAAAGCCCCTCAGTTGAAATAAATAAAAAAACTTGAAATATTATCAAATATGTTTTTCAAGGATTAAGTATCAGGTTATGCAGAAAAAACATCATCACTGAAAATAAAGTAGAGGACAGTAGAAGACTAATTCCTAGAAACTAGGAAGTGTGAGGGAAGAGGAACTAAAGGGAGGTTGGAATATGGGGATCAAAATAAAATTAGATGAGAGGAACAAATTCTGTTTTCTTATACCATATGAAGGTGAATTACTTCACAATGACCTAGTATATATTTTGGGAAGAACTAACCAGAAGAGAGGAGACAGAAAACTGCAAACATAATAAAATGAGGAGATGAAATTTAACCACTCTGATTTTATCAGTATACACTTTATACCTATTTTAAAATATCAGTCTGTATTCCATAAATATGTACTACTATGGCGTGACAATTTGAAAGAAAAAAAATTAAAATTATTCTTGAGAGAAAGAAAACATACAGGGTCCCTCGACTGCCCACCATACTTCCTGAAGAGAATTCCCATTCTCAAGCCACAGTCCAAATATGACTAGTGGAAGAGCCTAGTGGTCTCCCTGAGGTGGGACTACACAGGTGTCCATTAAGGCCTCTGTGGCCAAAATTTGTAAGACAACATAAAGGATCTGAGAAATCTGCCCAGAAAGACAGCTCAAGAGATCTAAAGAAGATTCTGCTTGATTTTCCAGCTTAGTAATGATGAGGGTGTATGTCTGATTAAAAAAAAAAAAAAAAAGATATAGAACTCTATCTAGAATTCACATAGGCCTAGAAAGAATTTATGTTCTCAGTAGTCTGAGTAGAACACCTTATAATTTACAGAATTATCTTATAATTATACAGAATACCCAGAATGATATTTTCAAAAATTTGTATCTTGGAAAATAGAACCTTAGAATCAAGACTACTCTGATTCCTTGAGCCTCAGAGCCTGTGAGAAACTAGTTGAGCAGTCAGAAATACAGAAAACTCTATTTAATAAATTTTGTAAAGTACAATAAATTATAACAGTAGTCTGTAAACTATGAACTCATACAACTAGGTTCCAAAAATGAATGGTTTAATATGGAGAAGGTAATAAAAATCTTTTTTCGGTATGGAAGAGAAGAGAGGGTCATAGAAAAATATAAACCAGTATGGACAAATGTGGAACAAATCCCTTGTTATGTTTTTTGTTTGTTTATTTTTTTTAACCAGGAATGTCTATGCATAGCTAGAAATCACGCAGTGTCTTTACTGTTCACCAAATGAAGATATATATCAAGACACATATAAAGAGATGAATTAATTCAGATAAATTTGGTTGCAGAAAATCCAACTAGACTTTTCTTGGATAAATAAATAAACAAATATATTTACTGGCTTACACCATTAAAAATTAAGTGTTCATCTAAATCATTTTGATTCTGCAACTTAAATGAAATCCCTATAGTTTTCCCTCATTATTCTGTTCTTCTCTTCTCCTAGTTGATTTCTTTCTCAGTTTCTAATTATTAAAATGATCTACCTGAAACTCCCATTTTACCTCTGTCAAAACATAAATCTATGGGGAAAGTCTCTGCTTTGGTTCCAACAATTCCAGCAAACATTTGCTTCACTCTTCATGACTTCAATTGAGTCACGAGTCCATGAATTAATTTTTCAGACCAAGGGAATTAACATTCTGATTGTCTGATTTGCACAGAAGTCATATAGTGACCCTATAACCATGATGCTGAGGAAGAGTTATTGAGTAGTTGAAAAAGTGAAACTTGGATAATGTTAGCAGGACGAGTTAAAAGAAATGTAAATGGAAAAAAAAAATCCTACAGAGAAAACTTAAAGTGGCCTATAAGGAATAAATGTGTGATGAATGCATATATACAGATTTTTGTGCACAGTTTCAGAGGTGATTATCTGTGGGATTTCCCTCTCTCAGTATTCTTTGGAAAGCAAAAAGACAAATATTACCTCAAGAAATATATATTGAGTGCCCACTGCGAGTTAATCATCTTGCTAGGGACTAAAGATAGTAAATCAAACAACATGTGTCCTCAAAAAATTTATAGCTTAGTGTAAGAGATAAGCAAGTTTGTTCAGTACCACAAGAAAAGTTTACATTTTGGGAATACCAGTTGATGTCTCTTGAGTAGGAAGCAGGAAATAGCCAAAAAATATATATATATTACAGGAATGCCATTAATAATGATGCTACAGCAGAAGGATCAACAGGAAAAAGGACATGAAAATGAGAAAACTCTTGACACATTTTACAAATGATTGTGGAGAACAGTGGAAAAAGGAAACATAGAAATAAATAACACTAGCTAGGTACACAGGGAGCACAACAATAAAACTCTTATGTACTAAGTCAAAAGTGAATTTTATGTGAAAAAATGCTGTATAAATACCAAGTTATTAAAGAGAGGAGATAAATGCAATAAGAGATGTCTTAAAGAAAGGCTATTTTGACACCAAAAAAGATACATTAGGAGGCCCAGAATGTTAGCAGTGAGACTTCAAAGAAGAGTCTGGTAATAATTAAGGTGAGGAGTAGAAAGCGATGGGTAAATGGAAACCAGGAAGTTGAGAAGGGATAAGGTAACCATCTCTTTGTCCTGATGGGATTCTTTCTTATTAAATTATGTATTTGATTTGTACCTTAATCTAGGAGCCTAATTTCTGCCATTCTATTCCAACAGACAACAGAGTTCTTCCTAGGAGATGGCTGATCATGGCTCAGTGTGTGCTAAGAGGAATTATTTTCCACATTCATAGTTTCTTTGCATTGTTTCTTTTAAGTAGTGGAATAGAGAATATTATGAACAGGATCTAAAATGAAAAGCCAGAAAGCTAATTAAGTCCCATTTTTCAATAAATTTAAAGAAATAGTAAGTTGGAGAATTTGAGAAGTGTTATCAAGGTTAAGGAAGAGATTTTAGGGATTGTCTTTTTAAGGACATGGACTATCTAGTCATAGATATGACCAAAATTACAGGCATTGCAGGAGACAAGATTATTGACAAGGAATGAAAGAAAAAATAGGCAATACTGTAGAGGAACATTGAGATAGAGTGAAAGGGCAATGCAATTGTTCACTTTATTGTCTTCAATCTTATGAGTTAAGCAGGAATCAAAGTCAGCCAGCTATACTTTGTTCTACTGAACTGTCCTGAGAAGCTAAGTATACAAACTTAGACACATGATTGCATTAATGGGAATGGTGTTCTGCATCCCATTTAAAAAATCTCCTGTAGTAATCTGTCTTAAAAACAACCTATCAAAATTGATTTTCGCTGAAAATAACAAGAATCAATTGTGCATATTTAACAGTATTTCCTGTAGCTCTTATGTTGCCATTGTTTTTTGTCTTATATTTGTCTATGTATTTATGGACATTTTCTTCTGATTTATATTCATTTTCTAATAGCCTATTGAATTACTTTTTAATTATCTTTCCCAGAACTTCTATACTTTTCTATGTTTCATTTTATATAATTTAAATTTACTTGGAAAAATCTTCAATTTTTTTTTTCTTTTGGTTCAATGAACATGGGATTTATTTTTTTGAAAATCTATGTGTAAAAAGTTCAAATAATTCAGCTTTTATGTCTTCCTATTGACCAATCACTTAATCATGACATAGTGCCTTTGTATCTTTCTTTAACAGTCTTTGTGTTAATGTCCATTTTGTCTGAAATTAGGATGGCTACACCTGCTCATTTTTGCTTTCCATTAGCCTGGAATATTTTTTCCATTCTTTCATTTTCAGTCTTTATGTATCTTTGTTGGTCAGATGTGTATCTTGTAGGCAATGAATAAAAAAGTCTTGTTTTTTTAATCCATTCAGCCAGTTGATGCCATTTACATTCAGGTTAGTATTGATAAGTAATGAATTGCCGTTGCCATTTTTCCAAATATTCTTATTATTTACTTTAAAATCCCTGTTTACTTTTACTGGGAGGTTTTTTTTTGTTTTTTGTTTTTTGTTTTTTTTTTTTTTTGCCTTCACATTCTTTTTTAATGATGGCTATCTTTCTGTGTTTCTGTGTATACCACATCCTTAAGCACCTTTTGTAAGGTGCTTAATGGTGACAAATTGTTTATTTTCTCTTTGTTATGAGAGGTCTTTATTTCACTTTCATTAATAAATGAGAGATTTACAGTACACAATGCTCTGGGTTGACAGTATTTTTTTTTTCTTTTAAGACTTGGACTATCTCTCTACATTCTGTCCTAGCCTGAAGATTTTCTGATAAGACAGCTGTGAGTCTAATTGGGAAGCCTCTGAAAGTAATGTGGCATTTCTCTTGTGCATATCTTTAAAGCTTTTTTTGTTGTTGTTTTACTGTTGAACATTTGGCTATAATGTGTTTTGGTGAAGCTCTTTTCTGGTCATGTTTATTAGGAGTTCTATGTGCTTACTGTATTTGGAAGTTCCTTTCTTTCACCAAATTAGGAAAATTTTCTGTAATTATTTCACTAAAAAGACCTTCTAATATTCTTTCTTTCCATACCTCCAGGAAATCTTGAGACCTATATGTTGGGTAATTTATTAGTGTCCGATAAATCCCCAACACTCATTTGACAGAGTTACAGAGAGAGGTAGACACACACATACAAAGAAGGGGGGTGGGAGAGAAAGAAAGATGTCTTCCATCTGCTGGCTCATTCCCCAAATGACTGCAATGCCTAGAGTTGAGCTGATCTGAAGCCAGGAGCCTGGATCATCTTCTAGGTCTCCCATGCAGGTGCAGGGGCCCAAGGACTTCTTCTACTTCTTGACCAGGCCATAGCAGAAAGCTGGATTGGAAGTGGAGCAGCCACATCTCAAACCGGCACCCATATGGGATGCAATTGTTGCACGCCAGGGCTTTAACTTGCTGCAGCACAGCCTTGGACCCACCAACATTGTTTTTAATTTTTCTAATTTCTTCTATTTTTTCTTTTTCTTCTTCTACTTCTTTTCTTTTTCTTTTTTTTTTTTTTTTTGGTTTACAAAATTTCCAATGATTTGTTGTCTAACTCATATATTTTTTGAATTTTCGTGTGTATTTTTAGTCATTTTGGGGGATACTTTTTTTCCCCTCTGATGCCTCTTATCTTTCAAGTATCCCTCTGTGTCTTAGTGGAAAGTCTGCATTTTCAGTAGATACTGAGAGTGTGTCCAGGGAGCTCTGCTCAGTGCACTGGGGGGGGGGGGGGGGGGACTGTGAGAAAGGGTGAGTATCCAGGGTAACATCCAAGTTAGCCACAGTAGATCTCCTTTTAACAGAAGATGGGAGTTTGTGTGATCAAATCCTCAGCTCCCCCAAGGTGATCAATGCCTGGCTTTTAGCCCTCAGTGGGTTCAACACTCATCTGTGCCACCCTTTGAACTGTACAAATGAACTGTATCATCCTCACTCCAAGCACAGATCCCACTGTAATGACTTTCCTCAGGCTACTGGGGAGCTCTGAGTGTATGGAGCCACAAATAGGATTTCCCAGAGACTCAACTACTCCCTAAACCCTCTGGGAAGCTGCCATATCTCATAGTCTTAGCACACAAGGCTCCCACATTTGCTGTGTGCAGAGGATCCACTCTGCCCCACCAGCCTGTCTAGTCCACAGAGAAGCAATTGTTCCCCAAGCCAGCTGTCTTTAGGTGCTCTGCCTGGGTGACTTAAGCCCTGGAGCCTGTGGTATATTGGGAGGCTGGGAGTGTCTTACAGTCCTATGTGGGTGCCCAGCCCCCGTCTATCCTCCCAGCCAAGGTCAAAGTTAGTGGGGACCACAGATCTGTGTCTCCACTAGAATATCTGGATCACACAAGTACACAAGAGCCACTAGCCGAATCTTGCCCTTTTCCCACTGCTGTTGCCAGTACTGCCGAGTAGATGGTATCCTGTCCCAGCCAGTTGCTGTACACATGCACAAAGCCTTCTGAAGTTGCTACCCAAGCCCAAAATGGCACCCGCCCTCTCTCAGCCAGGTGCAGGGATCTGTTGTGGGGAAAATGGGGTAAGAGAAACTTGTCCCTTTTATTTCCAATGGGTCTGTGAATACTCACTACCGCCCAGGACTCCAGGTGAAACTCACGTCACTCTTCCTATGGCTATATCACCTTGGGCTGCTGCTGTTTGGTCTCACCTCCATCTCTAAGCTACTGCCTAGTCCAGCTCTTGGATGCTTAGTATGGTGTGTCCATGTTCTTGTGTACATATGTACTTTACACATAGGTCCATCGCATTCCTCTGCCTCCTGTAGAATTTTCACTATAGTTTTTCTCTTTAATTCTTCCTTGAGCGTGCATTTCCTACGCTTTAAAAAAAAAATTGTCCCTAGCCTAGTGCAGTATCCTTCTCCACTATCTTGAAATCGGGAGTGTCTTTATCAATTTGATTTTTGTGCCTTGTTGCTTCTGTACCTATTCTATGTTATAAACATTGTGCAGCACCAAGCCTGAAGGAAGAGGAACTCTGTGAGAGTACTCCAAAAATCTTGTCAAAAAATGGAATAAAAATATGAGTAAAATGCTCTTATCTCATATGAGAATGCCCTTTGATTATTTTCTTAGGACAAAATTCTGTGTCAGAATTACTGAGACAACACAGTTAATACTACTTTTTAATATGTGTCATCAAATTTATTCCAAAAAAGTAACTTCAACTTACATTTCAGCAATATTTGGACTCCATATTTCAAGATGACTTAATATGAATGAGATAATAACAGATCTGAAATGTAATGTCCATATAAAAAGATATAATGAGATTATATACATACATATATACACATACATATGTGTGTATTGAGCTGGTGGCTGGTGTCGTGGCTCAATAGGCTAATCCTCCACCTTGCAGCGCCAGCACACTGGGTTCTAGTCCCGGTCGGGGCACCGGATTCTGTCCCGGTTGCCCCTCTTCCAGGCCAGCTCTCTGCTGTGGTCCGGGAATGCAGTAGAGGATGGCCCAAGTGCTTGGGTCCTGCACCCCATGGCAGACCAGGATAAGCACCTGGCTCCTACCTTGGGATCAGAGCGGTGCACCGGTTGCAGTGCACCGGCCGAGGCGACCATTGGAGGGTGAACCAATGGCAAAGGAAGACCTTTCTCTCTGTCTCTCTCTCTCTCACTGTCCACTCTGCCTGTAAAAATAAATAAATAAATAAATAGGTATAGGTGGTGTGCCAAAGCTGGAGATAGAGAACCCAGTAAGTACAAAGAATGACCCTGAGAAAAGATGCCTATGCAGAAAAAAATTCAGTACAAGAGTAACATAAGTGAAATTGGCAAAGGGAAAGTGGTACTAGATGAACCAAAGCTCTGTATTTCAATGTGAGGAAACTGCATTTTATTCTCAGGGCAATTAGAAATTTTGAAGAGATTTTCATCTGATTTGTCATGCAATCTGACTTATATTGTTAAACACTAACTCTATGATCTGAAAAGAATGGATTGTTGACCATCCACAATGGAAACTGGAAAACAAAGTAGGAAATTCTTGTAGTCCTCTAATTGGGAAATGGTGATGGCTTGGTATGTGGGTCTTATAAGGATATTTTTAGAGGTATGCTTAATAGAACTACATGATAGTTTAAATGAAGGAGAAGGAACATATAGAATTTAGAATGTCTTTTGGTTTTCCAGTTTGAGGACTAGATTAATGATTTAAGTGAATGATATGGAAATAAGAGAGGCATCTGGAGTCCTTACTTAGTCTTTATACTTAGTCCCTTCCTGTCAGACACAATGTATTGTAAGCCTCTCGGAAACAGGAACATAGCTTTGGGCATTCTCATATCCTTACTGCCTAATACTACCACTAAGATAGGGAATGCACACAATAAGAAATTGCTGAATGAATGGGTGAACAAAAAATTAAGTGAAAAATAATTGTCCTTTGTCTTCACACTGGACAACTAGAAATAATGGTTCATAATTACAAGCAGACAGATTTCAATTCTGTGTAAATATTGCCAGATAATTAGAACCCCACAAATCAAAGAGTCTGACTTCAGAATAATATATTCTCTGATAACTGAAAATATTTAAGCAGAGTTTTGTTGAAAATAAGACAGGTGTCTAATTTTAAATAGAATTGGAAATTAACTCAGGCAGAAAATAATAATTCTTGTAACCTCTCTACTTAATCCCTCTTTATGTTCTGAGCACCTTTCATTGTCTATACCTCTGAACAATGACTTTTTATTTCCTGTTAATTGAGTTAGTGAACTTATATTAAAAGAATATCTTCACAAACAGGAAAGAAAATTAAAATAACTTTAGATAAATAAAGTCTAGGAATTCTAGTGTCTATTGTTTGCTCCGGAGACCAAAATGTCTAACCTATAAGGGTCAGGATTAAAGAGAAACCATACATCACCTACTTTCTTCTTCCCAGGAGACTTCCTTCTATTGTCTTACAAAGTAATATATAGACACAGAAGGTTAAGGTATGTTGTTAGAGGAGAACAATCTGGTAGGATTGGACTTGACTAGTTTGTAGATTTTTTTTTTTTTTTTAGTTTAAGAAATCTTTTTGAAAGCTCATTTATCTATCTTTAAAATTTTTGTTTATATTTTATTTTAAATGTAGAGAGACAGAAAGATAAATAAAAATATCCTATTCACTGGTTAAACCCACAAATGCCAGCAACAGCCATAGCTAGGACCAGTAGAAACTGGGAACTTATAACTCCATACAAACATTACACATTTGTTTCAAAAACCCAAGTACTTTAGCTATCATATTCTTACTTCCAGGATCTTGATTATCAGGAAACCATATCAGAAGTAGAACTTGGTTCTGAACCAAGTACTTGTATTTGGGATGCAGCATCCCAAGCAATGTCATAACCATTGCACCATTGATACAAGACTCTGCTAAAGCCCCATGGACTGGAGAAGGCAAAAGGCTCCTAAAATTTGATTCTCCCAGTAGAATAATAATTCTTTTAACGTCTCTACTTAACCCTTCTTTATGTTCTGAGTACCTTTCATTGTCTATACTTCTGAACAATGACTTTTTATTTCCTGTTATTTGAGTTAGTGATCTTATATTAAAAGAATATCTTGTATCTCTCATGTATTCTTATTCATAAAACTTAGGTACCACTTTTAGAAGAATAAAGGGATTTTGGTAATGACTAGGGTTGTGGTTAAATATCAGGTTGTTTTATTGACCATTGGTGGAGAACAGCAGGGTCTTGGGTTATCTATGACTATACCTCAGGCAGTCTGCTTTGACGGATGTTATTATAGCCCCCTATTAACTTATTGTGAAGAAAGGGTTTTACCCCAAGAAATTGTTTCAACAACATTTGCCAATTTCAACAAGGGACTTTTTACATTTTGAATGTTCCACGCACATTTCTTACTATTGAATTTATATAAAAACTCAAGCAAGATAGCCCTTCTATATCAATGATATACTAATGATTGATTTTAGTATATTGAACACAGAGTATAAATGCAGAAGATAAGATCAAAATATGTGTTATTTAGTGCTTAGTAAATTGAAACAAGAATTTTAAAACATTCTGTGTAAAATAGGGAGAGCCAAAATTCAATAATTAAAAGCTCTGTATAATAAACTAAATCTCCTGGCTACCAAGATCATGAAAGACTTATTAATATTATTTTTTGCAGCTGTGTCACTTTTATTTTGTGAATTTTATATGCATGCTTTCTTTTGGAACTTTTAAATTTTTATCATCTAAAATTTTCCAGATGTTCTTTTGTATAATAGCATTTTGTCATCATTAATATATATGTACTCAATTTTGTAATAAGAAAGGCATGAGTAAGCACAATAAGAATAATAAAAATTTGACACTCCTGTTCATGGCATCAGTAATCTCCCTAGGCTCTAGTCATGAGTTGCCAGGGCTATGGAAGCCTTTAGAGTTCGCTGACTTTGATCTTATTCCGATAGGGTTATAGTCAAAGTGGAAGTTCTCTCCTCCCTTCGGAGAAGGGTACCTCCTTCTTTGATGGCCCCGTTCTTTCCACTGGGATCTCACTCACAGAGATCATTCATTGAGTCACTGTGTACTTACACCCCATGTGGGATCTGTCCCTAATGTGTCGTCTAAAGCGAAGTGATGCTATAACTAGTACTGAAACAGTATTTTTATACTTTGCGTTTCTGTGTGGGCACAAACTGATGAGGTCTTTACTAATTATATACTGAATTGATCTTCTGTATATAAAGAGAATTGGAAAAAAAAAACAACCTGGTGTTAAAATGGAAATGGCATAGAAAATTAATTAATTTGTAAAAAAATTATGTAGGATCTCTGTCTTTAATGTGCTGTACATTGCTATTTAATGCTATAATTAGTAATCCAATGGTAGTTTTTTCACTTTATGTTGCTATATGGGCAAAATGTTGAAATCTTTACCTAATATATACTAAACTGATCTTCTGTATATAAAGAGAATTGAAAATGAATCTGTAAATGAATGGAAGGGGAAAGGGAGCGGGAAAGGGGAGGGTTGCGGGCGGGAGGGAAGTTATGGGAGGGGGGAAGCCATTGTAACCCATAAGCTATACTTTGGAAATTTATATTCATTAAATAAAAGTTTAATAAAAAAAGAATAATAAAAATATGTCCATTACTATATTTTCATAATCTGCTATATATCAAACATATTTCTTAGAAAAGTCTTGCTAATTATTTCTGGAGTGTGATTGAAAGAGTCCTGTATTTATTTTGTTATTAGTTACTGTTAATACTTTTAAATTGTCTTCTAATTTAATTTTAAATCAAATTTTCCTATTGTGACCTTTCCTCCTTTTGTGTCTGCCACATCTCTTCTAAACAGTCTTTCAAATTAATATGATTTCAGTTAATGGTATCTCCTATGGAAAACTATATGTGG